>NC_071291.1:5507500-6107500 GCF_943737925.1 Anopheles nili | reverse complement strand
ATTGGGCATTAATTTTTAATCTCCTTTCGATAGAATCACCACCCGTGGCTCATGATAAACGGTCACACAGCTGGAGCATCATTTCGTTCGCTAAAAACCAGTGCATTGATTATTACCTACTAGGTACTGAAGTTTGCCCGATAATTTGTCAAAATGATTAAATGTTGCTTTGCTGTAATTATCGCCTCATTCTATTTTGTATTCGTTTAAATCAGTCCGATTAATTTTGCAGTCTGCTTTTTAAAGCAAATAAGGTAATGACCAAAGCAGGCTGTGGCACATTTATTTATGGCAATTAATCCGTTCCAAGCCATCTGTGTTAGTAGCAATAACACGCTGTTGGAATCGAGTTTTTAGGAGCATTTAGAACTACGTCTGTGGTTAACTGACATCTCTTTTGGGATGAAATTAAGTGCTTTTGAGCATCCAAATCCATCCACATGTACAAAAAAAAATTATTTTTTTCTAAAACGTGTGCTGGTCTATATTTTTTTATTTACCTGTTGATTAATTTGCTTTTTTTCTTATTTTTTCAACAG
Organism: Anopheles nili; assembly: GCF_943737925.1. Lineage (NCBI taxonomy): Eukaryota > Metazoa > Arthropoda > Insecta > Diptera > Culicidae > Anopheles > Anopheles nili. The sequence goes on along the minus strand of NC_071291.1, from coordinate 6,106,961 downwards.
GATGATAAAACCAATCCGCAACAGCAACAACAGCTAGATTCTGCGGCTGCCATGCAGCTTAAGCAGGATCAGCAACAGATGATTTCAGAAAAGAAAAAGTGGATTCATGATCCTTCAAGTAAGTATTGATATTGTTTTGCAGAAGCTAAAGTATATCATTTTTCTTTGGTGTACCAATCAGCTTAACAATTGTGTCCATAAAATGGAAATGTTATACTTACGAATAATTATGCATTCGGCAAAAAATATCCATGGACTCGAAAATAGTTCAGTATCGATTTTATTTATATTGGAATCAAGCTAACATCCTCCTCCAGAGCTGTAATTGTATGCTGATGTTGTATTTTTGCGGTTACTTGAAGATTTATGCAACAACGTAATCCGCTTAGAGGTCACCACCTTCTGTCCACCCTTTTTTATTCAAACCAACGTTTACACTCGATGGGGAGCTAAAACCGGAGGACGGAATTAAGCTGTGTTAATTATAGTATTATTCTACGCCAAAGTAATGATCCCACGAACCGTTGAGGTTTCTGAACAGTCGATAGTAATCGCCCACCAGCTTTCCTTCGACCCACCTCTATGCCATGGGTCGATAATTAAATGCGGTGAAATGATGCCAGACCAGAGACGGTGGCTTGGAAACAGCCATTAAAGTACACGGCTATTTTTTCGAAAGATCCCACTGGAAAGTGGGTGACAAAAACGAAGCGAACGAATAAAGCAAAAACATCCACTCCGGTAACTTTTTACGGCTGATTATGGAATTACTCTATGCCTTCTTGCGTCCACTTTTGAACAGTAATCCTAGATTGTAATTTGCATAAGCGAATATGGCCCTGAGTGTGACCGAGCTTGAAGACCCGATTTGGCGTAGGTTTTGTGGTAATATTACTTTTTTAATCAACAAACGCTTGTATTAGCAGTATCAATTACATAGAAAAATGAATAAAAATGTTAGAACCTAGCCTTGATTGCTACTAGCATACAGTAAGTAGATGTATTCAATGAGATGCGAATCAACTTACAACATTTTATACTATTTTGTTCATTTGCTAACACCAACTTAGTATTGAAATTGTCTAGAGAGAGCAGCTATTAGTTTAAGAATATTGTAAAAACAAAATGTAACCGCAGATCTTGTTATGATGCTGCTTGGAAAACATCACGACATCTTTTGTAAAAGAGCTATCTAGTGATTTAATACATATACAGTTGATTTGTACCGGAAAACATAATACGGAACTAGCATGGCAATTGAATAATCTTGTGCTGCTATACGCTCTTGGCCTACGTGAATTCTTGAGCTGCCGGTCTTTTGCGGCGTGTTGGCGCTTTTAAAAAATTCTAGCTCAACATCACCCGGAGCTCTGACTGTTGCTCAAAGCAGACTGGAGCAGGGTATCCGATGTTCACAAAATCCCACCCAGCAGCGCATATTTTCCCTAACATGGAACATAATTGTGTGCACATGTACAAACGAGCGCGTGATACATGAACATGCACATAGATCCATCCGGTGCATATCACTAGAGTGCCGTAAAATCAAAACTCAACACGGTACCGCTTGCAAGGCAACAAAGTTGCGCCAAATTATCCACCAGAGTGCACTACAAACGACGGAATGGCCTCGCAGAGCAGCGAATCTGCTGTGTCAGCATACGATAGCGGTTCCGCCGGAGCAATGTGCTTGTAACTTTATTCAAGAGAAATCAGTGAGCTGGCACCAAGTGAACACTAAAGACGTTCAGGTCAGGTTGGTAAGCTGAACTCTTGGAACGGCACGCCTCACAAACGATGTTTGGGGCACCATTACAACCACTATGCTGTGCATATTGTGTCTCGTGGGTGGTCGTGCTACGCTATCTAACGCATTGAACTGCTAATAGCCTCGTTTGCTGGCTGATCGGGATTTATAGAGCTTAGCATGGCCCGAAGCCGAAAATCATTAGGCAGGATATAGTGGAGCGTTCTGAGGATGTACGGGGAAGACACATTATATAATATTTTATTATAATTTAGATATATAGATTGTTCATCATAGCTAAGAATAAATTGTTTGTTCTTCGGCAAATTGAAGTAATGTTGTAGTATGGCAAAGTACTTATTAATTGACGTGAAGAGTCATTGTTGAATTAATTATGGTTGTTAATGTAGCACGATGGCTTTTGTTTGAGCTTCTAATTCTAATTTTGATCAGAAATGTGCAGGATATCTATAAGTTCATCCGATAAAATCTGATAATGCAACGTTACATGAACGTATTTTCAACGTCTTAAAAATATTGTGGATGGTTGCAGGCACAATTTTATTGCTGAATGTGTACTTATAAAAGATATTGCACTAGATGGATGGAAGTATATGCTACCCTTACACAGCTTTGTAACCGTTTGATGAATGGATTGATAGAATGGAGGTACCGTGCACCTTATAATGTCTTCGTCTCAAAAATCTCCATCACCATAGTTTCGCACGTTTACTACTTCAATGAACCTGATACATCGTTTCCAATGCCTAACTAGGTTACATTCTGTTGGTGTGACGGGTTCTGCATAACTTAGAGGCGCACGAATTGAGGTACAAGAAACGGTTGCCACATTTCAGTTATCCAAGCATGAGTCATCAAGTTGAGAAAGCAAAAGTTTTTGCATAATTCTTTCCGCATGGATAGTATGCTTCTCTGTGTTCTGGCTTCTCTGCACCGGAATGCCCGTTACTACATCTGTTGCAATGCATCAGTCTTGTGTTTTTCCACTATTCGTACGGTCGGTTATTCGAATGTATTGGGAGAAATTTACGAGATCATTTTCAAGTTTTCCTCTGCATCTTAACCTAGTAGCATCTTCCATACGCTACCAAAACGCGTCCACCTACCAAAGTATGCAACTTCATTGGCAGCATCTGCAAGCAGTTGTGCTCGCAGTTTTGCGCTTCATTGTTTCTTTTTCTTCCGTGACGCTATTTTAGCTCCTTGTTTTTCATCACACATCATCATCATCATACTAAGATAGGGTGGGTAGTAAAGTTATACATCACGCTCCGTTGAAAGAAATTTTCAGTATGAACAAAATTTTAACGAGATCTTAATACCCGGTCTCTTATGAGATCTATACGAATATCGCTAAAAAATACTATATAGTATATTGGAAAAATGCAAACATATATCCAAATAGCGTTTTATTCATAATGAGATCACAAAATGTGCTATTTACATGAATTCCTCAATTCTTTTGAACATGCGTGTCAAGCTGATTTACTATTAAAGTATTAACAATTAAACAAACTAATAATTTAAGTATTTTACCATGCCATGTTTCTAATGTTTCTTGGCTTAAAAAAATAAAACCGCTACATCTTCTCACGACACAGCCACCAAATGGAGACGCCTGTTTTGCTTCAGCAATGGAGGCGCCTGGTTTGCTTCAGCAATGGAGACGCCTAGTGATTTACTTGATACTGTTATATTTGAAGTTACGCAACGTGCGTAAACACGGCTCAAAGAAAACATCATTCTGCTTAATATCCTGTCAAACATTACATTCTTTACTTTGCTCTCAAAATATTCTCATTCACATATTTCTTGCGATTAAATGAAGAAACCCACACAACTTCCAAGGGAATTGCTGATTCGCCGACGAGCTCATGATTCTATTCTCCAACGTGGCCCTTACCATGCGGCAGTTTATAGCTAGTATGCTTTGAATCCATCCACTAGCTTTACTACGCCGTATCGAATCAATTTTCATTTGCAAACCAACCGTTGTTAGCCTGGAAAAGCCCTTGGAACACCGTTAGGTGGTATGCCCTTGGAAACTGTTCTGCCCAGACGCTCGCCCAACATTCCACATGGCGTTCTAAACTCATCTGCATGCTCGCGGTTATTATGAATAAATTTGCATAATACCATCCGGTGGTTCCACAAATGCACTGTCAGGCGAGCCAATCACACCCTAAAGCTAAGCCACCTTCAACGGTAGCATGACGTCTGCGGTCGCTATGGTGCAGTCGATACGAACCGGTGGTAACGTGCTTGTCGAGTTCATGATGGCCTCATTCAGGATAACACAGACTATGCCGGCCAAATGTGAACGTCGCACTCGTTGCGTCACCCAGCCTGACCTTGATTGTGCGCTGACAGTAAAAAATACAAAACATTCGATAGAGAGAATTAATACCAATATGGAATGACGCACACGAACAACAATGAAATTGCAAAGGAGCGGCATGGTTACTAACATGATTTCTTTTACCGTCGTTCTATTGCTCGATATTTTCACGCTATACGTTATCCGGTTGCCTAGCTCAGAATGACTGCATGGGTAACAAGTTGATCAAAGTTTATACAGCAACTATATTAAGCGTATCACCATCAACCATTTGGAGTCGATATTGATAATAAACTCAAAAATAATGAATTAACGACACCTTACGCCACTCTCGTTAGGGTTTTGCTGCCATCACACCAGTGTTTCCACCCAAATCGGCTCTTAACCTGATTAGTTGTTGTATACTGTACTATGCATACTGTGTATTACTGTGCTATGTCATTTTGTACTTTAAAATATACTATATTGCTTTTTATTGTAAATTTACTGTGAAATGTAAAAATTACAGAATTCATACATTCTCAGAGTCAGTGTATTTAGTTAGAAAAATGATATTTTGTTATACACAATAGAAAAGAAAGAAAGCAATTTTCCACAAAGACATATGATGACATAGGTCGTTGATACACGGTTTCCAGTACCTGATGGTAGGTTCGATTGATTTCCATTGGCAATGACGATGGCTCTATCTACAAAGGTGGACCCAATTTACAACCAAATCGTCTCCAAATTCATTCGTCCGAACGAAATTGCAGCTGTAATTTCACATTCTCGCTAGCGACAGCCTCGCTTGATTAGATGCTGCTACTACTCTGCCACTGGCAGTGATACTGAATTGCAACTCGGCATCAGTGGGAGTGGTGTGGTCCCGCCCTTTCCGTTCGGCACGTTTGGGAGATTATTCCTATCAACTCCCAACAGGTTTCCAATGGTTCGAATCGCCCATCAATGCTTGAATTGGCGAAGGAAGACATTTGCAAAGCATTCGGTCGTATGCGTGTACGTGTTGGGAAATTATACTTTAAGTTACTTACTTACTTGAATTACATTCTTATGTTTAATGTTCATTCGTTAGCCATATATTTCATGACAGCCACTACGTAGAACATTGTACTAAAAGAAAAATTTAATTTATCAAACCCAATAATGTTACCAATGGTTTTTTTAAAGTTTGGAACATCATTTATCATTTGAAGATTCATTGGTTCCTCATGATCAACATTGGTTCACATGGCAGCTCACATGCGTATTTTTGAGCTTTTTTGTTTCTGTTTCATCCTCAAGTTCATGACCAACATTACACATCCGATTAGCAGTGTTCTAGCCTTGCGACGAGAGTTATTTGAAAGAAATGAGCTTTTCTCTTTGTTTTTGCATCATTATAGAAATGAAATCTCAGCTGTCAATCCACTTAAAGCTCGATGGTTCCAATCTGAGCATGGTATCATACATTTATTGGTTATCCCCGGGTTCATTTCAGTGGAGTTTTGCTTTGAAAAGACTCAAAGGCTCATCGCCCTTTTGGCTATGGGTGCCAATTTATAAAATACTACAACTTCTTATATATGCTCTATATTTGTTCATCGCTCTCTCACACAGCTCCTATCTGCCCCCCCCCCTCCAATCTCTCTCTCATTCTCTCTTTACTTTCTTACCTCTGCAGGTGATCTCTGCAAACCGCTCAACTGCAAGAAGAAAGAGCTTTGCCTGCTGGAGGACGCATACACGGCCGTCTGCGTTTCAAAAAAGGAACTCCACAAGAACAAGTAAGTCCTTCGCATGCTTCCTAAACCAAGTTACTGAGCCAAACAGTCCCGTCACCTGAACGTTCGTCTGGCATTCTACTTACCGTACCTACCCAATTTTACTTCTGTTCTCACCTTTTCGAGGACAATGGAACCATTTGCTCGAATTTGTGGGTTTGCTGTTATTGTTGTTTTGCGTCACTCTAGGCTCCCATCCCAATACGCCCGAAGTACCGAGGAGAAGAAGAAATGTGTCTCTAGCGAGTAGATCCCGCTGCGAAAAGCTTTCATTTCTTTTGGTAAAGAAAAAGCCCAGTTCCACCGGAAACGTGTGCCGGTTACTTGTGCTTCATTGAGAGCATCTCTCTCGCACTCGTCCGGGTCTTTCCACGAATTCCTTGATTGCTCCTGACACCGGTTGAGGCTGATGCGAGCAATCTGTACCTCAAGCTGCCACCTGGTGATTTTATGGGCGCGACATTTGTTTGTTTATTTTTATTTTATTTTATTTTTTTCATTTCATTGTGCTTTGTTTTCGTGTTCGTTGCCTTCAATTTTCGCAATGTTTTCATTTACCGGCAGCGCGTGAAACCCCTCCCGAAACACACGCACGCACAGCAAAAAGCGTCGGAATGTTTGCTCACAATTTGACGGCTTCGCTGGGATGAACGAATTCCGCGAACTCCACCGACTCTCGATGAGTGACAAGGGGCTAGGAATGGACGCAGGGTTTCCGCTAACAGCATAAACGTAATGCGCCCGATGGGAGAAATCCATTACCTATTTCCTACATCTCATCGGTTCAGCCGTTGCTGTTTCTGGTATGTTCGGTTCTTTCCTCCAACCTTCACCGGTGAGGTGCAAATACTTCTACTAACTAACTTTTCCCACGTACACGGGTGGCAGAACAATTGGAATCTGCTTTATTTTCGTCCGTCGTATTGTGGGCGTTTGATTGTGTTTTTCCAACTCCCGGAGGCAAATCGGATAACAAATGGTCGAAAATTGCTTTTTTCCCTCACTACCACTCGCTCTTGGAGTCTGTTTTGCGCTTTCGCTTCTTCTTGCTCCATGGTTCGGCCAAGTATTTGAATTTTGTTTTTCAATTAATTTAAAACGAACATTTTGCATCCCGTGCCAGTCCTCAAAGGCGCGTTTTAAACCTTCATCACTATGGGTATGACCGCATTGGATTGGAATTATCGGATACCGGGAACAGGTTTAAAAAATTGAAAAAATTGTTGATTATTTTGTGGCTCAACATGACACGCGAAAAAAAAACTGTCACCCGATGAAGGCTTTAGCTTTCGCTGTGCATAGCTGGCAATCTAACTTACAACTGAATATATTTCCACAATGCCTACGACATTTTGTATGCATAAAAAGAAAAAAAGAGAGAGGAAAATATAAACAAAGAGGAAGGAAAGAGTGTATCTAAAAAGGTTAACTTGATACGGGGGGAAGTTTAATGGAAATATTTATTGTTTCCATCAGCACCAGTGTTTACCCGGCTGTCATCGCATGGGAAAGGCCAACGTGCCGGACAAGTTCATTAATTCACTTTTCAATATCTGGAGCGGAATTTCGAAGCAACAACTAAACCCGATTGAAGAGAAAAGAAAACACTCGGGATGACGTGCCGTGCAACAAGAATTTTGAACCGACAAGAGAGGAATAATTTCCATTGCCTTAACAGTGTGTCTTCGCCGTGTGGCGCGTACCACCAAGATGAAAGCTAAATTTCCTACATTGCAAATGCAAATTCTTGCGAAAAGGTGTAGCAAAATGGGCGCTGATTGAGTTTTGGGCCGCTTCGAACCGAGCCACGGTCCCGTGTTTGTGCTCTCGAGAGAAGCGAGCAAGCGTTCAAGGAGAAAAATAAAAGATCTCGCTGAACAACGATGAAGAAGGACCTCCAGAGTTTCTTGGCATTTGTTTCGCTACTTTGTCGCCCAGGGTGCCGTGTGAATCGATGGTACGATGCGGTTGGTGAGCAAATTAAATTGCAACGCCATTTTCGGAGCCAAAATGGTGGACGATACAATACACAAACACACCACGGCTGTGCTTGAGCAGCACCGGTCCAATGTGGACGGCTGTTTGCGATTGGCGTAGGGCGTTTAGGTCTTTCCTAACTTTACGAGACGTTGGAAATTGCTTGCCATAAGCACGTGCAACGCTCATTAACGGGTTAGCGAAAAAGTCTCAACACGTGCGAAATCGACTTTAACCGAGTGCAATTTGTCCACAATACTTCATATTTACTCTTTTTTTTGTACGGAGAACTTTTACTGACTGGCTAATCAAAAAATATAAAAGCACTGAAATACTTTCAGGCTTTTGAAATTTTCGATATTTTAAGTCCTTCATTTGATTATATTGGTACGGTATATAGCAGACCTGGAACCACTTCTGGTAGCTTACTGCACTGGTCTAGCGATAATTGAAATGAAAAACGAAATGCAACAGCACTTAAAACTTCAACTCTATCAACTGACAAACTTATAAACGAAATGGAAAATGCGAAAAACAAAGTCAAACAAAGTTCCTGAATTAGAAATATGTGATGCACTTTCCATGTCATATGGGATATTGAAATCGACCTTCTATAAAAGCTTGATTCAATCATAAATATCCACATATTCGTTTCGTCAGAAACGTATGAATTTGCCGTAATTAAATAAATCTAATACATCCTTTTTTTTCGTTTTCGTAGGTTCATCAGCAGCTATAATTCACTTGCAAACAGGTGATGTATTAAACTTATTCTAAAAATTGTATGTGTGTGTATAACAGTATTCGTACATTGGTTTAAAATAATCTTAGATTGAAATAAGTTGCTTGACATTTTTTGCAAATACAAACATGATTTTACATCCTTGGTCTAAGCGATCTAAGCGATTGATATTTTATACTTTTTACCTTGTTTAATTGTATGTAAAGCAGTATTTTCATACTGCCATCATTTTTTTTATTTAAGCCGGAATAAAATTTACAATTGAATAACCTTAGCCGTATGTTTTTGACCATCTAAAATGGCAATTTTTTAGCGAATGTTACCTTTTGCTAGCCCTACTTAAACAGCTCATTACGTTAGTCCCTCTACTCTGATTAGTTGGTGTTTGGATAATCGAATATTGCATGTTCGCATTGATTTCACTCTTATCATCATCTTCCAATCAACTGGTTTCATTCACTTCGATTGCTAATGAAACATGGCTCGTCGCAATACTGGCGCACCGCTATCGTAATCAATCATCCAGAATGCGCTGGCGGTGGGATTCGGTCATTGCGAGTCGCGATGAACCACTGCTGGCTTATTGCTTTTGTGCTCATTCTCTTTATCTTGCTTTTTCATACTTCTGCCTACTTCTGCCATCGACACCTGCAGGGAGGAAATAATCACCAAAAGCAAGTACTTTGAGGAGGAGGAAGCAAAGCGCAAAGCGGAAGCGGAAGCACAAGCAGCCGCGGCAGCGGCTGCTGTTGCCGCATCCAGCCTAAGCGGGACCGGTGGTGGAAATGTGCCTGCAGGCGTTGGCGCCGAAACCGGCAGCATGGCACTGATGGCGGCCAGTGGGGATAGCAGTACCGGAAGCAACGCGAACGGTGGCACAAGCAGTGGACTGGAACAGGAAGAGCGCGAGGACGACGAAAGCTCGTCGCAGGATGACGACGTGTTCTACGACAGCGAGAAGGAGGAGGACTGCAAACCATGCCCAGTAGTGAAGCCGACCTACCTGTGCGGCAACGACAACTGGACGTACTCGTCGGTCTGCCGGTTGGAATACCACAACTGCATCCACAACACCGACGTCAAAGTCAACTGCGCGGGCTTCTGTCCTTGCAAAGGTAAGCATTTTCGAACGAAATAGGCTCGGTTTTCGCCGAAATCGTCATCCCGATTTATGGCAGTCTAATGTAGTTGATGCTAAGCCTCTACAAAAAAAAAACATGCGAGTGAAAAGAGTACATAGTTCATCAACAGCAGTCCTAACAATGCTCACTCCCACATACTCTAGATTGGATGAAAAGCAATAGCGCTTTCTCTGGAAATGTAAGCTATGATTTTCGAGCTCATGTTGGCAGTTGAGTCTTGTGTCGAGGTGGAATCATTAAACAGTCTCTGTCAAGCTTCCGGCCTTTTGTTAATCACTTATAATCTGCAGGTTTGCAGACCTTGGCGTACCAATGTTTAAATCAGCTCACTCCACAAAGACTCATCGCCTAAAAACCGCTTCCGTTTTGTTCTTATACCAGGGCAAACTCCAATAGCTAACAAGCAAAACAGCTTGCGGATGATTTAGTAGCTGTGCTTGTTCCGGACATGCTCACTGCTACCAGAGCGAGCCATTCCACGAACAACCGCTGCTAGCCGTGCCGGATTTTACCTGCCATGCTTCCAGCAATTACGTTGGCTTGCTTTTAATTAACTTCGATTAACGGGCCACGAGTTTGTTTTGCTTTTTAATTTCATGTCAACCGTTAATAAACAGTGCCACGCCGCCCAGTTTTTCACCAATGTGCCCTTTATCCCACATCGGCTATTCGCCTTACGGTAAATACGGTTACGCAGTGTTTCGCCACACCTGCAACACTACATGGACTTTGCTCTGTTGCTGCAAGCTCTGAAACATGGCATGCTCAGTTCGCATGAAACCGTGAACACCAGCAGAACGCTCCTTGTTGTGCTGTGTGCTTTGGTGCTCCGTGTTGAAGCGAACACCGTGAACTGGGAAATGTCAGAAAGACGAACACAAACAGTCTTTCTAAGGGCAAAATTCCTGAAAATGCTATCCAGATTGCTTGAATCATTTGAAATATATGATTCTCCTATGTTTTTGAGTAACGTGCATTTTCTGAACAAAGTCAAGCAAACCCACTTAAAAGCTTATGTCTTAAAAAAGGCACTGCTCATAATCTGCTTACGCGTAAACCTGTTTTATCAGATGACCTAACACGATACATTATGTACCTTACGAAATTCCAGATGGAAATTTTTACTTGCGCTTCTCCGGATGCTACGATTCTGTTTCTGCCAGATAGAACCGGCTATTTCATAAATTATTGCAATAATCTTATGTCCGGCCGTTTGCCTGCGACCGTTCTCACCTTCCACGCCACAACCACGTTGATCTGTCGTGTCCCCAAGACGCCATGCACACGCAGGCCAAGAATTTATGTCACGGGCATGCTAGCGAAATTCATAAATTCACGAAAGCCTCCCGGAGGTACGGGGAAAACACGGACGCGAACAAACACTTGCACATTTTCGCGCACCTCCGGCAAAGGTTCTCCGTGTACATGGTTCATAAAAGTGCCGTGTAGTCCCCGCTTCGCGTGCGGCAGTATATTTCCTGAGAACGCGCGCAAAGACAACGCCAGTATCTCTTACAGCGCAGGGGTGGGCCAACGAAAATAGCAGCAGCAAAAAACAGGATACGACAGGATGAAGGCTGCCTTACGTGGATGCTGTTCTGCCACGCGGCAGGGCCACGGTAGTGCCACGGCGTGCGAGTGAAGGGAAAAAAAGCAATTTAAATTATGTTTACTTGCTTACGGTCCGCGCAATTGTGCGGTACGGTTCGCCAGCAGCGCCCGTTACGAAAGCTGTTTTCTATTCGCGGAACCCAGCCGCGTCGATGCCGATTACATTTCACTTGAGGCACATGCCAACCTGAGGGCACTGGCGGCGGTCCGATGTTTGTCAGCTTTATTGTGCGAGCGAAACGCAGCCCTAACCGCACTGTTTGGCCCGGAAGCGTCCCATCCGAAGAGTGGCCATGTTTTGTTGGGCTTCTCGCTTGCTTTTCATTCTTTTTCCTTTCATTCGCGGGCAGGCTCCATTATCCGGAACCACTTGGCCCAGCACAGACCCAGGGTGGCCAGGACCGCCTGACCATACATCAGCGCTGGCTTTGCTAGACGCAGGCTGCAGCACGCCGTATTTGGTCCGGTGACATCTTATGCTGATGATGATGCCTCCGAGCTACCGACGATCATGAATGTGATGATGAAGTTGCGGGTGCCGTTGTGAAATGCCTTTTTTTCTAGTTGTTTCTGTTCCCCATGCAGCTTGCCATTCGAACAATGCAAGATGGTGGAATGAGCAAGTCCTATTTTAGTCGGCAGTTGCGATCGTCCTGCTAGTGTTCTCTCTTTTTTTTTCTTTGCTACTCCAAGCTCCAACATACGGAATGGCTCATTCCCAGGCACTATGAGCATCGTTTTTTTTTTGCCATTCTACGGTGAAACAAGTGGGAAACATTTTTAATTTCCGTACCGACATTCCAAGAACGCTGCCGACTGTGGAACCGGTACCATGCTTGGGTGTAAAATAGGATCCCTTCCACCTCGGAAAAGCGGCCAGCTCAGAAAATATGGAGTTCGAAATCCTGCTTTCTTTTTTTAGGTCATTCTTTTCACTGCGCCTGGGGTAGATTGAAGGCCTTTGATCACAAAAGACGCCACGACACGTGCTGCACACGATGAACACACTATCATCAATCATTGAAGACAGGGTGTGCTCGGTAGTAGCGAAAAAAGAAGCGAACCACTGTTCTAACTTTTTGTTCAGATATTTTTAAAGAACATACGCTCTACAGACGCGAAAGCATGTTCCTCATTTTCGCTCTTCTGTCTAAGTCCTGTTTTGGAGCGTTTTTCTTTTACCTTGCAGTTTGATAAGTAACAATAAAAAAGGACATTGCTTTCTCGCATCGTCTACAACTTTAAGTATTTGCTTTTGTAATTAATTCTACCAATATCGGAGCCACTGTGAGCGATGGACATGAAGCTATGTCATTAATGGTTGTTTCACATATGGCTCACACAGAGGCAGCTAGCTCACGGCTTCTGTAACTCATCCCGCTCGCCGGACACGATAAGAAACACGAAGGATTCCTTTGCAATCCCTCATCTATGGACTACTTCTGCGGTTCGCATAGTCGTATCTCTTAAATCCCTCCGCCATGGATGTAGACTACCGCAGCCACTGACGTTTGAGTTCGCACAGTTGGGGTGATGGAAACGTTGAGTCTTTTTTCTGTCTCACTAATTGCCCATAAATTCCGACCGATTGCACAAATTCCTTTTTGATGAGCTGATTGATGGAGCCCGAATCCAGAGCCCGTACACGCCGCTGACCTAGTGCGACCCATTTCTGCGCTCTTGCTATGGATCGGCTCGGTTAGCACGGGAACGAACTTCCTCTATTCGGTCCAACACAGCACTTTAATCTAATTATTTACACACTCATGTACGACGTTGGATACACAGCCATGTGCTTCGGACATGAATTGACAAGTTTATGGGTGAGGGCTAGCAGAGTTATAAATTTGATGAGTTTGAGAGCAATCGTATGGATGCGCTCGACGGGTTCCACTGAAACCTCCAATGATCCACTGGAACCTATGAAACTTTTGGAGTGAATAGCAATGGGGCTTTAATCTACAACAATCGTCAGCTGAAATGCCTATATCAAATGCAATCCAATAACTCCAATAGTTGACTTTGAAGCCAGGAGCATAACTTTTGAATTGCGGTCGTCGCTAAAAGTTAATAACGTTGATAATGTAATGAAAGTATTTTAAGGAATTTTTAATACGATGATTTTTCTGAAATAATAATTTTAATTGATCTCCTATCAATCAATCGATTCAGCATTTGTCTAGTATGCTTAGGTTATGCTTCAAAATCGAAAGCATGCTACACAACTCAAATTCGCCTTGTCGTACGAAACATAAAGCTAAACGACGCTAAAACGACCAAAACTCGGCATCAAACCCACGAAAGTCATATGAAACATAATTGATAAAACAAAATCTCATGCACACTATACTTAACCAGGAAAGCTCGCTCTAGAACGACCTCTGGCAAGCAAGCTTAGCAGATGTTTCAATTTCAGTTCCTAGCCAGAACGTCATTCCTTTCAGAGCAGTTTCGATTTTGTATCATCCCATTCCATTTTATTCCGACTTCATCTTTCCCGGCGGTCATTCATGTGTGCTCCATTATACACACACGTGCACAATGGCTACTCGGTTCTGCCTGCTGTCAGTTGCGCTGTGTGTTTATCCTTGTTCGTGTCCGAATGAGTGCGCTTTTCTCGCTCGTTACGTTTCCGTAAGTTTTTCATCAGCCATTTTCTCACACTCTCTTCTCTTTTCATTCTGTTCCACCCTTACGACCATTCTCAACAACAGATGGAAACCTGCTTCTCGATCTGAAAAAGCAACAACGAATGGCCGACCGGATGAGTGCGTTCAACGCCAAGTACCAGCGGACGATCGACAGCAACGACATCAACGGAGACAACCTCATTCCGTCGGGGAAGGTAAGCGTACAACGGACCCGGACGGTCGTCGGGAGTGGCCGAGGATTGATGGATTGGTTTCCGTCCATGCGACGTAGTGATGCGTGTGGAACTGAAGGTGCTATTGATTTTTGTGCCCAGTCCTCCTGACCGATCCTGTTCGTGTCAGGTCGAGGGGCGGCTCAGACCTACATCATGGGTGGAGCCGTTCGGGTTCTTTTTGCTTGCCGATTCGGACGTCTTGTCGGACACTACAGTGACCGACGGGGCCGGAAACGCCATCGATCAATGGCGTTTCAATTTTCCGCAGTGTGGCGCATCATTTCCTGACCACTCTCTGCAGGTCGGGCACGCGAAACTGGTGCGCAGATTTCCTTAGGGTTGATTTATTTAGTGTATTAAGTTTTATTGCCAACCAGCCGCAGGATGCAGACGGCAGACAATAATTCGTCTCTAATTACATATTTATCCTTCGTTAGCGTAGCGTGATGTATGTTACTTATCTTCAAATAATTTCTCTTAGCTTGCTCATCGAGCGGCATGGCGTGATATACGAATCGTAATCATACCACATTTCTTTTTACAAAAGGCGTGAAATTCTTCGCACGTGCTATGGCTCTACTTGGTCATTGTTTCAAACAACTGATTCGCTACAAGCGCACCAGGCTAGCTTGACGTGAATGCGAACCCGCATAAAAACAAAGGACAATTGGTTGAAGGGAAACGAAATGAACCGAACCGTTGAAATTAACCCCAAGAGGAGAGTTACGCCATGGTCCCGAATTTGTGTGTACATTCATTTCCCCGTAGCATAATACCAGTGTTTCGTCTCGGTGAAACTTCCGGGGCTAATAGGTATTGGAATGCCGAAGATATAAGCGGATCACATGCATCATCACTTTGAAATGGGACCCATTCCAAAATCACACATTCGTGCTCCACCGTTTCCAATCTCACTCACGATCGTCCCATGCACAGGACGAACAAGCCTGATGGACCCAATGGCCATTTTCCAACGCTACCGTGAAAGCTTAAAGCAGCGAAAGGGACAACAAACGAAAAAACAAGTCAAACAAAACCGCACTCACAACACACGCAGAACGAATGGCCATCAATAACATCAATAACAGCCGATTGAAACCGCTCGCGTCGAGTCGCTCCCGGGAGGACAGGAGAAATTACAGCTCGCTCGTCTGTGGGGATCAATAAAGTAGCGTAACTGGTGCGATTGTCCTCATCTTTGTCACTTGCCAACTTTTGCGGCTGACTGAATCGATTTGGTCAATGGTACTCCCGAGGGAAAACCCAACATAAACATATCGGCTTTGGTATGAGCTTGGGAACAGTGGGACAAAAATCCTTTGCTTGGGTGCGCAATGATTTATATGACTCACATTACAATCGGCAAAATTGGTCACATCCACATCCATGTGCTCATAGATTCGTCTGTCGTGAAACTCGCAATACACAATTATTCTTTGGCAGTTTGTGGCATTTTCCGGCAGCAAAGATTAGCTTTCGGTGTAACCAAGATGGGCTGTTCAATAAATTACACATTATTCATCATAATTTCAACACCTTTAAAGTGTTAAGAAATAACCCTTCACTGTTTTGATTCATCAAAAATTGTCGGAAAACTTTCTTTGTGTAATCACAATTCCGTTAGACATGTGTAGTTCTGAAAATATTTTTTGTGGTGTGGCAAAAATTTAAAACGCTAAAGTTTCCACCATGCAAATTCCAATCATTATCGGGGCTGGTTGAACACAAGACATCTGTTCATTCTCCATCGGTCGAAGCAATAGTTACCCAACACGTTTCGAATTTACGAAGCAGTATTGCGCCCTATTTTTTCAACCCTTCGCAGGGTGGTATTTTTGTCGCCCGCGTATTGCTTACCAAATTGGAGAAGTTTGGTTGAAAAATTTTTGTGTCCCAGCATCCGTTTGCTTCACACGATTCGCGATTGCGGGCAGCCGTTTCGGCGCTTTCGTTGGTGTTTCGTTTGCTCCTTGTACTTCGCAACAGTACTTCTTCGTTTCTTCGCGCTCGAAAACAAGTTTGTGGTCTGTGTCCATCCTAGTCTGTCCTGCGGCGTTTTTCTCCCGGTGGTTTCAAAGTTTCGATTGCGATATTTCTTCCGACCGTTCCTGAAGGGGTTTCTTCGTTTCTAGCGCAACTTCCTTTTGCGTCGTTTTGTATTTCATCATCGCAGGCCCACCCCCACCCCCCGACGCAAAGTTGCATTCGTGAGGGCTGATTTAAAATTATTTACAGCGAAAAGCAATTCAACTCTAATTAAGCTCCTTCGGGGCTAAACCTGATGCCATGGCCTCACAGCGCAAAGCGGGACGGTACCCCAAGGGTGTAAGGGCGCAATAGCCGAGTGAAGTTAGGCGCAACCCCGAGAAGCACCAGGCAACGAACGGCACGCAAGAAAGAAAGTGAAAAACAAATGCGAAAATAAATACACTTTGCCGTGCTGAAACGCCCGAAAAGAACAATTTCCTCGTGCCGGAAGTGTTTATGGGCTTTACCAGCGGACGTGCGTGTTTGTGTATGTTTGTGAAATTTCCACCCCCGTAGGCAGTAGAAGCCAAGGATGCAGCCTTGTGCTGGATAAAACATTTCCAGGAGTTGATGATCGCGCAGCTTTGCTGTACTGCTGCAATTACCATTTTTCTCATTCCCGCGAGGTGAACTGAATAAATTTTTCTAACGTGTTTTTTTAGGTGCAGAAATATGTTTTCTCACTATAGAGCTAATTAAAGTTGTTTAAAATGACAGTAGAATTCGGTACTATTCGTCAATTGCTTCGCATTATTTCAACCATCGTTTACTGGCTACGATTTTGCTATAAAAATGTTGCAAGATGTTCAAATGAATAATGCTTTGACATCAATTTTACATTCTATATAGATGTGAATATATTCTTCGCTCTTCTCAGAAATCCTTTCGAATATCTTCCACTTATTTGATGCATACCCGCTAAATGCTGACAATCTTTTCTTCAACAGCATCATCGCGTGTAGTAAGATCCCTTCGTTGCAAGGGAAAAACTGCAAAAGATTTTCTGTGAAACGCTGCTGCAATCCAGCGCTTCATAAATCATGTATTAGTTACCGAAAATTGCTCGCCTTCGTCGTTCAAAGCACGCGGCTTGTCATGCTACCGATAAGCGGTGCCGATGCCTGAAATCGCAATCGTGTCCTTTACGACTCCTTTTTTTTCCTCCGTTATCTTTCCTTTTGCTAGCTGCCGACCGACGGCTTTTAGGCATGCGACAACCCTCCCGTGAAACGTCTTCTTTGGTAAATGCAAACGGAGTACATGGTGTGCGAGTGGAACACGAGCTGAAGAGCAAAGCAAACATCATCCAGTAAGCTCTGCTAGAACTCACTTTCCCTGGCTAATGCGTTCAGTGTCGGAGCTCGTGCCCGTCTACTGGTGCTGATTAGATCTCGGACGGATGAGCGGATGGATCGACAAACTCTCCGAGGTCGATAAGGACGCTGGGAAAGAAAAAAAACTCGTCCACCCAAACGGCTAAACGATTGACAGACTACAGTGTTTCCCCATTCCGAGCGCATCGCAGTGCTCCCGGTTTGATCACAGGCGATGGACATACGGATCACAGAATATTCTTTAAAGCTGATGAGATGTCAACACGGGGCCCCTGGATAGACAAACGTCGCACGGGAAAGCTGGCCCTCGCAAGGTGGGGCTGATCCTTTCAAATAGGAATGGAGTAAAAAAGCGCTCTTTTCCATGTAATTTCGTCATTGGGTGGGTAAAGAAACGGGCCTGACCCTAGATCCTGGGGCCTAATAAAGACATTTCTCTAGCCTCGTGCAAACACACCGACCACTCATTCCCTTGTCCTGTCTTTATGGACATGGTTCCCCAATGTTCTTTGTGATATTTTTAAATACAAAGCCGAGGATTATTTCCGAACATACCGTTTGGCTCTTATAAATAACCTGCTAAACGGGGGTTTAAACCAAGCGAAGCTCTCTGTAGGAGACGAGACGCTCACAAGAGTTGGTAAAGTGCATAATCCAAAGACGAAACCTTTGGGATTTCTTTGCTCCGTACCTTTATTACGACCGTCAGGACAACCATCGAAAGTGGATCTAATCTATTTATGGCCACAAGCCTGAGCTATTGAAAAGTGATCCCGTTTCATTCTGATTAAATCGGTATTTGCTTCGCCTCCCCTGGTGGTATGCAAAAGTGTCAAATTACCGAAAGTTATCAAGCAATACATGCGTTAAATTCAACAAATTACGCTCTGTTTGCTTGCGCTTAACACGTTCGTTACCCTTCCGTATTCTTTTTAGTGACACATGCGCTATCTCGTCAATCTGGTGCCGGTTTTTATTTAACGGCTGGAAATATTACAAGGGTATTAAGTGTTGGTACTTTCAAGAACGACACCATCGCTTCAAACACTAAAATGTAAAAACTGTAGACATATTCCATTATTAAACGTTGCTTTTTTTGAAATCGATGTTTCAATATCAATGGGTATAAAATTATTTTTTAAAAGTATTCTACCTTTGCGAGTACACATCCATCGATTAGAACGTAGAAGTGGATGTGTTTGTCCTAAGAATACATCATGAGTAGGTTATTTAAATAGGAAACTCACCGGATTGCAATGACCGGAATTGCGCTATTATAATGTTTTTTTTTTCATGGCCTTGTTTTCAAATGCGTTGGTTCTGAATTTGTTTTGTTTTAAATTTACTCTGCACTCTATCAATGAACCGGATATGCTGCTTCGTTCTATGCAAAAGCGAATTATGAACTATGCAGAATTTGTTGTTTTTGAAAGTTCTTGAATCGCACAACTAACCAAGCTCTCATAGCTGACAACGTTATCAAAGCATGCTCAATGTCGACCGACAGGACAGTTAAAGTTTCTTCCTAATTAAGAGCATTCAACGAGCGACCATTATCGACGATAAAATAACAATAGCACAACCTGCCGTCGGATCGTCCATGCTATAAAATATCGTTTGCTCTTGCTTCGTTTTTCCGCACCCACAACAGCAGCAATTGAAGGAGGAAAAGAACCGCCACTACAACCACATCAACTCGCAGTACACTTTCACGCCCGAGGAGATCAAGTACGACAACAAGCACTACAAGTACATCAAGTACACGACGTACAAGGGCAAGGTAGGTCCACAGCGGCGTCCTAGAAAGCGCCTTCATCGCCCGGCGGGCGTACGTGTGATGCTCTCCGGTGTCGTGTTGTGCTTCCGGCCGTTCGCCTGGCTGGCAAGCGTTGGAAAATATTCATTACCATAACATGACCCCATTTCCGTTCTCATTCTCACCGTGGCACCGGGACAGCAGTCGCAGTCAGCATCCCGCCAGTATGATGGCTACGGTGCGTCCAACACCAGCCCGGGCCGCATGACAGGCGAGGACAAGCACAAAATCCGGGGCTACAACGAGGTCCTCGATAAGCCGGCCGGTAGCAACGGCGGCGGTAGCAGCATCAATAACGGCAACGGCAAGCCATCCAAGCTGTCCGGCAGCTCGGCACGTAAGTAGCAGTAGCCTTTCGCCAGTCTTGGCACTCCCCAGGTACACCGCGGGCCAGTTAGCGCAAACGTCACCATGTCGGGCTCGTTGGATCGCTTCCCGGACGCGTGTACCCGTACGGGTCTTAATTTGACTTTCGAAACACGAACCACTGTTACTGAAGATTCTCGCGCTACTCCACCAGCGGCACCAAATGGCGTGTATCTGCTCAGCTCGAAATCCCCGACAGTCCGAATGCTTTCTGTTTAGCGACATGAAAGCGCACTGACAAGCCAACGGCTATGCGGTGGATAAGTGTTTGGGAGCACACTGGTGTTAAGAGACAGCGCATGGGCCGTTTTCCAATTGGACGGGACGTTTTCCCAAATGATTCTTCTCCTGATCAAGCCTTACCAATCAATTATCATGTTTTTCTTTAACTAAAGACTGAAGGTCAATCGATCGAGCAAAATTGCGTGGAGTTTGGCGGCATCGGCGATCCACAGCCATGTTTATTCTTTTATATATGAAGTAGAAAACACACACACACACACACACACACCGCTGTAGAAACTCTTCCATCCACTTATCAATCCGTTCCTGTGTACTCGACGGTGCGCATGTTGCACAGCACATGCTCCAGCATCCGGTTCCGGGCACAATGCTGATATGCTGATCCGCAACGTTTATCTAATCGAAAAACGGTACACCCGTGGCATACTGATTGCAGGCAACCCGTTGTCCTATCGTGTTACTGGCGAAAACGTCCGTGAACTACAAACGCATCGCGTTCGCCCTTGACGCGGTGGGATGCGTGGATAGCTTCCAAGTCAGCCACTATTGAAACCCACAGGGAGAAGCATGAAATTAAAACGCGTCACATTCGAGCCACCACCGTCAGATGGCGTAGGGTTTATTTTAATTTCAATCCTTTTTTCTGTTCGCTTCAATCGCAACTCACCGGAGCTCAGGGAGCCGTGAATACAAACGTACCCATGCTTCACCATTCTGTTTGCACGCTGATGATCTGAGCGAATGCTGCTCCCGCCACAGAAAGGATTCCCTAGACATTGGAGGCATGTTCTGCAGCGGCTGAGCGGGAACGAACGAGCAAAGATTTATGGCAATTAGGTATTGTTTAACCTTCTGTGCAGCAGCAAAGCAGACAGACTGGCACAGACTAGCTTGGGTCGACATCCACCAGCCGTTGGTTCGAGTAGGGGGCACGGCTGGGCGGAATGTTTGTCCTAGCGAGACTGCAAGTTTCTCTCCACGCTACATGACATTAACAGCGTGCTCTTTCTCGGGTCCGTGTGTAGTAGTGTTACGGGAAGCAGAAAGGCTCTTCCATACATTCGTAGCAAACACGTCACACCCGTAGATTGATATCAATACGAACGCTGGAACAAGGATGAACATGGGAACATGCGTGGTGAGGTGCAATGTTTAGCTAGGCAGCAGGCTTCCGGCTGCCAAGAAGGCGACAAAACAATGCCAGAGTGGAAGTTTGGAAATAAAACGCCTGCTCGTTCTAAGGCACATTCGTCGAGTCAATTATTTGGTTATCTGGCAGCACATCGTCGGTAGAAATCGAAAGTATAAACCATATTGGCATGCAACATCAAAACAAAAAGGCTTGATCGTTCGGTTTCTTCAAGTTCAATCCATTTATATGGTAATTTTATCTTAAATTTATGTAAACGTTTACGTAAGATTACCTAAAACTGATTCTTCAGTGGTTTTGTTGCTCATAAAAGCAAAAGAGAAACATTTACACGTTAGCTCTACCCTGGCCTGAATGATTCATGTTTTCCGGTTCTACAACAAGAACATCAGAGAGGAATGTCTAATTTAGTGATCTTCCTTCATTTGTCTCTGCCCGTGTATGGCCAACGTCGCCTTCAGCGACCTGAATCCTCACCGGCACATGTCCAACTGGATTATTCATCCTACAAATTAAAGGCACCATTGTGTTGGCAATGCAGAACACGACTTCCATGTATTTTCCGCCCAATCTACCAGCTCTGCCGCATACGGCCTGGTGCTCTGCAACCCCACAGCCCTGCGTGCGGTAACATTTCCCCAAAGTTTTCCACCAAATAGACTTCTCCTCCATCCTGGCAAGTGCTTGGTGGCACTAAGCCCTGCGATGAAACTTTTGACCCGAGCAGCTGCGTGGTATTTGTGAAACATCGTTACCCATTCATCCGGCAGCACCAACTGGTTCCCCGATCCAACCCACGAGCTGAGCCGTAGCGACAACGCCTAATTAACGATGGTGATTAGCAAATCAGCGCAATAACTTTTCGCCGTCGCTGCGGGGAAATTTAAAGTCCCCTTTCCTCGTACCAGCCTTTTTCCCTCTCGCTCTCTCTCTCTCATTCTCTCTGCATCCAATGGATGGATTAAAATGTACTGCTCAGCCCGTTTCGCCCAATCAATGTACTCACACGCCCGTTTCGATACGCCCCCGGCAGGTTACCCAATGAAATCGAACGAATGCAAACCGCAGCAGCTGACGGCCATCGGCAACCGGCTGCTCGACTGGTTCTCGGTCATCATGGCTGACAGCAAGAAGCGTCGCCAGCACCAACAGCAGAAGAACAAGGTTCACTTCCCGGGTGCCTGCAAGCTGGAGGCGCGTTGGATGTTCGGCCATCTCGATCTCAACAACGACGGTGAGTTGTCGACGCAGGAGCTGTACGATCTTGAGCACGACCAGAATGAGCGGTGCATCAAACCGTTCATCGATACATGTGACCTGGACCAGGATAATACAATCGATCCTCGTGAGTGGTGCCGCTGCTTTGAGAAGACGGACCGGCCCTGCGCCGCCGTTCGACGACGACTGGGTAACGATCTGAGTGGTGAGTGCTTTTTCAAGCTCGTTTATGTTGCCGTAAAACATTCACAATTTTCTTTTGTGCTTCGTTATTGTAGGAACATACGCGCCGGATTGCGATAGCCAGGGATTCTATAAGCCTACCCAATGCCACCAAGCCGTCGGAGTGTGTTGGTGTGTGGACGAGCATGGTGTCGAGTTTGCCAACACGCGCACTCGTGGAAAGCCAAATTGTGGTAAGTGGCCATAGCGTTACGCGATTTATTGCGTGATTGATTATGTTACACTCACAAGACAATTCTGGAAGCTACCGTCACGTCACTTGGCATTACGATCAGAATTGCAAATTGTTGTTCCTTGAATCTAGAATTGAAACGACAACGCGTGTCGTTACCTAACGCGTCCATTAAGAGTGAACTACCATGCGCCTCCATTGTGAGTGAACTACCATGCGTCTTCATTGAGAATGAACTACCATGCGCCTCCATCGAGAGTAAACCATCATGATTCGAAATCAACGTGCGTCCCGACCATTGTGTTAACACAACCACACTTCATTAGGCAACTTTCATCTTTCGTCGTTTATTTAGTCTATGTCTATATAATCAGTAAGAAAGCTCAGAGAATGCGGACAGTGCATTAATTTTATCAAGAAGGGATAGACCAATTTTGATTAATTTCAGCAACTATTAGTGCAATACCGCAAATCATGTGAATAACACGTATTAATTCTCTCTTGCAGAAGAAATCATCAACAATGCTACCACTCTCAACTCCGACGATGAAGACACGGAAGACTCCGATGACGATGACGATAGCCAGGAGGGTAGCGCCGATCGTCTATTGGTGTTCTAAAGCGTTTTAGCAACGACCACATGGATGGTTTATCGTCAGCATTTCTTCCAACCAATTTTCCAAATGTATCCCGGCACGATATTTGACATTTGTTACTTTTACGTTCCAGCTAGCGTTATTTAGCGTTGAAGATGATATTATTTTATTCGTTTTCGCGAATGAATAAAAGTTGGCTTACTCGTTTGAAGAAAAAACGCGATAATGCTCAGTCGAAAGCAACAGACTTTGTCTTAGATTGCGTGTAATTGTTTAAGACAACATATAAGCAGTGGATTAGACAAATCATCCCCCGTTTCCCGTCCTAATCATCGACCGGTACGCGTTGCTGCTGGCGATGGCTCGAAATATTTCACGTCTCAATGGTTCAATCCAGCCATTCCTGTTTACTCTCTTACTCTATCTCCTGATCTCCTGCTCACGATTGTTTTCCGATCATTATTCTGACTCGGCAAAAAAGCTGTTTCCGGAATATAGCACCCGTCCTAATAAATGCGCTGTAAATTAAGAAATATTTACTGTTAAACATTCGATAAGGATAACAATCACGCTAAAGCAAGGAACGAAAACAAATTGTAAAGATTCAAATAGTTCACATTTCGACATGCTCCTGCAAGTTATTCACATTTGTGACTCGCCTGCATTTCAAGATTTCATTAGGAAACCATGCTCGTTCGCGATTGATCAAATTTATCCCTGAAGACCATTGAGACCATTGGACTTGCTCTAAGAAAAAAAAAGCAGCGAAAGAGAGAGAGAAAGATAGAGAAAGAGAGTGAGCAAAAGGATAAATGCGAGATTAGAAAATAACGAACACAGAAAACTAATCTTAAACTTTAGGGAATAAGCAAAGTAACTTCTCTAGTGCTATCCGTCTTTACTGCTGCAAACTAGTGAGTGGATGTGTTGTATGGCGGATGTTGTGCGGTAGTAGCAGGAGCAGGCAGAAAATCTTATACCGGCCACTATCGTTGAGAGAGCATGTATTATTATTAGTCACTTTCTAGTACTAGAATGACCAAGAACAGCCGCGTATGACTCAAACATGGATCAGTTAAGGCGATATGCAGGTAGCTTCTGTATTCAATCACTAACAATCGAACGCTTATAGAGATTCCAGAAACCATTCCGGTTAAAACAGTCAAATTGTGGCCAAGCTCTACCTGCTCGTAGTTGATCCATTGTGTCCAGTCACATTTGTGTTGTCTGTTTTTGTCGTAAATAACCCACGTTTTCAACATTTATCCCCAACAAGCCCACAATGTGAGGAACAAAACGCATTCCCAAAGATGTAATTTCAATCGTCATGCACGTAAAACTTGAAAATATATTTAGGTTGTTTGTTTGCACACTAGAATCGCGACCATGGGCTCATTTGTGGATGATCTTTCGTGAAGTATTTTCTCATGTACACTTTTGAATACATGACGAAGAAATGGCCCTCTTGTTCAGATTTTTCAAATAAAGTGGCAGGATCATTTAGTATGAGCACGCCTTCACTAGCTGTCAATAGTGTCAAATATCGATATCCAATCGTTGTGATGTTTGTGGGTGGTGTATCCATGCGGGAGACATCACGTAGAAGCAGAAAGGGTAGAAAAAACCCGTGTATAGAGAGTGTTAGGTGAGACACCGTGCTTTTGTCGTTCCATAGCATGCGTGAAAGCCACACGCACAGTGCTGTAAGGTGCAACAGCTGAATGAAACAACCATTACTACCGCTTACTACTACTACTACTACTACTACTACTACTACTACTACTACCACAGCAAAATTAATCCTAACCGATACTGATCTACCGAAACCACTAACACTCAGTAAACTGTCCGCAAGGCTAAGCTTGGAAGCAAATGTAGGTCGTAAATGTAAGGTCGTAAATGCGTTTCTGAGCGCAAGCTGAGATTCATGTGATGCAAATTGCAATCGGCAAGTAGATGCAAATCATAGCCACACCGCACTTGGTACTGTTCCGTAAAACCGCACCGTATACTATGTGTGTGAGTGTCTCGTGTATGGTACGAAGGCGTATGAGCTTGAAACTAGTCCGTTTTGTATGTGCATAAACCAAACTTTTTTTTTTGAACTCTATGTTTCAAAACCCCCAGACACATACACACACACAGCCGCATATATTAAAGGTACGGTCATTCTCATGCAAAAGTAAGTAACCTCCACAATAGGTTGAAGAAAGCACTGTTACCGTAGAGGGGAAAATCGGCTACAAGCAAAAAATCAATGGCGCGATCCTCGAAGCTCACCGTTGTAGTATACCAATAAGCCATCATTCGAAAAACTCACTCAAACCAATAGCTTAGAAAGAGTGATGCTAAAGGTAAACCAAATTTGATAAAATTTTAGCGCACCCTAAGAGGACGCAATTCGCTTGGATTCATTAGTACTTCAAACGTTCCATAATGGCGTGATGCTGCTGTTTGTTTCAATGCTGGTTTGTTCGCTGGTGTATGTTTTGTCGCATGCGCCTTTTAATCGAATCATCACAACACAATCCAAACCACACTTAGATAATGAAAAATACAGTAGCAACACATGGTTGTCTACTATCGTTTGCCCAGCTAGGATAAATGGCTAGTTGCTCCAAATCAGATGCATAAATGTTCACCATCCAAACTCACTTCATCGCTATGCTGTAAGAGAAACCAAAAATATACCACCCAAAATGTGGTTAAAGTGAACCAATCCAGCAGGCCACAACCAATTCGTGTGATCGGGTTGTGATCCTGTAATCTATGGTAGACTACTACGATCACTTTCACTAAAACTGTCAAAAAAAACACGGAAACCGTTATTTGTTGTGATGGCGGCGCATGAAATGAATCTTTATGGACAAGGAGACAACACTTACTAAAAAATCCACGGGTGAAATGTGCACCACTTTTACAACTAATACAGAAATTGCCACTCGGTGTGCAATAACAGCAATGTGGCGTGGGCTAAACGAAGAACACACAAAATAAATCAGTAAAGTATGACGGATCTTTGGAAAGATAAAGGTTGATGAAATTGAGCTTCATTGCATTTGGAAAGAATCCTTTGTAGAGGAGTATATTCATCATTCTTTAATTACACTTCAAGAAGCATTCCAAAAAGGTAAGATAAATAATAACTGTTACATTTTATGTTCGTAGTTGGATGTTTTATGTGAGGCTATTGGTATTGGTGGTGAAGATAATATATTTCTTTATTGACGTGCTACAAGTAATCATCAACTGTATCATTTGGATCAACTTATTTGCAATAGAACATTTACTTTCAATTGAATTTGCAATCAGCTAAATTGCAAATCCAACATAATCCGGTTTCATAGCTTACAGTTTCATGCTTTTATGGGTCCGGCATTTATTTTCACCCACCCGCAGAATTTCTGTTAGCAACAATATCCTTTAAACCCAGATCATTCCTTGTCTACCACAACTTCTTCTCGCAGCCGCTGGGCTAGCATCTTCCGTAGCTGAAGTGACCCTTCCGGTGGCTCGACTGACACCGATTCTGTTTCACCGTCAAGAAACTTTTGCGCAACCTGAGCTGATGTTGGTCTTTCGCTTTTGCGCATCGTTTCGTTGAGCTGACGCGCCCGGGCTTGCTTCTTGATGTGGAGAATCTTGTCGCGCTGCGACCGCAAGTACTCCTGACGTGCTTTCATGTCGTTGGCGTTGATCTGCAACGTAAAAGAGATAGAAAATTAAATGGATGCACGGTTCTGCACGGTCACACTTCACCCCCGGTAAGCACCTTCTCTTGGTCGAAGAACAAATTTAGTCGCTGAAATTTATCCGTCTCTCCATGTCCTCCATGTTCCAATGCAGGATAGCCACGGCCAGATTCGTTCAATTCATTTTCCACTGATTGAACTATATCCTGTTCAATAGTGCGTACCATGTTGGACTCCGTGGACTGAACATCCGCAGTCAACTCTTTTGCGTCAAATAGTGGCACTTCCGAGTCGGATTCAACTTCGGTACGAGCGTGTCCTTGCGATTGCCGCTCAATCAAATCCAGCGCCTGTAGTTGTAGCTCCACATTGCGCTGCACCATCATGCGAATGAAGATACGAATATCGTTCGCGGCCCATATCTGCTGAAACAAACCCTGGTGGAACGAGAACGTACTGCTCCCAGACTGATCCGAGCCATCGGCCCCAGACGAAGGATCTGTGGATGAGGCACGTGCTCCTCGCGCTCCGAGACTGGCCACATGTCTTCCCTCGAGACAGGCGAACTCAAACTGCTCCGGTGTAATCTGCATCTCCTCCATAAACGAACCAAGCATGTAGTCCACCAGGTTCTTGTACTCGTCGTGCACCCTGCGAAATTCAGGATTGTCCTCGTCCGGTTGAAGGTTCGGATCAAAAACTGCAAATGGAACGACGCGAATGTGTCAAGCCCAGGAGCTGTCACACCCTATCCTTTACCACAAGCTTACTGATTGATTTATCCTCGATGAACGTCTGCAACGGAGCATTCCACACAGGACCGTGTAAAAAGCACACAAGCGAATCGAACACCCATGAATTATCGTCCGCCATGGCCGTGCAGTGGCGACGTCTACTATGTAATCAGAATAGCTCACCAAACACCTCACGTCAATCACAGTGTCAAGAATAAGTCCAATTGGTTAAGCAATAAAGACAATTCTAGTTAACGGCTTGGAAACTTTGTTCAATATGTGAAGCTTACGTGTTTAATGCTACGTAGCTTTTCGGAACTGGCTAGCTACGCTCTCGACCTGCAATGATGCACAGTATCAATTTGTTTACATGACATCCGTCGCCAAGGAGACGAGAATGTTTCGTGCGTTCCACTGCAGGTAGAACCGCTCAGTCTATGACGTTTGCTCAAAACTCCCACCGGCACTTAATTATTCTCCACAAAACTGCAAACATTTGAGGCATATCGATCGCGTGGAAATGCCGTATATATAAAAATTGCAAGCGCTTTGTCTATTGTTCGTGATGCAATTATGACTCACAAAACAATATTGCCTTCAGGCTTTCTTTCCTGTATTTAATTTCTTACGGCCATGCTCATGAGTGAACTAAACACTGTACACAGTTTGCTTTACTTTTCATCAGTGTGTTTGTATTTTTTTGGGAGTTTTTATCTTAGTTTTAATTTAAACCTTTTGGATTATTTCATTCGCTCTGGCAGGTTTGTCTATAGCAGAACCGATGCTGCATTATTCCAAATACTACTTATATATCGCAATATGTTCTGTTTGACAACGGTTTGCCTGCCAATTGCAACGAATGCGTCCTGTTTTCATTTAGTTTACTCTTGGATTTCTTTTTTTTTTGTTTAATTTCTTTTCCTTATTCATTTTGTCCTCTCCTCTCTAATGCAGCTGATAGGTACATACACAATCGCCGAACATCAACATCATGTACATCGCATCCATTGACGCTGTCGTTCTAGCAGATCATCAATGCTACTCGCAATTAATCCTCGTATAACGCTCGCACGTGACGTGGTTCTTGGATAGCGACGATTCAGGCTCACGGCGATTAGGCCATATGCCAGACGAAATTTCAGCTGCGATTTTTACACGTTATACAGAACATATAATGTTTACTTATCATTTTATTTCGATCACTTACACGTTTCCTCTACCACTGATCCTTCGATTCCTCTGCATTCCTCGTCTTCAAATAATTCAGCGATCAAAAAATTTTATTTTTTGTCGTTTGTTAATCAGTTCACTTTCTACTTTCTTTTACGAGAACCACCATCATTTGTATGCCCGTTATCCTCTCGTAGATACAGTGGCTACAGCACTTCTTCACACCTTACGGTTAACGTCTCTTTGCTACGTATTTCCCGATATTCCATACAAAGGATTACACAGGATATTATATTTGTCTTCAAATGTCTACTACCATACTAAACACTATTTATCTTGTAATTCCTTTTTTTATCATTCCTTTCCTGTGCTTCCTACTTCATACGTAGATCATTTTTTTTGTATGCCGTCTTGAGTTTTGCTTCAAAATTAGTATTAGCGTTGTTTCTTACGTTCGGCTTGTACAATCACACATACACACACTTATCATGTATATTTGCGTATTCTACTCTTTACTTTAAATAAAATTTCTGATCCACTAAAAACAAGAAACATCTTATGTGCCGAAAGAATTCATCACATTATAGATGCTTGATTGTTTTTCCTCATCTTTCACAACTGTAGTATTAAAGTGTACAATGCACGTTAATAATCACCAAAAAAAGTTTCTTTAACATCGAATTACTTGCAGCTTTCTTCCTAGATGTAGCTACAGGGAAATCATTGAAATGTTCGCTCGTGTTTCAATTTTGGCTCCCCAACTGTCTTACGCCCACTCTCTAGCAGTTAATTTTAAAATCCTACACGTGTTAGGAAATATATATATGTACAAATATAGAGTATGCTTAATTTACAGCATTTTCGTAAATGAAAAGCCTATAGTTTATTTTTGATTCGCCTCTTCATTTAGGAAAATTGGAGGACCACAATTTATTCGCCTAACACGAGCATTCCTATCTTTGACTTCGCCTGAGCAACACAGTTGATGAGTTTGATATAATAGTTTGATAGTAATTATCACCAAACGATGACCTATAATAATATAATAATATAATAATATATTATTATAGAGTATAATAGTTTGATAGTAATTATCACCAAACGATGACCTTGGCAAAAAAGTCTTTCCGGTAATTAATAATAGCACGTGTGCAGTGGACACTTAACATTGACAGTTCGCACCGAAAGATACAGTAATCATTTCTAATGCGATACGGAGAGAATTATTCGTCAAGGCGTTGTTGACGAAACAATGCAGACTCCACCACGGCATACTATTTGTAGCATTGAAACGCAATTTCATGCCTTCGCTTTTCAAACATGCTTATGCTACACTTCGTCTTATTGACCTTGCATCTAAACCAGTCGCGCATAATTGTTTTCTGGAGTATGTTCTTAAGATACGTACGTTTTCGTAAATACTCTACTCCCCTCGTTTGTTTAGCCGTAAACGATTGTTATGAAATTCAAAATTAATTTTGTTTCATACTTTACGTAAAAAATCTCAATAGCTTTCATCTGCAATTTCACTGCTCCTACAAATGTGCATCAATGGGCAAACAATAACGTCTAATATATAATTTTGTGTCGTTCTGTTTTCTATCTTGTTCCGCTGATCGTCGATTATCAGACATAATCCGTCCAAATAATTTTCACTCTAATTCCCCAATTCTCCATCCCCACAAAACACAAGTTGCAACTACAAAAATCTTACACTAACGTGATCATTCAAATGTTCTTTGACGACACAGCGGAGAAGCAATTTAGCATTCCATCTACGAAATCTCTCCAGAACTGTGTCAAATAATAAGACGCCTCATGGCTGCTATTTTGTTTGTATTTCTTTGCTTCGTATATTAACAATACGGCACTGTACGATCACTAACTGTACAATACGACGTTTTATTTTGCCGGTGCAAAATTTCATTGACAACTTCATATTTGTTTGATCGCATCGCATGAGTTTGAGACCCTCTTCCAGTATCAATGTTAAAGAGCAAAACCCGTGTCGTCATGATGTAAAAATTTGGTACGTCCTAGTAAGAATTTTTCCATTCTTTTCTTTCCTTTTCATGCGTCGCAATGCCTCCTGCAAACAACCTTCTAGTCCTCGGAACTGCATACATGCACAAACGCACGATGCAATTCGGTTATGAAATAGCGTACAAATGTTTGTTTTAATGTTTATGTATGAGATGAAAGCCTTTTTTTACAAAGTTTCTGCTATACTCAGTTTCCCTTGATCGGTCGTTCCCAAGGGCCCCGTACCGTTTGGCACGAGCCCAACGCTGCCATCGTTATTAGCGGTAGTGTCTATTTCCATTAAATTTGAACAGTCTCTTCCATCTATTGCTGGAACACATCGAACCTCATCTATTCCAGCCTGCATACTACTGTCCTTTCCTTCGCTTGTGCACGGCGAAGGTGAACAAGGTAAATCGTTGGAAAACGCGAAATTACCACCATCAGTCACGACGGTATAGGACACAGTAGTACTATCACTCACCGCTACTGCCGTAGTTGTAGTAGTATTGTGGATTCTAATAGTATTTAACTTATTTATAGTTATGCTACCCGCCGCCGATGATGCTGATTGATGGCGTTGTTTGTAAGGATAATGCGCGACTGAAGCCGTACAGTGCTATGCTATTCTGGGCTTTTTTTGCGCTGGACTACTGCTATCATCATCATCATCGTCGTCATCAGAATCCCCCTCATAATCGACCAATGCCTGTGGAAGAACAAGGATAAAATCCATTATTTGCTAAAAGTTTCAAAACATCTTTTTTTTTACAAGATTTATATTGTGATTTTGTAACATCATGTAAAAAATTTAAGTAGTTTAAACGACCAATCAAGTTCATGACTATTTTTCAACTCAATCAATTGCATTTTTATAATAACACTGACCTTTTTTAATCCAACAACAGTGGACCCGGAAGCCGAAGAAGCGGCAACATTAGACGAGGATACGTTTGCTTGAGGCAGC
Organism: Anopheles nili; assembly: GCF_943737925.1. Lineage (NCBI taxonomy): Eukaryota > Metazoa > Arthropoda > Insecta > Diptera > Culicidae > Anopheles > Anopheles nili. The sequence goes on along the minus strand of NC_071291.1, from coordinate 6,075,003 downwards.
ACAGATGCTCCCACACCAGTTGGTTCTTCCACAGCAGGAGCAGAGTCGAGTATGGGTGCCATCAACAAGGACGACGAAGTTGCTGCACCCATCACTTCTGAACTGTTAACATCATCGTTCCTCTCGTATTGTATGTCTCTGCTACCATCGTCATCTTTACAACTATCTGCCGTACCGCGTGGCCCATCATTTTTTTCCTCGGTGTCCACACCACTCTCGTCAGTTGCCACAAGGGAGGTACAGTTACTACTTGACCCCATTGCAGTGGCATTCGTTATTTTAACATCCACCGATTTGTTGTCCTCCCCAATGGGCACATTTTCTGTAAATAGTTCTTCTGATGCTAATCGCATAGAGCTGATCGCTTCCTCGTTAGCGGCGAGAGATTCGACTGATTCATGAGTGGTGTTGGCGGTAATGTCAGGTGACCCGAGAGTACCAGGACTTGCAGGACCTTCTTCAACTAAGGTGCCATTTGTAGAGGAACAGGTCGCAGTGGCTGGAATGGATGATGACACTGGCGAAGTGACCGATTCGCTATTGCTACTATTACTGGCTTCCACAGTGGCAGTAGCGTTTGTTGTTACGCTGGCTCCTTCCGTTACAGAGACGGAAGACAACGAAGATGACTGTAGTTGATACACAGAAGACAGGTCACTCTCTCCTAGAGCGCTCACTACTAAACTATTAGCGTCATCCAGCGCAGATTCATCGGCAGGAGTTAAATTTACACTGCTGGCACCCTCGTCGCCCAGTGCATGATGTTCTTCATGATGGTGGTCATGGTTAGCCACCACCGTCGATGCCGATTGAAGGCCATTGTTACTTGCTACTGCCGCTGCTGCTGCCGCAGCGGCCGCAACCGCATGTGAAAGACTACTTGGATCAAGTGTGGACAACGGTAGATGTCCCGAGGAAGACGCTGCCAAGCTGCTTCCGTCATCATCACCTTCGCTGCCGTTATTGATGTTCAACATGTGCGATGTAACTGCTATATCATCGGCTGAGGTTGCAGTAGCCGTTACACCCGCATGAACTTGCGAAGATAGCTGATGTGAATGACCCGATGACACTCCACCATACTTCGGTCCATTCAGGCTGCTTGTTGTGTCCATCGCTTTCTTTTCAAACATTTTGCCTATAGAATTCGATCAAATACAAATAAAACGCATATGGTACTAAATAAAACTAGCCACACTAACGAATGTTTGCAATTACATACCGATCGTAGTGTCCAATTCGGGAGCACCCGTTTTACCGGAGCTTTCGGTGTAATCTTCCTCTTCGTTGAACCATTCTTCCTCATTCTCGTCCATTTGCCGTTGGTCTCTACGATAGCGATTGCTGTTCCGTAGTATAGAAGGAACGCTACAGTCACACGGTATACAAATAAAATACAAATAATATATAAATATATCAATCTAAGGGTGTTCGTTTTTTCTCTTTACGAAAACAAACTGTTACACACCAAATATGAGGAAATTACCTGTCTAAATTTCCTTTCTCCTTTTCCTTTAGGCGATCCTGCTGTTGGTCGTATTTGTTTTTCAGTGTCTTGAACGTTTGTACGTACTGTACATCGTCAAAGAACTTGCCAAAGCTTTCTACGAAATACGTATACAACGACTTAATGTCCTCCAGCCGGATAAACTCGAAAAGCTCCAAAATCGCTGACTCCAGCAGATTGTATCTACCATCATTGCGGATGAATGCCTCCACCACAGGTGCAAACAAATTTCCCTTGACAATATGCCTAACGGGGGAAATATTGGACAAAAAAAAATAAAGTTATAAAATATTATATCCCCATACTTGATGAGTATTAACACGGTCAATGATACGATTGGTCAAAATGTACGTTTCCCCGTCCACTAAAACTACCATATTATCTTGCTACACTACTCGCCTGTTATAAAACTCATCTTTGAGCGAGACTATTTTTCGGAGAAACCGTAGCGCTCCCAGCACGAGAAATGTGTGTACGCTGTTCATCAAGACTAAAACTTTTCGCAATAGATCCTTGTTGATAATGCAGTTCTTGATGTGATACGTATGATGCTCCACACAGAAAGATAGGAGCTCCAGTACTACTCCAAGAAGCTGCACCACGTGATAGTCTTCGTTCGTTGGTTTATCCGATTGCGTATGCCGGAGAAGGGGAGCTATAAAAATGTGCAAACGAGATCAAACGAGGTCGGTTAGAACAACATCCTTTATAAAACTTGCGTATGTAAACCTACCGATTAACGTTTGTATACTGTGCTTGTAAAAGAAGTTGAGAAAATCCGATTTTTCCGATTTGTTCGCCGAGCTTAACATGTTCTCCGGGTCCAGCAGAATCCGCAACACAGTCATCAGCTGCACAGCGCCACCCAGTTCCGGTTCCGAATCGGAAAGCAGTTGCTCAATAGCAATGTTGATCAGCGTTTGGTCCTAGAGTAGACATAACCGTTACTTTTGCATGTTACATGCGAACATAGAAAAAACAGATAGCTTGAACCACTACATTTCATTTCTTACCTCGTCCGAGTCAGAATTATTGTACTGCTGTAAGGTATAGTCACGCACTACGGATGGTGAATATTCAACTATCGTAGATAATATATCGATCGATGCGGCTTTCGTCCGCTTCTCATTGATGGCTAGCGTAATTTCAAGTGCCGGAAGCACACCCAGGCTAATGAGCGTTTTAAAAAAAGTTTCCTTGCCCTGTGGCTGCAGGTACTGGGCGAAATTGCAGAATTCTTTCAGGAACAGTATGCTATCACGACGTTTCGAGTCTGGCGTCTGCGGATCGGTCAGCAATGCAAACAATTCATCAAGGAACTTGTCATCTTCCTGAATGAGCGTCACGATTTCCACCTTATTGAAAAATATGAACGAAGACAGCGTATTCAGCATATTGTCCTCGAACACAGACGGCGTTGGTAGCACGATGTCCTGTATATACTGCACACGGTATGTCTGGTGTATTTTGGCCAACAGATCCGTGTTGCGGATCGGTATTGCTTCGCGGAATTTGACCAATTTTCTCAGATACTGACGATGATTCTTCGGTGGATTACCGGACGGATCATACTCGAGACAACCCACAACATCGAAGATCGTGTCTTCAGCAAACATAATCTCGAATAGGCCGTTCTTGTTCAGCAGAAAAATGTTCTTAAAAATTTCATACAGATAATGAAGACCTTCCTGGTTGTCCAAATCCTCGCACACGTGAAAGAGACCGAGTAACTTTTTTATATAGTTTTCAGACTCAATAGCCTGTGCCAATTTGTCCTTACGGATCGCCGATGTTAAAGCGCTGGCAATCACCTCAGATATGTCCTCCAATCGGCTCAGCTCACACGGTGGCAGCTCGATTGGAGGGGCTGAATCAGACATATCCTCAAACCGTTCGTCTTCCGACTCTTCGACCACATCCTGTGTTATTTCTACTGATGGATCTTTCCCTTGAACCTACCATAATGTAAAGTATACCATCGTTATTTTGTGCATTCTAAGGAACAATGTAGTACTATCATACCTGACAAATTTTTTCCCAAATTTCATCACATCCTGCCTTTTCCTGGAAGCTAAGTGCTAAATCAAAGTTGTCACCTTCACTCCATACGATGAGCGTGTCCTGTTGTTTATGATAGATTGTATCTGGATGGATTTTACTTTCTAATAACATCGAGCCGTCGTTTTCTGCATGAACAAGCAATGACACACCTGGTTTGGAAAATAAACAAACATGTTATCCACAATGAAAAAAAAAATTAACGACAAGATTCGTTTACCTTTGACGCGATCCACATAACTAGATGTGACATGGCCCGTTCCTCGATCGTCCCACTGTCGATCTGCGTTGAGGGCGTACAGCTTCACTCGCCGCCTCGTGTCGGTTGTCATGTTGCGTCTACTGCTGTTAGCACTGACACTAGATCCGTTACTATTGTCGGCTCTGCCTGTAGAGCAGGAGCTAGATGACGAGCCTTGTTGGTTGCTTGTGCTACAGTTGCCACTCTCCTGTGCGCTTTTATAGACACCCCCAGCACCTGTCTTTTTGATGAAAGACTGGCGGCAACGAGAATTTCGCTGCTCCTGATGGAGATGTCTTTTCAAGTAAGGATGTTTTCGCTGTTGATAAGCACTTCGGCAGTTGTTTCGCGGTCCGTTTGTGCAACCAGTGGCAGAAATAGAGGAAGAGTGTTTTTTCCTACGTTTCTTCAGTATTTTGCAGGCAACGTTTTGCTCGCTGTACTCAATTGTTGCCGTTTCGCCTGCCGTCTTAGATGCAATCTTAGAATTTAGATTCGTTGTTTTCGCACGTTTTTTTTTTTCAAATGATTCAACAGAGTGGTTAACGGATTTCTGTGCTGTTTCCACTAGTACCACTGATACAATATCTTTTCTTTTAAAGGCAAGGAAATGCGCAATAAATAACGCTAATAACTCTATTCGAACAATCTCAAACACAGTAGTTTTTTATTACACTATTCAAAACTGCAGATAGTCCGTTAGTCGTTAACGAAGAAATATATTTGCCACTGTTTCGCGTTTTCCTTTTCACATCCGTTGGTTTATCGTGACTTGTAGTAGCAACGATATTCACCGTCACACAGAAAAAACACCCAACTTTGCTTTTGATGTTTCTAAACAAACGGATGATCGTCCTATAAGTAGAATAACATGAATGAGTTATTAAAGTGAAATTGAAGCTTCTTTCACAAACTGCTATTCAAAGCCAGAATATGCATTTAAACGCGTAAAACGTTAGGAAGCATGATCGTCCAGCGTCAAATTTCTTGTTTTTTATCGATATTCTTATTTCACACATCGAAAAAATAAACAAACGAAAAGAAAAATAAACAAATTTTTCATCCATTCATTCATTAATTCGTTCATTGGTATGTTCGCTCATTCACTGAAAATAACATTTTCGAACATCAACATTAAGCCCCATAAAGATATAATCATACTGATCATACACGTGATTCGAACCAGATCTTTATCACAATCTTTATCGCATTATTATCTACACACGTAATAAGCAAAAGCTTGGCGCGAAGCAGCGATGTCAATCCATACTTTTATAGTTTGTGTATTATGCACAGGATTTAGTTGAGCCACAATGACTCTTTAACCATAAGCAAAAGTTTATACAACCAACAGAGAGTGTCATTGATATACCGCTTACAACAGTTATAGATAATACGCACATCCACCAGAATTCAATTCATCACAGAAAAGTGTGATGAAGAGTTGGAGCTGATAACGGCGCACGAGGGTACACCAATCTCCAAAAGATTACACATCGTCACAACAAAATCATATACCTCCGCATATGTGAGGAAAGTTATTTTTTCTAAAAACTTTCCTTGAATGTTCTACCTTATATATATATATATATATATATATATATATATATATATATATATATATATATATATATATATATATTTATATGCATATTATATATATATATATATATATATATATATATATATATATATATATATATATATATATATATATATATATATATATATATATATATATATATATATATATATCCCGAACAAAAACGTTCAATCTACGTAGTGATGACGTACGAAGGACAAAAACATTCAAGCAATTTCAATGTATGTTTCTTTCGTGTATCGAAATCAAAACAGGTTTTCAAAATGAAACTGCACAGTGTTGTGGGTTCCATCAAGCCACCCAAATAATTTCTCTTTTTAGAAGAGTGCTAACGAAAGATATCCAAATATCTAGAAAGTGATACAGAAGAAATATTCATTCAATGAATTGTAACTTAGATTATTTACAAGGAAACGATCGTAGTTTTTAATTTCAACCCGCGCCAAACACTTCATAAAACCAAAATATATTAGTACAGCAACTTACTCCTGCTAAAAAACGTAGAGTAAAAAATTACCATTGTTTGACCTTCAGAGTCTCAGTTTGACAAAAAACGCATAAAATCAAACTGATAAAGTACGAAGGTAAATTGTATAATGATAGCGACTAATACAACTAAAATAAGTTGAGTCCAGAGTGTATATTAGTATGTTTTATAATAAAACATTTTCATGTCCTTCATAAATTGCGCCACTTGTTAACCAGATGGAAGATGTGTGATGCAATTTTTTAAGTACATTTAATAGATTCGACGTAATTTAATTCAATAAATTCAAATGTGAGAACAATACATTCATAAAATCTTGTGGTCATTGAAAGCATTACATTCGAAATTGGTTAAAATAAAAAATTCAATGGCATCACAAAAGAAATATATTATTATAGAAGCAGCGATTGTTTGATATTACGCTTATTTCTCTTGATAGTACTTTTACTGGACATCGATTAACACGTAGCGTCCCGGTGATACGCTTTCTGATGTCAACATAATGCAAAAACTGCGACAAAAATCTTCCTCTCTTGCTCTTTTTATCCTTGAATTAATCCTAGTTTTCCTAAACGCCCGTCCGATTACACTCATACAAACGCGAAGGAACCAAAAAAACACTCCATTCCGGAACAGGGCTCCGATCCGGATTATATAGCTCCGATCCGATTTTGAGTGACTTTAAAGTGTTCGCTCCACAGTCACTCTATCTCGCTTTGTTCAAGCTCTTTCGCTCTGTCTTGTTTCTACCTCACCCCACGCGTCAATCATTTTCAGGTTCCGCTGGCGATGGGATTTTGTAAACTGTACTATGTAAGCATATTTCGAAGGGAAAATATCCCTTTCACGTTTCAAATACTTTTCATCTGCGTTAATTCACTAAGTCATTTCAACCGAACATAACTTTCTACAGTCATGTATCAAATAAGTTTTGATTAATGTCAAAATACGTGTAGCTAAAACGCTACGGCCTGCGGAGGATCACAAATCGTAATGAAAAATACAGTTCAAAACTGGTAGAAACATGAAAACATAATAAAAAGAAGCACATATATTTGCGTATAGTAATTGATATGTTTAAGTCATTCACATCCCTATCAAGGACATATTTGCATTGAATATGAGTGTAATTAACCATAAAGCATAATCACTGTTATACTAACTACTTAATCGTTACTGAATATAACAACTAGTTGTCTATGTTTGGAAACTTCAAATTTTTCCATTACACGCGTCCTATAACCTATGAATTGTCAGCGAAACCGAGCAGCTTCCGTGCAACGGTACTGACGGGGCGTACAGCGAGACGCTAAGGCCGCCCAAAGGTAGCCGCACTGTCCGAGGATGCGATCGATTGAAAGCCAACCATAGCCACAAACCTATTGAAACATGACGACATCTACTTCACGCCACCTCTAACTTTGACCACACCACAAAGAAAAGCGAAGACAAACAACTACCGAAGAAAACCGACTCACTACGTACTCTCAACCTCGGCCACTGCAGACGGACGCGCCGCTCCTGTAGGACCCGGCCGCAGCAATCCTCAGGCCGGCCGCACGGACTCACAACGCTACTGTTCTGGGATTCAAGCACACTCGGTGTGTCGGATTGATTGCGTTTCACCGCCTGCTTCGACCGCGAATGAGCACAAAAACACGTTCTTTCACGAATGAACCAAAGGTATACGAACAAAACCCCGTTTTGTCCGATAGCTTGGTACTCGTTTTTCGGTTCCCTCGAACCGAAAACTTCTTCGCCCGTATCGTCCAACAACGCACAGTACACGGATATACTTTTGTTATCAAATGCTTGCCTGTGAAGTTATTCCACACGGTGAATCGATTCCACCAAGCCTACTTAAAGCCGTATTGTTTCTTTTCGGTTTTTAGACTCGCGAATCTAGCTATCACAACATTTACACCGCCATATTGGATTTTTTCCCGTTTTCGCCTACTGCAGCGCTTTGGTTAGCTTTGCGTTACTCACTCAAGCAGTTTGGCAAGCTCGTGTTAGACTGAACCGGTTGAAAACGGTAACCGGTAGGACGAGAAATGACACTTCAATAGTCACAATAATTTTAAGGGAAATCAAGGCAAACCGTGGTTACTTCATCTAGGTTACTGCCGAATAAATCCATCTATATTTTTCTAGCAATTTTTACAAATTGATGCAATAATTAAAATAAATACATGATACGTAAAAGTAATAATCGGTATAATCCACTCAAAAAATCCATCTCCATTGATTAATGTTATCATCTGCATTCAATATTTGTATATTTTATTTTAGGTAATAATAAAAAATCATTTATCAGGCACAGTTTAAAAGCGCTCTTAAGCAAAATAAAATTCAATAATTCTTTTCTCTAAAGTTTCTTTTTCATATCAAATCTGCCCTACAGATTAGATTCGAGTTGAGCTTAAAAGGTTGACAATAAATTCGAGCAGCAGCTGTGCAGAAATTGTAAACAATACAATTGAATCAGCCATTGATATAACTTAATCATCACACCGGCAAATTAATGGCTCATATTCACCGCAAAAATGGTTTACCTTTGGACTAGTTCGGGAAAACAAATTCATCTTAAAATAGTGCACAAATCTACAAGTGTGCTTCAACTATGGATTGAGAATGTGGAAGCACATCGTGAAAGGCATAATTTACTGATTCTTGAGCTTGGCGTACTATTTTGCTTTGCAATTTGTGTATTTCTCTTCAAACTGAATGCTTTGCACTTTCTGTTCGTTTTCCCTATTGGTGTGCTTATGCACCTTTATAGCTGCGTGATAAAATCGGAAAGTTTAGTGTTGGTAAAAGATTTTGCCTTGCAATGTTCGACCACATTTGCCAGCGGTACCGTTCGCAATGCTCTTATACCGATAGAATATATTCATGATATTGCAATCAATGAAGTGTATTATAACGTAAGCTATCTCAAACAATTGTAATTCAATATATGCTCGTAAAGTTCTCCTACCATTCTAGTTAAAAGTTATTTTTATTCTGCAAGTTCTTACCAAAGGATATTTATTTAAAAAAAAGCCAGTGATTACGCTTTTACAGGTAAACATTAATTGCAACATGTTCGTTGCTCATTCGGCATATCTTAACATACACTTTTTTGCATTGACTACATACGCAGAAACTTAAACCAGGACTACCCTGTCTGAAAGTAATCTACGATGAACTTCACTCCGTTCTAGAGTTGCAGGACTCTTAGCATGAAAAGTCTATTTGTGATGCATCACTTTTTCGGGAAGAGCTTTTGAAGAATGTTCAGTAGATTGTTAACCTCCTGTACGTCAGATGCGCCAGTGCAACTTGGAAAATGTTTCTCTATCCTTTCTATTTTCTTCAACTCCAAAATCGGCTGCTTTATCACGCATACATCTGTTTCGATCTAAATAAAACAATGAAAACCATATAAAGAAGCACATAATAGCATTTAACATGTAAAACTCAGTCGAAATTCAACTCACAATTCGTTGGTGTTCTATTTCACATTCTTTAAGCAATAGTTTTTTATAATATGCAGGTATGTTCAATCGCAATGTAACGGTCGTGTCTTGTAGATCGCGAACCTCAGGCGTAACTTCTGTATCCATATCTGAAATGAACTATTCTAGTACACTAGTAAACTTTAGCAAAATAATTTATAATCCTACCCGTTTTGTTGAGATTAATGTAATTTAAATCGCTAATTTTCCAACTCCAGGCAACACGTCGCTATTTGTGCTATGAATTAATGCGTCGTAAACAAATAATTGAAAACAACGGACGAATATGATATTGGTTTATAGCTAGTGCTTGACAGTTTTCAATTGAATGCCTGACAAATAAACATTAGCTTAAATTATGATAAAAAGGAAAATAAATATTGTTTCTGTATGTTGCTTTTGTAAGTTATTACATGTATCCTTATAGAGATTTTATAAGTAATATTTTTTTTAATTCACATATTGTAATAAAAATAGCATTTCGTATGGTGAATGTTTCTGAAGGGAATTCTTAGTTGTCATTCGTGTGATTGTCCGTCATGTTACATATAATTCGACATTCTGCGCACTTCGGCGCATGTGCGTACTCTTTCTTTCCTACCAATACGACGCATAGCCGGGTACTCTCATGACATCATGTGCTCACCAAAAGGGAAAAACTTTATATTGCCGGCTCAGAACTGATCCGTTTCTCCTAGGCACACACACAGCAGCACGGAACAAGTTCCCAAACAAAAAAAGTGCATTTCCTCCGGCGTTTCGCGCAACTTGCGAGGGCTGCTCAGCTAGAACCCTTCGATCGTGGGATTCCTCGGAGTCGGCGGCTAAGGTTTCCGCGTATCGGTTCCGTGAAGATCGGCTTGCTGGTACTTGCATAGCCGCGGTCGCGCCGCATCTGATTGATTTAGTTCTCCTTTACGCTACCTCGTGGTTGCCCACGTTGCTGCACGCTGTTTGTGCAAAATTTCACGTGGGTTTCCTTGTCCGACGTGCTTTCGGCAACAATCTGTATGAAGACGACCCTTGTGCGCACCGAACAGAGCCAGTGTCAATCTATAAGATTCTTCGCCGGAAGAAGATTGTGTAATCTAGTTGGCACGCAGTGTAGGAATATCCGCTAAGCTTCGGTTCTATCCAGAATATACGTGGTTGAAGCATCGCTTCTTCTCCGCTCAGGCAACACAAACCCGTCAGCGCTTCAGAGCTGTGAAATTGTGAAAAGTGAAACCTAGTAGTGCTCCAATATGTCAGCGAACCACCAAGTGGCTGTGAACGGAACGGCCAATCATCAACACAGTGATAATAATCATGCTACCGAAGTATCTATAACGCACGAACAGATGTATCGCCGGCGACGCATTCTCTTTAACAATAAGGTTTTGGTGGTGCTCGGAGCTCAATGGGGCGATGAAGGCAAGGGCAAAGTAGTCGATATGTTGGCTGCCGACGCGGACATCGTGGCCCGGTGTCAGGTAAGAAGGGAACCAGCGTAGGAATAGGGGTAATAGTTACCATATCTATTTTAGTAGCTAAAGTGCAAGTACAAAACCTATCGCCTGTATGTAAACATGATAATTTAGCACTGTTTCGTGGCTACCTATACTTGCCACAATCGATTCCGAACATGCTTATAGAGTTTCGTAATCCCATGCCTGTTGTCCGAAATAATTTTCGCGGATACTTCATCATGTTCAAGCTCGAAACGTTGGAATGTGTCTGTATGTTTCTTTATGAATGACAATTGACAGGTAGAATTGAAATATCATCGACTAATCTTTATTACTTCCAAACCCTCGCGAAGTAGTCCCGAAACGAGGCATAAAATGTAACAAATTTCGAATTGTTTTTGCAAGTGGTTTTTGCTTATGAGAGGTAGAAGATTCAGCTATCAACCTTCATATTAAAATTAAGAAACAAAATGCAGAGAAAGCTAAAGTGCCTTTACGTTTGTGGATATTTGTTGTTATGGCATACGATAACAAAGCGTTTATCATGCTTTATCCAGGGACTATAATTTGCGTTGCTACCCCCCATCATAAGTGCTGCTGGAGTTGCAACATGAGATAAGATAATTTTTTAGACGCTGTTTCTGCCTGATCTAAACCCACGTTGAATGGCGATCGTATTTATCCGGGTGATCGAAAATAGTCTACGTTTCATTTATTCGAAACCAGAACCGGTGATCCCACCAGCGCCATCATTTCTATCTAAGCGTAATCGAATTAAATCGTGTGCCGCCATGACCGCATTGTATCATGTGGTTCGCATTCGCGTCATGGTGCGCCGGTTTACCTTCCCGATGTGATGAAAGAGTATTATGCCCGTATCACAGTCTCGGAGCTTCTTAAGCCACTGATAAGCATTTTTGTAGCTGTAGTCAAACTACATTCCATTATTTGATCTCCTCTCTCTTCCTAAAACGATTTTCTAAACGATTTCTGAGCAGAAGAGCACATTTGTTTGTTTTTTTTTTGTGAAACAACACTCCATCTCGGGTTTCTTTGGGGAAGGGCTCGCTCATCGTTGCTGACGTACGACGGGATTGTATTGCGTTTCTGTTCAAGAATTATCGCTCCGGATGTCGATGTGCCCCAGCCGGCAGTGGTCCAACTTTTACGAGATTGTGCGCTTACCCATTATCGATATGACTTTGAATTCAATTGAATGACATTGCACTTGTGTTCAAAAATGTAGAAATCATGCTCAGAGGAAGTAGTGCATCCCAACAGCATCCTTTGCTATTATTATTTTCAATGATTCCACCCCCCTGTCATCAGCTGCGTGGACTGAAAATTTCTCAAGCTCAAACCCCCAGCAGAAGCCAGTTGGTGATGTAATATCAATATTTATAAAACAATCTGAGAAATACCCCGAACCCGCGTGTCGTTTTGCGGGTCAGCGAATCTTTCTCTCTTTCTCTCGTGATATTGTTCGGAAGGCTGTTATGCATACCTCGTACCACATTGTTTTAATACCATTTTCATGCATAATTTATTGCAGTTGCTTTTAAACGCAGAACGTAAAAAAACCTTCACTGGGGTCGCAAACAACACTACCGGAGGAGAACGGGGCTGGCTTTACACCCGCCACAATCGTCGGGTGCGCTCGTCCGTCACATGTTTGACCGGTAGAAATTCGCGCGTGTTAACATGCGCGATAAGAATAGCACACAGGTTTCGAAGAGTTTGCTTGAATCGGTTTCGGTAGGAGGAGTAGAGAAGATCTCTCGGAGGTTAGGATAAACCGACGATTTTCCCGCGCGATGAACATCATCCGGCGTGGTGTGGAGGGAACGGACCAAGGTGACCACCATCCCGTACACAAACATCCCGGTGATGGGTTCTATTTTTTTCCGTCTCCCTATCTTACCGAAATGGTCTCAGTCAACTTTGCAGCGGTACGCACGCGCTTTATACGCCACCTATACTTGCACTCGAGGTAACTAGTTTATAAAAAAAACCCTCATGCCTCTGTGAATGGCGCGAGGCAACATCTCCACTAGCAATGCTGACCAAACGACAACAAAACAAGAGATTTAAGAATGAAAGGATCATGTCCGTTCTTAGTATTTTCGTATCGTACCCTAGCTAGCTGGCTGAGGGAATGATTCAAGGATCAAGATCGATTCGCAGGCGGTGAAGTCGGTGTAGTAGCAGCGGCAGAATGATGGGCACCCCCGGCGTTCGTGACCCACCAAAGCACTAGACAGGCTAACATGGTCCCTGTGTTTGGTCGCTGGCCAAAAATATATTGCAGCAAAATCTACACCATCTAGCATCACACGAGCGTAGCCAAGGCACGCTCTGGGGGGTAGCGTGAGGGGAAAAATAATGTGCCCACCCTCATCAGCGGTATTTTTGTTTGCTTTCTTATATATCAACAACCTTGTCTAACTCGTATAACTGTGTCAAGTTTTTACTTTTCATTAACTTTCTACTAAGAAACAAACATCTTTTGGTAATAGACCGTAAAATGGAATTGGAATAGCTTTAATCACTTTGTTCAAACAACGTTACAATAATAACACAAATGTGTTATACATTTTTGTTTGTTTTTCATTTTATCACAGGGTGGCAACAATGCAGGACATACTGTGGTGGTAGAAGGAAAGGATTTCGATTTTCATCTTCTACCCAGCGGCATTATTCATGAAAAATGTGTCTCTGTAATAGGTAAGTTTTAAAAAAAATTACAAAACGTATTGTAGTGAAACAAGAAAGATCCAATATCCAGTTATAAGAAATTATTTAACTAATAGCTAATAATTTAACTAATAGCAAACTTGTTTTTATTTGTTTAAAAAAAAACGTTATCAACCGCTAGGCAAGATAAACGGTTATCAGAACAAATATGTTGCCACAGATATTGCACTCAATTGTGCAATTGAAGTGTGTTGTTATCGTAGGAGCAGAGAATCCGATTTTTCTATCATGAAAACCAGGACACAAAAATACTTTAGTAATTAATTTTTTGGCGTTTCACTTTTTATTGTTAATTTTACTATTTAAAAAAGGCATGGCTCTTAAGTTCAATGTCAAGAACAAACTGAATGTCTTAACAAGACTTATGATCGAACAACTTGTTTGGTCGAAACTTCAGGGTTGAACAGGCCTTACCCTTGTGCGCATTTTTAGGCATAAGGTCAACACACTTGAAGAGGCCCACATGAAGGCGTAATCAATCCATTTATTGGGTTCTAAAGCATGATCAGAATTCAAGTGCAAATTCAGACCCACTGCCATTGAATGTGATCGCGACGACAGGCCTATTTTACAGCACGCTAAGCGCTAAGAGCGAGTGAACAACCTTCGTTCATAGTCGCATCTAATACACGCCATTTGACTAAGTCACTACCTCCACTGCTTCTCCGATGTGTACGTATCCTCAAGGGTAGCGAAGGGTTTGCTGTTGTGCGATACTCTCGTAGATGTCGTTATCTGTTCGTGTCCGAAAGTTATTCGTCACCAAAGCATATCGCGACTCGCCGTTTTAGCACGACACCACAACCATCTGGTGACATTCGAAGTTTGTTCGACGAGTGACTGCCGTCTCTCGTCATCACATGATGATTTACGTGATCGCGCCTTTTCTAGGTGGGGTTTTATTTTCACGTACAAAGCGGCAAACCAGCCATCGGCACTCGGTTACTAGGCTGTGACGTATTTATCGGTCATGTGTGCAACGTGAGAGGGTACTTAGTAGTCCAGTTTGTGGATGGTACGGAACAGTTTTGACACATTTTTTCAGTATTTACCAAGTCAGAAATCGCTTACAATCCAATATTAGTCGATCATTCATTTATTGTTTGGCATATAGTAAGATCGAAGCGGCAAAACTGCATGTCGTGTCTGCTCTTTGTGATGCTTATCAAACTTTAGAAACATGTAATGCTGATAGCGCAAAATATATGCATCAAATGTTTCAAGCGATTTTTTATTTTTCGTTTGTTAACTCGTCCGTGCATGGAGGTAATAAACTTTTCGTGACTTGAGCGCTTTCAATAAGTAACTGGCGTGTGACAATGTGTTGGTCCCTCTTTCTTCGCGAAATGAGTCTTGAAATGAACATTTAATCGTTGTTTTGGGCCAGTTTACGAAACTGCCGTATAAGTTTCAATAGCGTTGTTCACGTCTCTTGCTTATGCTTGACTTTTTGTCCTACAGCCGCCACTCGCCCCAACCGCAGTTGCAATCTAAACAATTAGTCAACCGTTTCTAAACGTTCAACGGTAAACAACCGAGAAACTTTGTGTCATCGTTTCACAATGTCCTTTAGATCGCGTATCAGCCAGCGGTGGCGTTGCGGAACCTGGTCAGAACGGATCCTTGGAACCGTTCTGGTTGCGTTCAAGGTTAGTTCGTCCTAGGCAGGGCCGCTGCTAATCAATGGGGTCTTCATGTTTAGCGACGATAGAATGGAGGAGATCCATTTTTTGTGAGTTGAGCAAGGGAACATAAATCAAAACTATCACAAAATGTGTTTATCGATCAAATGTTCGGGGGACTTGACGTTAAGTTTTGCTATCACTGGCTTTGGAACCCGACGGAAGCACAGAGCTCACGGTTTACCATCCCATGTAATATGAATTAAGAATTATTTGCCCGAATCGTTTTGAGAAACATGAGAGTATATTTATGTTACTCAGCAAACCGAGATGATGGAATTTTACTTTCTAACAAAACATTTTCAACACACGATGTGTACGCACATTGTTTCATTTTCTTTGTTTATTTTTATTGTTGTTATGTACATTGTAAAAAATAATTGCTCTCCAGCAAATTCACAAATGAAGATAATCAACATTTTTTCGACATGAAAGGATGTTTACAATTTTTTTCCACGAATTCGGCAGGTTTGAAAATAACAAATAATACATGTATACGATAAATTGAAGGCTAAATATCTAAAACAAAGCATAAGGCATCTTATCCAGTGCATAGTATCAAAGTTAGCTGGCCTTAAAATGGTGAAATGCAGTTATTTTTAGTTCATTAACAAACTTCATCCTTATTCAACCAATAAGCGCCTGGCGAACAGATAGGATATTGATAAGGTTTATGTAATAAGCACTTGCTTCTACACACGACAATCGATTAAGGGGTCTATTTATTCTATCGGATAGGACACGAAGCTCAGCACGTTGGCTCCATGGCACGTGTACTTCTCTGAGCTGGTCGCGTAGTACCCTTCCGCTGTCAATTTAGGAGCACATTAATTTTCGATACGCTACCAGCTGATTGCTATAAACAAAACAAAAAACACTATATCTGTTATTTATGTGAGCCTATATACTTTGATTTAGAAGAGAATCGCGTTTCTTTAAAATGCTATATGTACAAATTTTTCATATAGTTGTTTTGGAAAACATTGAAATTAAACATAGAACACATATTTTATATTTTCAATTCGAGTCCAAAATGTTCTGTTGTTTACCCTCAAGCTTGTTCTTTAATCTTCATAATCTTTTTGATTATATTCACAGGAAACGGTGTTGTTGTTCATGTGCCCGGCCTTTTTGAAGAGCTTGCGAAAAATGAAGCGAAAGGTCTTAAGAACTGGCAAGGCCGACTGATCATTTCGAACCGTGCTCATCTAGTGCTGGATTTGCACCAGCAAGTTGATGGTCTGCAGGAGGCGGAAAAAGGTGGCAAATCGTTGGGCACGACTAAAAAAGGGATTGGTCCGTGCTACTCCAGCAAAGCGACTCGCAACGGCATCCGAGTATCGGACCTTCTGGGAGACTTCAAGGTGTTCGGCGAAAAGTAAGATCAATTCAGACTATTGCAGTAGCAAGATGACCTTGTGCCAAAATACGGAACTGTGATTGTTACATTTTCTTTTTATTTTATTTCTTTTTTTATTTTCATTCATCTCTACACTTGCTTACGCTTTTGGGCCTTTTTCACGACGCTAGGTTTGAAGCTCTTGTAGCAATGTACAAACGGCTCTATCCCGATTTTTCGGTGGATGTTAATGCAGAGCTTGCTCGGTAAGTAAAGGTCGCTTGTCCTCCTCCTTCACCTACTCCTCCTACGTGGTAGTAGGACGATGGAGGAAGATGGCATCAGTTGGACTTGTGTTGGACCTTTGCTTTTACCACGTTACTTAGATATCGCGACTATGCCGAACGGTTGAGACCGTTAGTGCGCGACTCGGTTTCATACTTGCACGAGTCGCTCAAGGAGGGCAAGAATGTATTGGTCGAGGGTGCGAATGCTGCCATGCTGGACATTGACTTCGGTAGGTTGGAACTTCGGGGCGGTTTTACTTAAGATCAGAATCACAGTTTTAACATTGCTATTGCTGGATTTTTCCTATCATTCCTAAAGGAACTTACCCATACGTGACGAGCAGCAATTGCAGTATCGGTGGTGTATTGACGGGGTTGGGTTTACCACCACAGGCTATCGGAGAAGTGATCGGAGTCGTCAAGGCCTACACTACCCGTGTCGGAGACGGGCCCTTCCCGACGGAACTGCATGATGTAAGTCGCGATGTGTTGACTGGTATAGACAATTTAAAAAAATTACCTTATATTGATGGTCTCCCGTTTCAGGAAATCGGATCATTGCTCCAAAAACGAGGTGGTGAAGTCGGTGTTACGACGCTACGGATTCGTCGATGCGGATGGCTCGATTTAGCTCTGCTACGGTATACCTCTATGGTCAACGGCTACACTGCGATTTGTTTGACCAAGCTAGACATTTTGGATACACTGAAGGAAATTAAAGTTGCCGTGAGGTAAGTAGTAAATAATGCTGATAACAATAAGAAGCAAACATGTGTCTGTACAGTGTTCATAACATTTAGCTTTCGTTTTACATTTTGTTCCACTGATGGTCTGTTGAAAGGCCTAGACGTTCACTGCTGTACATTTCCGCATTATCTCTTGCTTTCTATCATTTGCTTGCCAAATCCTGCATCCAGCTTTACACCACTGTGTCTGTTGTTCGCGTTCATTATTCACATTGACATTCTCCCCATTTGCCAACAAATTTTTGAATTTTCTACTGTTTTACTTTTCTTTTCATCCACTTAATTCCAATATATTAATAAATGAATATTAATTTTGATTTTCATTCAATTTATTTCAAATTAATTCGAATTTATTTCAAATATCACATAAATAATCACGTCTGTCTTTTTTCTACCTTTCAGTTACAATCTGCACGGGAAAAAGATTGATTATTTCCCAGGTTCGATCACTGATCTTAGTCAAGTGGAGGTGAATTATATCACCATGCCTGGTTGGCTACAGTCGACTGAAAATGTGCGCGATTTTGCAGAACTTCCTCCACAGGCACAAGATTACATTCGGTTAATCGAAACCGATCTAGATGTGCCGGTAAAATGGATCGGAGTGGGCAAGGGCCGTGAATCGATTATCTGTGTAAAGGATTAAAACAAATACCCCAAACTACTGTTGAGATAATGGAAATGGAGGCGTTTTTTGTGCATCATTAGTGTCATTATCATCATAAAAACATCCATGGGGTGGTCTAAAATTGTACTTCATTATCTTCCCGATCAGAGCTAACCTATGTAATTTGATACCAATCACCAAATCGGTCATCTGCATCCAATGCGGTTTGATATTTCAAAGGTGTTAGTATACGCAATTAGTAAAACCATGTAATGGTTGATTCCTGCTTTTGCTTCAGACGCAAAAATAAATTTTATAAATGTCAATTTGGAAAAACTCAACTTGCTCATCATCAGAAAACCGTTACACCACAAGCCAATAAAATAAGAAAATTTCATTGATTCATCAATTTCCATTTTATTGGATGTCAAAAGAGAATTGAGGTCAGCGCCTACGCACAATGGATTAACTGTTTGATAACTTTTACACTGCAGACCTAAGACCTCATATGCGTATTCTTACTTTTTAAAAAAAAATGATCTCCTCAATGTCCTCATCGTATGACAATGGAGACAGCTTGAGAGAAGAACACAATTCAAAAACAATGCTACAAATATCCAAGCAAATGTTAATCAAAACCAATCAATACAATACAGCTTATGACGCTTATTTACCAGTGAAACGTATCTACTGTGCATAATGTATGGAGACCGTAAAATGCCCTACGCCATAGGTAAAGTAGTTAAAATGCTAATATTTGCTAGATGTGTGCATATTATAAATATCCTACCGCAACTATCGCGAAAGCAGTATCATACGCAGTTTGAATGAAGGTGGTGGCACTTGTACAACATAAGATTGCACAGTAGATAGAAGTATGTCTAGTGTTTGCCGTATCAGAGCGTTCCCAAAAAAGGACTGCTCACGAACACAGGCATCTGTAGTCACTGGCAATGGATCAGGAAGCAAGTTTATTGGTGGAAATGCGACTTTGCACAACTTGAAATGCTTTGGTTGAAACATTTCCATTTTTCTGATGTGAAGATAAATAATGTAAATGGAGCGATAGAAGAAAATATCAGAAATAGAAAAATGAAGGACTGTTAAAAAAAGATTTTGAAGAAAAGAAAACCCAACAAGAACTCACCACTTACACACAATGCAACCGGGTGCTTATTGGAATTATAATAGAATTGTTGTGAAATTTGTGCTATATGAAGTGTTTCGCGGCAAAATGTAAACGGTCAGCGTTGTGAACATTAGAGGATTGCAGCTGCAATCTTAAACAAGTACACAAATCTA
Organism: Anopheles nili; assembly: GCF_943737925.1. Lineage (NCBI taxonomy): Eukaryota > Metazoa > Arthropoda > Insecta > Diptera > Culicidae > Anopheles > Anopheles nili. The sequence continues at coordinate 6,055,442 of NC_071291.1, read as the reverse complement.
GGAGCGGTTGATAATTATGTTAGTATGTCCCGGGAAAAATTAGTTTTATTATGAATTTTAAGAAAACAAATTTTATTTGCCCTATGCTATTTTACGTAGTTCTAGAACACGTTGCCTCCGATTCTGCAACAGTAATTCATTTTTACAGTAGAACACATTGTGCAGAATATTATAATTATAAATTCAGTTTTTATTTTCTCCTCGCCATCACGGAATACCAATGGCCTAATCTAATGGAGTTTGAGTTACTTTCTAACATCATCATAAGTTGCTATTATGTTCAGAGCAGTGACCGAGAACAGAAAGTTATGTGTTTTAAGCAAATCCAATAAACAAATGTCTATAATTGATTTAATTACTGCTGTAAAAAAGTACGAAAAAAACGAGTGTGTTTCAAAGCTCATAATATTGATGACAACAGATGATAGCTGTTTGGAACATTTATTTTGTTCTTCCGTCGTTCGACACATTATTTTTAATTTTTATGTTTGATTACAAATCATTTTTGAAAGTAACGTTATTCAGATCCAACATGCTCTTTGTTTATTTATAGAGCTTTTTGTAGAGAAAATAGAATATTTGTTGAAGGCTGCGGGATAGAAACCTTCATCGTTAGTAAATATACATATCCAACATTACATCTAAAGTATAGTTATCAGGCACTCTTCTTCTGCAATCGTTCTATGTACAAATATACAAAAACTATTTCCGCTAAGAAGCACCCATGTACTAGAGCAATACAAGAGCACCAGAGTCCAGTGAAGTATGTCACGAAATCACTGTATCACAAACTCCACCTATTCTTATGCTAACAACTCCGGTCGGTGGGTGGACTCCTGCTTCGCCGGCTGCCAGATGCTTCCGTGCTGCACGGTGACAAGCTACCATGTCGAGAACCGCCGACGGCATGTACTCTGGAAGAAGCTCCACTATAAAGCGGTATCAAACCAACCGGAGGCTCCGTGATGAGAGTAGATCGGTCAGTGGCGAGCGATGCCTCTCGTTTTTCTCGACGATCCCGAGCGCGTCGGTTTTGGAACCAAATTTTCACTCGCGTATTGGTCAGCTCCAGGCTGTAGGCGAGCTGGTTTGCTTCTTCGGAGCTGAGGTAAGTTGACACCTTGTATGCCTCCTCGAGGGCGTTTAGCTGAGCAGGAGTGAACGGCACACGAGGTAACCTCCCAGGCGTCCGTTTGATGGGACCAGCCTTTTGTGGACCTACGAATAGTTTCAGTCGATGCTTTGATTATTCGCATCTGATCGGAGCTTCCAATGGTTTCTAATGTGTCCGCTACTTACGAGGTAACTTCGGAGGATGATATCGCGTGTAGTACAGCCAATCGAAGGAGGGCATCCTACATCCAGACACAACCGGCAAGAACGCAGGATCAGGACGTACAGTTTGTCCCACATCGATCTCCTCTTCTTCGAGCTCGTCGTCCATAACGCCGTCATCTCGCAATCGCCCAACACTATCATCACCGGTCACAATGTCGCTCTGATCACTTCCCGGGCTACTCGTACAGCAACTCCTGCAGTTTGTTTCTGTCGACGATTTGCGTCGTTTTTCGTACCGTTCGCCGGCTCTTGTCAGGATGTGTTCGATACTAAAATCACTTTGCCTCAGCGGGGCCACAACACTTCTGAAACCGGGGGCCGCCATCGCATCGTCAACGCTGTAGCGTCCTGTTTGTTCTCTGTCCAGGTCCGATTCCTTCCCACTTCGACCGTGCACTGAACCCCGGCCGGTACCGATCGCATCCTTTTTATTTTCCATCATCCCGCAAATCAGGCCCGGCTTAGGAAGATTCGTCCTCCCTTTCTCCGATCCGGGACGCCCGGTAAGGCATTGTCGAAATTGAATCCCTGTCCAAATATTTACACGTCCTTTGGCAACTCACCGGGAGGTGCGCCTGGATCGGAAGCTGCCAGGGGCGCCATAGACTCCTCCCACTTTGCTAACGATGAAGCGTGCCTTTCCCTGCGTTTGGTGATTTCATACGCATTAGATAGAACGAGTCCTTTTTCCCTTTGCTGCTCCGTTTTCGCCCGGGGACAAAAAGGAACGACCGCAGGATAAAGCGCACGAGGATGATGGACAAGCAAATACGGCGAAACACCAAACGAGACGCGGAAAAACCAAAGCGAGATCGAATGCTGCACACTTCCTGCTGGGGATGTGGTTTCCGCTCTCGCTTTTCCATTATCTGCGGTGCCGGTTTCTCATCATTTCGTGCGGTTGGTAATTAAATTACAATTGCGTCAACTAGCAACCTTGTCATCGGTCCTTTGGTTCGTTCCAGGACACTTGAAATGGATTAGCAATGGGCGGAAAGATTGCAGCTGGCGATCACTACGGACCGGTCGGTTACGATGCGACAGAGATGATAAAAACCCGGCAGCTACGAGAAACAGAAACGCAGGGCGGATCACCATATAGTTAATTTTAAAAAATAATCCAATTTTAATAATGATGTCGTACAATCGGGCAATAAAGGTATCGTGTTATTAGATAATCCAAGGTGACAGATTAGGTAGTGAGCAAGGATGAGTGATAAAACGAGCTTACGAATTTTAGACGTACTGTTTTTTGACAAATTATTGAGTATCTTGTAACGGTCTCTATTCCGTTGATGCGGTTGATTTACCGCCAATGGTATTGAGTATTATGGCACTGATTGTGCCGGGCATGTAAGCATGCCCCTGCCATGACAAGGACAAAATTGAATCGCCGAAAGCAATTTTGAGTTGCATACATAAATGTCAGTGTTTTTTAGAAATATATATTGATTATCAGCTTATCTTCGGCAATATTTAATTAATTCAAATTTTATTGCAAGATATCCCTTCATATAGCTTATAGCATACAAACTTACTCATGTAGAAGAAAAAACCCTTCGCCAATAGTTTTGTTGCAATGTAGCTTTCCCAATTCCTCAACCGCTCATTGCAGTCTTAATAGTTCATATGCATTTTCTTCTGCACCCATTCGGTGATGCCTCGGTGATGTTCACTCATCATCTTCATCAATCGCACCGGCACAGTAGGATACTAATTCTAATCCCCATTACATAATTCACCGAACCGAAAGAGAGGGCTTTTGTGTGGGTATGTGCAGAATGAGCATCGGAAGCAGTGGGCTCGATTAAACCTCCTTGTAACATCGGCATTTTTCGGGGCCTTTCAAAGCTTGAACGATCTTTTCCAGCAAGGTTTGGCAAAGCTGGACTGGATTATCGCTCCAGGGAAGATTCCTTGCGGTAGCATATGGAAATATATTCCTATGACCGGTAGCGAAATCTTAGAGCTTACTTAATCGTTCGACAGAGCGGGTGTCTAGGTAGGAGGTATTTGAATAATGCTCTTCAGCCGCCGTGGCGCACACTTGAAAAGGCTAATGGAATCTGGCCGCAACAGAGAGGTCGACATAGCCCTGCCTCGACTGAACATCAGCCAGGTTGAGGCTTTTCCCTTGATCCACGGCGCACTGCGGGAGGATTATCCTTGCACGTATCCCGGTCTCCGGTGGTCGTGTTTGCGGTGCTTAGTGTGGTTTATTTTGTAAGCGATCCTTGTAATCATTTGCAAACATTGCCACTCGCCTTTAACAGCCATGGGTCCAGAATTCTAAACCACCCGATGGGTCAGCTGGTAGTTAGTATTGAGAAGCTGCCGGGCTTTGGTTCGAGAGCATGGGTGAAGTCCCAAGACGCCTTCTGCCGAGACCGCTTTAAAAGAACCAAGGGAAAAAGGGTGATCTTGCAATATGTCCAACGACACGTTTGGCTTGTTTACGGTTGTTTTGATTTATTTTTGTTAGCTTTAGCGAATTGTGCCCCACTTGCTGGGTAAACAGAGTCCTTGCTTATGACAACCGGCATCGATCGATGGTTTACCTCAGCAAGCTGTCTTGGCCGGTCGTTCTCCGGTGAGGAAAAGGAAATCATCGGTCCTAATGAACGAAAGACGATTCTGAGCCTTCATGAACGAAATGTGAATGGGAGATTAAATCGTTTCTTTGGTCCATGACAATGACGCGAGTCCTTTTGGTGAGGGTTAGTCTTTTCGGCTCGAACGGGATTTGCCATTTTTTTGCTGTTCTTTCTTCAAGCTAGCGCGATACAAGATTTAATCACCGACCAAGACGATCATGCTCCATTCAACCGAAGGATTGTCCTTTATGCGTTGAAGTGGTAAAGCGGATGTGTACAGATCCTTGGTATAAGCATTGACCTACCACAATGCTAGCTTACTTCCTAGCGCCTGGGGCTGGACAAGATCATTGATCGAACACGATTTGATTCGTCGCTAGGTTCGACGATCGTACAAATAAGTTCTTGTCGGTGTCATGAATGAATTTTTAAAATGTTTCATTCAAATATCCGTAGCAAGATATACCACATTGAGCTAAGGGAAGTATGCCACATTGAACGTCTGATTGGAATTCTTTGAACATAAAAAAGTGATTTTATGTTCTTCAAACATTGTTACAACCATCCCGTATACAAGCATCTCCACTTCGAGGGTATTGTTCAAACTAATATTTAGTTTCAGTATTGATATCATGCAAGCTATTGTTTAGTTTTAGTAATAATGCTGATTTCATCATTGATTTATGAAAATTTCATCGTTCTGGGGATGTAGCTCAGTGGTAGAGCGCTCGCTTCGCATGTGAGAAGCCCCGGGTTCAATCCCCGGCATCTCCAGGAAAAATCCAATGGCAGGACATTTTTTTAGCTTGGACCGATTAATAGTAACAAAACATTGAAGTGTATACAAAATGAAAAAGCAACAGTATGTTAGTTTGTAAGGGATAATAACAGACCTTGTTATATGGAAAAAGTATTCAAAAGATCGGAGGAAAAGAGATCAACACGTATTTTTATATTTATGTGTGTTTTTTTGTATTCGCGAACTTTGATAGGCTAGTAAAATACTGTGACCTTAGAACTAACTTCGATCTTTTAGAAGTTTAGGAATTCTAATATGTTTGTAGTAGTTATTTATTATTTACTGCTCTGCATTATTAATTTTTTGTGTACCTTTACACCGGCTGTCTTTTTTTGCTCAGCGAATTTTACCGCAATTTCCAACAGATTTTCCAGGAAACCCAACGTATCTCGATGGTTCTATCGCTGATTATCAACATCTTTGCCTCTGAAGTTTACCGCGCATCCCACAAATCGTTGGAGATGATAATCGCTACCTAATGCCCGTCGGATACTTCAAGTGGTCATTTTTTGCTGATCCTTAAAACCTCCCTTGTGACGATTACCGGAACCGACGGCAGAATGGCTGATGTGTCCTGTGAGAGTTGATTTTGGCAAGCACATACTACAAGCCGGGTGCTGTCGCATATCGGGAGCTATATATTACAGCTATTAATGGGTCGATTGACAGTTACAACCACCCGGAACGTATCTCGGACGTTCCTTGTCATCAGGGACAGATGCGAAAAGGATTAACGCTACGGATGTCCCACGAAACGTGCTATGCTCCTGGTACAGGTAGGCAGAGCGACTGACTTGATCGATAGGAAGCAAGCTTTCTCCTGCTACGATGCAACGTGCCGATCTCTAAATGAATCATGATGATGAAGTAAACGGAGCCGCAACGAACCCACAAAAAATATCCAAAGAGAAAATTTAATTAAAATCGAAAAGCCGGGATAGGCAGTTTATTATTTAAATAATCTATTATGCTCGTTCGTCTGCTTCAAGTCGCGAACATCGTACGAGGGGAGATCCAATGCCTTCTGTTTGCCGTTGTTTTCTAACTGCACCGCAGGGGTAGTATTACATTAAAGTTTGATTAAAACGTCTCAAATTACTCGCCCGAGCGGCCATTTGCAATCGACAATCTGCTCCTATGAAAATTATACCCCTACCGGCGTCACCGCCGGGACGAATCCCAGCACAAGAGCACCGCCCCTTGGTGCACGCGAAATCAAATTGATTCTGGGTTGGTTCCATATTTCGAGGGAGAACGTAATGGCGACTGTATTTAGGGGCCGTTTGTAGTTTGTCTTCTTTATGTTGTTTTCCCCTAGGACATGCAAGGATGGCATCGGAACCGCCGTGATCGTGACAGTTGATACAGCCCATCGCTTCGTGACGCCGTTCGTTCGCTGTGTCTGATGGGCTGTTGATTGTTTGCAGCCTCTTTCCCATTTTAGCAACGGTTCCTGGCTACTGCCACGCTCCTGTATCGCTAAACAACGCGCAAAAATTCTTTGATCTCTGATATGCGTGCGGCTAACGACAATCGAATTGTTTTCCTTAATTCGGTTCTAGACAACAAATCAACTAATTCCGAATGCAAGCCAATCTCAAGATGCTGAATGAGCCACCATAAGCAACGTTCGTTACATTGTCCTAGGAAATACGTATTTATCCTTTTGCTTCGTGGTCTTGACCTGATGATATCTTATCACAGTTTTCTATATTTTGCCGAAAATTTGATAATTATTACAATAATACACAAAAATCCCATGTATGATTTGTTTTATTTGATAGTTTTGACCTACTATTTGGGATTTGAGGAATATTTATAATTATAATAATACAATAAAAATAAATTTTTAGCACGTTACGCTTTGAAACACATTACTTTTCAATGCTAACCACTAGAGCCAGATTAGCTTGATTCGCTGTGTAGTAAGGTTCTCGCTCGCGATTGTCTCAGCATATTTGCTCACTCAGAACAGCATTATCGCTCTTGCGGTATATGTTAAAAAATACATTTTTCGAGGGGCACCAAGCTTCTACACCTTTCTCACGTCTCATCGAGCGTTGTAAATGGATTGGGACTGGGAGTTACGGCAAACACGCACTTATGACTTTGATTCCGCTTGACTGCCCCTCCAAGCATCTGCAAACATTTGCTCCATCGGCTGTCGAGGACCGCTTCTGGTACGCATGAACATTGTCCTTTTTGGCAGAGATTTGCCGGTGTACATCAGTGCTAAATGAGGAGTTTAAAATATGCCTAAATTTTGCGCTCAACCGGCAGTAAAACCCGGTACCTTCATGTAAAAGTTTAATAAAATATATTCGCAATCGTATGAACGATTTATCAATGTGTGCAGCAACCCACCAATGCATTTGTGGCTGTGCATGCAATCGCGAGATGCAGTGAAAATCTGCATAAAACAAACAAAGCTGCTCTCGTGCACTCGGTTTCGGTAAGACAGAGAAGACGACAGCCATACTGCCCGGATTGCGCGTTTTAAAGAGTACCCGCGGGTGCGGGTTCGATCGGGACCGGTTTCAAGACTCTCACGGCCCTTCTCCTGGGTCTCCCCAAAACCCCCTTTCTGTGATCGAACGCCTTCGGGACAAAAACCGCACGCATTCCCCCACTGGAGCTGCAGTTTACGAGCGATCGCGATCGGAGTAAGATCGCCTGTTTCCCGCGCTTGCTTCGTGTGTTAATCGTCCTGTGCGTAATCGACCCGTGCTAAGTGTTCGTTAATCGTGCTAAAGTGATGGCGACTGGCTGCAAGATTGATCTAACGTTCGAGAATGGCCACAAAATGCCGGCCCTTGGATTCGGCACCTGGCGGGTAAGTTTGTACAGACGCCTACGAAGCTGCATCGTAATTAACTGCCATTTCTGGTACAGGCTCCTGACGATGAGGTGGAAAACGCGTTGAACGAAGCGTTAGAGGCCGGCTATCGGCACATCGATTGTGCACCGGTCTATCTGAACGAACCGACGATCGGACGTGTATTGCGCCGGTGGATCGATGGCGGTCGACTGAAGCGTGAGGAGCTGTTCATCGTCACCAAATTGCCCCCTCACGGTAAGTCACCACCCACCGATGGTCAGTTTTCAGGATGTGTCAGCATATTTGGCATTTTTTTTCTCCTTTCGGCCATTGCATTGCTCGAGCACCCGCGGCTCCGCGATGCCGCTCAAGTACTCTTGGCGCGATCAAGCTTGTTCACTTTTATTCCATTGTGGCTTTTCCTGGGGCCGTTGGCCGGTTACGTTCGAACGTATGATGGCCGACATCCCGTCGCATCTTTCACGCAGGTACTCGAGCATCGACGGTGGAAAAATTCCTGAAGCGATCGCTGGCCGATCTGCAGCTTGATTACGTCGACCTGTACCTGGTGCACGTCCCGTTCACCGTGCCAGAAGTGGATGGACCCTTCTTGACCGACGACAACGGTGAAATCGTGCTCGAAACAACGACGGACCATGTCAGCCTCTGGAAGGTAAGCCTAGCGCCGTGTGCTTCATGGGAACACTTATGTAAATTTAAGTTTTCTTTCCGGCGCACTAATTGGGTGAAAGCTCGGCTGTATTTTCGGGCCGATGGTCATAATAGGTACACACATATTTTATTCACGGAAGATGAAGTGGATCTGTATTTTTTCGAAAAAATCCGGACACCTCAATTTAAACAAGTTTGACTAGCTCTAGAAAAGGGTCTTCGGTCGATATGTTTTAAAATATCCCGTTATCGATACTCATTTATCGTTCACTAAGACCTACTAATTAGCTCCTAAACGTAGAAGCTTTACATTTTCCAATAATTAATCCGATAGCATTGTACTCTCCTTGCTGTCCTCGCTTTCAAAGCTGTACTACAAAAGTAGAAGGATAAACACAAAAAAACTGCACCTTAACACTACAGGATAAAAAGCGGGTTTCTCGTTAATATGAATCCCTTCCGGTCCTTGCGTGCTTCGCTCCCAAGAGGATTCGTTGCAAATCCTTCTCGCCAATTGCAACTGCAATAGAATTGGCCAACAGCCATCAACAAATCCCATCGGTTTCAGCTTACGCAAGCTGCAATGGGAAACCGCGGCCTAGGCACGGTCCCGGTCGGTTCATTACTACCACTTCCGGAACCATTTGACTCGCCGAGAGGGCTGTTTTTCAGTTTCCCTTTCGCCAGGCTCGGTACGGAAGCTCCCTGCACCGAAAAAAAGTCAATCCTCTGTCGGAAGCAACAAACAAAAACAACCGAAGCGTGATTAGGCAAGAACGGCAAGATCCCTTCAATATCGCTCAGGAGTCGTCCAAGGCCCGTTTTCACCCCTGCCAAGCAACCACACTGAAGCAAAAAGCGAACCGAAACCCGTCCCATTGCACCGATGCCAGCACGTCTCGGTAGCAATTGTAATAGCCACTTTGCCGGGTCTTCGTCCTGCGATCCTTCGACGTGAGCGTTTTGTATCTTAATTTGTTTGTGTTTCCTCTCGGTTCATCCGTCCGACACCGGCCGCAGAGCATGGAAGAGATTGCCGATGCCGGCCTCGCACGCAGCATAGGCCTATCGAATTTCAATCAGCGGCAGATACAGAGAGTGCTCGATAATTGTCGAATTAAGCCGGCCAACCTGCAGGTAAGCATCTGAGGCGTCGAGACGGTCGTATAGAACGCCAGAGTTAGGCTTTTCGCGTCGTGAAAATGCCAATCCACTAACCGCCCGTTCGAGGGAATTCTTTTCTTTCCGCTGTCACTCTATCCTTAGATCGAAAACCACATCTATCTGCAACAAAACGGACTGGTGAAGTTCTGCAAGGCGAATGGCATTACCGTCACGGCATACTCGCCGCTTGGGTCGAAAGGAATCGAGAAGCTGCTCAAGTGAGTGGTCGCGTGGTTTATAGGCGTCCCAGTCGCTCGGATCCATCAGCGCACCTTAACGCAAATGTATCGTTCTTCCACAGACGTGATGTGCCCGACCTGCTGGACAATCCGGTGGTGAAGGAAGTGGCGCAGCGAAATGAAAAAACCGCAGCCCAGGTTTTGCTTCGCCACTTGCTCCAGCGGGGCATCGCAGCCATCCCGAAGAGTACCAATGCGGGCCGGCTTCGCCAGAACATTGCGCTGTTTGACTTCGAGTTGTCCGACGATGATATCAACCAGCTGAACGGGCTCGATCAGAACATACGAATCTGCGATTTCGGGTTCTTCCCGGGGTAAGGTTTTGCGCGAGCTCACTCTTTTTCACGTAAACGAAATGGATTGTAACTAGTGTTTTCTCTCATTTGTTATCTTTATTTTTCCAGCATTACTAAGCACCCGGAGTTTCCTTTCTAAACTGTCGAGATTTTCATATATGTATTTTTATTATTCATTTCAACTACATGTTAGTCATTATAAATTCGCTTTGGATTGGAGTGATCATTTTCCTTAGCAACTTGGCCATGGCTTACAGAAACATATCGGCTTACATTATAAAACAAAAACGGAATAGGATAAATATACTTTTCTTTGAGTAAGAGTGCTTGCATTCTTGTTAATATCACAACGAATTTTGATTTTTAAATAAGTATCTCCCCTAGCTGCCAAATAGATTCAATTAAGGTTTCCCTACAACAGCGCCTTAAAGCAAATAGACGGAAAAATACACGCAATAGTTGGAAAAACCGTGGAAACGTGTGTCACGCTCGATTAATGCAACGAAGGTGTAGATCGTGCGAGACTGCTCGGTGCTATTGATTCACCGCGATTGACATTCATGGTTGTTGATACTTGGGCCGTTCCTTCTAGCCCAATCCGTTGCCCGTCCACGGTCATCTGCTCCTGGAATGCCGCGTACCGAAAATTATTGCTGCCAGCCGCAAATCCACAGGCGGGCGATTGCCGCAGATGAATCAGATGATGATTTCCATATACACACAGGGAAAGGAATGGACCACGAAGGGCACGCAAAAAACAGACACACTCGATTATAATTCACAGAAATGGCTTTGAGCTAGGAATCGATACTGCGGGGAGAACGGTTAACTTGTAAAAAGGATCCAAAACATGAAAGTTGTCGAATGATCATGGTAAAAGTGTATATTATGCAGTTAGTGATGCTGTACAATGAGATTGTGTTTGTATACATATTATTTCTTTAACATTAAAGCAATGGAGTGCCACGAACAGCCATGCACGTGGGCGATGCGGTGCAATTCATGGCCAGCGGTGAATTAAGAAACTTGCCCTCTTTGGTTCGAATCAAATAGGCTGCCGATGGTGCGGTCATTTTCTTGCTAGGAGTCCAGCAAGGATGGTGATGTATCAGATATAAATTAAAACGATGAAATTAACATTAATTGATATGAACTAAACGATTATCCATGCTTGAACTACTCGCACATGAGAAAAAGAAAACCATTGCTACTAGCGGCAAGGAAAAAATTTAGGGAAGATACATAGGGGAACGATTATCGAAACGATGTACAAGTAAGGAGTGCAAACTACAGTACCCTTGCCTACTCTGTTACTTACATTCCCGGTGCGAACGAATTCTTGCCATTCGCGACACAAACTGAACGTTATGTTAGATGGTAAGTGTAATGTTTTACGGATGTTGCGCGTAAGGTCGATTATTTTATCATTGAAAATGTTTTATATTTATCACAAAACATTTATAACATTATAATCGGTATCGTGAATAATACAAACGAAATAAAAAGAGAGAAGAAAGAAAAATGCCAAATTGTGTCAAAAATCTTCTATTCTCTCTCTCAGCGTTCGTCACACGATTAAAAATCCTAGAGCGGTTGCATAATGCTTACGAAACACGCATCAGAATCTTGAACATATAACCAATAACAAGGCAATTAAATTACCTACGTTATAACTACTAAAATAAATGCCAATTAAAGCGATGAACAATAATCAATATCACATAGTTTACGATAGAGTAAAGTTCTCATAGAACATTTAAAAAATCAATGGTAAAAGCACATGCCTAACGTACAAGCCACACCATGTTGACAAAATTTTAAGCACTACAACAAATCTTACATATATCGTGTTATTAATTAACGAATACGTTTTACTTTCATATTAATTGTGATAAAATTCTTTTTTTTTACATCAACAACCAAAAACTTTTAAACGATACGTCCTACGCTTTCTCTCTCGCTCTACTTACGTAGTTGCAGGTGAGTATAAATCATTATTCGTATCAAGGCTGGATTTTCTGTGAGATGAACGAAATTGAACATTTCATTTTGCAGTGCCCAAACCATGTTAGCAGAAACGCAGTATATGACATGAGAAAAGTAGATGAGATGATAAACGGTTACGTTATTCAAAAAAGGACTCCTATTCGACAAAGCCGACTTACCTAGTTTGTGGTGTGGCCGGACTATCTCGGATAGCGCTAATGGTAACTTCGAACAAAACAACCAACAAACAGAGTAATAGCGGTCCTAGCAGGGCACCCTCTAGGCCGAATAAGTACATCCCACCAGCTATCGATAAACCTGTCAGGTACGGATGTCCTCCTCTAAAACGATCAACACACAGCTCGATTGTAAATCTGTTACAGACGTCAACTCCGTTATGTTACAACTTTACCCCTTAATCTCCGAATGAATGACCGGATTAAAATTGGACGGAACGATGAAGTGTATCATCACCAGGATGACACCCAACCAAAACCGATCCTGCGACAACCAGAGATCCAAAAAGGCAGGCGCACTGCACCAGTATGTCTCGAGAAAGGGCGCAGCAGCCAAAATCGATGCCAGCACTGCCGGAAGATAGACAATGTGCGCTCCGAAAACAGTGTGCGTTAGCCAGGTGAACAATCCGTGAAACAGGGCAAGCTTTAGTGTTGCAACTACCACGCTTGATATTGAATCCTCTAGAGCCTGTATGATGCGAGGCCCCCACGAGTTGTTGATAGTAACAGCTGTTGGTGCGTAACGATCTTGACTGCTTTGTAGTAGATAAAATAACGTCGTGAAGAAAATAATCTGTGAAAAGTAAGATGTCATTCACGTGAGAAGTCCTGGGAAAATGAAAAATGATGCAAAGTGAGGTAAAACTACCGTATGAAATAAAAATTTCAACACCGCATGACCTCCTCCAAGAATTGCTGAAACAAGAGTACCAACTGCGGACAACAACAGCGTGAGGTTTGTTCTAAGCAGCATCCACAGAGAGTCGGCCACTTCCCAAAGCATACCGAAATTGGTCTTGATAAAGCCAATCAGCCCAGCTTTGGTAACTATTGTCGATCATGTTGCCGAATACATAAAAGAATAAAAAATCGCATGAGCAGGTGACATACAATAAAAATCGTTTCACATGACTTACTTGGATTTATAAAAATTTCATCGATCGTCATACGAATCGCTTGAGCTGGGACCCGTGGTCCTACCATTCCTTCGCCGTTGCTTCGATCCATCCAGCTCTGAATCAAGCGATCCCAAACGCTCAGGATCTGCATCTTCAACTTGATCGCTTGTGTCGGATCTGTATCGTTGAAGATACCATCGACGTACTGTTCAATGTGCGAACGTCCGTACTTATATGCGTTATCGATGATATTGTCCATCGATTGCATGTCTAAATCATAAAAGTCGGTAAAATACAAAAGAAAACTTATTAGCCTATCTAAACATCTGTCCTTTTCGCGCTTCCAACATACCGATTGGCAACATTTCGATCAGTTCCGGCCTGTGTATTAGCGTGCGGTTCACGAGATTGGAACCCAGCTGAGCTACGGCAATAGCTTCGGAGTAGATTTGTGTAAACGCGAACACGCTAATCAACATAACGAGCACGATTAGAAAGCCTATCATTACTATCGAGGAGATATCGTCAATGTAGGAACGAAGCTTGGCACAAACGTAGCGATGGAAGTTAGTGTTGAGCCGCAATATCCCTGGCAAGCACAGAGGTAGAAGCGCAGAATGGCGAGGGAAAAGCCATTGTTTCAGCAACTGCCAGTAGTGGTGCGCTTGCTGGGATACATACGCGACTATACCCAAGAATTCTGCTCCCCGCCGCACGATGTACAGGCAAATCGGTATGCAACCAAGAAAGAGTAGCCAAGTGTGCATCCAAACGAGCGTAGCGCCGCAAGCGTAAAATAGTAAGCGGAAGTACATATCACTCTCGAGCGATTCTGCGTTGGTCAGCATGCTAGCCGGATACGTGTGAACATGACTTGGTAAGTCGTTCATAGTACTGGAAAGCTGCGGAGTCGCCGTTACGTCTAGCTGCAGCCTCGATTTGATCTCCTCTATTCTCGAAGCATCTGTATGAGACGGATTGGTAAAGATCGCCGTGTCGTCCAATCGGTAGCTAGTGACATCTAGCAGGCTGTGCCATTTGTCTATAAAACGGACGTTCCGTTCATCCTTCTGCAGGTTATAAACCAGGCCGATGAGGCCGTACGTCAGTAGGCCGAGGAATACCGGCACTTGGAGAGCTCCCAGAAAGCTACTCCCATAGCCAACGATTACCATCCACAGAAACTGTCCAATCACCAGGAACGGTGTGGAATGGTGAGGACTCCATAGAAAATACACGCTTATAACGTACACGACGAGAATGACGACCACCATTTGAAGCGATAGAGAGCTGAGCAATGTACGGAAGAGGGAGTGGATCCAAACGATGAAATTCCATATTGAGAAAAACACCTCACTCGGTGTTAACCACAAAATGAAGCGCAGCAAAACCAATCCTCCAACCAGTCCGGTTATTATCTTCAGGTGATCTCTCAACCAGCTGGTAAGGAACTCCCCTAGCGAATCCACCCAGCACAGCGGTGCGCTCAGTACACCGAGCAACAGGTACTTGTCATCCTTCTCGATATGCTCAATCCAACGTTTTAGAGAAGCGGAAAGGCGTTTCTTTGCTGGAAACAGCACAGCTCCAAACAGGAATGCCCATAGGAGCGGCTTGAAAAAGGGGGCTAAAACCAACGTCACACCGATCACTACAGCTATTACGCCGACCACGAGTACGTTGTAGAGTGCATTTCGCAGCGGTTTTTCGTGACCCTGGTTCCGTAAGTTGAGCCAAACGTTGAACAATCCGTCTATCGATCGTTTGAATGGAGCGGGGCTTGGTCGCGTACTCATTTTACACTTAGTTGTGTGCAACGTTCAACTAATGCCGTGGTTTGTGCATAACTTTGGTACGCGGTGGTAAGCTTCACACATTGGATTGTACGGGCTAGAATTGTTACGGTACGCTTGAATCGATTATTTCATGGCTGCCATGTTACTTCAAAAGGTTGTATTCGATACCTCATCGGAGAACACTCGGTACATATTTGTCATTCACCAAGGCAACTAATTTTCTTCCGCTGGAGAACGGTGCAAGTATTTTTAGCGATGAAGTCATAACAAACTGCTGTCATCAAAAACTCACTACTGCGAGCTACCTTGTTTACTATGCAAGATGATCAGTTGTCACACAACTTTAATTCTCTTACTGTTTTGTAGTTTGGTAAAAATTAGTGTTAAAATTCAATATCAGTGAAAATCTTTGAGTAAATAATTATACGCGTATAAACGTATATAGAGATAGCGCATAGACACTCTTTACGCAGGATACATTTGTGAGACGGATCGTGATCACGTCTCTGCTTTTGGTTGCTAGCCACTGACTAATATCAAACGATATGCCTTACTTTATAATCAATCTGATCAGCTTGAAAAATTAGAAAAAATACTCTCCAAGAGTAGTTTTCACATTATAACAAGTTTATATTTCAGATTTTTGCAAATTTCAATATAACTGATAGCGTTTAATGTCAAAATGTATGTCCTTTTGTAGTCAAAGTGTCATGAAAATTTAGACGCACCTTTTCATGTATATTTTCATTGTGGCTACGCCAATATTGTGTTTACCAAACATTTGATAGGCGTTCTATTTTACTAATAACAATTGTAACGGATACAACATCTAACATGCTTGCCAAGAGAAGAACTCTTATTAATTCGGACGAAAAACGTAAGAATTTTCTGCACAGCTTATGAACATGTTAGTAGCGAACTCTTTTTTCTACAGGTAAAGCTTTACAAAATGTGGCTATTGCAAGAGGACGATTGAAAGGCGCGTTGAAAACTATCAACCCTTCGACCGACGAAAGTTCGAATTTTGACGACAGTGACGAAGACACACAAATAAAACGACAACGGACAGAGGAGACTTCCAGTGTTCATCATCCTTACATCATCAGTTTGTTCAACCGTGGCATTGATATTGCCCGCTTCAGGGAAGACTCGCCGATTTACCCATTGTGCCGCGCATGGGTAAAAAATGAACCTCACGCGAACGGCGAAACAAAGTTGGTTGAACTAAAATCAAGCACGGCAATCAAACGCGAGTACAACCCGGACATTGTCGAGCAATATCTGAATGGAGAGATTACCGAAATTACAGAAATGCCCCAACCACAACCACCGGGAAACATGGAGCCGTATCTCATAGAAGATTCACAACCGGTTGACGATTTTGACATCAATGAATCGTCGTTAGATAAGGATGATTTAATGAGAGAACATTTAGTAAAATGGAAAAAAGTTCGTAAAGCATTCATATCGCATCGTCAGCAGTATGAAGAAACACGTTATGGTACAAGTTTTAAGTTATTGGATGCTCTTAAAAAATAGTTTCATTTAGTGACATTTCGTTTATTTCTCAAACTTAGCAAAAGAAATAGATAATTCACATAACGTAACGTAGACTTTTTCATATAATATTTAATTTGTTGATGAACATTTTCTTCACCACAACCTTGCATGGTTTACAGATCGTCGTATCGTTTTTCAACATAATTACGGGTTTTTGTTCATTTGTAAGATCGGCAACTAATTTCGAAGTTGGAGACACATGAGCTTCTTTGTAATCTTCATCTGTGCCATGATTGGTTCGGAAACGGCTCATCAGCTCGCGAATATGGCTAAATTTATATTTACCATTACTTTCTTTTTGAACACAAACTTTTTTTCCTGGAACTCTTGAATCCGAACCAAGAGTCTTGCGTTTACGATCATGTACAGATATCCTGCAATGCAAATAAAAATTACTCTGCTACTTTTAATAACCATCTTTTTTCCTAACGTACCTGCCGTTATATTTGTCTACTTCATCATATGAATTTGGCAAATTGATAGACTCAGTTACTCCGTTTATTGGGCTGGAGCAATTGATGACAAAATCATTAGTTTCATTCAATGAAACATCAGCATTTACACCTCCAATCTCTAACAAAGGTGTCCGAATATGTATATTACGATTAGTCATCTTCATACTTCGTACTGTTTCGTAATGTGTACGGCATTTATTTCGAAACACAATGAAGTTTTGAATTTTGTTGATACAATCTCCACATAACAGAAAGTCCGCATTGTTTTCGGGAGATGCGTTGATACCAATGATGTTGTCAATGATGCCCAACAGATGGGGGCGATTGAGAGAAAATACACCAAGCAAATTTATGGTCGAAAAGCAGAAATGGCAGAAATCAGTTTCGTTTGAAGCAGAACTGCCACAGAAAATACATATGTTAGATTATTATTATAGTGAGCTAATATACCATTTAAAAAAACTCACAACGATGCATTTGACTGCATTGTGCTGTTTAGCATCTTCACGTTTCTGCTATGACACCGCAATCTTTCTTTTCACCAATGTGACGGTAGTTCAATGATATTTTTATTTTATTAAGGGTGCTAAATACGTCGGATATGCACATCAATTTTGAGACAAACCTCATGGGACAGAATTAATTAAAGAAGAACGTAAAGCAACACGACTTGAAACAAACTGGGTTTGTTTCTAACTACAGAATGTACTAAACGTCAAAAGCTAAATTCCATCATGTTTGGCTGGCGAGAGCGAGAGACAACGACAAAAAACAATAACTTCAAAATATAATATTCATGTTTGTCGAATCGAATAACTGATGCTTTTCTTTTGCCAAAATAGTTCAATAAGAATAAAAGTAAAAAAAAACTTAACGCTTGCAACACGTTCATGTTTTTTCTATGACTGATCCCGTTCTTTGGCTGAAACAATAACGAAATGCATGCGATTATTTTTGAATTTATGCCGATGATAAACGACATATCAATAGCAATTTCCTACGATATATATTTTTATTTTGCAAGTAGTGTTCAATTTTCATCTAAATTAAAATTTCATTTTCGAAAATACCTTTCCGAGCAATAGATTGATGATCGACTTTAGTTTTTTTCCGATCTTTGTTGAAGTAGCATATGAAAAATTAACAATATGTAAAAAATTAAGGATCATGTATCAATATTTACTACCTTATTATTACAACATGTTTATCACATATAAATCCAAATTATATGCAACGCATTTCAGCGTCCGGTAATAACTACAATATGCATGAATGTGACTTACAGAGAACAAAGTTATTTTTTTTTCGGATAAATATTTAACCATGAAGTTTACAAATAGTTAGCTTTCACTTCTTTACTTCCATTACCATGGATGTTTCACCGATGTACATGAAATATGATTGCCCGGCGTTGGATTCAGATTTCTTCGCTACCGTGTTCGGCCGCTTTATTTCTTCAACGTACACAGAGTGAATACATAACCTAGAAATAAAAGATATATAGTATGGTTGTTGATTTAACAATCGGTCACACATCGAAATAGATCCCGAGAACTTACCAGTTTGGTGCAGAATGTTCTTTCGATGGAAAGTATATCTCGAAGTTGAGGCAAATTTACCGAAGCCTTCTTGCCTCACGTTCGGACTCCAGCAGGGTCAGGATATCGCCCTCGCGGACGGGTCCCTTAACGTTGCGGATGATCTGTCGGTTCTGCTCGTTCAGGAACTCAACCTTCACCTGGGTACACTGCCCCTGGGATCCGGTGCGGCCCAGAACCTTGGTAACGCGCGCGAGCACAAAGGTCTTGTCCATGATTAGCACTAATGCACAATTTTCGGTTTTTCCGACCGACTTTCTGAACTGCGAGCAACCTGCTTGAGGCAAAACACGAGAAAGAAAGAAAAAACATGGCAGTTGGCGAAACGTCGTTTTCACTGACAGATGAAGGGAAGTTGCCCGATGAAAATGCCATACAAATTTAAGACAAACTGAAAAACAGTAGATTTTAAATTTTTTGAAATAAAATAATTTGTTTCTATTGAATTCTATTCATTTAATTTTAATACGAAAAATGATACACCAGTCTCGATAATTCAGTAATAGTTTATTCATCCTCGTAACAACATCGTTGCGGATCATATGACAAACGCCGTTCATACCTGTGGCGGTGTTGTTGACATTACAAATATTTAGTCCTTTTTCAGTCCTTATTGAAAGAGCTTTCAAAAAGGTCAATAATGGTTTTTAAATGCCAGGAGAATAGTTTTCTTACAGAATTTAAAACCAAGGTCATTTCGTGTGAAAAAGTTGATAAAGGTTACAATGTGATTTTCGAAGACACTGTACTTTTTCCCGAAGGCGGCGGACAGCCCTCTGACCACGGACATGTGAACGACCGGGTTGTAAAATCCATCATACGAAAGGGCGCCGAAGCTATTCATTTCATTGAAGACGAAGCTGATAGCACTCCACCATTTATTGCCGGTCAAGAAGTCATTCAGCTTGTCGACTGGACTCGTCGTTTCGATCATATGCAGCAACATTCTGGTCAGCATTTAATTACAGCTATTTTTGATCGCGAGTATAAATGCAACACCAAATCTTGGTGGCTAGGAGGCGAAAGTTCGTACATAGATCTTGATGCGAAAGATATAAGCCACAAACAATTGGAGCGGATTGAGCGTATCTGCAATCAACTTATCGTTGATTGCACACCTGTAGAAGTAAACGTGTATGAACCGAATGATCCGGCTTTGAAGTCTGATGTCACGCGAGCAACCCGTGGGCTTCCGGACGACGTAACTGGACCACTTAGAGTGGTGACCATAGCCGGCATCGAAAGCAACATGTGTTGTGGGACGCACGTGCGAAATTTGGGCCAGCTCCAATCGATAAAACTGCTTAGTGTTGAGAAAACCAAAAATAAGTGTCTGGTACACTTTCTGGTGGGAGGACGTGTTCTTCGAAAGCTTTCGGAGTGCTACGAAAGGGAAGTACAACTAAACACTCTCCTAAACGGTGGTCCATCTGCACACATCGATTTAGCCAAGAAACTTCAATCCACGGTACGGACCACACAGCGTATTGCCAAAAAGCTTACAATCGAGTTGGCCTCAGCAGAGGCAGAAAAGTTGAACAGTCTACGGGATGCTCTACCTAAATATGTATTCCTTCATCGTAGTGATGGTCAGGATTCAGATTTCATCTCAACCTTCCTGCGCATGGTGAAGCTTCCCGAGTGTTTTTTCTTTCTCACGAACTCCGATACTGACGGTAGTGGTAAGGGTCAACTTGTTTTGCAAGGCAAACAGGAGGATGTAGCTCAGTTAGGTCCAGAAATTTGCACCATGCTGGATGGAAAAGGTAATGGAAAGGGAACACGCTTCAATGCTAAGGTTAACAAACTTCAAAATTTGACCCTCTGCGAAAATTTAATTCGGAAGCATTTTCCGCATGAAGATTCTGTCGTTGAAAAGTAATAAAACGGTATAGAGGCAATAAACAGGCAACCAGCACTTTTGTGATGCTTTGTTTTTTTTTAATTGCACAATATCTGCACTTTTAGACATACACCATGGTTAGACGTGTTAGAACACTGTTCAACTTCTGCTACGAATCGTTGAGGTACTGAATAAATGCATCCGTTATTGAATCACCGTAGTAAACCGTGAACAGACGATTACGGCATCATGCGAAGAGCACCATCCAAGCGAATGACCTCGCCGTTCAGCATAGGGTTATCGACAATGTTTTGAACTAGCTGGGCGTACTCAGCCGGTTCTCCAAGACGTTGTGGGAAGGGGACTGTCTTGGCAAGGAATGCACGTACCTTCTCGGGCAACGCTTGCAGCATCGGCGTATTGAATAGTCCAGGTGCGACCGTTACAATTCGGATGCCTTGCGTGCTCAAGTCACGCGCGATCGGCAGTGTCATGCCAACTACGGCCGCCTTAGATGCCGCATACGCTGCTTGTCCTATTTGACCGTCGTAGGCGGCTACCGAGGCGGTGTTTACTATCACTCCTCGTTGGCCATCTACATTTGGCTCATTCTCACCCATTAGACCCGCCGACAAGCGGATCACGTTAAACGTTCCGGCCGTATTCACCAAAAGCACGCGTTGGAAGTCCTCCAGCTTGTGGGCCACTTTTTTGTTGAAGTTGTACGTCTTGACGGCCACTGCGATGCCGGCACAATTTACCGCCACATCCAGCCGGCCGAACTTGCTCTTAGCCAGTTCCAGCGCTCCACCTACGTCTTTTTCCGACAGTACATCGACGGGAACGTATACAACTTTTTCTCCCAATTCTTTAGCCACTTCTTGTCCCTTTGAGGTAGGTAAGTCGCACAGCAACACATTATACCCAGCACGAGCGAACCGTTCTACCGTAGCACGACCAAGGCCAGATGCGCCACCGGTTACCAAGGCAACTGCGTTTTTAAGCATATTATGGAAATGGAATGTATATTTAAGGTTTGATATTGAAGCACCTCCTCGTCAGCTGCTTATAGTCGGTGTGCACGGTGAAAATCTACAACGTGTTATGCAATCGGTCTTCTAATTAAACAGATAGTTGACTAACTTCGTCTATTAAACGAAAGGTCAGTCAGATAGAAATTTCGTTGCGAGAATAAAAATTCCGTTCAAAATTTAAATCAGATTATCGAAACAATACAAAATAAGGAAAACAATCCAAAAACATACGTTTGTAAGTAAAAGTGAAGTTGGCAGTTAATAAATGACAGAAAATTTCCTAAGAAAAAATAGGTTTGAAACCTATGATTGTAAAAACAAAACAAAAACATATTTAAATAAAAAACAAAATTGTGTGATTAAAATACGTAGTTTACATAGTTTACTTCGTAAATGATTTAGTATTAATGTTAAAAACAATTATCAAAATATGTTGGAAGATTAATTCACAGGATTTGTCGTAAGTTTTTCGCCAGGTAAACATGTCAAATCTCCAGCTGACAAACAGCACACACGACCTTCCCTTGATCCTTGCTCGAAAGTAAAGCTAATAAATAGCCCAAAAGCAAAATCCAGCGAAGTCAGACATGGTCGTTTTAAAAGTTACATCGGACGATCAATATAAGCAGCTGATTGGGTACTGTATTTAAAACGTATGATTGTGATTCGTCGTTATTTTGTTTTCTCATACATTTGCTCTCTTTTTTCAACAGAGCCGCAGCTGTGTCGGTAGTACTGTTTTCAGCTGAGTGGGCTGAACAATGTAAACAAATCAGCGATGTTATGAATGAGCTTGCCAAGCAGTCGGATTTTAAATCGTTGCAATATCTAGACGTGCCAGCGGAAGATTTGTCGGAAATTTCTTTGCACCATCAGATAGATTCAGTGCCAACAATTTTATTCTTCCGTGCAGGTACTGCTGTTGATCGCATTGATGGCGTTGACGTGGGGACGTTAACCCAAAAGGTAAAAAAATACGCCGGTGCCACTGGATTGAATGCGACCGCGGGTGTGGCAAGCAACATTGAAGTTCGGTTGAAGGAGCTCATAAATGTATCAAAAGTAATGATCTTTATGAAAGGCGACCGCAACACTCCACGCTGTGGATTTTCAAAGCAACTGATAGCAATCATCAACGACACTGGGTAAGTTCGTTAAAGCTGCTTCTCTATTGTGATGCTAATGAGATACCATTCTGCTTCCAGTGTTGAATATGAAACGTTCGACATACTAACGGATGAAGCCGTACGACAAGGACTAAAAACATTCTCGAACTGGCCGACTTACCCACAAGTTTATGTGAATGGTGAACTTGTAGGAGGGTTAGATATTATTAAGGAATTATTAGAAGGAGGAGAATTGAAGGAAACTTTAAACCCCTAGAAAAACTCCGCAATAGAAAAAGACCAGTTTGTCTACAAATTTGTTACTTTCTTTTTGTTTCTTTTGGTTGATTTATTGTTGCGTAAATGCAGCGCCTAACAATAACGCTTATCTGAGTGCGGAAGAAAATTGTTGGATGAAACTAAACTGATAAAGAAAATAAATCAACTTTTAAGACATAAACCATCGGAACTTGGTTTCTATATGCTTAGCAGTTGATTCTTTTTGAATTTTGAATTGCATGATGTATAAAAACTGAATTACACGATGTGTTTCCATGCGGGGATGAAGACTGCCACCATTATTCGCCTTCGCGTTTCTTTTGAAGTTCTTTGCTAAACAAAGCCAATTTTTTCTCCATTACTTCGCGAATAGTATCGCGAATCTTTGACTTTTCAATTCCCATCATTTCAATTTTTTCAAGTTGCTCCTGCACGTATTCGACGCGCCTCTTGAAGAATGCTTTTGCGTTTTCCAGGTCCTAGCGGGTACGAAATAGAATGTGTGAAATAAGTAACACAGTAATATTGTAAGAACACAATGTTATCATACTTACATTCTCAACATAATATCCAGTGCCGATTTCAATAATGACATTATTAGCATCTTTTATTGTTCCTGGTACGTACATACTCCTACGTAGAATAAGTATAAACCAATGGTTAGAAGCTTAGTTTTACAAGTTTTGTTTCGCATAACTCACCCCGTCAGTGGCACTAATATCTGTTTTTCGTTCCAGTCAGCTTTGAACTGTTCCAGCGCTTCTTTTGATGCAGAGTATTTTGATCTTGCTATCTTGATTGTGTTCAAGGATTCTTGGAATATAGATAGTTCCTGGAACATAAAAAGCATTTTTTTTTCACATTCCCACGCGGTGTATAAAATAAGAATGCAATTCTACCTGATCTAGTTGATTTTTCAGCTGAGTCAACTGCTGCAGATTTAGAGTGTTAAGATCGATTTGCTGCATCTGCGGCTTTTCGGTGGTGGAAATCTGTGCCATGGTAACTGTAGATCTCTACGATGTATGATATGATTCTGGGCGCGAAGGAATAATCAATGCAAGCAATAATGCGGCCTAGCTCTGTGAGCGATAACTTCCCGTTAAGGGAAGATATTTTTCTTCGTCAAGGAGGCTTTCACGAATTTGGTTCACGACAAAATTACGGTGACAGTCCTTGAATTGCCTTGCTTGTCAAAATTTCTGGCATGGTCAAAGAACAGTGCGCCCAGTACGTTTTGAAACATGATGCAAAATATCTTGCTGTTAAACTGGAAGAATATTGAATTTCTAGAAAAAATAAAACTGTTTAGCCATTCTGTTGAATAAACTAGTGTGGTATTGGATAGTAAAGTTGGGCTATAGATTGTTTAGTATAGCCTAAATAGATTATTTCCTGTTATAATTCAAAAGTATTATTTTAAGCTAGCACTGTCATAACGTCAATTCAATTGTCGGGCAAAAACTGTCAGCGTTCTTAACTTACCGCCAATTTCATCTAGTTAGCTGTGTTTAAAATTAATATCGGTGTCGGGAAATTATAGTAGTGCTGAGTAAATAGAACAGAATATGTCGTTTGATATAACCACCATGAAACGATCTAGAACGATTTCGAGTAGTGCGTCTTCACCACAGTCAACTTGTTCTACGTATAACCTCAGGAACCTAGGTAATATTGCCATGAGACACAACATAAAACACAAATGTTGAACATATTTGGGTATCTCATAGGTCCTCCCAGTTACGTGAAGTTTTGCGGAACAGAATGTCCAATTTGTTTGGATGATTTCAATTCACCGGTGATAGCGAATTGTGGTCATTCATTTTGTGGCGCTTGTTTGGAGAAATGTATGAAGAAAGGCACAGAGAACATGTGCCCTCTCTGCAAAACGAAAATGATCAAGAATTTATTCATCTACAACGTGGAATATACTAGACATGTAGCATCACACAACGATCAATATCTAAATAGTATCGAAAATGCTTCTCCAAAAAGGACAGATAAAAATGCGAATCACCGCAACAAGTCTGATCAGGGTATTGAGCAGGCTAATATAAATTTATATAAATTATAAACACATGTTTAAAAAGTTTAAACAAACTAAACACGATGAAAAAAATGCGAAGATATCTGTACATTTTTAAACAATGTAAAATAGCTCATACGTGTTAACGATTGTAAATACTATCTGTACATAAAATGGGGTTTTAACTAAATTAAGAATAGTTTTACATTATGTAATTATAAAAAATGTATCAAAGCAAAATTTCAAAGTCATTGTATACACTTGATTGGCGACTTGATCAATAAAATTCATTCTTTCTAATAGGTGTTTTCATGCTTGCTTGTTTGGATTAAACATAAATATCTTGTATGATTTTGATTGATTACAAATAACAAGGCCATATCGACGCGCGTGGATTAGAATAGTTATCGAATAGTTTCTATCGATATTAACCAATCGAAGCTGATTGAAAGTATGCCTAACCATCAATATACTACAAAGCGAATATGGTTATCAGAATCGTCATTCTGAGCGTTCTTTACAAAGTGGATTAGTGTTGGGTAAATCCTTATCGTCGTGACGCCGATTGCGGTCGCTAAAATTTTTTGTGATCACGTTCATCTCTACCTCTTTCTTGTTGCCAAGTTTTTTTGTAGCTATTTTGCTATACCGATCTTCAGGAATTTCGTATTGGGTAATATTTGATTGCGATGAACTATTCCTTCGACAGTCGAGATCGTAATTGTACGAGCGTGTCAGATTCAAACTGGTGGGTGGTGCATTCATTCGTTGCACATTTCCATCCTGTACATCAGATTGAACCATTCGAGCTGTACCGGGTAATGGTTTCTTCACCTTTTGAGGATCTTCATTTGCTTCCATGGCCGTGTCAATGGGTGCTGGGATGCGAAATACCGTATCATACCTTGGCTTCAGAAGCGAGCAAATTTCCTCTATACCTTCGAGTGATTGTTGCACTTCACTTTGGTGATTAGTTGGTCGTATGTTACGCCGCAGTACAGTCAAGTATTGTAGTAGTTTGGCGCGGCCCACTGACATAATGTTGTATGCATTCTGCAGCTCAATTCGTAGCAGTTCAGGATCCTAGCAGAGTTACAGAAGAAGAAATCATTGCATTATAACCAAACATACAATATTTCTTCATTCTACGACGACTACAAAACTCACATCTTCGCGATAACCATCTGTGACAACAGGGTCACGAATATCTGATTGAGACGAATCTATAATCGCTTTTTTGGTGGCTAGACAAGCTGCTTGTCGCAACTCACCCGCCGTGGACATTCGCATCGATCCGCTATTTCTGGGAAGTGAACTTGTTCTTTGTCGGTCCTCGGTCACCGATGATCGCGTTTGTAGTGGATGATCGTTAACAGTAAGTTGCCCCCGGCGTTGGTGAACCGCTGGAAGCGTCGAATATTTTTGATGATTAATCTCTCCCGTTTTTGGGCGAATCGGCTTTGACTGAGGTTGAGCTTGATGGCTCGGTGATGAAAGGAAGATTTTCGCATCCGCGGGACGCTCATATTTGTTGGGAGATTTCATGTGTAATGCGTGTCGTATTATAAGAGCAATATCAATATTGCTAGGATAGCGCATTAGGTACGACAGACAGGTGGTATAATCGCTATAAATTACTAAGTTTTTAAAAAATACAGAAATTTTACATTAGAACAACTTGCTCCATTAATTATGACACAAAGTTAGGGAATACGCACACTTATTTCTTATCCGAACCAGCATTGCAACGACAATATAGTTAATAAGGCCGAGATCGTAGCTTTCACCGAATATGGCGTCCCAGAGCAGCAGTAAATCCTGCAAAGCAAACTCACGACCAAATAATAATCGTAGCCATCGTCTAAAACGAAAAATTGAATATTTAATAATTTTAGTTGCGGCACAAAAAATGTTTTCAATTGCAACTCACATGCCGAAAATAGCCAATGGAATGTCAAGTTTTAGTAGACGATTGTGCAAATGGAGATCTTCTTTTATGAGAATTTTATCTTTGATGTAGTTCAGCTGTTCAACTACTTCCACTTCAGGTTTTCGTTTAACACCAGCAGGATTCTCCCCAGCTGGACTACCAGGAGTTTGAGCGGGAAAGTAGCCCGTTGCCGTTGGCACTACATCCGTGATTCGATAAAACGATTCAATTTGAGCCATAATTTTGGAAAATATTGCACTAGTGATGGTATAAGAAGAAAAGTATAAAATTAAAAGAAAGATTCACCCTTATTTTATTCATGGAAAGCAAAATATTCTTACTATGAATCTTCCTCTAAATACTGTGGATCTAATATTGTCTGCAGGTTGCGGCTGTAAAAAATATAAAAATTGATTATGAATAAAACACAATCGTGATAGTGCACTGTGGCTTCATACTCTATATCCGGATGCAGTTCCTGTATGTGAGCCAAAGCTTGCTGGTCACTGTGTATCACAAATATTAGTGGTGCTAGAATTTCGTGCATTCCTTGTCGATAGCACATTGCAGGAAACTGTCGAGCGTAACAGAATAAAATATTTGTCATCAATTCCTGTATCGCCGGTTTGCGAAAGAAGTCGACACCGGGAAAGGTGCGAACGACGTCTTGCTTTATCACAGCACATAATTCCTGATCACAGAAGTGTTGATTCCAAAGGCTTTGTTTCGATTGCGACAACGGATCATCGCTTACATCTGTAGTCTGTTCATGCGGGTTTAGTACAAACTGAACCTTGATTTGACGGTAATGAGCACGTAGAACTGATCGTTGCTCAGGCCATCTTTCCGTCTTAGGTGTTTCTAAAACTCCGAGGAACACCGCCCAACATACGCTGCGGAATGGAGAAGCACGCAATTCACCTTGCACAGCTAGTTGTCGCAATTCGACCAGGTTCGGTTCGTTTGCAATCGTCAAGATGTTTTTCCATTCTAACCTAAAAATAACAAAAGTATGAGCTGGTATTCTAATACGTCCGGAATCGTGCTCTTATCATATTACACACAAGTATAAGGGACATAATCAATGGTAAATATTGACTCGATACTTTACTCGTACTTAACGACGCCGGATCTCCCAGGCCCGGTGGTTACCGATGATGGTTTCGCTTCTTGAAGATCGAGGTCATCAACCATCGTTTGTTTTAGCTACACCAGAGATTTTAAATTTCAGATCTATTTCGACTTGTCACGTTTGACCGGGTCGTCTGTTTCGAATGAGATTAATTGCACTTTTGGGATTCACGTCTGCTCCATTAAAACTTGTTGCGTTGTATCTTTTGCTTTCTAAGGTCTGCATAGAAAATCGCCATACATAAATAAAATACAAGTGATTAAAATTGCATGTAGTAGAAAGGTAATTTTTTTATGTGAAAGCACGGTTTACTTATGAACAGATTGAATAATTTTCTAATTATATTTATATGTTACATATCATCATCTTTTGCACATTATAACGATCAATATGCTATGAATCACAAACGAAAAAAGAGAATTTAATAAATTTTATAACGGACAATCAGATACAAGACATGGATGTTAGATTAGTATGTATTCAAAAATACTGACCATATGTACTTTTTGTTTACGCCGTAATGTGATTCATTCATAAAATTCATCTAATAATAGATCACAAAAATGTACGTGTTTTAAATACTTAAGCAACTGGATGCAATTAACCATTACTACAAAGAATCACAAAATTCGTTGAGAGTATAATTACAAATTACAACAAGAAAGCTGCAAAAGAAACATAACATTAAGTATCATCTTCTTCATCTTTGATGTTCTTCAATCTCATATGTACCTTGATTGATAATTTAGGTTGTTAAAATATTTAAGATTGCTACTATACTTCACAAATGCAAAATGAGAAAAAATCAAACTATGAATTATAAAATTATTCTTCTGGGATATGGTTTAGAAATTCTATGAGAATCTTTTCTAAATATTCCATTCAATTAGTCCGATTCCTATCAAACCGTTGGTGAACAGAAATAGTTACGAATAAAGACAGTTACAAATTATAAGTTTTCCACAACACCTAAATTATTGAAATTGTAACAACTTACACATCCTACTACTCGTACTTTCTGTGAAATATATTGTAAACAATTATTCTTCTGCTTCAACAGTCCTCGCCGCGTTTTTGACAGTCATGACTTTTGAACTGACAAATATTTCTTTCGAAATGTCAGGTTAAAATTTATCTCAAGATTTTTACTGATCGATTTCCAGCGAACGTTATGATTTTACTACTGTTTCTACAAATAGAATGATCATCTTCCCTTGCCACTATTATGACATATGTATCTCTGTGTCCAGCACAGAAACAGAAAATTATGTTGAGGTTTTATCTGTAAAATACTCAAACCGTTAAAACAGGTTATAATTGAACTTCTTTTTAGCCACGTCCAAAAGAAGAAATTCGCTTTTCATATTGCATATATCAATTAAAATAACACATCTTTTGCAAGGTGAGCATCACAACTTGTGGGGAACGGTCGAGATGTGAACTTCTGGGATTTTCTTCACTCGGACGATAGCTTACTATCGTGGTGGATCTTCTCTTCCTTGAAACCGAACGTCTACTCTTCATGCCGATGAATCAAGGACCAATGACCCAGTGTACCCATTGTTCCTCCTGCCTTTGTACGATGGGGAAACTTTCCTCAGAAACCACAGTCCCGAAGCGAGCAACAATGCAACGTCCTGGTTGTAGCGAACGGCGCTCGGATGCTGTTTGCTGGAAAGTTCGTTTGATTTACAATCTCTTTATGCTTATACAAATTTCATGCGAGGTACGCAATAAATCTTCGCTTGCTCCGCACTCCCCAACCGATGGCTTAGAAAAACGTTCAACCTACGATCTCACACATGCCACCATTCATCCTCAGCGTCTCACAAAACGGTACGGGCGGTACGAGAATGCAGCACAAGTGTCGCTCTAAAAGGCTAGGCTTTCAGCGATTCAGCATATTTTTCAGCAAGAGTGAAGATTCTAAAGAGGATAATTTATTTATCATATTTAAGTTTGTCATTTGACAAAAACAGAATATATGTAGACTTTTTTTGCAAATCCACTGTAAGAGTATGGTAACAGGTTTTCTAGATCGGAGAAAAAAGCACACCGCGCTGCGATTTGTTTGACATACACTGTGAGGCCACACGCTCCCCACAGTTTGTATAAAAGAAGCTTAATTCTCTAAACAGTATCTCGTTGAGCGTGAAGCGAATCGGCCTATCTCTGGTGCACAACTCCCGCTCAATCACCCATCTAGCATGAACAGCTTTCTAGCCTGCTCGCCAACTTGTGCCCCAGCCGGGGCAAAGTTTTGGGCCACATCGCGGACGTCCGCACCGACCTCACATGGTCCGGATGTTTGTCTTCCGTTTGCCATAAAATTTATCCTCGACGTACGTGCGACGCGACTCGGTGAGATGGTTGGATGCTTTTCTTTGTGCTGAGGTGCTGAGGCCTCAGAGTCCCACTCGAGGAGGTTCTTTGTCGGTCGCCGCGATGCACCGACCAGGGAGTTGCAGCGTTTGCCCGACCGGAAAAGCCAATGGTCCATGCAAGCTACGCGTAGGTGCCTTGGCTTAGCTTACCGAAAGGTTGTCCCCATCCAACGGCCGATCGAACTCGCGCTTATTATGAGAGCAGACTCTTTCTCGGTTCTCCCTTGGATGTATGACCCGCTCAGTCGGAGCCAATGATTCACGGCCACTATCGACGGCAATCAGGGACCCGATCTTTCTCCTCGGTGGCGGCTCGGTTTGCCGCGTTATTGTGGCCATATTGTAGCAAAGTAATTATTGAGGCCATATTTTAGCTTCAAACACAAACACGACCATGCGACCCCATGCGCAAGGACGACGATGCGGCAACGGTTCAGACCCACCCCCTCCTATGTTCGTCGGTCTTTTGGTACAATTAACGACCGACCGGCCGTACGAAAGATAGCTTCTTCCGGCGTTTCCGAAACCAACCGGTTCACGACAGTCTACCCGCCTTGCGGCCTGATCCAATGTGGCGAGGGGACCATATTTCGCCAACCAATGGCACCGATGATGCTGAAGCTTTTAGCGAAAATTGGCAAATGGTACTAACGTGGCTCGTGCTCGAAAAACCGGTAGGATGGAGCGCTAATTTACGACCAATTTCGTGCGATCGAGACTCGTTGCGATCTCCGATCGGTGCTAATTGTGGGCAATATGTGTTGCGCAGCGTAATGCATTGATGAATGCACTCACATTTATCATCCGACTCGTTACGGACCGGTGGTATGATTTATCGTCCCATTTGTCGGGTCGCATTTCATTAGACGAGATGTGTTTAGTTTGCGTACAGATTTTGATAAATTTCCGTTGTGTTGCTTACAGCTGGACATGCTCCCACTGGGGCGCTTCTGATGAGGACTAGAAATGATTCCATTGAGATGATCTCCTTACACAACGTCCGAAAGCAACTTCATTCCCGAACTGTACCCTGAATGGGGTGTGAGTTTTATTTATGCTTGTCGAGTCAATTTAGCGGCCAGCACTAAAACGATGCAGATGAATATGAAACATGCCGACCGGCTATTCTTCGAGCGCATCAACCTCACACATGCCGCCTTTTGTGACATGTACAACTTTTGGCAAAATGTTCTTCTCACGCTCAAGTCGGATCCGGTCCGAGCGACAGCATTTATAATTTCCACCCATTCCCTGTTACCCAACGCATTGGGTCGAGAAATTATACTCACAAAATATGCTTGCAGCAACAATCACCGTCGGTATGCACTCGGACGCCATGCATCTCATCCTGAGTCGGGGCAGAATAATCTCAGGGGTGATGCAGCGCTGCATTCTTAACTTTTTCCTACCAACCGGCCAAACTGGCCGGCCCACTTCGGGGTCGTTTAAAGTCAAGATACATTTTAATTAACATGCAAACAAGATCATATTACGCTTCGGTACGCTTCAGAATCACGCAGACTGGCAGGGTCAAACCGAACACCGCACATAGCTAACCTAGGCCACAGTGGCTCGATGATGGATTTATGTGCCAGCCAACGCACAAGCAAGGCGATGTGTCGGGCTGTTTGGACCACCCGGGGCAGCGGAAGGCACCCAACATCGCATCGAGGTACTTGCTAGCTGAACGTCGGAGCATTGGCGGAAGGCTACGGAAGCGACAAGAAAGAATAATTGCGTAGCCTCAAACAATTAACTCAATTTATATTTCAATTTTTCTGCCTTGTATCTGCCTCCAGGATTGTCATCGTTTCGCCTCCTCGAGGATCCTGCCAGTGAGTGGGTGTGAGTGTGGGAAAGTGAAACGTGTCCGACTATTTGACATGCTGGGCAACTTTCTGCGGACAAGACTGGCAGTTGCTTGAACATGTTCACCGATGCTTTTGGTTGTACTGTTTTCATCCTCCGCATCCGCCGTTCTTGGGAGCTCGTGCATTCCTTTGTGCCTGTGGCGGCTGTATTTTTTTATTATTATTATTTTAAACCGCCAGCGCGCACTTCCCGCAGCCTGGTTGATTTTATTAATTCACACACATTAACCCGTCCCGTGTCGATGTCGACGGTAGGACCCGAGAGGACGCCACGTTGCTAGCCGGCTCATCCGGCTCGAGCCGTTGACGTCAATTATACTGCTCCCGGTGGAGGTAAATGAATTAAATTTTGCATAATTTATCGTTCGCGCTTCTCTCCCACTTGCAGTTTAACGGAGAGGGCAAAGAGGCTGCGGTTCCACCTTCAGCGCCAGGTGTTTGGGGCGGAAAATGCACCCTGTATCTTTTCAGGTACAATCGCGCCCGAGAGGGCCAATCGGCCGTAAAGCAACCGGAAATGAACTCGATGCATCGATTGGCACAAAACGACGCTGTTATGATCGATAAACCAGGGTTGTGGGAGTTGGTGTTAAAAGAAGAGACAAAAATTGCACACTAACACTGATCACACTCATAATTGATGCGCCTGGGTATCGGATCGAATTAGTTTTGCTCGTAACGTTGCACTAGCCGCCGTAGTTGACGATTCGGAAAACACCACATTCTGGCAGGACATGTGGACGATTTTTTTCATTCTTATTTCCGAGCACATATCGCCCTCGGGACAGCCTGAAATTGCGGTTGTTCCGCTCGTTTTGAACACGGGTTTCCCAAGAGATTTCTTCGCTGCTCGTGCTCGTCTACGCAAGCACACTAAGAGTCACCTTTTATGACCGCTTATTAAATTCGATCGGCAAAGTTTAATACGGAAATGAATGGACCAACCGTGACCAAAAGTGATCACGTCGCAAACACGTCAACAACGCCGCCAATTTGACCGGGGAGATTAATTTTTGCGCATAACTCATTATCGAAGCGAGGCATAAATGAAAAACTGGTCCGTTGCTTGCCGAACGTGACGGGTGGTGGTTGCAAATTGCAACTTCCTGCCCGGCGGTGGAAGAATTTCGTGCGAGCCGCTCATTTATTGGCAACGCTTTTTTCCTTCTTTCCCGTGCACGTATCAAGGACGATGATGAAGCTGTTTTTTATGCTCCAGCAGTGAAGGAGTTGGGGAGAACATTCGTTGAATTTCCATCCCAAGCGTTTTTCACGATCGTTTTCATTATCTCTTCGCTTTGGCACTTGTTATAGCGATTCAGTTGCAGCGGAGCTCATTCATACACCATTTTGTTTTTGCCAGACCATATCGCTAGTGGGGCATGGCCGGCAAATTTAAGTCGGAAGCGTGGTTTCAAGTAGCGAAACAATGAACCCGCCAGCACAATGCCAAAACCGCCAGGGACCCCGGAATTCAGCCAGGACGCCACAGAACGACGGACAGATGAACATTTACAGGCGTCTATAAACAGTTAGAGAACTTTCGAAGAGGAACACTGGCGGTTGTGTTGTTGTTGAAACCACGAGCAAAAAATCATTGCGACTACTGGCTACACGAGCATCGGTGCATCGGTGCAACCGTTTCGCTGCATGCATCATGCAAACGGACTGCAAAGCTCCTTACATCTGTACATGTCATCTGCGGGTCTACCGGTACACCGGGCACGTCGTTCTGGGCGAAATTAATGGCAATCAAATGCGCACCGAGGCAGAAACTTTTCCATTCCTCGAAAGGACCATTTCGTGGGCCGGCAAAGGGCCGGAGGGCCAGATCGGCCGGAAAGTTTTCGATCGCCTCACGTAAACGCGAGCACACGCCCTTAGGCGGCCATGATGAATCTCGGCGCGCGCTTGCACTGAAACGAGCAAATAAGCATTAAACCGAAACGGAACGCGAAACGAAAGAGCACAAAATGAAACAGCTGACAAACTTTTATTATTTATTGTTTAATAAACGCCATTTTGTCGACGGCAGAGCGGCGACGGGGGTGAACTCTATAGTGGCCGCGTGCGGATTTGCACATGATGGAAATAGTTCGTTAGTTTGGACGTTGTTTCTTTCGTCATTTTCTTTTCATTGTACCCCCGCAACTGAGGCCACTTCCCCGTGGTTCGTAGTATGTGGGTGCAAAACGACAAGCTACCATGCGCCTCCATTGCTTGGCGTACCGGAGAACTCAACCAACGCTCTTGCCTGCCATTGCGGCCCGCAATTCCCCGGTCCCGATATCGGGCTTCTAATTGTTATTGTTACTGTTATTATAACAGTTGTTATTTTGTTTGCACGCGAGCGTTCGTGCTGGTGCCGCCATGCCTGGGGTTTTGTTTGTCAAATCGGGCCAGTGCGCGGTCGTGTCGTGTTGCACTTTTTTAAAAGCTCCCCTCGTGTACTGTCAGCTGAAAGTGCAACCAAACAAAATGCAAACTTCACACGGCCCTCCCCGCAGCTATTCACCGACCGTGGGTGGCAGAACGAAATGAAACTGAAACCGGTGGGCTTGGCGTGTTGGCAAGGACAACCGGTACAGCTGGACAGAGTTGCAATAGACATCGAATGGGTGATTTCTCGCCATTTTCGTTTCGTTTCACTCGTACACGATCCACCATCATGGCCCCGACAGGACAAATAATCGTCGGAGTCGGAATCTGTTTTTCCGGCGTTTATCGTCCGGACACGGTGGCCGCGAGTTTCCCGTCGTTCCCTGCGCGCTCCCGACGTTTCCGACTGGTACGGTACGAAATTTTAACGTCTGATAATGAAAAATAAACAGAACCATTGTCGGCGACGGCGATGGAATCCCGGACGGTTTTGTCGTCAGACGGTGAAAGCGTAGTGTGTTTTTTCTCTGCTGCTCGAAATCACCCACCGGGGGAAAACCGTGGAAAAATTAGAGGTTTCATACGCCACCGGTCTGGCGGTTGGGAAAATACTGCACGCCGAGACGGTGCCTGGCCACATTCGTACAGCAAGCTCTGGTTTGTGTTACTGCTGCTTTATTGCTGCAATTAAGCACCGCGGCAGGAGCCGGTTGTGAGCAGGAGTATTTCGCTGTTTTGCGAAATCACCGCCAATTGGGCAGGGTGGGGCTGGGCATGTTCCACCGCCACTCGCACGGACAACTCATTGCCACGTTGCTTTTAATGGAGTCGGATTTGCTGCCATCCCCACGGCCAGAGGTAGAAGACAACGTGTTTCACACCAACGCGCTGGTTTAGTCGATTATTTATTTCTTAATTGATGTTATAAAATAAAACGAACGCTGATTAAGAAATGCTGCGGTACAGCCGGTTCGGAAAGCAACGAAACGCACGCGTTACTTGATTCGAATAACTGTAGCCATTAAAACATTACAGCTTCCCTTTAAGCATTGCTGCCATGCTGCGAGCAATTTTTCTTTCGTAAAAATCACATTTTCCTTTTCCCGGAGGGAACTTGTTTCTTTTTTGCGATCGTCACGCTTCATTATGATTTCTTGTAATGTGCAGATGCAAGAGAGAGAGAGAGAGAGAGAGAGAGAGAGAAAGAGAGAGAGACAGAGAGAGAGAGAGAGAGAGAGAGAGAGCAAGAAGTAAAATGTATTTCATGATTTCGCCTTTGCCAACGCCCGAAGAGGTGGAATTTGTGACCTCGCGTTTGGCATTGCACAAAGCAGAGGAAAATGCATCAAGACTGACCATGAACGAAGCCATCGCTGCCATCGTTCCATCAAGGGCTGCTATCAGGGGCTATCCGTCATGTTGGGCTGAATGAAAGAAAAGGAATGTTCGGCAAAGTATGCAATTGGCTGATACTATATTAGCAAATTCTTGCCGGATCGTCGGCCAACATTCTGACCGTCATTAGGAATATCGACGGGTCGTTATGCCGGTGGGTTGAAAAGCGACTAAAACTGGAGTGCGACATTGGCGGTTCTTTAAGGTGCACCTTTACGAGTTACGAGCTAAGAGCAGGCGTTAGGCATCTCTGCTTTAGATCAGCTCGAGCAGTGCACTCGCTTTACTAAAGGTTTTAAGTGGTGATGAATTTTTCAACGCAAACTTCCAGCATGAGAGAGCTTTTCAACTCATTGCAGCTAGCAGAAGCAAGCAGCTAGCAGAAAGCGTTATGAAAGATTATAACATCCATCGCGCGCGCGAAAAGTTCGCGAAAATCCACGACAAAGATTGATGAGCGTCTTTGGTTGCGGAAGCCACGCGGGCAAAGAATTTTGCATTTTACATTTTGAGTGGCAAACGTTGGGGGCGGGCCGTTTTACGTTGTAATGGTTGCGAGGTAAGAACCAAAAGAAGCAGCACAAAAAAGAAGAATCCACCACATAAAACCGCTCCAGCATGGCATTAATGTCAAGCATCGTGAGAGTTGAAAACATGCCACCTCAGGCGGCACGGCATCTTTAAAAAGCTCGATGCCAAGGGAATCGCTCGCAGCACCTCTCGAGGGATCCGGAAACCCGGTTGGCCAACGTCGGGTATTCATATCAACAAATGAACAGCCCGTGGTCCGCTTGGGGGAGGGAAACCATCCAAACGATGTTGATATAATGAGTCAACGCCAGAATGCACCATGTGCACCGGCACCAGCTATCCCAAAGACCGCACCAAATGCAATTTGTGCCAAGCGCCTCACATCTCACGGACGCGCTCCTTTGCTCCTTCGCGGTATGACGCAGCATTATGCTGCCTCCCTACACGCTCCGTGATGAACTCAGCCGCGCGCCTCGGTCCCATTGGCCGGTGGGCAAACTTTCGTCGCAAAACATCATGTTATCATGTGCGCCCCAAAATTCTGCTGTGAAACTTTCGCAACATACTTCCGGGCGTCGGTGGGAAACAAGCGATCGGGTCGCGGTATGGCACACGAGGACGGCCACAGAAAAGTGTCAGAATATTCATCATTTATGGCTTTCCCTCCTGGCCAAGATGCTTCCTCTCCCTTACGCGGGTCCCCTCGCTTGCCACAAACCCTGAATGTTCCCTGACGAATATCAGCACGCCCCCGTCCCGTAAGGATGTTCCGCAGCGAAGTTTTCAGACCAAAAGCCCAGCACGCGGGTTGTGGCGAACGAGATGCTAACGGACGGCTTTCGCAGCTTGACGTACGGTGGCATTTATTTTGCAAACGACGGAATGTACACACATCCTGGCCGCCAATAGGGTGGCACGCAGCGGACGGAAAGCGTACACACACACACACACTCACACCCAAGGGTCCGCCGAAATGTGAATTCACATTTGGGACTGATCTCACGTCACGGCTTGAGCAGCAGCCGAGAAGAAAGCGCTTCATTTCGTTTCCATTTGCGATCTTTTGAACGATTTGCTGAACTTTCGTTCAATTGAAATTGTCTGGTGAGTATTTTTTTGCTATTTTCGCTCTCCCCGTTGCTGGCATGCAAACCACTGTGAGCGAGTGTTGCTCTCGGGAAAGGATCATCTTTTGGGCCAGGCAAAACATTCCATCGTCGGAAAATTCTCCCCCGTCCGGAACACCGCCCTGTGAGGTGGCCCCTGAAAAGGGTAGCATGTTTATTTAGCAGGCTCACGGTGGGTCACCACCGAAATGAGTTATGCTATCGCCACCAAAACTCGACCAAGCACGCCGAGCGAGACGCTCGAAACCACCGTTTCGCACACGTTCGGTGCGATGGAAAAAGAAAGCAGGCTGCCTTGAGGCACACAAAATCCGCAACTCACACACAAACGTGCAAAGGACGGAATCCTAAGCAAACCGCTCGAAACGCGACCTCGGAAAAGGAACGGCCGAGGAATGTCACCGACGCCTGGCTCGCCTTGTAAAACGTGCCTCGTAACTCCAGCATGCTCCAATGCATGCAAGTACGGTTCAATTTTATTAATTCAAAGAATGTGTGATGAGTTATGGGCTTGAAATTAATTAATTTTACGCCACCTCGAGAGCGGGCGCGTTGTTTTCAGCGCCTGCTTTGTTGTTTTATTTATTTATTTTTTCTTCAGAATGCGAGGCGAGTTTGTCACACACGTGCATTCCCTTTTCCACGTTAGCACGAAGTGCAACAATGTTTCCGGCGCGCAACGTGAATGTTTCGTGAAATTATGGCTTGCAATTATGCGGCCTTTGCGCGTGTTTTATGTGTGGTGCGGTGTATGTCCGTAAGCACGTTACCCATGCAGCTGCAAGTTCACTATCAAGCCAAATTCTAGTGCATGGACTGCTAGCACGATCGCTTAGAAATGTCCCTTATGTAGTCGGGTGTGTGCGATCGGAAGAAATGCCCGCAGCCTATCACATGTCCGTTCGTTCGGAAGATGCTGCATAATATGCTAGATTATATAAACAGTTCGTGCGAATATGCACACATCACACCTGCGGAGGCAAATTGGATTTTCCTCTTCCCCGAAGCGTCACTCAAAGTCAGCGAAATGTACACCGTGGCCTACCAGGTGCGGGCTTAGGTAGCCGATCGTGTTCCATTAGTGTCGGCAGTTAATTATAACTTTACCGCTCTTTACCAATCTGCCCCAGATCGTCCTCATTTCCCGCGTTTGACCACGAGAAGCACGCGTGTCCCAGAACACCGTTTGGGGCGGGTGAACGTTACTCACGTTGATTGTCACATGGCTTTCCGCGTGTCACACACTTCAGCACCTCTCGGAGTCGTTACCCGAGGGCGAGTACTTGTGTTCCGTGCATTGAGCTGATGTCTTTGAGAAGTCGAGTCTAGCTTTTGCACTGTATGCTATCATCTGCAACAAAGAACGAATAGCCGGTGAATGTTGGCAGGCTTGTGAGTCCTGGAGGAATGTTTGCACTCGAGTTGGTTCAATCGACACCACCGACAGGTACCGGGCGCCTCCACCGAGATCGTAATCCGTCTTCGTATGGGTGTGAGGTACATTTCAACCGGCCCCCAGTGGATCCACGTTGAATGCAACAGTTTCTGGGACTGCTTATGGACGCGTGCGGATCATAACTAGTGAGTGTGAGATTATCAATTTTGCTGTCAAGTCAGACAAACTTTGCCCATCACCTCGTGATGACCGCAAACAAAAAGCCGTTCTGAGCTAAACACAGCATGATGGGCAAACATAAAGAATGTGTGATGAATTGAGTTTGAAGCCAATGGAATCTATCTTACAGTTTGCTCAAAATATGGATTGTTCAGCTGGCTTGTGCTTATCTTTAACGTGTTTTAATTTTATTTTATTTTCCATAACGATTAGATGGTACTACTTCTTTTGACAAATTACTGCCTTTAACGAGCTATCGTTGATAAACTAAAATACGCTTTATGTGCCATTCATAGTTTCCAGCTGAATCGCCATCCGAAAGACTGCAACATAACTACACAAACTAACCACATTCTACTACCGAAAGCGGACAGAGCGAGAAAGGTTATACTTCCCGTCGGAAGCTGAACCGGCGCCTCCTCTAGCAGCTCGCGTACCAACGCCGAGCACCAACGAGAAGGATAACGGATGAAAATTTAATTTTAATATGATTATAATTTTCCTCATCACTTTCTCACCCCGGCAAGACCCCAACGGGGTAGTGTGTGGTGACCGGAAGCGAGTCCCCATGGCAGAACCGGTTTAATGTTGTGCCTCGTTGAAGCTCTCGGGTGGCTCGTGCACGAACAAGTTGTTCCGCACGTCTGCGAGATTGGCATCCCGTCGCACGGTGGGGAATACGGGCGATGGCTAAATTCAGCGTGCGTTGTTTTGCCACCGTGAAGTTTTGAATTTCTTTACGCTAGTTATGTCACACGCTTTCCACCGGGAAAGGGTGTCAAACGGAAGTCACACATCTGGGCGGACAGCCCGCGCAAAAAGCTCCACACAAACTTTGCTTCCTTCACTTATCGACTCGCGTAGCCTTTGTGACATCCGGTCGCCATCACGCAGATCGTTGGGTGCTTCCATAGTTTATAGGGTGCGACATGAAGCAGAGCATTCTCGGTTTCCCTACATCCCTATTTATACATGGTAGACGGCACATTATTAGTGCATGAAATAATGAAGGACATCATGCAGCTGTAGTCGTTTGTAGCAGTTTCCAGCAAATGGCCTTAGTTGAAACGACAGGTATACGTTTGATGCGTTGAAGAAGATGCGTTTGACAAAGTCTGAGGCAAAGTCTGGGCAAAAGGAGCATAGTTATGTGGCAACACATTTTTGAAAGGGCGAAGTTTACTTTATAACATTTATTATACGTTGAATAAAAAACATCATTTCACTAGTTTT
This sequence comes from Anopheles nili, assembly GCF_943737925.1. Classification (NCBI taxonomy): domain Eukaryota; kingdom Metazoa; phylum Arthropoda; class Insecta; order Diptera; family Culicidae; genus Anopheles; species Anopheles nili. The sequence continues at coordinate 6,015,104 of NC_071291.1, read as the reverse complement.
GGGAGCAATATGATGAATAATTGAAAAGATTGCAAATATTTATATGAATATCGCAAACAATCGCCAACAGGCGCACACAATCCAGTCCGTTCATTTTGCACTTCCAGTTACTGTGACTTGAAGTCGCTTCACTGTATCGAGCACGGAATGGCACTCTGGCGAGCACATTCCCATCCGCTTTTCACGCTAACCGGTAAAACTCGCAAACCAAACGCTACGTAAACGTGTATAAATACTGCCAGTGCAATTACCTCGATGATGCTAATAGGATTAAATTGCAACGAAGATACGAGCAACCAAAACGAGCAGCAAGGTAACCGAGGAGGACGAGCGCGAGTCCTGGCAACCAAACGCGATAGTTGTGGCGAACCGAACAGGAGTGATGACTCGCTTCCCACCGGATGCCACCCTCGCACGAGGCGGAAGTGACCCACTTTCACCCAAACGGGGTCCCGATGGCACCTCGACCGGAATAAACCCGATGGCGCTTAAATCAGACCGATTATTGCCGTGGCTGGGTGCACAAAAATTGCATCCACGTGCCGATGCGCTGGGGCGTGCCGTTTGCAGCGCCGTGCGATCGGTGCGTGTCGCATTAAGCCGTTACATCGAATGCGGGCCGGGAAATTAAATAATGTGCCATGTTAATGTTAATGATACGTGTGAACCATTGCCACTGTTTGGCGCTGCAATGTTCGACGCATTCGTCATGCCGTTTGTGGCTGAAACAAGCACGTCGCATCTGATCGTGCCATTTTAAAAAGCATTTGATTGAATTAACGTCGTGCTGCAGATGGTGCATTGTATTTTTTATGCATTGTTATTGCAATTCCTCCTTTTCGTTACCTTTTTCGCCTTAGCTTAGCTTTTTAGCTCTTTTTCTCCTCAGTGTGCAAGTCGCTGTGTGCTCATTATCCAACGAAATTTCGCTGAAACCTGTCCATTGCTAAACCGTCTCGACTCTAACTACTCTGACAGGTTAAAGTACCTGATTCCGTCCCGCCAGAATCCTGAGACTGTCGTTTCGATCTCCAGTGCAGTAGAAACTGGTCGCAGGGTTTTGTTTTTCACACACTATTAGCGGATGAAAGTTGGTCCGTTTCGTAAGGCTGGAGAACTCAACCATCAGCTCGCCGTCTCCACTTTTGTATAAGAGCTAATAGGTCTCAGTACAGCATTCAGCTCAACAGGACAAGTTTGGTGACAAAGTAACTTTCCACGAAACAACCTCGGGTTTTCACCAACGCCCCGCCCGGCATCCTGTTTCCAGATGGCATTCAGTTTAGCTGAGCGCTCACAGTTCTTATCTATGTTTGTCCCGTTGAAGTACGGGGGTTTGTTTCTTTTTCTTTTATTTCTTCTGCAGTACTGATGCAAGCAGTCACTGCAAAGAAATAGTTTTGGTTTTGCTTGAGCTAGCACGGTTACGAGCGGATAAACATAGATAGTTTGGAAGTTTGGGAAAAAGAATCTGCCTGTTGTTAGCTTTACAATTAATAAATAAATACAAATTGAATTTAGATAAAAATAATGTTCATGGGAACTGCTCATAGATGGCTTTGTTTCTTTTGTATTTGTTTTTTTTTGCTGCCAAAGATTTTGATCACCAGCCTGAAATTACTGGAAAGCGTACCACAAGGAAGAGACAGCCAAAAAAACGTGTTTAATACTTTTTAATTACCGAACCGCAACTCATCAAGCGGCAAGTATAAACAAACACAAAAACGACTTGCGTATCTTCGACTTGATGCAGTGCCAGATAAGTTTGTGGAAATGATTTCCCATTTTCTTCATCCGCTCGTCGTTAAATCTTCTCCATCGTTGGATGCTGCGTTTCGCTCGGCGCCGATTAGCGTCTGTCGAAAGGATTTATTTTTTTTGTTGCTGTATCCTTGCTGCTCCATCGCCCATCTCCAGCGAAACATGCTGACTCTGTCCCTCGGTGCTGGTGGACGGAAGGACGAGAGTTCGCTCAATCTGGGCGTTAGATATTGTTGTGTTTTGCAGCCCAACCCACGTTTACATTGCAGGATAACGTACGGGCAAGGCAGTGTGCGCTTCTGGGACACGTTTTTCATTTACCATCTGCTGTTGGGCTGGGTTTGATTTTGTGCAGCCAGCTTTCGTCCATACTGGAGCGAACCTAGGACGAGACACTGTGCCCTGGGATGCTCCTTTTTCGCTGCCGGAGCTCATTTGGGGCTCTGTTTTATCTTCCCATTTGCTGCCGATCCGCTTGCAGTCGCATGTGGCCTTCCCACAGCGCTCACATGATGCACGTTTGTTTTTCGCCATTGTTTAATGCTCTGTTTTTCACCCCACACACTCTACTGGGACTTTTCATGCTCCTACTGGATCCTTTGCTTTCTTCTCACTTTCTAACTCTGTATCTCTCTCTTTCTCTTCCTCCAGTTGTACTACGGAGGCAAGGTTCAACTTTCGCCGGAGCTAAACCAGCAAAATGTTGCCATATTCTGTCACTTCTTCTTCCCGTAGTAGGTGTCCTTTTGCTTCCCCGTTTTCGGCCTGCATCTTTATCCGGCAATCACGCCAAAGCACCGGTAGGCCGACGAGCAACGGTGCTTGGGCGGGAGTGGCGATGGGTGAATTTGTGACATGGTTCCGGACACTCGGACACTCCTCGACCGGCGAAGCTGCCAACGTGACAACAGATTTCGGTCCATCGGCAACCAGCGAAGCATTTTTGCCTCCGTGCCATGAATTTTTCCGGCAGCTACGACCGAAACGGAAAATGCTCGGCATGTTTCAGTTTGCTCTTTGTTTTTTTTTTCACGTTTTCTTTTCGCTCTTCTCTATCAATATCTAGCAAGGCCTGCGAGAAGTTTGCTCGCATGGCGTGGCCTAGTGGCTGGTGGTATTTTGCTAAGGAAATATTCACTCACACACACATGCCCCGGTTTCAGGACTCGCTGCCGTTGACGGTAATGTTTAATTATAAATCTTCAGGATTTGTTAATTTCCCAATTTGATCACGTTTTCAATTATTTCTCACTTAGTTGGACTTGTTTTACCCTCCATTCTTATGCAGTCGAACGGTAACGCTTCGAAAGCGATGCAATCCAAACAATGCCGTAATGAAAGGGCAGGGTTAGGAACAAATGTGCTAGGCAAAAATTCGTTTCACGTAGAATTTTCAAAAAAAAAAATACCAGCATTCAAAACCAAGAGATAAGATGGTGCAGACCATTTGAATATATAATACTCCTTTAATCCCTTTCCAGGCTACATCCGCTGAATGTCGAAGAACAACACACTTGGTCTTTTGCTTTAGATGAGGTACAGTTTAAAGGTACGCTCTTGATTTAGTTTTAGTTGATATACGGTGAACTAATGAAAAAATATATAGCATATCCAATAGCAGTTGAATTGAGAGGGATTTCTTTTTCCTCGTATCGTGCTACCTTTACCAATACTGTACGGTTTCACCACAGCATAAATTCGTAGCTTGCGTTTGGCTTTTAAAAATACACAAAGAACGGATAATTAAAATTTATAGCATATCGACAAATTAGACGCCTTCGCAATCGGTAAATGGATGTCCTTAATGGCTTTCTGCTCGCCAGCAGCGGACGCTTCTGCTGGAAAAGTTAAACTTAACCCATCCCGCAAAGGCAAATCGGCTGCGTCCGCAAATTCCTTTACGGGTTCTCTTCTTAATGGGAGTGGAAAAAATTGAGCGTTAGAAAACAAAAAAAAGGATTCGAAAAAAGATACAATTCCGGACCTCTTAGAGAGCACACACAACGGATACACCCAATGTTTGCACCCCGCTAAACCCCTTTATGGCGGAGAAGTTAGTTAATCAGCATTTTCCTTTCGTGGCGAGTTCGTCCACCCATTGAAAGCGGCAGGTGCGAGCAAACAGCATAAACAAACGTACGAAGGACGATGGACAGCGTAAAATGCGGTGACCTATCAAGGGCTCGAATCCCTCTCTAAATGGTTATTGATTTTGGTCAGCGTATCCTTCCTTGCCCCAGGGAGACAGTGGGGCTCCCTTTTTACATTCAAATTCGGCACTTTGTTCTACTGCGTGTGGTGCCGTTTTCTCGGCCCGGAATCGATTTGCTGTTCACGGGGTTAGGTCCATGGTACAGTAATGACTTTCCTCTGGTGAAAATTTGCCATAAACGTTTATATTTGTTTTTTTTTTCTCACAAGCCCTCAGCACCGTTTTGCATGTGAATGGTAATCAGCCTCAAGTGGATTTTGATTGCCGTTATGGATTGTTTAGAATATAACCCTTCGAAATGGATTTTAATTGAATAGAAAAGTGCCATTATATACACTATGTTAAACATTTCGCAACAGCATTCAAACAAATTTATCTCAAATATAGAAATATATAATTTTCCTTGCCATTTTCAACATTCAAGCGGTAGGATAATCATTCGAAAGCATACTTTTTGAACTAACTAGTAACAGGTGGTTTGGATTCATAGTTATGAATTGAAAATCATTTCTTTTAGTAGCATCGTCTTTGAACTACAAAGAAAGGAGAAAGAAAACATTTATACAAAAAATGCTGAACTGAAACAAAAGCATGTGATGGTCATTAAACTACTACTATATGTATCTTAACTCGTTATTATTTTTAATTTTCCATAGAGGGTTTTTTTTAACTTTAAGCGATGCAACTCTCTCTCTCTCTCTCTCTCTCTCTGAGCGGTTTGTGCCACCGACAAATTAGGAGCAGAAACTTACAACCCTATCCGAAAAAGAATTAAAAAAATATTCAACAAACTTCGACTCGTGTGCAGTGCAAAAACGAGCACCAGGAAAGAACAGATGTCGTTTTTCTGTTGTTTATCGGCAACGCAAATGCGGCCCACTGTTGAAGTTTCGCTAAGCCGAATAATTGGTATTAACGGCCATAAATCTAGCTTTCGGGGCAGCTTATCCTGCGATAAAGCAAAATCATAGACCTTTCGCCGAAACCAAGTGTCAACTCCGTCGCCTGGCATCCTTTTCATTCGAGTAGTCATGATGCCGGTGCTAAGCAACGGAGAAGGAAAAAAAAACAAACACAGTCAAGAACAAAAGATCGGCCAAAGCGGTGGGATAATTTATTTTATCTGACCGAAAGTCCGGAAATCCTTCCGTCGGTTCATAGGCATAGGCATGGAATGAAATCATAACGTAATCTACACCATCTCGTCTGGAAAGCGTGGTGTGGTGCTTTTTTCCGAAACTAGGAACAATGTCTATGTTATGCTGTCCTATTTGGCCGTTTCTATTTCACTCGAGCTGGGATTTTTTCCGCCTCAACCCGGCATAAACATTCGACCAGCGTTGGTTGTTCTTCGCTTTAAACGTTTTTTGTTTTGTTTTGATGTTTCTCAGTTTTTTTATTCTTACCCAAAAAAGCACCCCCGCAAATTAGATTAATGACAAAAGTTTTGTTTTTTATTTGCCTCATTGCTCTCCAATGTTTTCGCAGTCGGCGTCTATCTTCGTCAAACGGGATCCACTACGGTGAATCCGCTTTAAAGACTATTTTCTTGCCGAAAGACAATTCATTTCATTTGCGCATGTAAAGCTTTTTCTTCCATCAATTTAATTTGTGATGTACTCGAAAGCATAAAGCATGTTTCTGAGTTCGATTATTCTTTATTCTGTTGAAATTTTATGTATGGAATCTCATTTTTGCGTTGAAAAAGGTGTCTTACCTATCTTTTCATTACATATGTAGCAATGGGGTTTTACCGCCTTAACTAGGTGTACTAATGGAAGAACTAATCGAATGTGCCGAACACTGCCTAACGCATTAATGGATTAATTTTCTTCATTAGCTGAGAGACGATGTTCATCATTTTGTAGCTTTAGAATAGCCATTTGTAATATACTGTATTACTGTCATCAACGTTCAATGTTCAATACCCTCATGCCTCATGCAGACGGGGCATTGAGAGTAACGACAATATAATTTACCTTGCCCCAGTCCCCGATGACTTCATGAGATTGCAGCGACAACGAACGTGCTTTAGAGGAAAACAAATTAACGAAGAATCTTTCACTTCGTTCCTCACTACACCAGGGGAAATCAATGAAATACATGGGGAAACTCATTTATTTCCCCAGATTCGCGATTCGTGAACCTGGGGAAAAGTGTATATTTTTGGATATTCATTTTCCCCTTAATGATTTTCACTGAGCTTCTATGCCAGCGATGATTTTCACCAGAACCTATTTTTAGAATATGTTCTCTCATGATGAACTATAACGATAAACTAGAAAAATCCTAAAATGAACCGGGGGAAAATAACTTATTCACTTTCAATCGTGAACATGATGAGAAAAATTACTCTTTTGGTCCTTACTAGACAATTTAAAAAATGTAAAATGATTTTATCCAGGCGATCCATTTGAGAAAGAGCTCTAGCGATGAGAATAATGTTCATCAATCGTTTCAGCTAAAGAAAATATATAAATTCACTTACATGTGAGGGGAATATGACGTATGTTACTTGGTGACAATAATATTCCCCTGGTTGAAAATTATCCCCAAAATGAAATTCGAATTCACATGCATCTGTAAATTCAAGGGGAACTGACTCATTTTTTATTAGAATGAATACTTTTGGTGAAAACCACGTTCAGCGAAGAAAACCATACCATAGGAATGACAACACCCCTAATCGCATAGTGAGAATCATGTACAGATTGACACTGGGGAAAATCCTAAATTAAGATTCACTTACTCGAACTTGGGGAAAGGATGAATATAGCTTGGTAAGGATTATATTCCCCTTGATGATTTCAGAGTGGAGGATGGTTTTCACTATAGGGAATCAGTTGGGGAAAAATTGTGTTCATGTATATGAGTGAACAACATGGCAAATGAATTATGTTTCTTTGGTGAGAATACCCCTTGAATTCTCCATGATGAAACTGTTTATTTATCAGCATCGTCATTTTATGGGGAAACTCACTGTTGAAAAACCATGCGGAATGACAGTGGGGAAAATGTGAATAAACTTCAGGGGAATCAAATAATGATTCTTCGTGAATTTTTCTTGGTGAGATAATTTCAGGGGAAAACATGTTCATTTAACAGTTCTTGATAAAAGTGAATTAGCCATGTAGGAGATTATTTCAGGGGAAATCAAATTCACTAGTAACATCTGCTAGGAATGAATTTTCCATGATAGAGATTATTCTAGGGAAAATTACTTTCATTTGTGAATTCCAGGGGAATCAAGTAATGATCTTAATTAGCATGAATTTTCTTTTGTAAAGATTATACCTACGACGATATAATAATAATTATATAAGATTAATATATCTTAATAATTATATAAGATTAAGACCTACGCGGTATTAGCATACTGTAAGAAAAATCTTAACTGCTCGTGATCAAGCGCCGCCGTTTTCGAATCACTAATTTCGTTGGTTTAAAGGAACTTTGCCGGCTGGGTTAGTTTCTTATTCTAATGATGTGTGCTGCTTACCGGCGCGTGGTAAATCTAATTCCCTACAAAATAGTGTAGCAAAACAGTGTACAACAGTGTGAGAATCTTAAAAGAATGATGTTCGGATAAAATAAAGCAAATTTTACTCAACAGTGCCAGGAGAATACACATGCCAAGAGATCCAAACGAACAAAACGTTTCAAACATTTAAATCGTTATACACGCTTGAAACATTTCAAATCATTGAAACGTTTCAAACTTAGAAACAGGTTTTATTGTTTACTAATAGATGACGCTAGCTATAATAGAGAGAAATTATACTTTCACTATTCGTTCATAGGTTACGCTAATTGATTAATTTTTCGAAATGTTTCATAGCTGAAAAAGTTTCAAACTGTAGCCGTTGATTTAAACTGTTTAGTTTGCTAACACAGCAATACAGTATAACAATAGTATAACAGTATTATGCTACACTAGCCACAGATTAGTACAGAAAACTGCCACCTCTTGGCAAATATGCTCTCCTGTTACTTTTGCGTAAAATTTCCTTTTTACCCAGGCAGCGAAAAATGTTTGTTCTAGTGTATTGATTCATATAATCCGAATAATTTTGAACGGCGAGAATTAATTAGCCACGTCGGCGGCTCACGTAGAGTCGTCCATACGGCTTGTCCGTCCCAATAAAGAAAAAAAAATTAATTAGCCTTATCCCTCCAAGAGTGAAAATTGAAGATAGATGAGCCATTCTTAAAAGATTGCAGTTCTTCTACGCAACAAGTGGTAAAAGTTTATCAAACTTTGGCGAAAATTATTCAATATCATAATATTCAGCTAAATAAAACTAGAAAGAGAGTAACTAAAAATACATTAATTTTTTTTTATTTCATATTGAAATCAAACGAAGTACAATTCATATGTATTCTACAAAAATAGTATCAAGACAGTTTCGCATAAAATGAAATCCTCTATCATTTCACGAGACTTGTACACAAACGTAACAGTAGAGCATACAAGCTGAGAGATAACCGACTCGACGATTTAAATGGTTAGTTACAATCATTTGTAACGTAGCGACCTACAATCTTTGTTAAGTACTAGCTCTTCTCGTAACGGGATCATATTAATGACAACGCGACTGTTTCAAACAGTCACAAACAGTCAAAATAAGAATTTTAAAAGCATATTCAGTACTTAGTTTTAATGCACTTTCTTATACGGGTCTACTTTCCTACGAAACTTCAATTATCGATCTCTTCGATCGAGGCTTCCTGTTGTTTGAAAACATCCGGTGCCAGATCAGCATCCGCATTTTCTTCAATCAGTCGGTTCTCTTCGGCCAACTTCAAACACTCCTTCGCACATTCGATGGCTTTCGCCCGCGTCTCATCATTCAGCTGCGTAACGCCATACAGCATCTGCAGTAGATCGGTATCGAACAGCTTGCTGGCTAGCTGCTTGTTCGCCTTGATGATATTGCGAATGATCACGATGCCACGATGTTGCACACCAGCGCTCGGATTCGCAACCAATGTGTGAAACACGTTCAGCCACGCCGCTGGCTCAAACATTTTCTCACAACACTTCTCGGAAACCGCCGTCAAGTAGGCAAGCGCCCCGGAAGCTGCCAGCGCTGTGTCCTCGTCTTCTTCTTCGCACAGCAGTGCCAACATTTTAACGCGATCGTTTTGTTTTTCACAGAGGTCTATCGCATCCGGCGATTGGACCATGTTGCACATAACCTGCGTAGCGGCACGGCGCAGCATATCGTGATCTTCTCCCATGTAGGATTCAATCTTCACCATACCCTGCTCCTTTAGAATACGCTGCCGAGTGGACTCATTCATCGAGGCCAGATTGCATAGCGCCATCAGCGCTTCGAAGTTTTCCAGCGAAGTGTAATCGGGATGAAGCTGGGCCATCAACGGGCGGATCACCTCCAGATTGCGCTGCCCTGGAAAAGCAACTTCCGGGTTGATGGTGATTCCAATACGCGACAATGCCTGCGCAGCATGTCGTTTGCCATTGGCCGTTCCTTTCAGCGACAGTGGAAGCAACACCTTCGTTCCACCCTGTTGTACCACCTTACCACGTGCTTCCTGTTCACTGCAAAGTGCATTGAACACACGGGCAATCATTTCCTTGGAATTATCGCTCTCTGTTTTGCATAACGCCACCAAGCCGGATGTGACGCCTTCGTTGACCAGTATGATGATACGTGCGCTCACGAAATCCGGATCGTCCAGCTCGTGCTCCTCCGGGATATGGTGTTTGGCAAACTTGGCAAGTTCTATCAACTCTGGTACCATCTCTTGCTTGTCGTACGCATTCACCAGATTCACCAACGTTGTAACGACACCGTAAAGTGCCGACTGATCACCGGTCTTAGCTAGTTCAATCAGGCCCTTGATGGCAGCACGGTCTTCAACTAGCTTTTCTTTGACTTCCGCATCGAGTGTAAGATACGCGAGACCTTCGGCTGCGAACTTGCGGATATCCTTGTCCTTACCGGGTTTCACTAGAAACCGGCGACAGGCTTCGGCTAGCTTCGTCGTCGATCCATCCGCGAATGGACGAATCGACGCATCTAATCCTCCGGAACTACCAATCTTACACAGACCAACCAAGGCTCGCACGCGGATTTCTTCGTTCTTGGAAGCATACAATTTCTTCAAAATTTCTGCTCCTGATTGCACCAAACCCTTGGCTTTATCCTTCTTCGACGCTGCAGCAATCAAACATTCACAAGCCACCTGAAAAATGAAACAAAATGTGATATAAAATAACCCAAAAAATCACAATTGATACCGATTTGCATACTTTTTGCTCCAGCAGATTATCTGACTGTGCCATTACGAGAATCATCTGCAGGACACCCTCGCGTGAAACGATCGTGTTGCCAACATCAAGAGGTCCCAGTAACAACGACGTGATTGCTACCGTGACGCGCACTTTCGATTCGTGATCGGGCGTTAGCAGCTTATCCTTCACGAAATCGGCAATTTGTTCCGTGAACCGTTCGCGGGCCTGATCGTAGTACATGTTTTCGTAGATTCGAGCCAGACACACGGTCGCGATCGTGCGTGAGGATGGCGTTATGTACATCGCGCTCTCATATTTGTACTCCTCCAGCTCGGAACACACCTCCATAAGCCGCATCAGTCCTTTTAGTTCAACCAACCGTTCCGCCCAATTTAGCGTCTTCCAATGGACGTTACGAATCAGCAATTCCATAATAGAATCACGAGCCATTCCAGAAATGGTACGATCAGTCACCGAGTACAGCAAACAAGTGAGCAGCGTTTCAATCATCTGCTGGTTTTCCTGCACCAGTGAGTCGATGGGCTTCGAATCTTCCTTGTTTTCCATGCCCGAAATCGAGTTCAGTACCGTTTGCATACAGTGCTGCGAGGCTGCAACGCGCTCCTCAACATTGCAGTCCAGAATTTGCAGGAACCATGGAATACCAAGCTCGCTGATCACCTGTTTGGTACGTTCCGGACTCTTTAGACATACCCCGTCCACGGCTCGTATAGCGTTGGTGATAATATCGTTATTTTTTTCGACCTTCAGCAGCTTACCAATACGGGTGATGACACCTTCCTTTGCCATGACCTCAACACCGGCTTGTTCACGAGAAAGCACGACGATATTGCTCATCGCCTGTTCCCGTTTGTCCTTCGGAGCACCGATATCGAAAGCGATTTCAAACATTTTAGCTACCTTATTCGAGGTCTGGGCACGTTGTCTAGCCCGCTCCTGTACTATTGCGTGCAGACGCTCTAGGTGCGGTTTGATCGTTTTATTATTAGGATCGTGCGAATGGATTATGCGTAGGTCCTTGTACGCTTCCTCAAATCTTTCCAGTGCCTCGAACGCCTGGAAGCGGCGGAACAGAGCTTTCGGATCGTTCGGGCAAACATCCAGTGAGCGTGTGCAATCCTTGTGGGCACTTTCGTATTGTTCCATTTTAAGGTAGGCAGCTGCCCGGTTTTTGTAGAAAACGGCCAAATCCTTGTGCTTTTCGCCTGCATTGATCGCCTTAGTATACCACTTGATCGCTGCCTCCCAACAATCCTCCTTAAACTCTGCATTACCACGTTCTTTGAAGGCGGTTGCCTCATCCATGTTTGCGGAAACGTTTTCCTCGGTCGCGACCATTTTCAGTATTTGGTTGGTCGTTAACTTATTTTGTTCCAAAATGCTTGAGATACAATTTTCTGCTTCCTAGTAGGTCACACTCTTTTCATCGAATCACTTGCATTCGCATACGCTTTCGCCTTTTTATTAACGTTTATCCACCGGTCTAGAATGTTCTACTATGTTCTCCACACCACACAGCAGCAACGTGCGATCTTTCTGAGAAGGATCGTAACTAGCAACTGGGTTGCTTGAGAGAAAATTGAAAATTTTCTATTTTTAAACTATCTAACATTCCGCTTTAGCCAGCCAACCTCACTGAGCACTTTTGTCCACAACTCTAGTTGCTTAACCTATTTACAATTTTGGACGACGGAAATACAAACGACCATGGGAATACTTATGTTAAGTACAGTACAATCTAATTTTGCCAATGTTTTCTTTCAATAATATAAATTTCAGTCACTATTTCTATTTGAAAATAAATGAAATGAAAACATATGTTTCAGTGCAACACTGAATCAACCACAGTTTGAAAATACATGCTAATGTCAACAAACAGCTGTCAAGTAATCACGATTTGCATGCAATTGAACCGGTAGCTGACACATACATTGTTTGTATTGATAGCATAGTTTGAGGCATAAAAAATGAGTTATTTGTAATGAAGAATCCATTGTTTTTAATATTCAGATACTTAAATAGGTCACGAGGAAATATCGAACAACATTCGCTATTCAAGCTAATTATAACGGTCTGCACACTAACGATCCTATCGGACGGTACTGTAACTGATTTTGTCAACATTATTCTGACAGCACATCTGAACCGCATGCAAATGTTTTGGTGAGTAAGGCATAGGAGTTAAGTTGTTAGCGCTCATTTATTCGTAAAAATGTCGCGTCCTGAACGTATTGCTCCGCCTGAAATTGTAAGCAATTAATTGTAATTGGTGCAATTTAACAATACTAATGTAGTTGACTAATTATAGTTTTACAACGAGGATGAAGCAAAAAAATACACAAACAACACACGCATAATCGACATTCAAGTGCAAATGTGCGAGCGGGCGATCGAACTGTTGGCACTGGATCCAAACGATGATGCTCCACAACTAATTCTCGATATTGGGTGCGGTTCGGGATTATCTGGCAGTGTGTTAGAAGACCAAGGACATGTTTGGATCGGTGTCGACATTTCCCAGCACATGCTGGATGTTGCATTGGAGCGTGAAGTCGAGGGTGATCTCTTACTCAACGATATGGGTCAAGGAATGCCATTCAAAGCCGGTACTTTCGATGGAGCCGTTTCGATTTCCGCACTTCAGTGGCTATGCAATGCAGATAAAAAATCGCACGTTCCTCCTAAACGACTGTTAAAATTTTTCAGTACCTTGTTTTCATGCCTGGTGAGTGAACGCCGATTTGATTGGAATCCCATTTAATATTAGATGTACTTAAAATTACATCTTTTTATATAATTTAATGTTTATAATTTTCGTTTTAGACCCGTAATGCTAGGGCCGTTTTTCAATTTTATCCTGAAAACTCCGAGCAAATCGAACTAATTACTTCCCAAGCGATGAAGGCCGGTTTTTACGGCGGTATTGTTGTTGATTATCCCAACTCGTCTAAAGCAAAAAAGTACTTCCTCGTACTAATGACTGGGGGTGTTGCAAAGCTCCCTACTGCCTTAGGAACCGAGGAAAGTGAAAGCCAAATTGCGATCAGTCGAAGGCAAGCAGAGTATGCAAAGAACGTTCGAGGAAAACCGTTGAAAAAATCTCGCGAATGGGTTCTGGCGAAGAAAGAACGACGAAGGCAGCAGGGTAACGAAGCACGCAAAGATTCGCGTTATACCGCCAGAAAACGTAGCGGTCGGTTCTGAAAAATAAACGTAAAATACCATACAGTAAAACACTTTTTGTACGATTTCTGACGTTGGATTCATGACGCACAAGAGCCACATGTATGTTATTATTGCTCTAAAATATGTACATATAAATAATACAGCTTTGCTTTCACATTGTCTTCTACATTTGCCTTCTTAAGGCTCTTTTTTAGCGGTCGGCTTAGGCGTATCGTAAGAACCCTCTTGAAACACAATTGCACAATATAATATGCAAAAAAACAACAGCGGAAATATGATGTACTCGTGTTGTAGCCGGGTCTTAAAAATCTCTTCCCGTTCGGCTTTCTTTCTGAAGCGCTCCTCCGCTTTCATCTTTTGATCGAATCTACTTCCGTAATGACTCCGAGACCATTCGTCGAAGTCGTAAATGGGAGTTCGGCCCGTGGCTGTTGGTGCTTGTGTCCGGCTCATGCGTTTCTTGTAGAATCGAGTCTGTGCATCGTCTTCTGTTTCCTCCGCCTCACTTGGTGCTTCGCTGGCGTATTGCCGTCCGGCTGTATGTAGAATACCCTTGTCGTACAGTTTGCGAAGACGATAATTTCCGAGTATTTCGTATGCCGCCGTGATGTCTCGAAATTTTTCAGCGGCCACATCGCTTCCTTTGTTTTTATCCGGATGGTAAAGCATGGATAACTTGTAGTATGCTTGTTTTATGTCGTTTTGAGTGGCGTGAGGCGTCACGCCTAGCGAATCATAGTGGCTGCGGAATGAGGCTGTTGAACAGCTGATCCACCGTTTCTGTGATTCGACACATCCCAGAAGAACCGCTTGAATAATGCGGCTATTCCGTGGATGCCTTGGTGATAGCATATTTTGCACTACATCAATCGACTTTATCCATTTTCTATTCATTTATCTATCTACACGGCCGGACAGCACTTTTCCGTAAATTTTAAACCAAAACAATTTCTTAAAGTTATGTCATGTTTATATAATTTGACATTTCCCGGAATATATGATTCGAACACCAAGGGCTGTGCTTTCGAGCAGTTGATAGCAAAAAAATCTTCTGAAATCTCAACACACAGAAAAAAGCATGAATTTGAAAAATTCGGCCTTCTAACGTATGCTTGGAAATTATGTCCATGTGTGTATGAAATTTAAAATTGTAATTTGCAAGTTACAATTGCAGTATTGCTAAGCATAAGTGCAACTTTGCATCATACGATGAACTCGAAGATCCATCCGTTATCCGTTTCCGAAGTCCGTGTTAGCTATCTTATAGATTGGACACATCTGACCTAGTGTTGATATCAATAAAAGCTTTGCAAGTAGTAAGCATAATACGTATATTCATGGATGTCTCCTTTCTCTTTGCAAAGCTGCCATAAAAACAGCCCCAAAAAATGCGACTGCCTGTCCTTCAACAGAATCGAATTACTGTTTCGATAGCATCGCTTGAGCAATGACCCACTCAGCTTCAACACTTGTGGCCGTCGATCTCTTGATCAAGTACGTGATCTTCAAAACGCTTCATTGTTGCCAAAGCAAACACACCAAGGTCCAATCATCTCGTTTAAACGTATTAAACCAGTAATACCAGTTTAGAGAATAGAACAAGGACTAACTACCCCTTCCATTGCGATTAAATTGGTAGAGGTTAAAGCTCGCGCTTATTGGCCATATTCAAATCTCCAGTATTAATTTTCAAACTTAATGACTGGCGGCAGTTGAAAACCGGCCGGTCCGCCATCCGCTGCACCGTATTATATGCTAATGATGCGTGTCCGACGACGAAGAAGGAAGACGTTTTATAAATATGTTCTTAGATAACGAACGCCACTAACGGTCAAGCCCGCTAAGCGCTCCCAAATGAGCTCAGGACGGCGGAAACTTCCGCCAAACAGACGCCCGCGTGCAGCATTCGTAAATAAGGAAGCATGACAAAGAAATCGGTCTTTCCATGCATGGTGCCATGTGGGCCGCATTAGAGCAATCCAAACTAAGGCATTATAGTGCGTACGCATCCCGCTGCCGAACAGCACGCGGTTAACCCTCGCCCATCTCACAAGGTAAGGCAGTTTCGCCGGTCCACCGCGGGCTATAGGGTGTTGCTTACCTTACGAGAAGGGGAAAAATCAATACCTTCTGCTCCGAGGAGTTGCGAACGCTTGCGTTCCCTGCTCGAGCGGTTAGAGGACACGACAGCGCAGGCGGTCGTCCAGTGGCAAACTGATTGCGCGATATGCGAACAGCGACGAGTGTTTAAATTGACCCTCGCCGGTTCTCCGCACCAGCGCCGGATGGCGAATGAAGGAGCAAAAAAAAATCATAATCAAATATTCATGCTAGCGCCCAAATATGGGCACGGCGGGCTGCAGTGCAACCGGCACTGGGCGACGTAGCTGGGCGTCTTCCAATCATTCAAAATTAAGTGTCATTATACGCGGGCAATGCGTGCGAAATAAAGTCCCGCTGGTGCACTAAACACGTGGTCGAGTGAGTGCGCCTACACGCAGCTTTTCTCAGCGTTTGCACAAAAATGAGAAACGCATTTCGAGAACCTCCTAATGCCATCGGCTCAAAGTGGCCCCCTCGGTGCGCGATGGCGGTGGCTTACCGTAATTAGGTGTGCCACAATTATTTTCGACCTCCGTCCACCGCCGCGGGCTGTTGCTTAAAGCTCGAGAGCTTTCTGGTACGGGTGCCTTGGAGCCCGGGGATGGTTCTTTTTTATTTTTCAACCCGTTTTGCTGAGCTACCGAAAGGTAAACCACCTGTGGTGGTGCTAGACTACGCGGACCAAAAAGAGCCAACTCACGCGTTTCATCCTCTTCACGCTTTTCCTTGTTCGCGGGACAAGCTTCCGCAAGATTGTGACGCGCAGAGCAGAGCGAAATACCTCGCTCTCGCCAAGGACGCACGGATACACGGTTCTCGGTGGCGGCGGTGGCGTCGTCCCTTCCCTTGTACATATCGATCGCGTTCCCGCGGTCCGGGTCTTTTTCCGTAGTTTTATCACATGCGTCGTCCCCGCTTTCCCTTCTCCACAACCACGCCAGACACCCCGCCACGTGACGATACGCAATACGCTTTGACTGGCGTATCGCAGGCGCAATCTGCAAAACACGCGTGACCCCACCGTGCTTCGGTTCTCCGGCAACGGGGGTTGCAAAAACAAAAACAGAACCACTCGGGGACATCTCTGAGCGCAAGAAGAACGCGCACCCTTCACCGTGCGCTCACGTACACAGCAGAACAAGGCGTGAGAGTGCGCGCGGAAGTTTGCGCTGCGAAAGTGCAGCACGCGGTGGTAAGTGCGCCGTTGGCGTTACCGCGTCAAGTCAGTTCAGCACGGTAGGTTGGAGAAGAACGTCCGCTTCTTGCGCCTTGCGATGCTGTGTGTAGCGACGCGATCGCGAGCTAGTAGTGGAAAACAACGACAAGGTGTGATTAGCCGTGCGTGCACTTACTCTACTCGTTCGCACGTCCGTTCGCGTGCTTGTTGTGTCCGGTGCTCACGAGCGATCAGTTTGCGACACTTGACAGCTGGAACTGCGAACGTTTAGCCCCTGCGAGCACGCGTGCTTTGTTTTATTTTCCTGCGGAAAGCCACCCCCGGGCGCGGGGTGATTCATGGTGCAAAAAGGCAATTGATAGTGGAACCGTTATTACAAGGGTGAAGGGGTCTGTCGAGCCTCTACGGGGGTGCCGAACGCATTCGCACAAGTGCAACCGAGACGGCTAGCAAGCAACAACCGTCACCCCGACGGTTTCGCGATCCAAGCAACCTTCTTCTCTTGTAAGCTTACACTACAAGCTGGCTCGCGCAAAGAGAGTGTGCCACAAAGAAGGGGAGCAAAATTACAAGTGCCTGCTATCGGATCTCGTTGCAACGATGCATAATCTCTAGGTCAATACCAAGGGAGGTGAAGAGGATTAATTAAATTCGACAGTGTTCTTAAAAATTACCAGTTCACCTTCGGACCGGTGAAGTTGAGTGGAAAGTAAAAGCCTATCGAAGCATCACAAGTAAAATCCGGTTCGAAACGCAACCCTCCGCATCCGGGAAATCGTGCTAATTGTGCAGCTGATGTACGGTGCGCGATCTGAGATTAACCCAATTTTGCTCAATCATCCACTATCGGTGCGTCGATAAACGGCTGCTTGCAGGAAGGTACCGATGAATCTTTGTGTATCTAATCTAATCGCTCCCTATTTTTTCGCTCAGTCCCCCAAAGTCACGGGTCAGATACGAACTCCCCACCTCGTTTCGCGATACGGTTGGATCTCGTATCGAATCGATTTGACAACCAAGGGAGCAGTCATCCGTATCGAGCGGCTTATCGGACGGAGCCCTAACCCTAACGTTATAAGGTGTTGCCCGCCGTACGAGGGTTGAACGGTGCGTTCGTGCATTCGAAAACGAGCTGCCTGGTGGTTGTATGCTGCGCACGTTCCGTGGGTCGGTCTGCTCTAGTCGCGGTTCAGTGGTAAACGAGACATATCCGGCACTAGCCGGAAGACTACACCGAAGGTGATCACGATCGTGATGAAGGTGACGATGAAGATGCAGAGTTTTGGGGCCACGTTCTTCCTCCTAACGGTAGTTCTAGTCTGCTGTGGCCCGACCGGGACGACGGCTTCCTACCGGCTGGGCGTGGGTCGAGCGGATTGTACTGGACCACCGGTTGAGATTGGATTCGTAAGTACTCCACGTGTCCCGGGTAAGGCAACATGCTCAACATCTATTCATTCGCTCCAGATGGGTTACGGCGAATTTTCCCAGCGTGGTCAAGGTATTCACCTTCGTCAGTTCGCGCGAGCTTTCATCTTCGAGGATAGCGACGGGTCACGCGTGGTTTTCGTCAGCGCGGACGCAGGCATGATGGGACACGCGGTCAAGCGCGACGTGTTGAATCTGTTAAAGGCGCGGTACGGTGACACGTACCGGTTCGAGAACGTGGTGCTGAGCGGTTCGCACAGCCACAGCGTCCCGTCCGGGTTCCTGATGTCGTATCTGTACGATATCGCGTCACTGGGCTTTGTGCCGCAGAACTTTGACGCACTTGTCGAGGGTATCACGCTTGCGATCGTACGAGCGCACGAAAACGTGCGCGAAGGCCGCGTGTTCCTGTCTGAGACCACCGTCCACGAGGCGAACATCAACCGTAGTCCGAGTGCGTACGAGAACAACCCACAGGAAGAGCGGGACCTGTACCGTGACTACACGGACAAGAAGCTGGTGCAGCTGCGGCTCGTAGACATGGCTGACCGGTTGGTCGGTGCCATTAACTGGTTCGCCGTTCATCCAACATCGATGAACAAAACGAACCGGTACATCTCGAGTGACAACGTTGGGTACGCTTCCGTTTTGCTCGAGCTGGATCGAAATGGAGTGCTGGTGCCCGGGCAGGGCGAGTTTGTCGGTGCGTTTGCGTCCACCAATCTCGGGGATGCCTCACCGAACATTATGGGACCGAAGTGCGAGAAAACGGGGTTGCCGTGCGATATGCTGACCTCGTCCTGTCCACCTGGCGCAGGGGCGTGCATTGCATCGGGTCCCGGGAAGGATATGTTCGAGAGTACGAAAATCATCGGCACGCGGCTGTACAGCGCTGCGACGGTAAGCTTTGGTCAACGAGCTTTGACAAGGACACAAGGAAGCTTCACGATCTGGCTAATCGCTATGTATTTATTTACGGTTGTTTGCAGACGCTGCTGAACGCAAAGGGAGGGCGCGAGGTGAACGGACCGATCAAGTTCGCGCATCAATTCATTGACATGACGGAAATGAAGGTACCGTACGTGGATCCGGAGACGGGCAAGCAGAAAGTGGCCCAAGGATGCTATCCAGCGATGGGATACAGCTTTGGTGCCGGCACTACCGATGGTCCTGGAGCATTCGATTTTCGACAAGCCACGCTGACTGATTCTTCCTTCTGGAACACGGCTCGGGATATTCTGGCAGAGCCGACGGCAGAGGACAAACAGTGCCAAGCGCCGAAGCCCATCCTCATAGCGAGCGGTAGAGCGAAGTTTTCCTACGAGATGCAGCCAAAGATAGTCCCGACACAGTTACTGGTAATTGGAGATATTGCCCTGGCGGCTGTCCCGGCCGAGTTTACGACCATGTCTGGCCGGAGGTTGCGAGCGGCGGTTCGCCAAGCATCGGTGGAGAGTGGCGCCAGGGAGATGACAGTCGTCGTTGCGGGCCTTTCCAATATGTACACCAGCTATGTGGCGACACCGGAGGAGTACGCCATCCAGCGGTATGAAGGTGCCTCAACGCTCTATGGGCCGCATACACTTACCATCTACTTGGAGCAGTTCCGCAAGCTAATGCGTGTAATCGCACGTGATGAAACAGTGGAACCAGGACCGTGGCCACCGTTCGAAGACGATAAGCAAATCACACTCTCGACAGGAGTGGTGTTCGACGGCCATCCCTTCGGTTGGTACTTCGGCGATTGTAAGCTACAGCCCAAAGAAACAGCCTACCGCCATGGTGACATCGTGCGGGTGATGTTCATCGCCGGCAATCCTCGCAATAATCTGATGCACGAACGGACGTACTTCACCGTGGAGCGTTTGAGGCCCGACTTTGAAGAAACCAACAGCGTGGAACAACACAGCCACCGCCAGGACAGGTGGGAAGTGATTGCGACCGATGCGAACTGGGAAACGAGATTCAAATGGCACCGACGCTCGACCCTGTTCGCTTACAGCGACATCGAGTTGGAGTGGGAAATCGCGGATTGGATCGAACCAGGAACGTACCGAATACAGCACTTTGGCTACTGGCGGTACATTTTGGGGGGTACATTCCCGTACAACGGCACTACGCGAAATTTTAGCGTGCAATAAGGCAAGCGTCCAGGGCGATTTCATATCGCCACCATGTGCCAAATCTAGACTGTGAGATCGAGCTTTTAAGGCGTCGGATAGCTTTCGCAGCAAATTTGAAGAATGATAAGGGTTAAGGGTTAGTAAATCTTGAGGCTTTACATGTTCAGGTTGAAACATACTTTGATATTCATGCCAAAAAAGACGTTTATTTCAAAATGCACCATAGATTTGCTTTCTAAAAGCATTGGCATGTTTGTCTACAGAAATGCATCATTATTTTTGTGATTAATTGATAATGTTTAGGCTTGGTCGTACACATGTAATATATAAAAAAATATATATATATATATATATTTTAAAGCTAAGTCAAATGCATTGAAAATTCGTTGTAAATATGATAGGAAGAAGGGAGAAAATCTTTCAATGCTTCTCCAAAAAGAATTAAATAAAAGAGATTGAGACAAAATGTTATAGAATTATAATTTCAACATCCCATAGTTATACTGATTCATTTGTCGAGTAGATTTAATGTTCGCTACGTACTGCTCGAAAAGGTTTCGTTTTTATCAAAATTGAAACAATATTCTATAAAATATAAAACAATGAAGTGTAGTATATTTTTAAGCAACACATATAAATTACATTTTCATGTATCATGTAGATATTCAAAATAAATAAACAATTATTTAATTCAATGTTAGTAGGACAGTGAATTTGAAAATCGAACTGATTTGACATAACGTAGCTGATGTTCATAATGTCAAAGCATGTGCGTGTGTACGAGTTTATTTTGATCCATAGATTGGTGAATTTTTCAGGCGGGTGTAGTATCGAATTTGAATTCATTTCCTATAGTAAAAGGTCGTAATTGTAAATGTTTTTTATTCACTAACTATTCAGTAACGTAATCAAAAAGGTTCATTGTTTGGCCATATCTTTGTTTTTTTGCTAAAGGGAAGAGTAGTGACGGAGGAAGAAAACGAGTAATTAATACTCGAGCAAAAACATTCTTTCTTTATCTCATAGTACTAGCATCAGTTCTAAGAGTGGTTTTGCACACCACCGTTCCACAGTGCTTTAGTAACATGTACCAACCATACCTCAATCAGGCTGTCCAATCGCTACAAACGCTTAGCTCAGACGAGCTGAGAGATTTGCTTGGCGATGACGAGAAGCTAGACGAACGGGTTGCTGAAGCGGTAACAGAATGCTAGCTGAACAGGCGTGACTCATCTATGCACCTTATAAACACCATTGATTTCTTTTGAATTTTAGGTCAAGTCGTTAGAATCATCAAAAGATTTGATAATTGGCGAAAACCGAAGTCTTGCAGAGGCGAACCTGGAATTTGAGCCACAGATGATTGAACTGCGTTCAAGAGTTCAGGAACTGGCCGAGGAGTG
This sequence comes from Anopheles nili, assembly GCF_943737925.1. Lineage (NCBI taxonomy): Eukaryota > Metazoa > Arthropoda > Insecta > Diptera > Culicidae > Anopheles > Anopheles nili. The sequence goes on along the minus strand of NC_071291.1, from coordinate 5,993,431 downwards.
TGGCGCTCTTGCTGAAACCGTGAAGCAGAAAATGAATGAACTTAGTATGTTTTACTTTTGTCAATGATTCCTAAAGTGGATTTCCATTAACGAGCAATATTTTTCGTTTAGCTACCAAATCCGACAAATCAAATGCAGAGACACTGCTTGCTCTTCTACAGACAGCCGCAGCAGAAAGTGAGGAAGAGTCAGAAAATATTGTCAAGCAGTTTCTAGACAGTGAACTGACGGCAGATGCGTATTTGGAACAATTTATGGGTATTCGTAAATTGATGCACAATAGAAAAGTGAAGGCGGAAAAGATGACTGATTTGCTTCGCAGTAACCGACCTCAAACGCAAAGATATGATGGCCGATATCCGTCGATTTCATATCCATCTCCGTCATCTTCTACACATAGTGGCTACTATCCTCCACCATCGATGCCAGGACCCAGCAGTGCCGTGCCATATCCTGTTGGCCCTTCAGGGATGCCGATGCCGATGTCAATGTTTCAACCACCAAAATTTTAACCTTTTCCTTGCAAATGCCTTCGTAATTACTCTCCTTGCAACAACTGATATTTGCCAGATAAGAAAGGAGGAGAGGTCGAGCCATTGAACAAATGCTATATCAATTGTTCCAAAAGCTCAATGGGAAATAGGACTATATATATATATATGTTTCGACGAATTGGTCGCCAAAATGGCAACATCTGGAAAAGCTTAATTTATTAAGTTAGAATGTTAATACAGCAAATGTGATTAATTTGCTTCAGTTGTTTGTTCCTGCAAAAAAGGGTACACCGTGTGCATGAAATAAAAAAAGAAATATTACTGTACAATAAATATCAAAAATTTTTCGAATTGCGTAGCGTAAACTGCTTCAACAATAAAACACTTGTATTTTTCCCAAAAACTGCAAATAACATTGCTATTAGCGGCCAGATGTAAAAGTTTCACACCTTCCACAAAGAAACAACTCGCTCAATCAGCTGTCAAAATTCAACCACAGGGAAAACGTAAACAAATGCACGTTGCTCTTGCAGATTGATTGAGCATCGTGTTTAGGTACGATTCGTTATAAAAATGAGTTCAAAAAGAGGCGATACTCGCCGAACTCGAGCGCAGAAGCATCAAAATTCGTACGCTTTTAAGAACAATCTGCACGACAAACACACGCCGCTAATAAAACTGATTACTAACTTGAACGTGAGCGAAGTTTGTGAACACTGCAAAAGTGTCATCGATTGGAAGATCAAGTATCGAAAGTACAAACCGCTTACGCAGCCGAAATCTTGCAGCAAATGTGGTGAGCGAAAAGTGAAGCGTGCTTATCATGTTATTTGTCGGGACTGTGCCCTGAGCAGCCGATGCTGTGCGAAATGTCTCAAGTCGGCGGATGAAGCAAACATTATTCCGCCGGAACCTACGGAACAGGAACAGGTCAAACTGAAGGCGGAAATGGACCAGCTGATAAAATCGTTGCCCGAGCGTAAACGACGAACGTTTCTTCGCTACATGAATCGCGGCCAGAAGAAGAAACAGAAGCATCCTGGTGTGGAACCGAACGATTCGGATGATGATGAAAATGAAGGGGCAAATAAGAAACCTACTGCTGAAATGTTCCGCACGAGGGAAGAATTGATGCAGAAGTTTTCGCAGCTTAAAATGGCCAGTGGGAAGGATAGTGAAGAGGACGATGATGATGAGGTCGACGACGATGGGCTAGATGATGATTTCAGCAGTGAAGACTACGACGACTGTAGTGATGAAGATTTATCCAAAGCTTCCGATACTAAATAAAACCATCGGTTGCAAAGTACATTATGATTATTCAATATTCGTTAGAAATGTATGATGCTTTATTGATACAATTAAATAACATAGAGCCGTGATTAAAAGATTGTAAAAGTGGTCCGTCAAAAAATACAATATAAAAGCACACCAAATAGTATGTGGAACATCCTTTTCCCAGTTTGTAATGGTTTGGCCTAACCAGCCGGTAGCTGACGCTTTATGCAGACTGTTTTGTTGTTATCACATCCATTTACGATACTAAGCAGCTTATAAGCTCGGTTGAACAGTTAATCCATTAGTCTATGGACAGCGATTTCATCATTTGTTCCGTTGAATCTCCTATGAGTGACGAGTCTTCATTACGCTGCCTTTCTTCGGCGAGGAAGTACGGTCGTTGTTTCTCAAACTCCTTCAGATGGTCCTGGTGGAGTTCGTCGATCGATTTCAAATCACCGCCCAAATCGGACGGAAGGCCACTCTTTGGTATCCATTCCTCATAGAATTTGTCGAAATTGGCATTGGACGTATGTAAATAAAGCTAGAATTATATAGCGATCATAAGGCGTTTAATATTTAAGTCCAGTGCAGTTGATTTTTTACTCTGCTTACCATATTCAATATTTCAGCATGTATAAACGGCTTGATGATATATAGAATTTTATCGAAAAATGATACAACATTCACCACGTGTATCGCTTTCAGTTTGGCCGGCAAGCCGTCCTGCAGGTAGTTGAAGAATTTCCGCACCGAGCTCATGTTGATCCGTGTTAGATGCATGAGTCCGACGTTTTTCATATCAAAGAGAAAAATAATACCGGGCCGTGGACCTTGTGTGTACAAACAGGAGTCAATGGTCATGAAGTACGTCTTGATCGCCTCGTCGAAGTGATAGTTAGACGATCTGGAATTTTTCAAACGGTGAAAAACCACCGAATAACCACTTGGGGTTGGTGGCAGTGGAAAGTAGTCTCTAGAAAGGACGAAAGGATTGAACACGTGTTTTAGGTGAGACCTATACGATCGTACACGTTACTCACTGATTCTGGAAGCATTGCTGTATCGGTGCACTAAGGGGATCGCGATTGTTGAACAATTCCGGCCCGTTCTTGCGGGCATCATAGTAAATTTTGAGCACCTTTCGCGCTTCGTCAATATTCTTATCACATGCGTCTAGGAAACATGCTAGTTGCTTATCGGTGATGCCTACCGGTACTCCCTCAATTGGTGGGCTTCGGAGTGCTTGCAAGTCCTCTTTGGAAAGACCTTCTCGCTCCAGCGCCTCTGCTAGGTCGTAGCCTAAATCGTGTTCCATTGTAATTGGCTATTGTAGCGATCTGTAATAAAGCTCACCCCTACTGGGGAAACAGGAAGTTGTGGGGAGTAACATAAAAAATATTTAACAACGAACGCAATGCGATTACGGTAAATAAAATGTAATGACCAAGCTCAAAAGGGACTATCATCGATCAAGGACTAAGGATGCATGAGTTTCTTTTTTCTAATTAATCATAATTGGTAGCGAAGGACATCATTGGCTACTTTCGAGAAAAGACACATAGCGTGGCCAGTAGAGTTACAGTAGAGTCGTCCAACAGTGAGTAACTAGCGAGGAGATATTGACTTTTCATAGCCCTAGCGTAAACGATCTGCTCATAAAACCGACCAGTGGAACGCATGTAGCAGTAATGATCAAGTCGATGTACCAGTTGGGTGGTTTGTTGAAGATATATCGACCGTAAATATTGCACAATTTTACAAGCTTCTTTAGCTAAGCAACGCGTTGAACAGTATGCGCGACTGTGCAATATGGCTGCGTAAAGCACAGCCATGTCATGATCAATTAGCATAGTCGTCCAAGTGTTCCGAGAACCTTTGCGACACCAAACCACGTGGAAAAAAATTCACCCCGGTACAGTATCTCCGTCCCTCTTTTTAACCTGCGCAAAGGTTCAAACGATGCGCCACCTCGATACGACGCTGGTCCGTGATTCAAGTAGGCTGGACGTAATTGTCTGGCTGGCTAATCACTTCCTTTCCCGTCGTCTGCCCTACCTGATAGCCGCGTTGATCTATTATCAGTGTGAAAATAATTACAAATTCAAATGCAAACATGGTCCCTGAGCGCTAGGGCGTCCTTTTCTAGCTAAGCAATGGAACGATCATGGTGGAATATAGAATCGATCAACACAAGATAGACTTCACAGCAGTGACGCGTGAATCGATTTCACATGTTTGCAGGGTGATGTAGTCACTATTTAGACCAAACCACAAGTAATCAAACAAATCGCATCACTTTCGGAAAAGTCTTCGCACCATTTGATCCTCCACGGAAGCTTTCATAGCAAGGTTGCCTACTTCGTTCGCTTAGTAGGGTCGCCTAGGGCGTTGAAGGAATGTTTAATAAAATTTGGGGCCTTACTTGAACTTCACGCACCTTGACTTTAGCCTTCGTGTGATGCTAAACAACAATTTTAAATTACAATGCTGTGCAGACCAGGTGTCACGCGTTGCTGTCCCTGTACGACTGAGACAAACCAATTTGATAAGTCAGAAAAGTTTAAGCCCAAAACGAATGAAACAAAGAACAAAGTGCTGAATACACAGCAAGCTTATTTGTACAACATAGTCTGCTCGTATCTGGCAAGCTAATGAAACTATTTCATCAATCTGATCGCGAGTATGAATAAAATTAAACAGAATGCAAACCATATTGATGGTTGTATTAATATTGCCCCGAATGTCTGCGTACATAAGCAAATCATTTGTGCTCCTGGAAAATGCCTTTTTTCTACGCTCCAACTAACACTTTCTCCTGCTAAGTTAACCTTGAAAGTGTAACATACAGTATAAACAGTCTATGCTGTTGATTCAACTTGTTTTAATACGCCATGGCGGATGAAACATCCGTAAGCCTTCTGAATGCGGCCAAGCTGTTTGCATTAGCGGTTGAAGATTTAGCAACGAAGTTGAAAGGTGCGACGCTTTGCGGTGGTATACGCAAACCAGAACCGCCGCTAAACTGACTAGCGCACTTCACGCTTTTTAACGGTCCAGTCCGCCATTTGGCAGCAGCCATTGGAGCGACCCAGCACGTTGGTGACACGGAAGTTATGTAACGCAGGTATTATGCTGTTCTCCAAAAACCGGTCCTCAGCCACCACAACGCAACGTGTCTTGGCGAATGGGAACTTTTCTCCCCGATCAGCTGGGTCGAAGCCATTGCCTTATCTCGGTCACACGAGGTAGTGGGCCTGCTGACGGATGGCAGGTTAACCAAACTCCGCACACTTAAGATGAGTTAGTGTTGATTTTTCGCACCCTTCTTTCGACAGTGTTTTGACAACATTTCGTTGAATTAGGATTGAAGAGTGACTGGAATGTGGCACTTCGAGAAGCAGCGTCCCGCGGAACGGAGAATGATGGAGGCGCCAGTGGGTCGAAAACTATCACTTTCCTTCGTTGACCCACTTTCGCGTACATACGTCGCCGTGGATTACTACTCCAAAAGGTTAATGTAGCTTGATGGATGTGTATGTGTGTTTTTTTTAAATTTGTACAATCATCTCAGTCTAATTTCGCCAAGCAATAATTAACTATTCTTTTTCGTAGCCAGAATATTTGCAAGTGGTACAAGTGCCGCGACTCATTAAAACATATGTAAAAACACATGTGAGGCCAGCGGAAGCGTCACGCAATGTGATATTCAAGATCATCTTGATAACAACTCTGCGAGCCGTAATCCTCGTGGTCAATCAATGGCGTTTTCCATGCGTAGCTTGTGCATGCAAAGTGGGGTGGAAACGGATAGTCTATTTTTTTCCTTCGCTGTGCTTTATCCATTACACAGTGGCTCAAAGGTCAAGGACATATGCAAAATCGCGAACAAAAACTAATCTATTTGGAGTGTTTTGCTTTGCGTCCATTTATAACGTGCGTACTGTTTCGTACAGCGTCTGAACGTAAACAAATGCAGGCAGGAAAACATGATGCATTCGACAGCCGGGTCAACGGAGTAGTAGGGGTAAGCATCCGCCTTTGCACCCACCTAAACACCCCAAAAAACCCATTAATTTCGCACACCAATTCGCACCGGTTTCCAACACCACGCGGACACACTTTCCACCGATATGCTCTTCGAAGGGGGAGTCGATTTGTTGGCGAACAAAGTTCATCGCATCGCCACGCTGCGTCGATGGGTTTGGTACGGAAATTTTTCGCGATATTTTTAGCCACAGACGCTTCACGACGCCGTACTCCTTCGGCGCATAAAAAAAAACCTCTACCCTTGTCACGATTCCCAACGGTTTTGATGCTGTCACATTTCCATCCCCGAACTGCGTCGACTGCACCGGTTACAACACGCGGTTAACCGCACGCGAGTCCCATGCCCCGAATTATCCCCCGTCCCATCGAGGCACAATGCAACACACCTTGGCGGAACACCCGGACTATGACGGGGACGACGACGAAATAGACTGCGACACCAGCGAACGTTGAAACCGAACTGAATCTGCGAGCGTTGGAACCGAACTGAATCTAACAATCGATAGGCAGCCGTGGTCGAGTCGAGGGTGGGGAGAACTTGTTTCACTTCCGTTCGTTGAGAGGGAGGAACGTCCGGATCACGAAGCCGAGTATCCTGAACATGGAAAACGCTACACTTTGACACCACCCGTGGCTCAGGCGTGGTCCAGTTGCTCTCTTCTCCAGCTCGCCAAAATGCATGCCAGGACACGAGTCGTGTCCGGAGGGGTTGATTGTGGTTTTCTTGTTTTTTAGATGCTGATTAATGGCGTGTTGCTCCATGTAGAGCGCCAATGCAGCAACTCCAGACCGGCCGCGCAATAGCTTGTGGTGTGTGAGAAGGGCAGACATGTTTGAGTGCACGAGCTGGTACGACCGTTTGGCTACCGATGGGAAGGAAAATCTCACTTGCCAAAGCGACCAACCGGCCGTTAACTACCGGTTGCGCGGGATTTTAGCGGCTGTGCAGAATGGAATGGCTTTCGTCACAACCCATCGACGGTGCTCGTTTTATGTTGCTGATGAAGATAATGGAGAAGAAAAGAAAAAGAAAAACAGATGGACCACTATCTGTTAGTGCTTCAACGGTCGCGTTCGGAGCAGTTTCATAACTTTCGTTGCATCTATTTTGCATATGGCTGCGGACAATCCAATGTCAAAAAACAGGAATGCCGAGCTTTAAACGAGCTTTTATAGCGCAGTTAGTTTAAATAAGAGGAAATACGGGGTAGAGTAAGCCATCTTCCTCTTTTGATTTGAATCAAAGCTCGGTCGAAGCTAATAGAACAGGACTTGGTTGCGAATGTGATTTTTTTTTATTTTGATCATTCAGAAATCGACCTACCACGGGATTCGCTTGTAAAATACATGCTAGTCACGTACGATTTAAGGTGTCACGTTCGGCCAATGCAAAATAAGGAAGCGATAGAATTGAAATAGGGCCAAATTGTAGCGAACAATTTGTAGCGGCATTATGGCTTCTAATCTCTTCTAGGAACACAGTCTTGATCCATGAGATACGAAGTTGTTCGGGATAAGATGGACAAATGAAATGCATTAAAACTGTTATTGCTCAAAGATACGTCCAGAGGGGACGATTTCCTCCCCCCAACCGGAAGCGATTGCTATTTCGTCGAATGCTGCTGGGCTTCCTTCGGACAACGAATGCGAACCAAACAGGTCGCAAATTTATCGCACTCATCGTATATTTTCTGTGCCATTGTGTCGCGTACATGTAATTTTCGGCTAAGCCAAGTTTACAGGTTTATCCGCCAAAGGCGATGTCACGTTTTGACTGTTGTTTGTTTGAGAAACTTAAATGATCCTTCGAATTGTTTATATTTGATGGGTGAAAAGAAGCAAGACTTTACATTTAAATGTGATTTTAATAGTTCAATAATTAAACTACTTTTAAACAATGCAAACAGTTTCAGTACTGTGAACTAAATTATACTCACGTGTTATACAATCAATATAACGCTGTTGCTAAGCCTGTTGCATACTTATGGGCGTTTTCGTAACTTCCGTTACAGTGAGGTACATGTTTATAAGTAACTCTCAGACCATTATAGACGCAATATTATGTTATTTAATGTTATTTTAAATTTAATGTTTGTGTATTTTATGTACAATAACTTCCGGTTCATGTTATGGTTTGTATAACGAGTCGTGAAAAGCTTTTATATATCGTGATTGCATATATCAATTATAATTATACCAATTGCCTTTTCACTAGCTTTGCAACTAGCAGCATGTAAAATGCTAATCTCTTTAAAGCTTTTCAGTTTAGGTCCCTGGAATAAAAATGATTGCTTAAGCGAGCTACTTCGCTATTCAAGTTCACCGATTGCGCCAGTCGTTTTCCACCAAAAATAATAAGAGAAAGAGATAAAATCAGAGAGAGAAAGAGAGTGAGAGAGAGAGAGAGAGAGAGAGAACATAAAACCGCACTAATGGTTTCCACAAAGAAAACAAACGCGAGAAAGCCTTGTATCATCATAATCGGTTGAGTCATTGCGGGAGAGACCAGAACAAAGCGCCGTACTTTCGGTGCACGAACAAGGGCTGCTTTTGTGACTGACCGTTTTCTTATCGCATGGTCGGTATTTGCGATTTTTTTTATTTTTCTTTCAAAGAATGGTGCAAGCTTTCTCACACTCCTCCCCGACCCTCCCTCATCATTTTTGCATTGGCCTTTCGGCCTAGTTTGGTTTATGGGGCCGCTTGAAACCGAAGCCGAAAAGGAAGCGCAACCGACGCGCGAAGGTCAATTAAAATTGTTAATTGATGTTAATTGTTCGATAAACATTGCTGTGCAAGCGATAAACTTTTTACTGTTCTATAGCTTTCTGCCAGGCGAGCTGGTGGAAGTGTACCGGAGTGTAGTGTGGCGGAAGGGAGTGTAGTGTGTACGGAAAGCCTGACCGGTTGTTTCCTTACGGCGGTTCGAAAGGCCCTGAAACCGTCTACTCGGAAGCCCGGTCGTTCTGTGAAATTGCTCGAATTGAAACATAAATGTTGCGCATCCACCATACGGGCGTATCTGCTTTATTGCTACCAGCAAACGTGGAGACAGCTTCGTGATTTGATGGAGCGTCTTATATGGTTTGTTTTTATTCCCATACTACAAGCCGCTGGTGAAGCGAAGGATGTACGAAAACCCCAACAGCTGCTACTCTCCTCTGCTCTACGTTCATGAAGCCTCAAAAACTAGAGGCTTTTTCGCTCATCCATAGGATTTAAATTTATTCCCGCCCGTGATGCAGATGCTGGCGTCGCGTGTATGCGTCGTGGTATCGTGATATGATGCTATGTTGGCTGTAAATGATACGTGGAATGATAATAACAGGCGTTCGCTTCGATCGCATCATTACACCTTCGAGTAACTCGTAAAGAGAAAAATTGTACGTCGAAGAAATCAATCTCCGACTGGAGGAGCTTGGATGCGTGGCTGTTTGTCAGATGCAGCTCATCAATTTTATTAAAACTCCTTCCTACTGTTGCAACCCTAGCGATTTACCAAAACATTTTTGAAGCGTTTAATTTGAAGCCAATAAAAAAAAAGAAAATCAGATTGAGACGGTCACTCGTCATCGAAAGCATCTCACCCGTCTCCTTTCGCATATATGCACTTTTCGCAGCAGCATTTCACCAAAGGTGTCGCGTGACGACGAGAAAATAATAGCATGATTCGAGTACGCGTATATCCCCACGCAGTCGGAATGCCAACACACGTGCTCGGAGGGTTGCGCGCGTACGAAGCATGGAATTCGCAACGAGCCCAGCTGGATTGCCTGGCTTCCTACCCGGCGTAGCCCTTCTCCCTTGGTACCGAAACGAGCTTTCGAGCGGGCTTCTTCCGTGGCCCCCACTACCCAAACTGGTTGCGCGGGCCAGACGAAGCCAGTATTTGCGTGAGCCGCTCAGACGCCATGCAGTTTGATCGCGCCCGTCAGCTAAGCAACACCGCGTCGTTCAACTTGTGGCTCGTCAGTCGGTGAATTTGTGCCCGTATGTGAGAGGGGGGTTTTTCACCTAACACGTTTGCATGTGCCTTGTGCCAGAGCGATTGTATTTTCCCTGGGCCGCGGGAAACGTGTAAGTGCCGGTCGGACCGTGGAGAAAGCCCACAAATTGTGCAGTGTCGCAGGAGGGTTTTGTACACTTTCACTCCTTCCCGTTTGCGTGGCGTAAAAAACAGTGCAATGAACAAACCGATAAGTCTGCCCGACGCCAAGCTGAAGACGCTCAGCTAGCCGTCGATCGCGATCTTCGTTTCGCTCGGTGGAAGCTCGCTACAGGATTGTCGCGTTGTGCTGGTGGTTGCTTTTCACCCCTCATAATGCATTCAAACTGCATAAGAATAGTAACTGGTGTAGAAACCCCACTACCGACTTCAAATAGCGAGATGTGTGAGGTTGAACGCGAGGAAACCGAAGGTTTTGAAGGAAAATCAGAAGCAACGGATCCTCATGATTGAACGAATCGAATGAAACCAGCATGACCTAGCGAGACTTTTCCGATGGTTCATTTGCGCACACGAAACTGCAACGATATTTATCGTCATTCCGCTCTACTGTTGCATCCGCCGCTCTTTCGGCGATGGCTGAATCGACAGGGCGAAAGTGAACGCAAGTGAAAAGAAAATCGCCTGCAGTGCAGCGGATAATTTTATTGCAATGTCGGGCCGAGACAACTTAGGTGCAAAGTACGCCGAGTGGAGGAAAGCGTAAAACCCGACGAAATCCCCTGCGAAACGCCTCGGATTGATGCAAGATGACTGAGTGCTGCAGTTGTATGCAATTGACCCCTGCACGAGTATTCACCACGATGTGATTTTTAATTTTCAATCCGTTTGCAATCTCAACTTGTTGCAATGTTGTTTTTTCTTGATGATCATCGATTCGATGTCAAAATCAGTTTCATCTTCTCTCGTGCTGAGAAAACAAAAAATGTTACTCAAATTACGATTGTAACCTACTTTCGCAACGAGAGCTCGTGTGAACGCAATTCTCCAATTTTGCTGGCAATTATCAGATGTGATGCATAATTGCTTTGGAACTGAATCGTGCTCGTTGGCCCGTTTGGGTCAACAGATGAGGTTTTGTTGAAACAGCTTATTAGCGATTCTAAAAACTCATTCTCACCTTTGTGGAGTCGATTTCGGGGGATTGGATTGGAATTTTCTTCCACATCTCATCGAACATATTGGTGAAAGCTCCCAGTACGATGTCGTTGCAAGTCGTTATATTTTAATGATATTTCCTAATGACCCCCGTGGAATGTAATTGTTATTTTGCGACACTTGTACACAAAGTAACAGGGTATGTTAGCTCGATAGAACTTTTTAAAGCTCTTTTTATTGTACAAAATGTTGAGAAAAGCCGATGATTGTTAACGCACGAGCTGTTTCCGATATGCATGTGGTGTGGAAAGCAATTGATGCTACATCCGCTGCAGATAACTCTACCACGGGTAGCATTGGTACTAAGAAAGGGTAACCAAAAGAACGCAAAAATTATGCAACGGTTCGCTCGTAACAAGCATCGATTGCATCCCCAAGGAAGTAAGAACGCCAACATGGGTTGCAATCGAAATCGATCGAATCTAGCTAACAAAACCGATCGGATGCAATCGATGTCGGAGGCCCGCCCTTAAAACCTTGGTCGGTAGTGCAAAAACATAGCAGAAATCAAAACAAGACCAAATGAAAACACACCCCACACACATCCGTACGTAAAAGCACACATTCCATCCGCTCGAGTTTATCAGGACGACCTTGAGTGCGCATAAAGAAGCTAGCTCGCGATTATGCAGCCCTTACGATCGCAACGAAGGGCCGCTCCGTGGGTAACCTTGTTCTTTGGCATGTCGGCGCTGAAATCATCGCCGATCGGCTGATCGCCCCATTCGCGTTTCGGCACCCTTGCACCTTTGTGGTACGGGGCGTGATGTTACCTCACTTTCGTTGCAAAGAACCGGCGTGGCTGAGTCGGTTGGGTGAGGCTTGCATGTGGGTCAATGCTCAGGTTCGCGTTGCTGTTACACGCCGGCTGCAGTTGTCGATTGTTGTGCCGCTGTTTGGCCTTTGTTCTGACAAAAAAAAACAACAACAACTGCATCTTTTCAGGCTGTTTCTAGAGAGCGGTTTAGATTTTTTTTTATTCGAAATACAAACATTGGAAGTGTAAAGCGGTTCGTTCGCGGCTGGCACCCTTGACTCTATCGATTTTCAATCGTACACGCACCCTAGTTTGCATTGCACTGTTATTAGAGCGATTGACTAGTTGTTCCAATGGCGTCTTATCAAATGCCGCAGGACCTTACTCTTAAAGTGGAGCGCTAGTTAAAACCAACCCACTTCCCGCGATTATAACGCACACGCTATTAAAGAAACCTGTTTAGAATGACCCAACCTGTTCGTTGTTCTACCAAGGATCCAGCTTTATGTGAATCGATCTAATGACGGTAATGAACGGCAACATTGTTCTCAAACTTGCATCTTACACGTCCGCGGTAGCACGAATTAGCGTTCCACCCCTTTTTCAATACCTGACCTTAAACCAAGGTCATACCTAGGCCGTGTGAGTGTGTACGATGGCCATTACCAGCCTGTTACAAGGAGGAATGAGCGTTGTGATCGCTCTACCGCTCGTGTGTAAGCCGATTTACGTCAATCTGGTACGGGCCAAGGAGATGATTTGGTGGAGAAGGTACATCTGGTACCTCTCGCTCGATCAGTCAATAGGGGATGATCAAGTACTTTGGTGACGCAATGAGAATTGTTGATCCGCAGCTTTTGTTAGAGTTGATCATTCAACGCTTTGCGGTGTGTTTATGCACTCAGAAATTATAAGGCAACGTATTGGACGCGACTCGAATGCGCAACGTAACGATATTTAGTTAAACTCCCATGCTGTTGCTTTGAGGTTTTGAAGAACTTTGCTCACTAAACTCATTGTTAATAACTAAACCCGCATATAGCGACAACTTTGATCCAAGCGGTGTTATTTTGCGCTAAGATCAGTTATGATCGCTAACCTACATACCCAATACGAACCACAATGATCGAGCACGCGATTAAGCGTGGTATATTTTGAACAGCAAATGAGATTCGAACCTGGCAATCGATTTGCATATATAAAGCGACCAGTGTAAGATGGAAGTGTTTGCCCCTGCTCTATCGCCTCTGGTAAACTGGCTTACTTGTGGAAATATGGGCCTCCGAAAGAAGAAAACATAGAAAAAAAGCGATTGTATAACCTCGTTAACGCCTCTCTCGGATCCTCGACGAGCAAAGATGGAGGAGAGAAACGTCGCACGTACGGAACAATTTTCGTTACACGCCGAGACTGCAGCAGACGAGGCCTGGAGTCAACGCCAAGTAACGTAATCCGCGGGGTCGACGGAACATTAATTTTTGGACAAGTGCGCCCGCCATCACGAGCAGTGTGAGGGCATTCACATAACCCCGAACATAAGCGCCCGCCAGGGGACGCTCCGAGAGGCTTCGAAAGAGGACACACACACGCTGGTTGCTGCCACCACGAGGCACTGTTGGGTACTGTCGTTGTACCGAGTAGGGCGTACTTTGGGTACGGTTTCAGGCGAAGTTTCTTTTCCGACTACGCTTGTGAGATGATGATTGTCTTACATAAGTGGAACGTGCTCACGTTTCCACATCCTGATCCAGCGCCAATATTTCGTACGATGTTTGTGTATGTCTTTTTGATTTGTTCAACAATCCGGGAAGCTTTGTCCAGTTGAATGCGATGATATTTTTGTTGTATCTAATCATTTTTATGCAATTGAATAACCCAAAATATGGAATTTTGAAATGCATGTATGCTAGTGAATTGGCTTCAGAATTGAGCAAAGAAACCCTGAATTAGTACGAATGCACAATAGTAGAATTGTTTTAAATTAAAATTTGAAAATTGCAGCCATTTTTCTAATTTTTTTCATAACAACTATCGTGAGTACGTTCAACTGACTTTTGGCAGTACAGTCTTTATGTCTTCTGTCGCGTGGCAACCTTGGGCAACCGTAACGGGGTATGAAAGGCGCTTCATTATTTTATTATGCACGAGTACTCTGCTAGCGCGACAGTACCCGTGCCAGTGCCAATGGGTCGGTGTACACCTTCGCCATAGGCTTTTTATGTACGGCATAATGCTCCCGTGTTGGTAGTCGGGTACGGAAGGCCTCAAGTCCATTGGCACACTCACTCACATGAGGTGCGTGAATTAGTGCCTCCTATGCGCCCTCCCAGCGCATAGAAACACGACTTATGTCGGCATCCCCAGCAGGCATACTCTTCACTCGATTAGAGCTTCTCAGAGATGCGAAGAAATGGAAAGTTTTCCCCAGTACAAACGACTCACAGACGTCTCATCGAACCACACCGTCAGCGTGTTGCGAGATGCAGCGTGGAAAGTTATGACGCTTATGACAATTAAGCGAAGTGTCTTTTATTTTTAATATCTTTTATGTACGGCATCCTACATCTTTGATGTGACGATCTTTGCTGATGCCAACAGGTGGCTTACTGATGGGAATATGCCTTCGTCGATACTCAGCTTCAGCGGTCGTGACCTTCGGTGGGTAACGGGGTGATGAAATCGAGCTTTCGTGCGCGTCGTGAATAAATTATTCAGGCCGGTTGACGGCTGGGATGAGCTTTCGGGGCTAATGGAATGGTGGAATCTGCCAGCAGATGATCATTTAGCTGAGAGATGGAGTTAGATTGTAGCAATTATGTCTACCCAAATGTTGACGAATCGAGCGGACAAAAGCCTGTGGACATCCGCTCGGTGGGAATCTTTCGCACAATGATTTGCAACAATGATAATGAGATTAATGCAAATTTGTACGGATATGGCGAATGCATTTACTTAAGCTTGTAAGGCGGCAGCTGTCTGAAGAGCTGGTGACAGAAAAATTCTTAAAATAAGTGTGCTATTCGAAGGTTTTATCGTTAGTCGCCTGGTTTTCGCGGTAAATATTGCTGAAAGTTTTGTTCAAAACATCAGCTTCTAGAGAAAAACGTGTGTGGTATCTCATCCAAATTTGCAATCAGCACACGGTGCAAGATGACTTTTAAGTGGATTCTCAGAAGGCCCGTTAGTTACGGTGAAAACGACTTTAATGCCTTCGCAAGAAATATTCTCAACGTGTATGGCTAGTATTGCAGCGTAATGTGACAAATTTAAAGCACCAACATTTGTGGGCCTAAAAAAGTACACAGAGGATAAATGGCCAGCACGTACATTTCCGGGAATGGCAAAACGCATTTCGCTTCCAGTGGAGCTTCGGTATGCCTGCAAGTAACATGAATACCAGCTGAAAAAATAATCTCGACCACATCATCTTACATGCGCAAAACGGTCACCCTATTTATTTCGACGACATAAAATATTACTAGCCAAATGCAAATGTTTCAGCGAGCTTGCGTCAAGTAAAACTTCAAAGCCTACCAATCGGTAGCGAATATTTGTTGTTTGGTTTAATTTCCATACATTCGCATTCGACCATGAAGACAGTCAGCAGTAGAATAGCAAAACGACGGTTCTCGATCGTTGCACCGCTTTGAGGCCCTCGAATCATAAGCCAGTGCTCGATGCGTCACAATCCATGTACGTGCTCCTTCAAGATAATGTATGTACGGCAAACCCCAGCGAAAAACCACGGCCAGTTGAACACACATAAATCCCATCTTGTATATCTTTTTTTCCCACGAGGCGACAATAGCGTTCGCGCCAGACAACTTCTCAGAGTGCGCGATACGCTAGCCTGCGTTTTCGATGGTCAAGGTCATTCTTCTGCTGTGTGTTTTTTTACGTTCGTTTGTTTTTCTACACATCAAAAACGTGAACGAAGAAGCCATCAAAAGAAACAATGATTAGTCGGTTTGAATGATTGAACAATTAACAAGAAAGTTGGACATTTAATATTTTCCTGCTGCTTTATTGCTGTTGTGTAGTGAAGGTGTTTTGATAAAAAATATGTATTGCCAGTTAATTGATATACTTAGACTTCTACAAAAACAATTTTTGGTACATAAATGCAGTGACGGTGAAAAGTTTATGAGAATACTATGCTGGCGTAAATACTTTTTAGCATAAATTTAAACACAATAGCAATGCCTTTCAATTGCGGAAAGCAACAATGCAGTCGTAGAAGATTTATATAAATATTCTTCCCATTTCATATTTTTACTTCATTTTTCTGCAGCATCTCGAAAGCTCCGGGCTTTTTCTAGTGCGTGTCGGTGTCTAGTAACAGGCATAGCGAACCCTGTTTTGGCGAAGCCGTGAAAGCCCACCATCAGTGCCAATAATGACCTCTTTATCACATCCCTTCAAAGACAGTCCGGAGCCGCTGGAAGTACCCAAGCCGCACGTCGCCAACGTAGATGCGTTGTACGAATGGTAAGCAATGGGACATTTCTCTCGCCCTGATGACTTCATTTGCCTGATTAAATGAGAACTACGCGATGGTAGCCGGTCGGTTCTGAGGCAAACAATCAATTCGCTGCCTCTGGCCATTGCAAAGCAAACGCATTTTTGTGGTATTTTTTGTGTCACATTTTCGCTCCAATTGATCGCGCGGTCGTGTGCTGAATTATTCAAAATAGCCTCCCTCCTCGGAAAACCGTTGCGATTTTATTTAATGGCAGTATGTGCCACAGCAGACGCAGTAACAGTATTTGTGGAAAATCAGAGAAAATCACCAGCACAAATAGAACCGCGTTAGTTTTTGTTAAAAAAGTCCAAAAAAAGTACATAAGGTGGGCTCTGAAAATACATTTGCAACACTTAGTTAAGATTGCACAGCACTTGGTACGTTTGCAAGTAGATGGAATGTAGTAAAATTGTACGTTTTGCAAGGATAAAAATGTTTCAAGAGTTGTTTGCTCGGTGTTTGTTTAGATATGATGTAGACAGTCTAACAGCCTAATTGACTGAATCTAATGTGTATTGTTTAATGGAACACAGGATTAAGGATCAACCCCGGTTTCCAAGCTTTTCCAAGAACCATGCTCACCTTTTCCTTCACGCCTGTCTCTGGAACGTAGATGACGCGAAGAAGGCGCTCCAGAAGTACGTACAGATCCACGCGAACTCGCCCGAAATATTTGACAACCGGGATATCATGGGAGCGGGCGTGCAGATGACGCTCAACGCCACGTAAGTGAACCCTCAATCAGGTTGTATTCGGTAGTGGTAATATCAATCTACGCTCTTCCAATAGGCACATGGTGGCGCTGCCAAGGACGACCCCAGACGGCTACCGGCTGTTGTACTACCGACTTTCGGATACCGACCCATCCAAGATGAACTTCACCGAGGCAGTCAAGTCCTTCTGCATGTTCAACGACGCCCAGATTAGCGTAGACGGTATCATGGAAGGCTACATTGTCATCTTCGACATGAAGGGAGTTCGGTTAGGACATCTGGCGCGAGTCCAGTTCGGGCCGCTGCGTGTCTTCATGAGCTATATTCAGGATGCACATCCGGTGCGGCTGAAGAAGATCTACATCGTTCACACGGCCTCCTTCATCAACCAGGTGATGGCTCTGGTGAAGCCACTCATCAAGTCGGAACTGCTCGGATTGCTGCAGTTCACGACCGCCGGTCCGGAGGAGATCGTCGGTGTGGAATACTTACCGAAGGTTAGTATGAAGAGCTTTAATTAGGGAAATGTCCGCTATCTGAGCCGCTGCACGTATCTTTTCATAGGATTTTGGTGGTCCGTTCGATGAGGTAGCCACGATGCATGCTGAGCAAAAGAAACGTCTTGAGACGGAGTTCCGTGAGTGGCTGATGGATTCTTGCGCACTTAAGGAGGCTCCTAAGCAGAAGGGCACCAGCTCCACCGCGATCAAACCACCGGTCAAGGCGTTCCGGGGGTTAGAGATCGACTAGTTCAGAGCAGCTCTCTTGGAATAGCATCGTTCCGCAACAGGTCACAGTGATATTATCGGGGTTTAGCGGACTCAGTAGCTTGGGAAGCTCAACTGCGCCGAACCGACGACAGTTCTTGTGCCGTTCTTGCACTACCCACTACGTTCGCGTATCCGGGCTTATATCCGTGTGTTTTTTGTTTTGATCGCTTATCGTAAGGTCGGTTTGAATGTGTTTTTGTCTGTATCTATTCTTCGAGGGCCTGATTTGGGGCCCCGCGGTAGGAACCACGTTCTAGTTGGATTTGTAAATAAAGGCAATGAAACAAGGACAACGCAGATGTACTGTTTTTCGTGTAATAATTAGAAAACGGATTTTCATAAAGCTTCCATTGAATTATTTCTCAGTGTTAATGCTAAGAAATTGCAAAAGTTACTCAGATACAAAAGGCGTATAGAATATGTTTGAATATACTGTTCAGTAAAATGTTTATTCAATAAACATGATCCATATTTTCACTTAGTACTAAAAACCATGTTACAAGTACAATAATCTAATGATTGTTCACGACAAATTAGTTACTCACATTCATATAATTACAAGAAAGAAAGAAAAGACACAGAAAAGTTACGAAGGGGTTTTCCCTGTTTATGGTGAAATGACATTTATTTTGCTGTGCTATGATTTAAAAAATGAGTCCATTTTGACTCTCGATCATCCTTTTATTAAACGGACCCGAAGTTGATTTGACTGCAATGGAATCTTGTATGCAGCAAGAAAATTGCTAAATTATGCAAACTTTGCAATGTTTATCTACATTAGGCCGCCACGCACATTATTACGATTATCCAGAACGTGTCTCTTTGAAGTACGTTGGCGCTCGTATGGCTGCTGGTCGTGTACCTGAAGTAATTTAACATCAAAACACATCGTCCCACGATACCACCCACAATCGTACTGAGTTGTGTGATTCTCTCTTTGTTTTTTACCTATGCTTTTCTCTTTCTATCTGTTTCCTGCACTCTCGTTGTCCTTAGTTCGAGATATTATCACCTCTCGTTCACCTCTTTCCGCTCCAGTCTGTATTTTCAACCCTCTGCCACCCGCTTCTTAATGGCGTAGATGCTGTTGATTAAAAGTCTAATCGTGTTTTTCTGGCACGGTTTTCCATTCGTACGCAAACCGACTCGGCCACTTTGTCGGCATAATTTCCCCCTAAATTTTTCCCCTAACCCTACCCGTTGGTTTACTCTCCGTTCTTTGCTCCAGCTAGTGCCAGCGGTGGGAGGATGGAGAAAAAGTTTGCGAATCACAAAAAGGGCGACGGAAAGAGGAAAAAAAAAACGTGGAAACCCCAACCACGGGCTGGCCTGGACGGTAGCAGTTAAGGGGCAATTTGTTGCTAAACTAAATCCCGACCCGCTTAACCGTTGGGCGGATGTGAATATTTCGTCCGGTTTCGTATCGTGTTTTTCTTTCGTTTTCGTTATAGTGTGGGTTATGTTTGGCTATTTTTTTGTTTTATTTAGCCGGTGCTATTTCGCCAAATCATCGTTCACGGAGAAAAGGAAATAAAAACCACGATAGAAATTTTGCCTTTACCTCGCAGAAACCCCCCATGGGAGGGTGGTTTTGTGTTACTTTGGGCGTGCTTTAGAACATACATAATTTATAATGAATTAATGTGAACAGGCCAAAAGTGGCGATTCGAGTGCAAATCAACTGTTGCCGCTGGTACCGACTGGTGTTTTTAAACCCTATCAAACCTTGTGGTGTGTTACGATGGTGGTCGGCCACTCGAAAATCCCACAGAAGAAAGAACACAATTTTCCGAAACGAAAAATATGATGACTCACATTCGATCTTTGCGCTTATTAACCATCTATCTAGTGAATCGGATGGAGAATCCAAACCAACCGGACAGGCGGACTCCATCGAGACACCCTGTAGGAAAAGCTTCACTGCCGAGTGCCGTGATGAGATCCCGCTGCTGTATATTTTTCCACTGGTACTCATGAGCGCCTGACAGCGCGCTCATGCGCAAAAGGCCCTTTCACACGAGCAACGCACCGAAAAACGCATGCAAGCTTTCGTTCAATGTTGAATTGAAATAAA
This sequence comes from Anopheles nili, assembly GCF_943737925.1. Lineage (NCBI taxonomy): Eukaryota > Metazoa > Arthropoda > Insecta > Diptera > Culicidae > Anopheles > Anopheles nili. The sequence continues at coordinate 5,973,609 of NC_071291.1, read as the reverse complement.
AACGATTCTGACTGGAACGGGACGAACAGCCATGCTCAAGCTTGCTGGAGTGGGCGAGATAGCTGGGGGAGTTGTGAGAAAATGTCCATTCGTCTGAATTTCCAGCGCTCGAGGAGAGTACCATAAGCGGGAGTTTGAGCGTGAGCGCTTTATCGAGCTAGGCATCGGGCTGCCCTGTCTGCAGTTGCATAACACCGTGACCGTACTGGCCACCCCGTCTCGGGTGTCCTCGGGCGAAAAAGGCTCTTGGCTCTTTGGGCTGCTCTCGGGCACCCGAACCGAGACAACGTCTCAGAAAGAGTTGCACAGTTCCAGTGGCCAGTGGTGCGTAGAGCGGTGACCCAAATTCGTCCAGCTCCAACTGGTTGTCGCTGTGTCGCCTATATCGACGTCCCGCCTGGTAGACGCAGGGAGAGACTTGTCGATAGCCCCATTTATTTGTAGCAGGACCGTGTGAAAAGATACGAGCAGAAGCACAATCCGCGGTCACAGGACGAACGGTCGAGCCAGCAGTGCCTTGCGCTCGGTTCGAGTTTGTTAAATCAATCAATTGCGAACAGCACGGGAGGAAAACCCCACCGTCGGAGGGCCACTTTTCCTCCCATCCGTCACATGGAAGACAGTTTGTTCAGTTTGATCGTTCGTGGTGTAGTGAAAATGAGGTTTTCCCTTGTGAAGCTTCGGGCTAGACTCTAGTCAAATAGTGCAAAACGAAAACACAGCAAGCAGGAAAGTTTACATACGTTCAATGAAAAAGTCCGATCGTTCCCCCCTGGCGAATGCATGAGTGTTTGAGTGCGCGCTCGTATGTGTTGGTGGTACCGTAGGACCGTTGTTAAGGGTGCTGCGCCTCACTCTACTACAAGGGCCGCCTGCTGGGAAGAATTGAAACGAAAATAGCCCCAAAAGGGCAGCTGAAAGTGGGGTCTACATTTCGCGCTCAATCGCACCCTTCGAATCGTCCTGATCCTTCCGGGACAATCAGGAGCTCGCCTTTGCTCGTGAACATCCCCATACCAACTCGTACACGCGCGCACGCACACACGCGCTCCCATTGCACCCATCAGAGTGGCTTCGATCCGAGCCTTAACGAGCCTACTGTATTTTTTCTAGTGGAACATATAATATCTTGTAAAAGTGACGTCCCGTCTTGGAGTAAGCTGTGCTTTTTGACCCAGAACGGCGCGCGGTTGCTTTTGCGAACGCCACATCCACCCAAACTGTGGTGGTAGTGAGCACGGCCTACTCCGATGTGTACGTACGTTGTTGTGGCGCGTTGAAAAGGGCCAAGGATGGGAGCACAATGGCGATAGACCGAAAAAGCTCCACGACGAGCAGATGTGTGCGTGCGTGCACGTGTGTGTGAGTGCAGTGCAGATGCGTGACAATTGCGTACTCTCAGCAAGTGCACAACCGAACGTCAGTGTTAGTGTGCGTGGTGGGTTGGCGGGTCAAGAGGAAACGTTACCAGGATGGGTGGTGGATTGGGGAAAATCGTTGCGGGAAATGGGACAGTAGCGCTAGGTGGTCGGTAGTTGCAGCCGCAACAGTAGTGACCTGAAGCAACAACCAGCAACCTGGTAGAGGCTGGAGCGAAAGTCTTCTCGCAGAGTTACTAGTAGCGGAGTCTAATGCAGTCGGATTGGCATCTCCTTTGTAGAAGAATTTCTGTAGTCCCTTACGTCTCGTGTAGGCGATAATTTTTGCGCAAACAAGGATGCTCCGCAGTTTGAGAATGCATTGGCAACGGTTAGCCAGTTTCCGAGCGCGATCCTAGAGATGATGATTGCGCTAAGGACACTGTTGAACAACGCAAACGCGAGAGGGAGAGACAAATAGTGTACGTCTGCGAGAGATACAGATGTCAAACTAAGGTGAGAGGGAGCAAACGATAAAATTAGTGCAAGAAAAAACGATTCAACCTCAACTGGAAGTGATAAATCTTGCTGCGAAGTGACGATGAACGGAAGTACTTTGCCAGAGAAAAAACACGCACAAGACCCCAACCGAAAGGAAGAGTTGGGAGGAGGCAGCCATTAAAAGAGGTCCTATCGCGACCACCAAACCGAAGTACAGAAACAGGCGAAATAAAAGTTAATTAAAAGTTTTCCACCTCAGCTCTGGTTCCGGTGTGAGGTTCTGAGACGTGCGAATGCAGATGGGAGAGGTGTCGTTGCACACGCTTCTTCGCTGCGGTATTTCAGGCGAGGAGCCGGTTTGTGGCTAGCCATCCCGTGGGTAGAGCCGTAGAAATTGGGGCCGTGATGGCGTTTGAGCGTGAACAACTATCGCACTCACTGCATTTGGTAGGGAGTTTGTAACGTTTAAGGTTTTACCGCTTCAAGATTTAGGGGTGAGAGTTTTTTATTCCTCGTTTGCCCCAGCAGGAGGATATTCAATGTGGAGGCTTCTTTTTTATGAAGCTATCTCTTAGGCTCTTGCTCATAATTAGGGGCTCCTTTGTTCAAACGATAAATGCAAAAATTGAGAAGGTGTAGGATGATAAAAGATCACCCATTCGCACTCGGAAAATCCTGCTCATTTTTTTGGGGCTTGCAAAGGGGTCTCATTTTTTATTCTAATGAATCACAGAGATGCCATGATCGAATTGGACACAAGTTTGGAGGCTGCCGCTAGCAAGTTAGGCGGCATTTATCACTCATCTTTGTGCTTTGTTGCAGAGCCCAACAGTAGGCCCGGTTGCGAAGAGCGGAACAACAGCTCGACCATTGCGGCAGTGCGTGTGTGCGTGACCGTGTATGTGTGGGTATGTGCGTGTGCGCGTGTGAACGAAGCATATTCAGCAGCAGCAGCATTCCTTCCTGTGGATGCACCGATCGGCACGTGAACGCAGATGCATAAACGCTGAGCGGGCGCATCACAGTGAACCCGTTCCCGGGCTCGAGCCAGTGTTGAGCGGGTGGAACGAAAAACCCACCCTGTTTCACCCAATACGAGGCTTCCAAAAAGTGGCATCGAGATCGAAAGAAAAGGGGAAAATAAACACAGCCACCTTCGATCGCCGATGTGCGTTTGCATGGTGACGGTTGCGAGAGTGCAACGTTGAGTGAGCGTACAGAAGCGAGCACACCGTAACCAGAGAGAAGATGCTCTGACACGAGCATTCACGAGGCAGGTGAAGGCTGAAGGCTTGCGCTCAGCAGCAGTAGTTGAAGGGCAGCGGAAATAGCACTAGTGTGACACCGGCGAACGAGCAGCAATTGATAGTGCAATTTCGTGCGGGATTCTCATGCTTCGTTTTTGCTTTTGTTCGGTTGAGTTTTTCCTTTTTTGGTGTGGTGGTCGTGTGCCTTGACGGCGATTAAGCTTGAAAGTCTGAACCGAACTATCGCGGCTAGCATAAGTGCCGTCGTTGCTGTGAATTTTATCTCCCCGTGGAGGACCGTGAGTGATGGCGCTTTTCTAGGACACCCGCTGCCACGAGACACGCTCGCGTAGATTCGGAGACATTCAGAGGGCGCAGCGCAAATCGATCAGGTGAGTAGTGCTTCGAGTATAGGTCTGCGAATCACTGCCTCCTTGCAAGAGGAAACCATGTATTACATCGCGTTAAATAACTTCCAACAACGGGGTTATGGAACCCACGCAATCCACCCGCCTGCGTTGATAACCACAGTTGATGGGGATGCCCGCAGGGCCATGTTTCCAATTTGCAGCTGCAGCTGCATCGCTCCATTAATTTTCCCACTATCGCCTAAACTGTCACACTGCGTCTCCATTGCGTCCTGTTCGGCTTCGTTTCGGGACTATTTAGGGGTGTTATTTATGTGCCGAGGGAAATTAATGGGCATCGTTTTGCGGTTCGTGCTCGACACTGCCGGCCGGAAGGATGGACACGCGCTGGAAAGGAGCGGTACACGTACTCACAACCCGACGCAGTTGTGATAGACGATGATCGTTATCGGGAACAAGAGTGGAGAGTGAAAATATGCTTTTACACGCCCGGCCACAGACGGTTCATTCATTTTTGAAAGCCCACCGACTTGGCAGCAATAATTGATTGCAGTAAAGTTTAATTAAGGGTGAAAAAAAATAGCCGTTTCCATCCGATCGAGCACGTGTTTTCCATTAACACCGTACATGACACGTCAGCTGACGTGAGTGTGGCGCACCATAACGTTCGCCTGTCATTGAAGCCACGTTCGGGAAAACTTTCTAACTCACCCCACCTGACTCGTTTCGTGCGCTGGCATGTTTAGCTTGAGGCATGGTGGTTTTGGGTTTTGTTTGCCTAAAAACTGAACCCCGCGAACCCCCCGGTTCACCACTCGTGTCGATAATCGCATTGTCGGGGCGAACAAGAGACGCGGAGGTCCTCGACAGTCTCGCTAATGGAGGCGCCTAGTGGCTCTCGATCGCAAGGCCACGCTAATCGTTTCCCGTTCACCCTGGGGACTCTATCAGTTGGAAGCATTGCAGGTTTGCTTTAATTTCAGCCAACTCTATCTCTTCCGGGCTGGAAGAGGCCACTCGATCGAAGGGAATCTGTGCAGACAGAGGGCGAGCATAACACAATCCCTTACTGACAACAGCAAGCGCCAATGTAGTAAGAGGTAAAAAATCAATTAATATCGCCCGTATATCATCCTTCTCCAACGCGCGGCTCGATTGACACACTTGACGTGGGCTCCATCAGTCAGGGTAGCTGCGAAAGCTCCGCTTTACTTAGCACGGTCGCCCAGCACTCCCGGTCGGTAGCGTGAAAAGTTGAATGAAAAGCTCGCTATCGCTGCTTGCACGGGAACCGGAGGATGAGTGCCCGTGAGTGCCTTCGTCGCAAACGGGTGTGCGTGTGACTGGCGGTCATAAATCGGTCCCACGCGCGAGTGTGCGTGCATGCGCTAGAGGAAAAGCCACCGCGCCGTGGTGCCAGCGCGAACCGACCGTCGGTTACTATCGTGCTAGCTGGAAGCCCCCGATACCAGTGCAGAGTTGACCTTCCGTACCGCCGCGAGAGCAGGAGCCCTCGAGCGATTCTAAATGGTTTCACCGTACGGGCAGCCGCCACCGACTGTCAGTGCATCCGAGCGCTGCGGAGGGCGCTTTTCCAGTTGACGGAACCGTAGCGTGGCCGAGTGTGAACTGAAACGAAAGGAAAAATACGAACAAAAAAGAACGTCCTCGAGCCAGTGGAGGTGAAGGTGCGCTGTTGCATTTTGTAGTGTACATATTGTTCGGTCTTGGTGCACGATCCAAGAGGTCAATTGAGGCCCTGTTTTATGAGGACAACAACCCGTGTCGTGTGAAGCCCGCTGTACCCATAAGGTCGGCTCAGGATGGCAGCCAGTGGGCGTTTGGTGTCCGTTTTTTAGTGCTTGTAGTGCCCCGCATTCGCATCGTGTGCTACGGTAGCATAAAAACCGTGCCTGAACGAGGTGCGTGTAGTTGCGAAAAACGGCGTCGCATGGCAGGAAAATTGAGCGCACGCACAGGTGACCAACATCGCGGTGCGAGCGCCATCTTGAATTTTCCCTACGTCACGCTTCCGTTGCTGGGGCGGCGCGGGTTGGCACGGCCCGGCTGAGGCCGCTGCTGAGCAAGCAGCCCAAAACCGATGGTCAGGCGAAACGGCCAGCTTCACCTTTACCCGAAAATCGCTCACGTGAGAGCTTTCTTTCGCCGTTGCTGAGGAGTGAGACCCTCCTGCCTGTTCCTTCCTCTGGTGCAGGGGTAGCCCTTGGTGCGACTGTCAGTGAGTTTCGCGGATGAAAAGCCCACAAACACACACACACACACACGCACGCACGAACGAGAAAACTAACCCAGAGAAGCGTCGTACCGACGTGAAAGACATCAGTTTCCTACAGCCAAACTAATCATACAAACGCACACAGGCAGGCTCCAACGTTTGTGTGAGTGCGTGAAAGCAGAACCCATAGTGCTATGCCTGCTAGAGACCGTGAATCGCCACTAACAAACCGCGGAGTAGTTTCCCGACGGCCCCAAAGAGATGTGCTCGCGTGAGAGACCGGGAGCGTGTGAAAAGTCATGTGAAAATGAACGCCCGTGTGTGTGTGCAACCTAGTACGTGAACTCCAACACACACACACACACGTGTGTACACACGGAAAATACCAATTTGACGGCAGTGTTGCGGCCAGTGAGCAGCGCCTACTAAGGCGAGAGACCAAATCGCAATGAGCCTTTCAGGAACGAGCCTTCAGTAGAGCACGAGCGAGAGAGAACGAGAGAGCAAGTGAGCGACCAAAGAAGCGAGACTGCAAGAGCGTGTTTGTATGAGTGAGTGGTAGTTGGGTCTACCCTCCTCCACCACCCACTTCTTCCCTCGTCATTTTCTTCTAGGACAAAGTGCTGTCGAGCGTGAAAGAACAGAAGTGAGCTAAAACTAGAACCGTCGGTTCAGGTGAGTTGACTCACGCCTGGAGGCGCTTAAAGCGACCTGTGCTGATGAATAGAGGTCCTGTCCGTCCGCAGTTTGTCCCACCCGCCTCTCTCAGGCTTTAACGATGGCCGGGCTCCAAATCGAAACGGAGCAAAGTAAACAAATATTATTAGGAAAAGCTGCTTTTCTTCCCCAGCCCAACCACGGCACTCCTAGTGACACTCGCGTGGAAAACCTATCTTCTGCGCGTGTGTGAATGTGTGCGTGTGTTTGTGGGCGAGTGAAAGCGCCATACCGGTACGCGGGTATGTTCAGTTCCGAGAGCGTGGAAAGGATGGAAGGGGTTCGTGATTTTCTTTGTGCGGATTTGCTTTCCGTTTTTTTTTCCATTTCTCGTGTAATGCTTGCTGCGCGTGCTAAGTTTTAGGCAGCTTGCGGTTAACTTTTGGTTCCTTTTTCTTTTTTTCTCTCTATCTTTTTCTCTCTCGATCTCTCTCTCTCTCTCTGTTCCTCGTTTTTACCTTTTGCGTAATATGGTCAGCCTTGGGCATTGGCAGGCAAATCGCTCTTGCTGGCCGCACGGCTCACTCGTTCAACGCTTCAACGTTTCTAATGCTCTCGGCTGGGTAATGCACGGTACTTAATACGGTTTGCCAAACATTACTTTAGATTTAGACCTGGTGGCGACAGACCGGAACGGGGTTTGCGCCTCCGGACCAACCGTTGAGGTGGCTCATTTTGCCACTGCAAGCAACTGGTCGCAACCAGCCCAAGGTATATGTTTTACGAGCTCGATCGTTTGGGGAGCGTATAGAGTGCGAAAATAGAAAATCCACCTAATTCTCCCCGTGCTGATGCGCGGTGTGAAGGGTGAAGGTTTGTGGCAGTGCATGTGGACACATGCGCCAGCACTGCCGGTTAAGCTTTTGGGGTGAAAGGTCGTCAAATTATGGGTCATTGAGGCGTTATTTTCCTCGAAACAGTTCATTCAGCAAAATTTGTGGTCATAAGCGAAGCAAATTTTCGGCGCTCATGGTACGGCAGCTTTATCATCGACAGCTTATGGACATTACGGTGTTAAAAAGGATCAAATTTTGTATAGAGCCGCGTCAGTGATATTAGCTCAATGCCTAAACACGAACAAATGTTACAGCCACTTATGGACATGGGCTCATGTTAATTGGTTTATTAAAATTCAATACTTTTCATCGTAGCTATGGAAAACATGGTTGTTACCGAATCGTTTTAGTCCAGATCGAATGGATCTTAATTTACCTAAACATGTTCACGCCACAAGAAACAACGTTTTTTTATATATTAAATATACACTTCCAAAGTGTTTGAAAAGGATCCTATCAAATGGAAGAGGGCGTTAACATTTAGTTCGTTATCCATGGCTCAACCAGTTATCATATGAGCCGAAAGAATCGCTGAGCCCTACTCTGCGGGAATTTCCGAAAACCGGTCAAGCGTTGTTCGAGGAAAAGAACGGCCTGTGCCTGCAATTAAATCCACTATTACCCACTATTCCATTTCCGCACTGCAGCAGGCAAACGCCCAACCCCGGGGCCGTGCTGCTCCATGACACCGAGTGCTGGTGCAGCAGAAGTAGCAGTGGCCGATAAATTCAACCCACCGGAACTGCTGCGCTAAGCCCAAAAATCGCCAAATCTCCCATTACCCGGCCAGAATGGGTAAACGAACTAGAAAGGGGCTCTGCCCCAAGCGTGGATCAACGGCGGGCCTGCTAACGGGTGGTACATTTTGCGCTTGATTACATTAGCGAAGTGCAACGCCCATTTCCGGCCCTCGATTTGGAGCCCAATGAAGTTGAAGGTTGCCTGCTGGATGCTGTTGGTGGAGTTGGCTATTGGGTGTCATCTCGAAACGGGTGTCATTTAGGTTGTGTCACGCCAATGGCTATCAAGTGAAATGTGATGGTGGTCACCATCTCGTTTGCACGAACATCGCCCGTCATCAGCCCTTTTCGGGGATTTGCAGATAGCAAATGGCGTCGACACGAGTTTCCCAGTGCCCAACGAAGTGGTGTAGTTTGCTTATAAACGGTACGACACTCCTTTTGCGAAGCGAAGAAACATTTGTTTAAAGAGACGGGTAGCTTTGAGACAACCAGCACTGCAAATGCTCTGGTTCGTTCTAATTAATTATCTATTTCGAGGACGTCTCAAAAATTCACCTCCGCCGGGGAGTTTTTCAAGCCACAATGCATCTGCCGGCAGCCAGACATAACCGGCAATTATTTGAGGCTTCTGCTTGATCCTGCCTCGCTCTTCATCGTACTCACATTCATCGTACTTTCCATCCCTCGATGGAGTGGGTTCAGGTGCAAGGAACCATAATAAGCTTGTCCCGGTCGACGAGAGCGAAGTGGCAAGCCACTGCTTTGGTTTCCTTTTCACGGGCGAGCGGTTTTTCCGTACGTTCAGGCTGCCCGTGTACAAGTGGTCGTGTTCTATGATTCAATGGAAAACCCACTCCCAGGTGGGCCCCACCGTAGCTTGGAATGAAAAAATAGAAAAAAAAACAACCTGATACACACACACACACACAGAGGCGTGTGGAATTGTGTCCCCGCGTCTAATGACGGGCGCGCCTTTGGAAGGGTGTTAATTGATGCCCTACCGCAGTGCGCGTTCGCGTTTGCGTTCGTCTCGCTGGTGCGGTTTTATGTTTTATACTGGCAGAGCTGGTTTGTTCAGTTGTTTTTATTTTCTCCGGTGCAAAGGGATGAACTGGGAGCTATTTTTGTGCCGTATTGTTAAACGCGTGGTCCGGGCTGGCGACATCCTGTCAAAGTTATTTCTCGCTAAAAAAAGGACTCGCCCTCGCTGGTTTCGTGGGATGCACGAGCAGCTCGAAAAGGGTGAGTTTGTGGACATTCCTTTGCGAGCTTAGTGGTCGGAGTAGCGGTTGAGTTTTTATTGTACTTTGCTCATCTGACGACCTCGAAACCGGCAGCTGATGGTGGGAGAATCTTTTCCAACCATGTTTTCAGCGGGCCCTTCGGCAAATGAAATTACGTGAGCAGAAAAAGGAAACTGTTCCGAGTTGATCCTGCCTTGGCACTGCAGTAGGTCGAAGGATCCTCCGTAATAATCTGCCGCCCCGTTAAGCTCCCGAGCGCTGGCATTTCGCCGTTGTCAGTTTTACATTGCTGGGTCTGGCTTCAAAGCAAAACCAGAACGGCTTCGTTCCGGTTCGGGCGGGACCCTTGTGGCACAGCGGGGATGCACGCTTCCGGTGCGGGCCGGTTGACTGAAATCGATGTGTGCGATGAATATTTCATTCGCTTCGGTGACGATTGAGCCCTGCCGTCAGGATTTGCCGTTTGCACCGCAATCCTGTTTCTCCCGTTCTCTCTCACACACACTCTTTCGCTCTTTTTCTCTCTCTCTCTCTCTCTCATTGGTATAAGGCTGTTCGTTCAGTTGGAAAAATTGCGCACGAAGGCTTCAGGCTGCGGTGGAATTGGCTGTATGTCAGTTTCGTTTTTATTTTTAGTTTAGTTTTCCCGCACCCAAAGGGAAATGTCCCTCTCGCCACGTTAACTAGGCCAGGCTGCGTGTTTGGTGAACCGATTCGATTTACGCTCTAATTAAAAGCACCACACTGAAGCCCCAACGCTGTGAATGTCGCTGACAAATCATGAAGCAAAAGGACATTGCATCCTGCACGGCCGTTGTTTGTTGTTGGTTTAAAAATACAGCAAACAGATCGTTGTTAATCACGGCACCACACCGGTGCTGCTAGCTAAGATGCAATTTTAAGCGATTGTAAGAGTAAACAGCCATATAGGGGTTGGGTTTCGCTTTCTTCACGTTGATTAAACATTTTTTAATTAAACTCCGCCCGTGGTCGGTGTTTTTGTTTCCCATAGAAAAGGGCTTGGCTAGCCGCAGCCGTACTATTTTATATTGCGCTATTTTTCCAGCGCTTTTTTCTTTACCTTCTCTTTTTTTTGGCACACCACTCGTGCTCCACGCTATTATTCATGTATAAATAATTAACCTCAATTTAGCGTATCGATTCAAAGCCAGGATTTAAGGAGATGGAGAAGGAAAGAAAGGAGGCTCAGCGAGTGTGTGTGTCAAGTTGTGGTTGTTTTTGCTCGATTCTCGCGCAAACGAATAAATTGGGACGAAAATTAACTATGGAAAAACATGAGCAGGGAAAAACCGGACCCCGTAAGCACTAACGACGCGCAAAACCGCGTGGCGATCGTTAATATGCTGATGATTTATTAAAATCAGTATTTAATATGCGGCGACCGATGTGATAAAAATCGCACCGCTCTGCAGCCACCACACGAACAGGATTTGAAAGCGTTTCAAGCTACGGAGCAAGAGACAGAAAGCAGGAACAAGACAGGAAGAGAAAATTAAACAAAGAACAGCGTATTAATGCACCAAAATAAACAACATTTTTCCTTCGAGCATACAATCGTGCGTTGTGATTAATTGTATTTTTCATTTTGTCTTTTCGAGTGGTTTCACTAAACTAAGACCATTTTATTTGCCATTATAATATTTTCCATTAAGAAATTTGCATTTTCGTTCATATTTTCTAGTTCGCAAAGAGCGTTTCAGGGTGGTAGATTCAAAATTAAATTGTCACAAGGTGTTTGCTGCTCGCTTCCTCTCCAATAAGGTTCCTCTAACAGCAGCTATAACATAGTTAGATTGCAAAACAACTTAAGTTCTTCGGTTGTGGAAGATTTATGCATCGAAATGTATCAGTCGCGTTCTCCTTTGTGTCGAGAATCCTACCAATGCCCTCGCACGAGAATGCACCTCATCGATCATCGATTTCAGCTCCCATTTGCGGCGTTCATGCCGCTGCGGGCACTGTGCCAGAAATTATACCGTATTCCCGGCTGCTCCAGTTTCTCAAAGCAGAGCAAAAGAGCAAAGATTAAACTCCTTCGGGGGACCGGTTGTATCCGAATGAATACACGCCTGTCTCCGTATCTGATGCTGATCAAAGATGCAAAGAAAGACGCCGAGGTGTTTGTGCAACGAAACCGGCCTAGGCTGGCGGCTAGGAAGTATCGCAACCACCACGTTGTCCATTTTTCAAAACGGACAGCAAAGCATTTTACATAGCAGACAGTTATAAGCCAGGAGGGGCTTAAGCGTCCCAGAAAAATAAAGCAAACTAAAAAAACTCCACAAAGATGTAGTAAAACAGAAGAAAAAAAAAGTAAGCTTAAAAGTCCGCCATCATCGACTCAAGTGGTGGCAGTTTACGTTAATTCGTGCGACTATAAATTCCTGTCTTAAATCGAGTCCGTCTGTTTTCCCCAGCTCTGCCAAGTCAAGCTAAACCCGACCGCTGGTCCGAAAGGAGGCAAGAGTTGCCAAAAATTCGTTTCTGAAAAATAGTAAAAGGATGTTGAAAAACACACACACACACACACACAAAATAAAACAAGAATAAACCTCTACACACATCCACTAGAACCGCGCAGGATAGCAGGCTTTCGACGGATTTTCGACAGGGCCGCATCCGTTTTCCGCCCAAAGAAGCGAGACAGAAGACATGGGGTTTTATTTTTACTTCCTTTCGGCGCCGGCTCGTGGTCGGTTTTCCCGAGCTCGTTCGAGCGACTTGGCTTCATTTTTTTCCTTCATATTCCTCTGTGGTGTTGCTGTTGCAAAACATTCAGCAAAAGGTACTGCCACTGCAAGCTTACGTTTTGCTTCCTTCCGGTACGTGTTTCGTGTTGCTCGGGGAAAGAAATATTGTATCATTGCTACATTCATTCTGCTTCTTTATGGCTGTTCGCCTCCTTGCCTGCTCAGAGCCGGGCCGAAACGAGCAGCCCAGCCCCTTCGGTGCTCGACCGCTCGAAGTTTTCGCCATCGATTTTCAATCCGTTCGATCCCGTCGGCTTTCCGTCTTGGGGAACCCTCAAGAAGGACGCCGATCTATATTTAGTTCAACCGCTCGAAGAAGATGCGAAGGAAGGATTGATAGAGGGGAGTTTTGGTGGAAAAGGCAGCAAGGCAAATCGTATCTGCGACCGAAAACGGACCTTCCGAAGCGGTTGTCGAACATTTGTTATAGACTCCATCATCGAATGTCCTTTTTTTCGGCATGTGATAGAATGCAACCTAACGACAGAGAGTAGGAACAAGGGAGATAGAAATAGTAATAGAACGATAAATATCGACAAAGCATTATTACAACAAAAAACATGCAAAAAAGAGTGCAAGAAAGAGAGAGAAATAACGAGAGAGTAGGACCGTAGAACAAAGATAATGAAATAGAACGAAAGAGAGGTTGGAAAATCGCGTGGAAACGATTATGAGAAACGTTAAGTTTTCCGCTATTCGCTCTCTCTCTCATTCTCTTTCTGTCTTTCATTCTCTAGTGCACCGCATTTTCTGATGCTTGATTTCACCGACAGACAGTTGAGCTCAATACAAAAGTGCCCGTGTCGTGAAAGATGCAAGAAAGCGAGCTATGGTTATGAATACGGGGCTTTTCGCAGGGTCTGTCGTGGAAGGCATGAGTTTGTTGACCGGGAAACAGGCAGCGAGCCGAGTGGTGTGGAGATGATAAATTTCTGATATATTACCAAACGTGAGCGAAATGGCTGATGCCGGTCGGAAGCCTCCCGGAGCAAGGCCCCGAGCCAGGACGTCTTCGGTTTCGACGGCATTGGTGGAGCTGAAATCGATAGTGCGGCAGCGCCGAACCGCGGGAGGCTGTCCGCGTAAGGGGCACGAAATTGTATTCACAAAGAGTCTCCGGCCGGGGTTTGGGTATGGCTTCTTTTTTTCCAGGCCTCCCGGGCGAGGAGCTCGAACAAGCTGGTGCTGCAGATACAACTTTCGATGCGCGTCTCATCGGGACCCGGGCCGCAAAATAATCCTCCAAACATTCTCCGAAGACGTACACCGCTCGGACACACTTACAGGCCCTTAAGGGAAGCTTGGCCACTTGGTGAGCACGCTTTCGGTGTGGGCGCCGGGAGCAAAGACGGCTCCTCGCATAAACGCGTCGCACACGAAAATAGCAAACAGAGCGTGCGAAGGGATGCTGGCCCGGGGCCTAACGAACAAGACGGAAGTTTTCTTTCCCTCGCTTTACTCCCTCATTTCGCTCCTCGTCGTCCGGTCGCATGGTTTGCTCCTCAACTGCCCCCACGGGGGCACAGATTGGTCGACTGCGAAGCCGACCACGGACCGATGATTTCATCCACAACATTATGGTGCTTTTAATGGTTTTGACAGCAATGGAAAAATCATCGCCTGGAGCCTGGAACGAGGCCACAGGCTGGCTGTATGCCAAATCCATTTGCGAGATTCCCGTGTGTTCGGTTCATATTCTCGGATTTTCTCTTCCCACCTCTTTTCGGTAGACCGCCACCTACAATAATGAAAATTATGAAACGCATAACCTATTCAATAAACAGCTTTCTTAAATCGCGCAAAAGCGCAAGAACCCCGCACAAGCCGTGCGTTTGCTCCTATTCGCAATTGGAGCGCATTCGTCGTCTAACTTGAAGGACCACCGACATTCGCCGACGCGGTTTGTGGTTTAAAAACAAAAATCACAACCCACCCCACCCACCACGGGGGACGGTACAGAACATAAAAATTCACTCCCTTTTAAACTGCTGCTGCCCATAAGCTGATAATTAATCCTCGAATCATGCGGTCCACAAAACGCGGATCGCCTATGGTCGGTCGGATTGCCTACGCTCGCGCGATTGAAACGGCCTACTTTAGCGTTCCGCTCTAAAACCGATGCTTATCCTTTAATCCCGGCGGTGGTGTCGGTATTTGTACGGTAGGCAATAAATATCGGCCCCTGTTTGCGTCCATCAATCGTACGGGTTTTTGATGGATTAGCCATGCTTGGCTAGTGGCCCTTTCGAACGCCACCCTCAGATCGAATGGCATGGCTGGTAAGACCGCTTTGCAAGCCACGATAAATGCACATGCACGCATATGTCTGAGCTGAGGGCGATGAAGGATTCCTTTGCCGCGAACGTCAGCGTGGAAGGAATCGAGTACGTTGTCACGAACACTCCACCAAAATCCTTTAATCGGATGTTCCTCGCGCCTCGGATGGCCACAAAGGGGTGGAAAACGAGGAAAAAAGATACTCGAACCAGGAGAGCAGTTTGAGGGTGGAACAACGGAACAACATCTGCCGCAAGTCCGCAATCGATATCGATCGAGTGATAACGGCGTGAAATTGTTCCCCTTCACTTACGAGGCATTATGGTGCTGCGAGATATGTACAGACTGCGATAGCTGCTTTTCCGATTGCAGTTTGCGGTCTGATGACGTGGCCCGAAAGCTTAGCGAAGTGAAACTTAGATGCATGCTTGAATGCAGTCATTTCGAGCTGCACGCGTGGCGTATTCGAAAAAAAAATCCTTCCCGTATTTGTCCGCTCGGTGTGAGTTATTTTTTGGAGCAACTCCTTCGCATATGAAACACCTTCTTCCGTATGTGCCAATAAAACGATCCATTCTCGAAGCTGCCGTCGGCCCGGAAACGGCTGCACTTATCCGTGCCATTACCCGTTCCGGCACGCCATCGCAGGAAGTTGGCGGGATGAGAAGGGTCCAAAAACACACTCGCACACGCGTGATAAAACGACGCCATACCAGGCCACTTTTATTTGCGCCCAGCCTCGATCGCGTAACAATGTACACAAGTGCAAATGGTCTCCGGAACCCGGTTAAGTTTGTAACGATGTTGTCGCTTCGAGTTGCGCTCTTGGGCCTCTCGTTTTACGGCCACCGATGTTTGTGTAAATGGCCGCCATTCCTCCCGCCATTTTCCACGAGTGAGCCATGCGACTTCCCACTTCAGTGCGCCAATATTGACGATACACGAGATGGAAAACCAACGACGTCAGCCGGGGTTTAATCCTTTCGTTCGGTTTTATTCCGCCGATCTGGAAGCGCTCGAAGGGCATTCAAGTCAACTCCGCGTGGTTGGAAGACTGGCCGTCATAAAAAAAGGGGCCCGCTATAATAACCGACATTTACTCGGTCAGTAATGGTAGCCATGCCACGGAAACGAGCCATTTCCAGCGGGTGAATGTGAACGATCCTTTGTTGCGGGGTTTTTTTCCCGTCGTGATACGATCACCATTGGTTAATGAGAGTGGATCGTCAATCAAACAATTTCGAGAACCACTCCGCTCAATCCCACTTAAACACACTTTCACCGTTAGGATATACTCCAACAATGCAAGGTTCTCACTCGTTTTGCTTGTCTGTGTTCTCGATGCGACCCGATCGATTGCTGCTCGATTGCAATCGAATCTACTCGACGGTGGTAAAATACGCTGCAAATGAATAAAAAAAAACACAAGAAAGATAGTTTCATTTGCTCGATGAGAAAAGCACCACCCACGCTGCCACTATCGAACACCCAATCGCACAATCGCTCTAATTGAGTGCCGGGGAACGATGGCTGCTTTGGCGTCGAGAGCTACAAAATGAAATATCAAACCCACCCCTTTCCGGGGACGGAGAAAACAAGCGTGATTATTTTTGTTATTGTTGGCTCTACCCAATCCGATACTCCCCTATCAAATAATGTTGGCCTTGTATGTGCGTTGCCCCGGATAAGCATGCTCGTAACATATGCGGGCGTTTCCCACCCAGAGACACCTCCAAGCTGTTGGGCGTTGTTGCACATGCTGGTGTTGCAACTCGCACCGTGTTGCCAACGCTACAATGTGTGCTCGAGGAAATCATACTTAGCGTCAGTATCGATTTAGGGCCGCTTTGCGTCTGACCACGCGTTGAGTGATGGACGTATTTCGGAGCTGGGACTCCACTTTTCACGAGCAGCCATCCGCGAATCTGCTTCCTAGTGCGAAAAGGGATTTTAATAGTTCGATATGAACCAATACTGGGTGGCTCCTTCGGATGAGATAAGATCCCTCCCAACGAGGGCAGTGTTTTATGGCTTTGTAGAGCGTGCGACAAATCAATGAACCCGGAAATGGCCGTATGGTGGGATACAATAAACCGACGGCAGGTCTTTTCCTACCGTATTTCACTTGGTCTGTATCTTCTTGGCTATCAGCTCGCCCATCACAAGAGCACGGAATCACGAGGGAAAACAAAAGCCTCCACCCGAATGGTTGTACAATTTTCGCTTATTTTCCTTTTTTCCATTTTCTCTCTGCGCCTGTCTGCGCTTATCTTGGAGCGATGAGCTAATCAATCTTATCGCTAGCTTCGCGTAAATGCCCGTCGTGTCTTCCGCCCTATTGAGCCGTCGCTGTCCCTGGAGCACATGCACACGCGCGCACACATAAATAAACCGCACAAGGACACCCGTCAAATTGATACAGCCGGGTGGGCGAAATAAATTCCGGCATTTTTCCCGGGCCAGAACGCGCTGGAGCATGCGGACCAAAAAGGAAAACTCACCCACTGCATCCGGTTAGCAGCTCACGTGAACTGACGGTCTGGTGGTGATGATGCTTCGCTTCTTTCGGTGCTTTGATGCGTGGGAAGTGAGTCGAATGGACGGGAAGCACACCTACGCGCGTTTGCGGGCATCCTGTGGCAATGGTGAACTTTTATTCGGTTCCCTTCTCGCACCTTACTGTCTGTTGTTGTTCGCTCTCTCATTCGTGTGGGTTGGCAGGAAACTTTTAGGTAAAATAAAAAAAGCGTACATGGTAGAAAAACAATGCTACACGCAGGTATGATTTATTGTCTTATGTTCGGCACAACTTTTGGAGCGGCACGAGTGTGAGAAGGAATTTTTTACCAAGCCTGCTAAGATTAACATTTCGTCTACAACCTAACCTTGAAGAGGCGCACATTTGAAGGTTTGCGATACAAAGCATCTAGCTCAATGATGCAGCGTGAGAAAGAAATGGGAAAAGATGCCAAATATGAATCTATTTTAAACACCCTAAGGCCTTTTTTTGACTATAAAATTAAACGTTACATAATTGTACGCTTCATTTACTTCCGTGCTCATGAGTAACTTTGGCTTTGGCTCGCAGGATTCGTGTCGCTTTATCCGCGTTCCTGCGGGGTGACATACCATACTCGTGTGCGATTTTATGATTGGCATTATCGAAAACCATCACTTACGGCAGCGCCCGAGCGCGCACGGTTCCGATCGATCGAAACGAGATTCCTTAACCTCCCGGAGTTTGCAGCCAAACACGCTGGCGATTTACCGCAAGTAGCGCGGCCTCGGAACTCAATATTTTCTGCTGCTTTTCTGCTCTAGCTCACACTGCTCGATGGTTCGAAGGACTGGTTGATCACCTCTCGAAGATAGCCGCTATCGTTGTGCTATGTCACCGCTTGTCTCTCATATTGGTTGCGGGACGGGCATGTTCGATTTATTATTTCGAGGTCTTGGACTGGTGCAACGCCCATGGAAAGCATCACAATCCTGGTGTGAGCTGCCAGTTTTCCAAAAGCCATATTTTCCGCAAGCGCTACCTGGAGGGAGATATGGTAAAACATATCCCCTCTGCTTACCTATCTGCGGGTGTGCTAAAATAACGAATGCGCCTGCTAATACTATTTCTAACCATTTTTCTTGTCTTCCCGCGCGTTCACAAAAACGATCGATATTAGCAATTCATTTGTCCGCACCGGGGGATGATTTAAAATTGCAATTCCACCACCGCTTGCGCATGGGAGCGGAACATTCGCTCGATTAGTGCTCGAGTTCGGGCAAGCAATTAAATTTTACGAACACTTGACTCCAGGCAAGCCTTAGCGCAGGCGGGCGAAAGAGCAATCAAACCGGCCGGTGTCGAGAAAATGTCAACCCCGAGCAAAGTTCGATGGGGCAGCTATTTTGTGCTGTTTGCTGCTGGCTCCTAATGGCCGCCGAATAATAAAAGCAACACCAGCAACCCACCACCGGGACACTGGACCGGAAAAAGCCACCCCATGATAGCAGCCCCGGAGAGTGGGCGTCAGCATTGCACTTTGAACAATATTTACTTTTCAACCTGTTTGCTAGTCCGACGTCGGCCTCGTGGGCGATGGACCTACGTGCTCCTCTGAGCGCTCATACACGGTCCCGGCGGAAGTCGGTCACCGTCGGAAGTCGATGAAAAACATGCCATGGAAAGCGTGGGCACGAGACGTGTGGGTGTTCGAAGGTGGGGACGAAAAAACGATTCGTTCGCCCTCGCTCGAACCAACGAACGTCCATTTGCTCAATTGTCTCAATAAATTTGTGATGATGTAGGCGGAAGTCGCTGCACTCATATTACGGTCGGTGTACACGTGGGCTGGAGTGGTATCGCTTTAAATTCCGTCACCCCGGTCCTTGACGAGGGTGGAAGCACAACATGGATCAATAATTATTATGTCAGCGCATCCCACTGGCCTGGAGGAAATGCAATGACATCGTTTTCCAACAAAATGTGGTGAAAAGTTCTGTACCACGCCACATGATGGGACCGCTTGAACTGTGAGCTGAATTGTCTTACAATGTGCGAGCATAAAAAATGTAATATGTTTGTTGTTGGTTTTGCAAAATAAATTGAATTTCAAGCCCTCTTTCCTGTCGCCGCATCGGAAATGGCGTGGAAAGGCACGCCTTTGTGTCCTGCCAATCTTTCGCGAACCCTTCCGGTGCAGAGAACCTGTCCCGACGGTAATTCCCTCATCAATCTTCCTCCGTCGGCACATCTCATTTATCATCGCATCGCATCGCGGACAGAGCAGACACTCGCACGTCGCCGCGGTCCGGAAGGAGTACTTTTCCACGGTCACGCAAAATCCATTCCGGGGTGTTTCGATGAAGCGCAAAAAGGACCCCTTTGGCGGACGCAAGTTGTCACGGCGGTCGCCCAGTGACTAGTCGGTGCTACTAGTTTCTAGGTTAATGAGTAATAATTTATAACCTAATTCAATTTGTTTCCGATCCCGGCCGGCACCGCTCGGATGTCGCGGAACACCCGGCTTGAAAGGGAAGTACTGCACCCGAAAGTGGGAGAGCAACCGCATCCGAAGGGACCCGGTTGCCCGATGTGAAATCCGGAAGGTGGCAGTAATTAAATGCAATTATTATCCTTAATTTCAAATCACTCGGCAACCGGGACGCTGCACTTTGCCCTAACGGGCTGAACGACCATGCGACCGGGGTCGAGGAGCAGGGTAAACGACTAATCAATTCGAGCTACCAGTCTGGCCGCGTGCAGTGCGTTTCAGAAGATCACAATTGACCTCCAGCTGACTCATATCCGTCAACGAGTGTCCTTCCACGCGCAGATGCACGTTGTAAGTCGCTGAACCCGTCCATCGTACGTAATGGGATTGTGCTTCACATTCCGGATGGCTTTTTCGTCATATGCTCCTTGGATCGCATCAGATCGGACTAAAGTTGCAGGCTCGATAAGGGGCCACGTAATGCATGTGCTTATGGATTTTTAATGCATCAATTTCGGGACAATGTTGCTGCCGGTGGGTGAGCCATCACCTTCCCGGATAGGAATGACACAATCTACGCTGCGATGAATATTTAACCCCACAGGCAGCCCTGCGTTACAGCGGACTATCATTTGCATGCACCACAGGCACCTCTCGGCTCAGGACATGCACGGTCGCAGTAATGGATCGGGTTTTTGTCGCACCAACATTTCATGCCACTCGGGCACCGGGTGCAATTACGCCAGTCTGATGGAGGACACCGAAAGGACGAAACAAAAAAAAGGGGAGCAAGTAAATGAGAGAGAGAGAGAGAGAGAGAGAGAGAGAGAGAGAAATAGATAGAATGAGAGTGAGGAAAAATACACCGAGTATTCCACAATAATCGAAAACATAAAATCGCTTCATGGGTCGGTCCGGGTTTGCGTTGGTTTATGAAGCGATCGTGTGTTCTTCGAGTTTGTCACGGCGAGGGAGGACGTGGGTCGAGTGGCAATCAGCCGATCGGGGAAAAAGCCATGAATAAAACATTGTCCTCAATTTGAATACACTCTGTGCGCGGGGTTGGCCAATCGAAATTTGATTACTCGCGATGGTAGATAATTTAAGGCGCTCGTCCACGGCTCGATGGAATATTGGCGACTGTGTGTTTCAAGAGGTGGATGGAGTAGGGAATAGTGATGTGGGAAAATGGGGAAAGCATGCGCCGGACAGCGGGGAATATTAATCTTGAAGTACTGGCTAAGCTTACGGTTAGGGTGCTTTGCGGTTTCACGTATTAGGAGAAAGTCTCAGCTAAAGCATTATACTTTATGACTGGTTCGGCGACGTGGGTTATAGCAAATGAGAGAGTAATTTTCCACGACAACGGGACAAAAACCTTTTTCTGTTTTCGTTGTTCACTGTCACAATTCGTTTGATGGTGATTCCGTTCTCGTTCCCTGTGGAATCGTTGGCGATTGCTGTGAGGATTCTCTCGCTACGTCGGGGTGTTTTGTTACTCCCTCAAAAACCACCTTTTGAGTAGGGCCGTAAGGCTGGGTTTGTCTCGTCTGCTTAGACGCGGTAACCGACCGTATCTAATTAACATTTACCACACAAAACCCTCCCACTAGGGATGGGTTAGGGAAGACGAAACTAGGCCAACGGAGGGCCTTTTGTCGGGAGGAATTGGCACCGTGGTAAGCGTGAAAATGAATTTTCCACCAGAACAGCCACCATTTTTCCCATCGGCACGCCATTTCCGGCTCCGGCGACGAACGATGGCGCGCGCCATCTTGCCTGGTGGATCGCGTGAAAGTGTCTCTCAAGCGTACCACCCATCCTTTTCTCAGTTTCGTGTGTACCAGAATCAGTACCAAGCGTCATTAGATTCGCTTGCCGCGCACACCCCGTTGATAACGAATGCCGCGTTCTCCATTTCCCATTCTCATGCCGCCATCATTTGTCAGCCACCATGCGCCTCCATCGACGCCCGTGGGCTCTGAATAAGAGCCGAATTCTTAGTCATTTGAAATAATTTACATTTCTTTCTGAGCCTAACGCACCCGCGATGGCCTTGTTCTGCCTTTGGCTGTAAAATTGCGATATCGTTTCGCAGCCGCCTTCATTCGTCGGGACGACCTAAGCCGGCGAAATGTGGCGCTCTGCACGTTGTTTCATTGATCATTGTCTCTATCGTTCTCTCTTTCACTATCTCTCTCTTTCTCTATCTTTTACAGACGATGTCCAACGACGCACTGTGGGTGTCCGACGCCATGTTGGACTCACTCAGTATGCAACTTCGGGATGCCGAAGCTCGTCGAGCGGAAGCAGAACGTGCACACCAGGTAAGTTCGCACCGGTTCGCGGGTTCCGGGTGAATGCGGTATTTATTTTTCTCTCCCAGCTCGTACATTCAGATGGAATCACTTAATTACGAACGATAAATTTTGTCCCTCTGCTGTCCTCTAATACCCTGTGAGCTACGATTGCACAGTTTTATCTGGCTTTACCTTTCGCAGCGGAGCTTATTTCCGCGAGGTCGTAGCTTGTTGGGAACCGTCTTTGTATTGCCGTTTGCTAAATAGATGTTCTGTTTCATGTCTCGTTGCATTAAAAGTTCAACTGCGGTGAATTCAAACGAAAAAGTACGAAATATTGCATCCAAACTTTTGGGAGAAAAAATCCCGAAAACAAGGTTCAGTGCACTGAGTATAATGTAATCATTATAAAAATAAACTGTACCATACCAAAAATGCCATTGTGAGGTGAAGTCAAGTTGAGCGTAGCATAAAAATGATGCCAATTAAATGTGAGGACTCTCTGTGTTCTTCCATCGGTAGAAAGCGGAGCTTGTGCAAAGGATGGAAAACCATAAAACAAACACCCGCCGGTTAAACCAATCAAATTTATCGGGTTCAAAGGTAATCCCTCTGACCCGCCGGTCACCCAATGAGTAGCCTTTTGTAGCCGTTTTTATTTTCGAAACAATGTACATGCATTCAACCACCGTGTCTCGAAGCAAAGCCACCAGTAATCGAGCCGGCGACCGAAGGCGGACGTGGAAAATTAACATAGAAATCTCGTTAAGCTCCGCGCTCTGGAGTTTAATTGTGTACGATCCCGCTTTCCCGCTCGCAGGAGGGTGCCATGCTTTACGCTTGATCGAATATGGTTTGCATTAATTAAATCCGTTCGCCGTAGGTTTCCCCTTTTTTTCGTTGCCCGACCCAAAATAAAGCAGAAAAGCACCCACCAAAAACACACACCGACGAGCATTAAAAGATGGACGAACAAATGGAGCGGATCGTGATTCGGTACATTAGACTGAGCGCGGTATGGCAATCTGTTCAATTGTCAAGCTTTTGTATTACCACGACAAAATGACCCCCGGTGGCTTCACAATCACGCAAAAACGATCCGCAATAGCACTCGAAAGGTAAGGATTCGATTGAATGGTTGCCCAAAGTGCACGAGATGGGCGCTTAAATTGGCATCCCACTGGATGGCACATCTCGTCGGCTAATGCATCGGTTATTCTAGCCAAAAATATGCTCCAATTTTAATTTGATTGAATCCATCCGCTCCAGTATGTAGCCGCGTCTGGTCACATCCGTTTAAAAGCTTTTAATTAAATTTACGAACGAAGTCTGTTGCTCCTCGTCTTCGTTGTGGTCGCACCGATTCCAAAACCCCAGCACAGCATATGCCCGCACACTAATTATTATTACTGGGGGCCAGGTTCTGAGCTTGTTGGATGCGTGTGTTGCGGGGGGGGGGGGGGGGGGGGGTGGAGCAATGGGAGTGAATGGAGCGCCTCATTCGTCGCCTTTTTGCTACCTTTGGCTTCATATGCCACCTGCCCGAAATCGGCACACGTGCCAATTATTAAACCGTGTTGAATAAATTCGACCCCCCCAGTAGGGCCTACCGCGTGGATCCCTGGGTAGTCCCGGATCGAGTTCGGAGAAGGCTTTTAAAGTGCATTTGAGCCGAATGGCGAAATTGAAAGTTAATTATAACAAGTGTATGGGTCCGTTCAGAGCAACAAAAAGCGGGTTGAAAATGCTAGCCAAAAAAAAAAAACGAGCTCAAAATAAAACAAACTCTATCGCACGCATCGAGCGAGCGAGGTTTGGTTTTGGCCACGTACCAAACCGCAAAAACACCAGTGGGTGCCAAACATGGGAAGGGAGTTTGCATTAAATACAGTTTCCGAAGTGGTTGATTAAATGTAAATGTCGCCCACTCCACCCGTTGGTCCCGTTTGGTACACTTTTCCCATAATAAAAGCCCACACCATTGGCCGGACCATGCTTTCGAGCCCAGCGAGTGGAAGCAAGTAACAAAAAAAAATAATGTAAAGAACCCTTTGCCAGCCGGCGGAGGGCAGCAAGCTATAAATGATTTGTTTCAAAATCGCCCACATTCACGCTACAGCCGAAGCGGAACGCGCGCGTACCGAGCTTTAGTTAACAGATTGCTCACTAAAACCTTACGACTTTCGGCTTGGCTGCGTCCCGCCAGGTTTGCGTACGTGCCCGCGGCCTTCGGTACGAAAGTGACGTGAGTAATGTGGCAAAATTTATAACATTATTTCGCTTTTACTAATTATCACGTTTTGCCCGCTCGCTGGCGGTTCGATTTTTCTCGTTTTCCCAAGTGACAGCGTGAGCGATAATTCGCGTGTTTGCTCGTTTCCTATCCTCAGAGGCTCAAAGTCCAGGGAGAGAGCCCTTCGGGCGCTGATAAACGATAAAAAATAGCTCAACGGCACGCATTTCACGCGGTTGGGTTCACGGAAATTGCGTCATGTAACTCGCGGTTAACCGATGGCGCTGGATTTGGCGGAGGTCAATTCACACACGCCTCGCGACGCGACCGATGGTGCGAATGTGTACGCTTTATGCGCGTCATAAATACGCCCGATTTACGCCCCGTTAGATTCTAATCCGCTTCAGTCAGTGGGTGTGCTTGAAGTAGAGCGATAAATAGCTCGAAATGTACACCACCACCACCGAGTCAAGTGCTCGATAAATCTGCCACGAAGGACAGATAATTTGCGTGCACTCGAAAAAGGACTCCGACTCAGATGACTAGTGCCAACAACGCAATGGTGGCATGATTTTTAATCGCAATGTGCTTTATTTTCCAACCACTCATTGATAACGATGCTTTGAACACAGGCTTGCTCGTCGAAGCTCCCAGGAACTCTCAGGAAAATTCCACGTGACGCCTGTAATTGACTCGAACGCCCTTGCGCCAGATGCCTCCGTTTTGAAAGGCCGCCGGGCCTAAGATGCTTTGATCTGTTGGATCTGAGAGATCGGGCCGGTAAATTAGCCACCCGACCACGACTCACCCACATGAGCTGGGCAGGTCTTCGAGCGGCTACACATAAGGACACCGTCTTGCCATCATTTCTCCCACGAGACATAGCCTTCCTTGCCCAAAGTCGTCGTCCAATTAGTGGTCTCGGCTTAGCTGCGAGCGGTTTGGAGCGGATGAGCAAAAGTTTGCCAAATGTGAAACTGTGCCCACCCTGTGGCTGTGGAAAATTTCACCTTCCACGCGTGGTTGGATTGGGATTGGTGCGTCGAGGAGACTCCCTTCAGCTTCCTCACTCTCTTCTGGTTGTCTGCAACAAGCGAACGAGCTTGGAAGGTGTAATTCGGTGTTTCTAAGCGAACCGCCAGACACAATCGCCATTTTGCGCACATACAGTACGCCCCCTGAAAATTACACGCCACCTTTCCAACCGGCTACGGGCTTAAGCCGGAGCCTTCCTGTGGACCCTCTTTCCATGCCACCGCTTCACCCTTTCTGGCCCATTTTTCGGAGAACCCGTGCCGTAACGGGGCCCGCTTTCATGATCATAAAGATTTTAAACTCCAAACACCCGGATATGGGCCGCTTTTCGAGGTTGTGTGTGTGTATGCTTCTGACGGGTCGGTGCTTCACCGACCAAGGTCTGCCAACACACACATGCCCTCGCATGTGCCATCGTGGAGCCGCTCGCCGGGAAAGATGATGAGGGCTGATGGTTTATGCAAAAGCTTCCCGTTCTTTACCGTTTTTATGCCTTCCGCCTTCGCATGCCCGGCAGCGCAATGGCGCTCGGTGCTGGAACAAATTTTTGGAGAAAGCTCTGTACGCTCGTGTGCCGCCATGTGGCCATAATTTTGCTGCCGAATCTTTTCCCTACGAATGGTTCGCGAGCACTTGCGCTCGCTTGCCGGAACCGGCAGCTAGAGCCCGTTATGGTGCTGGGAAGGGAAGGTTGAATGAAAAAAAAACACGTCGCTCGAAGGGAGAATCCTTTCTGAAAGCGCGCCTGTTTGGTTAAACGTGAGTGTGTGTGTGTATGAGGTTTTCTCTCCAATAAATTCATAACACTGAAAACCCACAAACACCAACGATAGTTTCCCAACCCATATCTGGCTCAATCCTCTCGTTATTTTTATTAAAAGTTTTCTCCCCTTCCTTCTCATGCGAAAACACTGCGATTTTCATTTTCCTCTCAATGGATCCATTTTTCTGCTCCGCATATTACACGGAATAGTTTTCAGCCCCACTAATCTGTCTCTCGTTTTGGCTGCTTTCCCGCCCGAGCTGCTTGTTTTCTCTTTTCTTGACCTTGGTTTTGCGCCTAGCCCTGAGGCGCGCCGCACCGGCTGGTAGGGTTGGAATGGAAATTTGTCCGATTTGAAATTCATGGGTCGTATTTCGAGACAAGTAAATCCCCCCTGAACAAATACGTCCAACCCCCTAGCTACATGAACAACGAAGACGGTCTTGATCGATTTTATTATCCCGTCAAGCGGATAATGCTGCTTCAGGAGCTAGTCTGATTTTTAACAAAACGACACGAAGGGCTTATTGAACGCAAACAAAGATTGTGCTACACAACTGTGCAAGGGTTAGTGAGCGAGTGCAAGACAATATTCAAAACGGTGGAAAATAATCGGCTGACTTTCCTTAAAGAAAAATCCCGATGACACTCAACATAGTGTTCCGGAGTTCGGCTCATCAGACACAATACGCTACTACGTTACGGCAGTGGCGTTTTCCGCTACAATTATGCAAATCCTTCCTGCGCCACAGCGCAGTGCCGACGCAGACGGTGGCGTTGCAGCGGCATCGAAGCGTCGTCCAATTTCCGACTCACGATCAAGGCAATCACATCGACGTGTGCTCATGTTTTCGACGCCACCCTGTCCAAGTAAGGCACTCGCAGTCACTGGAAGGTCATTACAGCAGAGCGAAGAAACGGAAATTTTCCCACAGACAGCCCGACAGCCAGACAGACAGCCGCGTTACGTAAGAGCGAAATTGTCCGGCTTGCCCCGGCCACCGAACCTCCGTAGGGTTTCGGCCCACCGACACGCACCCTGTCGCTCATGTCAATCTCCGTTTGCGGTGAAGCTTTCCGGCGTCCTTTAGCTCTGCAAACCCCCAGCACATGGGATGGCGTCGATTGGCGGCACTGAGCGGCCGTTTCGCGTGTACGAAGCAAAAACTCGACGAGCCCAATCAGCCGTCCGGTGGATAAGTCTTGTGGGGGCCACTTGGCGTTCGTTTCAGTAAATCATAATTCAGCTCTCTAATCATGACAAGACAATTGAAAGAATGGTTACCAGCTGGAAAGCCATTACGGGACCGATCGATTGCTGTGGCAGGGTCGCTCCGGTTTGATGCCCATATTTTTAGACTTCAAAGCACCCGTGACGGCTGAGCGAGCGGACTGTTGTGCTTGTAGCGTATTGAAAGGACCCGAGCGGATACGCTGAGCTATTGGTTTATTTTGCTTTTTTTTGTCCGTAAATACTCCCCACACCGTACAGCAGGAACGCAGACCGTTGGAGAGAAGAAATACGTGGAACTTCTATTATTTATGAGACGTCGGTCGTAACTCATAACTCCAACCCAACCAGTCCCGTTTGCTTTGGTGTATGTTCACGCGTAGAAAAAACTGCCCAGTCAGCGCGCTTGCCCACCGGGCGGGTTCTCTTGCGCCTGACGAGTCCTCACCCAGTGTCAAGCAAACAAAGCGCGTTCCACCAACCCGTGGCCATCTTGGTTCCGGAGAGCGCCAGTTTCCACTTTGACAGAAAATTGACCCGACCAGGCTCCGTAACCGCTGGCGATAGAAAAATGGGCCGTTGCCATGGGGGAAATCATTGAGCCCTCGTTCACCTGCCGGGGTGGTTCTCGGGAGCAAACTCACACAAAAATAATCACAAAGGATCGTGGTGCCGGCGCGTGCCAGGAGTATCAATAATTTATGCGCTTTCAACACCGCAGCTCGCACGGAAGTGGGCCATACTTCGATCGCCGAAGCATTGAAACGTTTTATCTAATACCATTCACTTTTGATTTATTGGTCGACACGGTTCCAACACGTTCGATGGAACGATCCTTTTGGAGGAGGCATCAGCGGGTTTACGTTGGAGTTGGTGAAACTTATTACGCAACATGCACGGCCAAGCAATGTTTACGTGCGAGTCGTAAAATGGTTCACCTTAAAATGGCCTGACCAGAACGCTTCCGGTTGTGCTTTGCTTATGCAGTGCTCTGGCTGAATATTCGAAAATTGTGACTAAATGCATCTTTAATCGCACTGCCTATTTGTTTTTCTCTGCTATGTGTGTACAACTTAACCTCTTCTATCAAGAATCGCCATTTGTGCAGATGTTCAGTTTCAGGACTTTAGTGTCTTGCTATGCTCTAAGTTGAGTATCAGCTTTTATCGAATGAACTAAGAGATAATCTTGTTCGTATTTCAACGGCATCTGGGGAGTCCATCAATGTCACAGATGATATTTAAAATCGAATTATACAATCAGCTCTCGTTCACTCATGCTCACCAGATAGCTTTCACGTCACAGGCTCGGTGGCGTCCGATCGATCGATGAGATCATGCACTAAGACGGTAAAAAGGTTGATTTTCACGGTACAACGGCGTCGGTTGATGCGTTCTACTGTCCTATTCCTATTTCCACTTGATACGAGAATACCTTCCATCCCCATTGGCCCTGGGCCGGTCTCGGCACCAAATCATACACTCCGCCCAGCTTGCAAGTATCGGCGCCGATACGAAAGTCTCAAGTATCGATTTCCATCATCTCCTCCCAGACAACACATTGCGATCTGAATCCATTCGGATAGGGTTATTTGGTTTTGTTGCCATTTTTGTTTTCTTTTTTGTTGCCACTTTTTCTTGAGGCCCAGTCTCGTGTGACGTCGTTTGGTGCGGAACTGCTCCGCATCATACGACGAGCAGTATTCTTTTTTTGGCTTTTGGGGCTTCAGCACAAGACGCTGCGCGCCAGTAACAACTGATGGCTTAATAGATTACCATAAAGAGCCTTTAATGGTTATGGTTTCGAGCGATGAAAAGCTGAGCCGTTAATCGAGTCAAAGGTTGGCTACCCGCGAAAAAATACCGATATTTAACGATTTTTCCGCTCAGTTCTAGCACAGCGGAGCATGTGCATTTGTTAGACATACAATCTACAACATAACGTGAAAATACTGCTGCGCATTTTTTTGCAAGTCAGATTAATAAAATATAACTTTGCTTCTCTTTCTGGTACCATGATAGCGCACGAATTACAAAAAAATGTTTCTTAATATTTTATTTAAGTACAACCCCCCGCTCGATAATGTCTCGAAAAAAATGTCATGAAATTGTAAAATATGCCACGCACACCCCGGCTATGGTAGTTCAGCAATGTGATGCCTTTCAAGCTGGAATAATTTATTCCAACATGCTCCTGATGTAAAAGAAACACAAACAACTTCTTCACAGTTCTTTACACAACATCGGCGGAACACAGCGGGGGAGATTTTCTTTCTTTTTTCTTTCCTTGGGGCTCAGTATGCTCGGGAAAAGTTGTGCACGGTCGAATCGAGACGGGAAAGTAAAAATAGCTGCTGCGAAAAGAACAGACGTCCCGCGAAAGGGCTCGCCAATATTCGGTTTTTCGTCACTGCTGGAATCAATTAAGCATTCGTGAAGTTGTATTCGAGCGAAAAAGGGAACGTAAAGCACGGGCAACGCTATAATAAATTAAAAGTGAAAAAGCGAAGCAACAATCAACAAACTCGCTGCTTGCCACAGACGCGCGCAGCACTGGCTCGAACATGAAAAGTTCGCTTCGGCACCGGTGACACGTGACTTTGTCCGTGTCCGAAAACGAGAACGAAGCTAGCTGCCTCCGTCGTTTAAAACTTATGCCTCCATCGTCGTCATCTCCTGCGTTGTCGTTATCTCCTACGTCGTCGTTGGTAGGAACCGATTCCGGAGCATCCTGGCTGAGGGAGCTAAAACTGCTTGTCAGATAAATCAGATCAGACCCACACAGAGCTCAGATTCGAAAGCGCACTAGCAGCGAAATCCGTCCCCCGTGTGGCCTCGCAAAAATCGATAAACGATGTCCGGTGTCCGTGTCCGAGATAATGTGCTCGTTCTCGTGGCGAAGACAAAAGGATGCTGAAGCCAAGAAGCAGATAATCACCGGTTCCGCTCACACATTCGCTCTCCGAAACCAACCGCACCTGCCGCGAGGGTGCGAAATTGCTTCCTGGCGCTCACATGAACTATCTTTAGCGTTAAACCTTGGCCGGGATGAAGGCTCCGATCTAAAGGTTTTCCAGCCGTGTGTTGCGAATTCTACTCGCCTCCGTCACGGGTGGCCTGTACAGATTGTCTCGCCGGCACTGTCGATCATCCGTCGGTGTCAGCCCGGCTTTAAATAGCTCGGCTATTTATACATGAACGCCTGCGATAGGAACCGAGGGCTGCTGTATGGGTTAGGCGTTGACGTTTTCGAGCGATTGTAGTATCCTTGAATATGGGTGGTTTCCCTGGCACGACGATAAGACTCAGATCAGCGCGATGCATCGTATCCCAATATCCGTAAATGGACGCGTCGCTTGCGGCCCAAAATGATGACTCAAGTGTTTGCCTTAGTCCGCTTTGTTGTACACTTATTTTATCTCTCACGCCTTTGGCAGAAATGTTTAAAGTCTGCATCCTAGCAGTGGGTATCAACTATTCGAGCTCGATACTTTTGTGGTAAAAAGTCACCAGCGAAGGTCGCTTCAATTTGGGCCAGAACAACTTCTCACAAACGTCGTCATGATCAGGAGGACGGTAAAGATTTGCTGCACGCGCTAATGGGACACAATTTATCCATTATTACACTCAGCTAGACACGAGCATCCACATGTGGTACGACCATTTCAGCGTGTTCGCCTTATCCGTTCGGTACGAGGTCACGTATGGCAGAAGGCGATATTACTTTTGGCCATTCGATTATAACCCATCAAGAGAAGATTTGGCGTTGGGTCTCTTACGACGCGCGTCTGCTCGCTACCAGAAGCATTCGGGTTGCTGAGATGCGAAAGCTCAAATGTCAGCGTGACAGCCGGGTGATGACATTGCCATTTCGCTTCGCTGAGCTCATCGACTGCTTCGATGCTACCATGAGCAAGTTCTGATTTGCGAAATGAGGCCAAGGGGTTTAATTCATAGCGAAAGAACGAGTGACGTTCCATGAATCACGGGCCTGTAATATCACAATTAACAAACAGGAATAGCCAGACGGATGTTTCGCGTATAATGAGGCATTGGCTTGTTGTTTAGGTTTGATAGCAAAAGGAGTCCTTCCCGTGCGAGTAAGTATGCGTTTGAGTTCGTTCACATATGATAGTTTTCCCTTTTACTTACCTAGATTGTTAGAATCCATTTATGCACGGTTTGAAAGCGTTTCAGCTCAGTTTTTCTTCTTAAACTATTCCCTTTTTTTCCTAACTTTACATGCATGTCTTCTAGTTCAAAGTCGCCGCTTTTCCGCTGGGAAAATCGTTGCGTACCCTTACGCGATTTTTTTTATGTTTGGTTTCCTATTTCGTTCCACACTTGTTCCATAGCCGGTCCACAAACGGTGGCGCCATCGACTATCGTCATTACGAAAATCGAAAAAACAAAATCCATCCCAAAAACGATATCACAACAGACCCAAACCAAAATTCACACGTTCATCATTCCCCACCGCTTGACGGCGCATTCCCCGTGCCCAAAAGCACCGATTCGACCATGGCATGGATTCGAGTCAGGTTCATTTTTCTTTTACGATCATGCTTCCTTCCCGTTTCACCACATTTGGACGCCACCAAAGCCGCGCTAGGGCTTCATCCACCGTCCAAGAAAGTCACTCGTCATCATCGTCGACCTCACGCATCCACGAGATTGAGGCCGTAGGCTCGCGACGGTCATGATAAGAACAACGCCTCTTATTATGTCATCGACACGCCATTCCATTTCGCTGTGATCCTTCCAGCTCTGGTATGGCTCGACGCGATGGCTTTTAATCGGCTCCGGACGGATCCGGTCGGCTATGCGCTATGAGTCCACTCATTTGCGACACCGTTTTGTCACTTCGGTCACGATTTATCGTAGATTTGAAAATGGTCCACTAGCACTGGGATTCGGCCGGCGCCGCTCGATGAAATTCGGTAGCTGAGCGATCTTCTTTCTCCCATGGCAATTATTTTTTTGCTCGCGCTTATCTGTACCTTATTAAGACTACAAAACCTGATAATGGAAGGCGAAAAGGATGAGTTTCGCTCTGCACTGGCGTGCGCTGGTTTATTTGGCCTCGCATCCAACCCAAGGACTTCAGCTCCATCGTCGTGGTGTGGCCCGTTTTCCTTTGCGTTTTTACGAAATTGGATCGTAGCGTCAACCAATTATCGCCTGCGGGGACAAGTGGCGTATGATTGATTATTTCCATTGTGTTTGATTGACGATTTTCCCGGGAGCTGTTCACCGAATTTAGCCCAACCCGAGCATGCCAGGAGATTTTCGATCCTTATTTTTTCAAGTATGGTTCATCTCTATGCTGGGGTTTGATCATGAATAACGTTTTCTCTTGTTTTTTACACTCATTTCAAACCACATTTGATTTTAAATTATATTAGTTACTATTTTTTACAAACTTTAAATTTCTAAATATATTGTTTTCTACTACGAAAACGGCAATTCATTGTCGCGATGTGCATTTATTTTTCTCCATTTCCTGGAATCGGTCAGGCACTACATTATCATTTCTGCGGAAGGTGGGCATCCAGTTCAGTAGAAAATGAAAGTTAATGATATTGAGGATGACGATTAGCGATTAATTTACCGTTTAAAAACATGGGATGCCGAACAAAAAGTGATTCAGCATTTTGCCAATTCTGGTAACAAATTATCGCTCGATATCAAGCCGATCAGATTTATGTACTTGAAGTTAGTGTGCCTGCAAAAGGAGTCCAGATTTTTAATCTACGAGCTCCACCAATTTTTACGTCTTTCCCTATTGACCAGGAGTTTCAGTTTGTTTCTTTCCATTTTCACTAGTACACGCCTTCAGCCTTAGGCAAGCGCATGCCTTGCCTTATCCTGGTAGGCCTGATTGATGGCCGACCTTTAACCGACCCTCTTACGAGCGACATCATCAATCTCACATCTCATCAATTCACACCGTTTCTCATTGATTCTCTCTTCACATGATCCATTTACAGGATGCTCTGGCACAGCTTAGAGGTATGTCGTCCGGCATGGGTAGGATAAGTGAACCGATAGAAACGTTGCAGTCCAGAGCCCGGGAGTTGGAGAAGAAGGTCTGTGTTTACATTATATTTCTCTATATTAATCACACTCTCTATCCTCCCTCTTCATAACCATCGCACCGTTACAAGCTCACACACCAATGAACAAACAAATGAACCAACATTGCAACAACATCTTCCATCCATCCACAGACGCGTTCACGTTCTTGTAAATGTTGATTCACTTTGCACAACGATGGAACACGTCTCATTTTATCTCCATAGAAGTATTAGTCTTACTGTTACGATATTTAAGCCTTTCGTATTCATTTTTCATCCTTGGGAAGCTCATCGATCACTTATCACATGTTTCCCATTCTGTATCGTGCTTCTTCTGTCGAACTAGAGCCGAGGCAGCCTACTCGTAGCTACATCTTTTCTTCGTGAGCTCTTATGTATTACTTAGTTGAAATACTGTAGTATTTTGTTGGCTTGTTTTATTTCTCATTCGATTTCCGCTTTCGTTTTTTAACCTCGTATATTTCAATTCCATAATTTGTAAAGAAAAGGCGTTAGTATGTCAGACTTGTTTTGTATTCAATTTACTTCGCATTTGGTATTCTTTCCTTTTCAACGTATAGCTTCGGATTCAAAAATATTTCTTTCATTTTGCTTCCTCAAAAATGTAGTTAGTCATCTTTTCTGCTTTCGATATGTTTCGTGCTTATGGCTATGACTTTTCCCATTCCTGTTTTATATTTCATGTCGTTTTGGTTTCACGTTCGTGTAGTAGCATTGATTAGTACATCCTTGTGGTGTACACCCTCTGTTTACTATGGTGTACTCAATGTGAATGTGACGATATCTTTCTCTGTAATGGTGTTGGAAAAACATACCTTTTCGCTTTTGTTGAAAGGCAGAAATCGAACAAAAGCTACCTCAACGAATGCTATTTCTAAACTTTCCGTATTTGCGAATAATTGTGTGTATTTATTACGCTGATGATAAACCGCAGGGTGTCCTCGAGCGCGAGTCTAGACCACATATCTGTAAGTCTGTTGGTTTGGCCACAGCACACAAAACTGTCAGCGCCAACTTATCCGCCCACCGTCTGCTTTCTCGAGGCATGATTACGTCTCCTACCACCGAGCGCCGAGTCAAGGACGGTCGCGATGGTTTTGCCCAGGTTTCACGAGAAGAGCTGACGGCCTGGGGGTTTCAGAGGCTGAAGGGTGATAACTTTCCTACCTCAACCGTTACCGGAAACACCGCGAGGCTCAAACTAGTGACAGAAGCGCACCGACGACAAACGACGCAACGTAATCGTCGCCATCGTCAGCGCGGCCGGAAACGGGCCGAGCCGAACGGCGCTCCAGCTCGTTCCGGGCCGTTCATTTTTCATTACACAAAAATGACGAAGTAATTAGCAAGTTCTTGGCAGTCTTGGGCCCGGGAACGGGGTGGAGCCGTGAGACCACTCAGCGTGCTAATCGGAGCATTATGGAACGACGTAACCACGCCCGGTTGATCAGCAGCTTGTTATGCAATTAAAAGTGATAAATTGCAGACAAACCTCGACGATTTTTCGTCCGCACGAGAGCATTATGGGTGGGTTGTAAGCAGGAACCAAGAAAACTCTTGCTTGTGATAGTACTTGATTCGGCCCTATGAAATGAACCTTTCTCGGTTACGCCATCCGCTTTGGTGCCGCTTGATTATTTCCACGTTTCCGCTCAGCTGCATCCATCGAAGCGGAAACCGAAGACTCTTCCCATTAGAAGAGGACAGAAGAAGGAGATAAACACAGCACTCGTTGGACACGTGACTGCTATCGTAGCAAAAGTAGAAATCGATTAGCATCCTTTCCTTATGCAGCAAACACCATATCTTCTCTTTTTCCTTCCAGGCAGTGTGCTAGATACGATCATCTTCACGACGTAAGGATTAATTTGTTATCCTGTTTTTTGAAAAGACTTATCAATGTAGCAGTTCTTGCATCATGCATCGTATTATTTGCTTGTGATAGAGATTCATGAGTTAAATAGTTAAAGACTTGCACAATTTTTAGATAACAGAAATGAATCCTGTTTTGTTTCAGTTATATCTTTCATTAGCTGGCAAATCATTAAAAAAATAAAATAAATGTACTGCGTAATGGAGGCGCCTGGTTTTTATTGATATTTTTCATGCTTTTTCATGGAATACTCAACGAATCATTTTCAATGACCAGCTTTTCTATAATTTTTGACTTTAAAAAACAATGTAATAGCCGGACAGATTCATAGAATATATTTCTTTCTATAAAGAAAAGTAAATTAAAAAAATCACTGAAACCGTAAAGAAATACACATGTTTTGTGCCCCCCATTGGACGCCCATAAACAAGTGTTTCCATTTTCTAGCCTCACTGCACCCCTTTTCTCTTCAAACAAGAAGCCAATCCTCCTTGACAGCTAATAAACCGAGCCATATTTTACGAAACTCCTGCAAATCGACCGGCGTTTTCGAGGAACCGATAAAGCTCTTCGCTAGTCTCGCTACCTCAAGCGTTCAGGCAGCAACGATTGGCTTTTGCCTTCAAGCAGTGCCGATTGGACCGCCAAGGCACACTGTCAAACGCTCAAAGCAGAGCCTCAACATTCGCTTGCCGACACCATCGCACGCCAGGCGAACGAGATTTATAGCCAGTACGCAAGCGAGCTTACGTGGGTATATCTGTTTTATTACCCCCAAAGTGGCTATTCAATTATGGGAACCGGCAAGAGTGCGTCTCCGGCAAATACATTAATTTCGCTCCGACGAGCCCCCCGATCGAGAAACGCGGTTTGGTGGACTCGTTACAGGGCGTTTCTTAAAGTGCGCCCTTGAAAGCACATGGGACTGGGGACGGTTTCCGTTACTCTCGGGCGACGAAACCTTACACCCGAAATCGATGCCTTTACCGAATTGAAGAGGCCAGAAAGTTACTCTACGTCGTTAGCGTGCTCACGGACAGGCCCTGTGATGTAATGCAAAATGCGAACCGAATGCCCCTACAAATTAGTCCCCTATTGAACGATCAACAGCGTAGCGATGGCGGCGAGTAAACTCCAATGGCACCCATAATTTTCGTTCTTCACTTTCCCACTGTGCGCAAGCCGGTCAACCGGATTTGGCAAGGAGCAAGTGCAAAAACGTAGGCCAATCAGCACAACCGTCTATCGTCGACCAAACATCTCCTCCGAGTGTCATTAGTCTGGGGCAAAGGAATCCTTGGCACAGAGCTGATGACATAAAATACCCTACGAAATGACACGCGTAAAACGATATCAGTGGCACGATTTGGAACTACTTCAAAGTTTGCCTTTTTCTAGCGACCAGCTTTCATTACATTACATAGCAGGCGTAAGGACCTGATTTTGTCATCAAGAAGAATTAAGCAATCAAAACTATATCGCAAAAAGTGTGTACAATCGAAGCCGAAAAGACAGTTATCGGTTTGACTGTTGAATGTATAGTGATCGTATTGTGTTGTGCTTATTATTGCTTTAATGAGACAAAATAATAGTGACAACATATTACCTAACTGAATCAAAAATTATAATATTCCCTCAGCATAACCTCGGTAATGTTGTATTTCTAAATTTCATCTTTCATCAACGTATCATAGTTTGTTCATAGTTTCCAGGCGAGAAATTTGGAATTATAATTAACGATGTGAGTTGTCCAGAGCATACCTTGGGGAGTAATATCGGGTGAGATATTACGGTGACTCTGTTCATAGTATTTGTCGAACCTTCTGTCTCTGGCGTAGAAATTGATGTTTGTAGTTGCTAACGCGCAAGCTTTTCTTTAAAGCTACGGGCTATGAATGTTTTCCTTTTTCTGTCTTTTTCTCTCGATCTTTTTCTCGCTTGCTTTTATCTATCGTTCTCTAACAGCTCTGGTATATAATGTTGAACCTTTGTTATGTGGCTGAATGTTTCGTAGGTATAGAATTAGACTAGTAATGTATTAGCCCTTCGCTTTACAGCTCTCTATGGTTGCTGTTGAATGTTTAATTCGCATTTGTATGTCCTGTGTAATCGTAATAACGCTCTCCGCCACGAATGTGAATTGTATTTAAACCAGCGACATAGCTTTCTCCCGTATGTTATGCTCACTGTCGTAACTATTCTTTTCAAATAATCCTTTTTAGCAGCGCTTGGCATTGACAGTGCATCCTTGTAACCGAGTATATCTGTTGTATACCTTATTTTGCCGAGCGTGCGCCTTTTTACTCACTATTTCTAGAAGCCCAAACAGCATATCAATATCACCATCGTGTACTCCACGACTCCCTCTCAAAAACGAAACAAACAGATAGAGAAAACAAAACAATAAAAGCCATCATAGCCGGCAATTGGTTCCGCGCTAGTAAATGGATACCTATAAACACTTCCTTCACCAGCCAACATTAACTTTATTAGTCAGCCCACGGTAGGAGTAACTCGGAAGAAGCACACGTTCAATGTAACAGAAACCAACTACTGACAACAGCAACAATGTATGCACATCACACCGAACACGTCTCTCCACGAACCCTCATCCGCTCCCAAACTATCTCTCTTTCTCCCTCTATTTCTTCGGTCCACCGAAACGTTGGTCGAAGAAAGTACAAGCAAAAGCAAAATATCATCCATAATTGTGTTCTATTTCTTTGCGCTCCGGTCTACGCGACACATCCCTCAAACTGATTGAAACCCCGAATGAACGAAATTGCGCCACCCACAAAACAGGCCGCCCTCGAGACGGTCCGCTGCGAGGAGCTGCAGCTCGAGCTTTCGGCGGCGCTGAAATCCCGCCCAGGACGCACAGTCGGATCTGGCTCGGGCGGGTCGAGTGGACCGATGATGACTAGCCTTGGTGGCACGCTGTCCGGAACCGGCATGGTGGGTTCGACCTCCATCGGCAATAGCTGCACCGCCGTGAGCAATCCTTCGTCCGCCAGCGTAACCCTCAATAGCATCGGCGGCGGCGGTGGTGGCGGCGTCTACGGCCATGCAAGCTCCGTGGTGGGCAACAGTAGCGCCCTCGAGCGGTCGCTAGCAGGTTACGGCAGCTCAGTGACCAGCTCGGGCGTTGGCAGCGGTGGGGGCCGCGGGATGGACGGCATGGGAGGCATGGGACACGGCACGAGCATCGGTATGAGCAGCAGTAGTGGCATCGGATCCGGCAACACCGGCGGCAGCACCGTCACCTGGGCTCCCACGCCAACCGGACACCAGCAGGGCACCGAGATTGATAGAATAATGGCAAAGATCGAACAGGCACGTTTATCCATTGCTAATGTATGTGTGTTAAACTAGAGAACAAACTCCACACAATCTCCGCATTCACGTGTTCTTTCGCCCTTGTGTTCGATTCTGTTCGTTTTCGGTTGTTTTTTTATGGATTGAAATTACACTTTTTTGTTTTCGGTTCGATTGTTTTCGCTG
Organism: Anopheles nili; assembly: GCF_943737925.1. Lineage (NCBI taxonomy): Eukaryota > Metazoa > Arthropoda > Insecta > Diptera > Culicidae > Anopheles > Anopheles nili. Next base: position 5,935,290 of record NC_071291.1, on the reverse strand, counting down.
TACCATCTCTTTCTATTGCATTGAGATTCATAGTTTCCCTTCCGTTTGTTTGTCTTTTTGTCAGTTTTGTTTGCTCTTCCGCAGTTTTGAACAAACAATCAACTGCCCCCGGCACAGCTCAAGCAGTCCGGTTGCCTCCGGGTGCCCTGATCGGTGCCAATCCTGGGGCAGAGTTTTATCGTTTTACTAGACCGATCCAGTTCAGTGTGCCTGTTTTCTATGGATTGCCGTTATATGATTGTGTTTTGTTCGCTTCTTTCATTTCTATTGCCTCTCCTGGTCTCGCCTGCACAGGCACGGCCGCAAGCCAGGTTCACGATAAGAGTCAGTTCGCTCGTTTAGAATAGAAAACTTTCGAAAGTGGACGATAGAATAGCGAATAGATCAATAGACATTGTTTTGTTTTTCATGCAACACTTGATTTTTTTTATAATCTAGTTTTTAGGGAATGAATTGTGTTGCCTGTTGTGTTCGTTTCCCATTCGGCTGTTGCATTTTACTGATAGTACAAAGGATTAACAGTGGCGTATTGTATGGTTGAATGAACAGGAACTGTTGTGTGCAATTCAATCACTGTCTAAAATTTAAATTGGTTCTCCGATACACTAAACTTGATGGTAGCAGAAAATGTTTACTAGTTGAAGAATGTATGTCAAGGGTATATATATTTTTGTGAATCCTTTCTTTGTGTATATTTCTAGTTAAGATACAAATAGTCAGAAAAATTTTTAAATTTCTATTCCTTCAGCCATACAACGTCAATCTTTTAAATATTTGATTTGAGATGTATTTTGATACCACAACAGCTGCAATGTGTTCGGAACCTTGCCCATAATTTTAAAAAATAGAATAGCTCTAATTCAAATAGATTAGTTTGCAGTGCGCTGCCAACATTTCCAAGCATAACAACGCAATGGCCACCAGTGTGAGAAGATAACCTTTTTTCATAGCTGCAGGAGTTTTAGGTGTTTTTCTGCTTCTAGCTTAGTGTGCAGTTTCTATTTTCCTATTTTCTGTCGTCACCATAACCATTCCTCACGTGCAGCATCCGTTTTGTTCGTTCGTTGCAATGGTACGCAAGCAAACGGAGCTTAACAAAGATTCTACGTTTTGTTTTCCCGTTTTGGTCCCGTGTTGCCCTGCCTTGCCGGGTTTGCCACCGGGGGACCGGATACCTGCAAGGGTCGAAGCGAATCCGCCACGTCAGGCTGTGACCACGGGTGGGACCATGCATGGCGCGATAGCATGAAAATAAAACCTAGAACGGCGCCTCGTCTGCCATGACGTGTAGCGAAGCGAAATCAACCAGCCCGCACGACGAACGCACGCGAACGGATCAGAAACCGTGGCCCGACAACTGATATCCTGTCCTGATCGCTCGTTTTAGGACAATCGCATATTGGCCGAGCTCGAACATCCACGCACAACCGGACCGATCATGTCGTCGGCGCTGGGTACTAGCGGTCTGTCGAGCGTATCGGCTGGGCTCGGACTGTCCTCGCATCAGTCGCACCTGCATCAGACGCCCTCGAGCCTTGCATCACAGATCACCACTTCGGCCATACTAGGCGGCTTGTCCGGATTAAGCGGCGCTCCCATGGGTACCGGTGGGCTTGGCATGAACTCGATCGGGCTCGGCATGGGTGCCCCTGGTAGTGCCAGCGGAATCGGCGCCGGCGTTAGTTCGGCCATGGCCGCCGGTATCAGCTCTATCACCGGCGGTGTCAGCTCGATGGGAGTGACATCAAGCGCTAGCAGCCACGCACTGGCCGACGGGCAGTATAGCGGCCTCACGTCGTCCACCGGCGGAAGCAGCACGAACCACTACTCGACCAACGCCAACGTTTCACCACTGCCAAGCCGAGCAAACCCAATGAGCACCACCATGCCACCCCTCTGCCAGGTGCCATTACAATCTTTAGTGGTTTATTGTCCCCACCAACTAGTCATCTCATCTCATCAACGTCAATCCTTCCATATTCATATCATACATCCATATTATTATCCTTATGAGCGCCAAATTGCGATCAGAAATTGCTTTTGTGCAACTGTTTCCGATCGATTTTTAACAAATAAACAACAAACCAAGTGCCATCATGTATGTAGCACAAATCACTGGGCGCCTCCATGGCATAAGCGTGCTTTACAAAACACCATGCTTCTCCATGGCATTCAAAATCTTAGAAAACACCATGCGCCACCAAGAAACTATTTCTTACACATAGTTGGGTGCCTCCATAGCATACAAAATACCATGCTTCTGCATGGCTTTCAAAATGTTACAAAACACCATGCGCCTCCATGTGGTTGTTTTTTAACAAATAGTTGGGCGCCTAGATGATTACAAAATTTTACATTGAACTGAACTGTAAAGTTAAGATCCTTTCAAAGGAATCTCCAGATTGCTAATGAAACATACGACACCAGGCACGGTTTCGTGTACAAATAATTTGAGTAGAATGTTTGGTATAAGAAACATAACGACAAAAAGCGTTGCCATTTATCCCGCCTGTTGATTTTAACTCACAGTATTTAACACAAAGCTCCAACACACGCCACACTTTATTTTCTCCTATAATTGGCAATATTACAACTCTAACGATTGGCCCTTTGATAGATCGTTTTGTACATATCATCGTTCCAATAACCGAAAAGTGTTAGATGATTTATTTTCCCTCAAAGAACAAATTGTTCTGACTCCAACTCGATTCATATGCTGCTGTTCGCGCTCCAAAATGGCGCAGTAGATAGCTCAAGCCGTTGCCTGTTGACTCCATACCACCCGCTAACAAGTACCGAACCGTATCGATCGTAGCGTAGCCGTGTTCTTCAATTATTATAGATTGAATTATCCTTTTTGATTGCATGCCCAGTAGCTAACCACTATGCCGTAGTTCAAAGTTGAGTACCACGTAGATCGGGACACAGTGAGCCACCTCTCCTCTTCCTGTTCGATTTCAATCTGTTCTTTCGCTAGGCAGCAGCTGTAAGCAAGAAGCCTCTGTCACATTATACGTTACATCTTGCAGTGTTGTTTCAAGCTAAGTGAAATTCACAGCTAAGTCAAAAAAAACCTTTCAAATAACTGCAAGAAAAACTTGCCTAAGTCTTGCCATTCTGACTTATTTATTTTACTCTATGCATACAAGCAACAAAATCCAACAACATAAGCACATCAAATTGTTTTAGTATATCGGAAACTGCCACCTACCATCCAACATCGTTGGACTTCTACCGGAGACCAGTTAGGTTTGCGTTCTCTTCCTATGCCTGATTCTGCTACATTCTGGCGATGCGACAAACAAACCACTGCGGATGGATTCATTTAATAAGTACAAACGCGCTTTCCGCGGTTGATGGGGAGGTTTCTGTTCTTTCCCACAGCCTTATACTCTGGTCGCCTATATTGCTATGAAATTTCATTTACGCACAAAATGAAAATAGCAGCACAAGCGCCATCTTCGTGAACCGTTCACCGATGTTCTTGCATCATTTGACGGTTTGTTGGCGAACCACAAAGCTGTTCTTCTCGTTTGAGCTTTTTGTCAGATCTTCTTCTCGAGCCGACTCGCTTTCGCATCACTATTTCCTCGCACCGTCTCACTTTGCCAGATTGTTGGTCACTGCAACATGGCAAACAAGCTCCAGACTCGCTTTCAATTATGGCGCAGATCTAATAAAATTGATTATAGCATCCGGGGCCCGGCGGCTTTAAAAATGAATACACTTTTAGCATCTGAGGGTGGCCCACTTAAAAGCAAACCGGTGGCACGGCGGAGATGGTTCATTTTATTTCTGTCTATCTAACGGACGCCTGGTTCCACGAGAGGCTTAGCGTGCCATCAAAAATGAGCATCATTTGAGAAAAACTGACTCATGTTGCTATCATTCGTCTCCATTAGTGAGCCGCAGGCAGCTGATGCGTACAAACGTTCGATTGTTTGCAGCCCAGAGACGGAAAGTTTTTCGCAGTATATAAACGAATCCAAGCATCATTCTCTTGCTACGGAACGTCTAACATGAGCAGGGATTTCAAAAGCTCTGCCTACTTATTTTCCACTTGATGGTAAAATATGCGTCCGTTTTACTTCACGTTGCATGCAAAAAAAGCGTGGTATAGTCACAAAATGATATTAAGTAAACTGAGAGCCTTTGTCAAAGGAAATGACCACCACTTTGCAGCTGATTGCCTCCAGCGAGTCATCAATCAAACGAGCCTATTCCACTATCCTCTATGATCATTTACAAGGACGCGGGTGCACTTAACGTTGATAATTGGAAGCGCATGTTTTTACAGTCGTATCAAGATCCGAACCTCATCTTCAGCTACTAGCAAACACCCATTAGTGAACAATACCCGAGACTTAAATCATTTTCGATAGTTCTTTTTTCTCCTCTTGTATCTCCGAAATCGCCTTGAACTGTCACAAACACGATGATGTAATAACTGCTCCCAGTAGCCCACGACGTATCGTGTAGCACAGTGTAATGAATTGTAATGTATGGCGACGCCAGTTGCTCCGTTCGTGTCTGCAATGGCCCAACGACCCTGTGCTCTATTGTGAGCGGTAGTGCTGAACTTCGACACTCGATTGTGTCGTTGGTACAGCAGAAAATTGTCCGTCGCTGTGTAGCGTTTGATTTATACACATTCTGTCTACTACAGCGTGCGTGGTTGGGCTTTAACATTGGAAAAGTGCTAAACCAAAGCTACAAACCCTCGCCCCACCTACATGTTAGAAGCATAGGAAAAAAAATCTTCTTCAAGCGATGAACGAAAAGCGGATCGCACATATAAGGAATAAATCCTTTTCCGAAGAAAAAAAAATCCTCGACTGCTTGTTATAGTGGAGTTCTCTCATGAGTTTCCCCCAACATGCTTCGAATCTTTGAGCCGCATTCCCTACTACACGCTACAGTTTTCAAATCCATCCTTTGGGATCTTCCCTCCATATGCCGGGTAGTCGTTTCTTTCGAAAACGTCCATAGCGAAGCTCGTGCGGGTCCGGGATGCTTCCGGTAGCAATTTCAACGCAAATGCAAGCGCTCCCATCCAAGCTGTTGCCGGCCATCTCGGCCGTCTGTCGAACGGGAACCTCAATCAATAACAATCTCGGATCCCAGGCACCCCGAATAATGCAACGTTATCGCTCCAGTCCAGCACGGGTCACCCTCTGTTTGATGCTCGGTGGCCAGGTTTGATGGGAGAAAAAAAGGGGTGTTTCATAAATGTTGGATTTATTGTTTTCGTTTAGCAAACCACTGAAAAAATGGCTCCACACGATGGGATTGGGCCACAGGCTGATCTGGTACACTCGTAAATTCAGCCACCTTGGTGTGGTCACGTAGTTTACTTCATCCACCTTTCACCAGCGCACCTCGCACTCAACTTTACTTGATTGATGCTAAAAACGAACACCTCACATATATCTTGCGGGATGACTTTTCTCGTTGAATCAAATCGTTGTTTTTGTGTGATTTAAGAACACCTCAAAACTGCCAGCTAGCCACTGATTGCTGTAAAGATTTTGCACCGTCACTTGATTTACGTTGGTGTTGGGATTTAATAGCGGTCGGTTATGATTGTGGTGCGCTGTAAAACGATCCCCTATTAATCCCGCCAACAGACGAACATTATTCAGTGCAAATTTAAACGGATGAAAAATTAAGATGAAACCAAGCAAGCAAGTACCCGCTTAGAGCTAGTTGTTGTTTGAGCTAAACTGTACGCATAACAATAGTTTATGAGGAGGCAGCAGTCTAGTTCGCCATGGCTAGACAGATTTTATGCTCATTCAGAGCCAAAGCCCAAAGACCTCTCTTCGGTGGTCGGGAGCGACGACAGCAATATCACATTTTATTGCACGTTCTTGGCTGCACAATGCTTTAATGCGACACGACCTTCCAGCGGCAATTTGCCGTCATCTGTATGCGCACCGGGACCGCGGAGAGTCGTTGTCTCGTACCAGCAGTTTGCCGCACTCGTCGCTAGCAGCTGAAGTCCGCCAGAACCAGGAAGGCCACTAGATTGGCGTATATCATGCTTGGAGTGTGTGTGCGTTTGACGCCACTAACTCACACAGCAAACACTATGACGCACTTCAGTGCCAGCAGGATGCATTTCGTCCCCGAAAGGCTACCGAGTATCTCTAAAGGCTGTTTCAATTCAAATTTGAACCCCACGAGTCCAAAACGAGGTCACACGCGCCTCCATTGATCGAGAGCGGAACAGGCACAAAGCCAACGCCAAACGGCACAGCCCAGTCAGTCGGTAGAAGCCATTGTGGCCGCACGACCGCGTAAGTCCCAATCTGCGCCGTTTTGGGCACGTGGCCGTTGGTAATCGTTTCTGCTGAACGGCATTTAATTAACCGTTGGATTTTGGTGCGATTCCCGGGGTACTGTCTCGCGTAGGTGCCATTACGTGCGACGTGAAGCTTCGTGCTCGTGTTTGGAGCTGTGTGACGGCCTAACCAGGGAAGCCATCGCTATGTAAACACAAAGCTTTGGGTTAAATATTTGCCCAGCAAACATTACCACGCAACCCCGTGCCTGAGCGCAACCGGCTGGGGTAAGTTTACTGTCGAATTTGTCGGAACAACAATCCCTGATGCCACCAACGGTGCCGAGTGTCTGTGGCTCGTCTGGACGTGAATGCGTCGCGTTCGATTCTAATCGTGTGAAATGAAAGTTCCTTCACGACCTGTAAACTGAGGGTAAAAAGCTCCCCGTGGAAGTCAGCGAAATGAAATAAAGTGCAAGAGTTAGTGTTCACACGTCGCCAACATTGAGATTAGATTGAGTTTTGAAGGGGTGCACCATAAAATATCCTCGCTCATGCGCGCGACGAGTTAACCTACCCACAAAACGGATAAATTAATGCAGGCATGTGGGCAAACATCTCTCTTCGTGCGCTGGCCGCTCTCAAAGCACCCTTCGGGGAAGAATTTCCGCACTCAATTTATGTATCAAATAATCACCGGCAAACGTTGCGTAAGAATGCCGGGCATTTTCATCGGTGATCCTCATCATCGCCACGGTCCGCCACTCGATTCATTGGAATTTTTAATCTCGCACCCGGCAACCGATCGTCGACGCGAGCCTGGCGAGTCGGCTTGCCTTGAGGACGGTGGGAAATCGTTGTGGAAATTCGCCTCCACCGAGCGGCACATTTCCATATTCATGAAACATTTGCCATTCCGTTCTCATTTGAATTCAACACCGCCGCCATTTTGGGGCGCCCAGGTTTCGCCGCACGATCGTTCGATACCGATTGTGGCGCCCTCTGGCGGAGCATCCGTCAGGAGCGCGCTCGGAGCTTCGTGTGCTCATGTGTTTATTTGATTTTCAGTTGTCCGTTTTCCGTTGGTCTCCTTGGTTTATCGTTCGTGTAAGTCCTTGCGCCATTCGCCTCATCGCACCGAACCTCTCCGACCCCATCATTCAAGAACCCGTCCCATCACGTACTGCCGCGTGTGTGTCGCATACGCACACGAACACGGATTGCGCCAGACGGTCGTCCTGGCTGCGTGTGATTTTTCTTTGTCCTCTTCCACAACCCACCCTTCCTTCGCTCCCACGGTTTTGCGCTGATCGCATTCTCACTCACGATCTCTTTCTCGTTCTCGCCCACGCGTGCATGCGCCCACGCAGAGCACGACCATGCCTGTCCTGTCGCTGCACAACACCCACTCGATACCGTCGGGTTCGGCGAGCTACACACTGGGGCTGAGTGTTGCGCCAGTCGCTTCATCCTACACCTTTCCGACACACTCGGCCACGACCGGTGGGTTGGCGAGTGTGCTGGGGGCGACGTCTGGCGTGACCGGAGCCGGCGTGTCCGGACTGACCGGGCTGGGCGGTGGGCTAGGGACGGGTGGCGGGCTCAACCTCACCTCAACCAACCCACTCACCAGCTCACTCGGTACCAACCTGACCAACTACAACACCAGCTCGTCTTACTCGACCTACACCAATCCGCTGTTGAGCGGGACCGGCGGTATCAGCTCGAAACTCAACATGAAGCCGCTCGACGAGCTTGACTTGCTGACGCGGTACGGTGGACGGGGCGGCACCCCTTGTTCTCCCATTCCCCCCGCCAACTGGGGTCTGGACAGCTACAGTGGCATCGATGGCGTCAATCCCGCCTTCATGCACACCCAAAACCGATCGCTCATCGGCATGGAGCTGGATGGTGAGTAACGAGAGGCATTTGGCGTGATCAAACAGGGTGTTAATCGTTTTTCAATCTCTCTTCCGCAGCTCGATCGCATGGGCTCACGCTGAACGGAACAGGTGAGCCGCAGGTCGACATGCTGGACATCCCGGGCAAGGGTAGATGCTGCGTGTTCATCGCCCGGTTCTCTTATGACCCACCGGAGTAAGTGTTATCGGAGTTCGATCTGTTCTTTAGCCATCACTCACGCGAACGTTGTCTCGCATTCACAGTGTGGAAGGTTCAGAAGGAGAGCTAGCGTTGTGTGCCGGTGACTACCTGCTGGTTTGGGGTAACGGTGAACCCCAGGGTGGATACTTCGACGCGGAACTTCTGGACGGTCGACGAGGACTCGTGCCGGCGTCCTTTGTGCAGAGACTCGTCGGTTAGTATCGTAGAGACGCTCTGTATCTGGGGTCTTTCGAATCAGTGGGCATTCTTCTTTCGTCCATCCAGGCGATGACCTGTTGGAATTCCACCAGGCCGTGGTTTCGACGTTGCGTGATGCGGACGACGCGCCTATCCCACTCGATCCGGCCCCGCTGCCCTCGAATAATCCGCTCATTCCACACACGTCCGAGGATCTGGCGCGGATCAGCGAAACTCATACCGATCTAGGACAAGATCTCGACGATGAAGCCGACACAGGTAGGCCACCACATGACCGCTGCATGTCCTTCTGCTCACCCCCGGGAGAAGAACGCGTCCAAGGGGACTTTTGTCATCCTGTCTTCCTTTCTTCTAATGGCGACTCTCTGCCTGACGTTCCTCACTCCCACGTTCTTTTCAAAGCACCTTCTTGCTTGCTCCATCAAGAATATCTTGATATAATCGTTGATATCTGCCTTCGGCCGTACCAGTTGTCGGCGGATATCAACCCTCTCTTCTCTCTGTACGTGATCTTTTCTCTGTTTATGTGTTAGTGTGTACGTGCATGGAACAAGAATAGATCTTGTACACGTTTGCACAATTCCAAAAAAGCAAACAAAAATACACAATATTTGTCTTCTGAGCTCAAGTGGCAACTGTTTGCATCAGAAACGATACATACCAACACACGCGTATCATGCAACAGTCACAAAAGCTTCCAAGCAGGAAGGAAATGAACACGAAACTTTACCATTGCATCAGAACTTTCTTTCAGACAAACAAACGTCATCGGGTCACGGCGAAAGTTCGCAATACACACATACACACCGAGCAGGGGCTTAATTTTTCTCACCAAACTTCCGAACTAGCGAACCTAAACGTACAAGCACGTTCCCCGCAGTTGGCCATGGTCTGTTTTCTGACATTTAAAGCAATTGCAATTTTCTTAAACGTTGTGTTGAAGGATAAAGTACTGTTGGAGTTATCCAATTTTTCTTAGTACTTCAAGACGGCCACCTTTTTTGAGACGAAAATCAAGCTAGAAGTAATGCTGGATTCTGTTGAATAAGCAGCGCTTTTCCAAAACGATCAACCCACAACGAGGAATGCGAATATTTTTGCAAGATTATCTAGAGAAATCCCCACCATCACCGGAGGCTAGCAGAAACGGTGCCGTTCCGAACCAACACAAGCCCCATCGCATTCCGGTGCAATGTCGTACATCCTTTTGGTCCTTTCGACTCGCTGCCTGCATGCCTCGCATGACTGGCATATTTTTAGAACATTCTCATCCTTTCCGTCCCCCAACCGGTGTGGCCTTGGCAGTTATCGAGATCGACAAGTATTTTTTTGTGGGTGTATTCTTTTTCACGCTACACACCCACCAAGATCAAAGCCGCAGCTTACGCGCACGTGTATTTTTTTTATCACCGATGTACAAATACCAACAAGACTTTTACCTGGTCGGCCTGCACAAGTCTCCTAGTCGCTTTTCGTTTATTTTTCCGTAGGGTAGACCTCTTTCTACGGGTATTTAATTTCCTGAACCCACCTGAGTTCAACAACGAATCAATAACAGACACGTTTAGCACCAATCGTTGGATCAATTAGATATGAAAAAGTTTCATTGCGAACATTGCCAAAGTTGGTGCGATTGCGTTCAGACGATCACGTTCAAGTGTGTGTCACGAGTGCGATAAGAGGAAGTTGTTTCCAGTGCGAGAAAATTTAATCGCTGAAGCACATGGGCTTGCATAACCCCACGCGACAAACCTTCTTTCAGTTGAATCCCATTCTGGTTCTCATTATCAACTCATTGCTGCAATCTCGCCGAAAGCGACCCAACTGAAGAGGAAGCACTCGAGTTCGCTTGGTAGAAAAGTTGAATTCACACATCTTACCGAGTACGTTTAACCATCCGGTAGGCAAACAGCGTCAATGATTATGATGTTAGCATAAAACCATTCCATTTCAAGATAAATACCGTACACTTTCATACGACAACACACGAGAGGGCGTTAATTTTGCCCGCACTGCGAAGGCATTTCTCGAGAACAGCAAGCAGATCGTAGCGTGATTTGAGCTATTTATTTTAATGAAATTCTGGGCTTATTTAGTCAACCGACAGCAACGATGTAATGCAACCATTCTAAATAGATTTTTCAACAGAATATAGCAGGGATAGCTATTTCTTTGGTAGGTAGGGATATGACTATTTTGAGCCCAGGGATAAAGCAGATTTTTTAAAATATTCATAATCAAAGAATATTTTTTTCGTTTTATTCGTTGAACCTTTTGTTAACACAAAATACCATTTATGGCTTCGCAAAAAGGATTTTTTATCTCCTTGAAGAATATAAACTTCTTCTCTATGCGGATCACGAATTGGTAAGGACATGCCATTAGGATTGCCATATATTCTAATTATTTTTGAAGCAATTTTTCCAGTCATGGTATTGCTCAGAATTCCGAGTACATTTAGTGAGATACTCGTTCTGATGACGATGTATGCAGTTTTTTGCGAAGAAGCACATCATGTTGTATATTTATTGTAATAAGCCCACGTTTCCCAATGTCATTTATTTTTATGGGTGCGTGGTTTAAATCTTCTACATATGTCTCTGTGTGGTAAATGTGACTTTCTGCAATTACCAGCACACTAGATCATACTGGTTGTGAAGGATTGTAAATAGAATAAAATGAAAAAAATCCTAAGTCCTGTTTAAAGCACTTTTTCATCCTGCATGAAAGATACAAGGTTCGGATGACGTAGTTGCGCGCTAAAACAGTACCTGTGGTTGCCTAGAGCTTCTACTCGGGACGATTGCGACAAAATCCTTCGCCTTTGCCCTTTTCTGTTCATCCCTAGGGCTTTACAGCATCCTAAGAGGCGGGATTTTGTAATAACTCACAAGAAGCATCCACCCCATCATCCGCTCGGTACAGGATTCGTTGCAGCGAGTTCCTCCGTTAACCAACTGTCAGCTGTCCCTGGCAGGGTTTTCTCATTCACTTTGTTCCACCGTTCGCAACACACGCTACACGAGGCAAACAAGTTGAATGTTTAAGAAAAAGCGCAGGCTAACACGGCGCAACAGATAGTAGCTCGATCGCGGGAAGAAAGGGACCACAATCCAGCATCGCCGAGTTAGGCTGAGAGCTCGGGAAAAAAGTTTCCAACGCTTACACCAATCCAAGCGAGTGTTGAAGAAAGGTTGGCAAAAAGTTTTGCACTTTCCTTTCATTTTCCCAGCGACATGTTTCTGTGGTTTTTGTGGCCAAAGAAACCGCACAAAGTGTTCCGTTTCCAGGGCTGGATAATATTATTATTTTCTTTTTCAACCCCTTTCGAAATATTGAATCAAAAGTTTTCTTCGTCACTGATCGGTACGATACGGCGCTTCCAACAAGGAGCTACATTTGACTGGGATCTTTTTTGTGACGAAAGCGCACAAACCGGTTCCAGATGTCATGGGAATGGGAAGAACTGCAGTTTTTTCCCTTGGCCTCATCATATAATGCTCGTTCTAGCTCTTTCTCTTTTCTGTTATCAGCTCACTGACTGGTGGATCTTCACTTCAAGTCTCGACCAACCAAAGTGTTCTTATTAATTTAAATCCCATGTGACAACACCTCTCACACCCGCTGCGGATCCTTGCGCGTTTTCTTGTGTGCACTAAAGGACATTCTCCAGTGCAGATGGCACCGAGGACGAACATGTTTCATCTGGTACTCGCTGGCAGGCACACTCCTCGTTGGCATTCTTGCCAACACGGACGGTGTCGTATTCCGCCCACTGTTCTGGTTCATCCTTTTGCGGGAGTGCGATTTCCTTCCAGCACAATTTGCCACCGCCAGGCGAGGCGCAATTGAGTTGAGACCATTGCATACATTTTTTGTTGAGCTGACTGTTCCGGTATTCTATCTGTCTGCATTCATCTTGCATGTGACCTTCCGTCTGAAGCGCTTCAACAATCAGTGCAGCGTCGTGCGAAAAACAATGGCCGCGATTAAAGAGCACCGTCTTCATCCGTGACCGGACATTGTACGTGCGCGATCCAAGACGTCCGGCACGCGTTCTCATTCAAGCGCCACGATCCGATTCGACCATGATTGTCGGTCTGGTGATCAAGAGCACCGTTGTGAACCCGCGGCTCTCGCACTGTGCGCTCGTTAGGCAAAGAGGAAAAGCCATCTCTCACCGGGAAATCTCAAACCGACTGGCCAGCCGGAAGCACGAGGTGCGATGAATGCGACAGATAAATAATTGGAATTTTTGCACTCACACAACCCTTCAAAAGCATAAAGCGTTTGCGTTACGTCACCACGCTTCTTTCCGGAGCGAGCTGGTGGAGGCGCCCAGTCACTGTGTCGGGTACCGGGCGCCTCCATCGTACCACCTTGGGCGAGTTTTTTTTTGCCCCATGGTATTCTCTTCTTCTGTTTTCTTTCTTTTTTTGCAATTCACTCCGCAATCCGGGCGTGGCGCGTTAGATCGCGTGCTAGTTGTCAGTGCATGTTTCCTGTCAGTTCCACTCGGCCCCGGAGTCGGGAGTGTGTGCAAGTGTGCGTGCTTGAGTAATGGCATCGTCTTGCAATTCCCGGAACCTACCGGGTGGAAACCCACCACGGAACCAGCGCTGCGTTTTGCTCGTTATCTTGCGGGAACAATATGTTACGCCCGCGGCCCGACTATTCCGGCGGCACGGGAAGCAAGCTCGTCCTAGTGGCGAGTGTGACTTACGAAGCGTTCCTTCGAGCGTGATATGTTTTTTTTTGATCGCGTATGCGCTAAAAGCGCGTGCCATAAATCTTATATTAAAACCATCGAGCTAAGAAAACATCCTCAAGGCGGACGCCACACAAATCACGAGACAATCGCGTTGGCCTGTGTCGAAGGGAAGATGCCCTAACGGCTGAGGAAGAGCCCAAGCGGAAGAGACCCATTTCTCATGTCGCCCGCCATCCGGTGCGAGGTGTCCCATTACGCTTCGTCTGAACGGGGTGTTCTCGGTTTTCAAATGAATTTCAATTTTTCTTTTCACCACCCAGCATCCGATGGGTGGAAAATTGAGGACCAGAACGGGTAATCGTTTCGGGTGTGACGGGCAAATTCGTCCCACGATTCGCGGTTACGATGCGCGATATTTCAAACTAATGGCACTAGGACGCCATCGCGAGATATTAGTTCTCCTTACATGCCTTTCACGGGTACACATTTAAATCAAGCCAAGCTCGGATGGTTCGGATTTGGTTCACAATGAAACACACGCCGTAAATGTGGCATCAATATCATCCGGAAAATATACACGCACGGCCAGACCCCAGGCTCTAAAAGGGACACCTTCAACGGGAACATTTCTTACACAACGTGCCTGAGTGTTAGACCATCTCTGTCCTATCGTTCTGTCTTCTGTCTCACTCTCTGTATGTGTGTCAGCCTTCTCTTTTTATGTATCTGTATCTGTTTGAGTGTATGTGTGTATGTAACTGTGCGTACTCGACGCCATTTGTGTTGTCGCGAGAGAAAGGGAGAATGCGTACTCCACTGTCGTCCTCGGTCTCTGTCCTTTCCCGTGGTGTCCGGACTCGAACCTCTCCCTATCGCGCAGACGGCCAACCGGCAACCGGCGCCGAACTAATGTTCTCCGTGTTAGTTCCTGCACCGAAGCACCTGACCCTGGAGCGGCAGCTGAACAAGAGCGTCCTGATCGGTTGGTCACAACCGGACCCGCCGATGTGCAACCAAATTGAGAGTTACCACGTCTACGTGGACGGCGTTCTCAAGGTGACGGTGAAGGCGACTGAACGTACACGCGCTCTTGTCGAAGGAGTCGACTCCAACCGGGTACGTAGCGGATCCAGCAATGCGGCCATACCAACCGTCGGCTCATTGGCATTTTTGCTTCTGATTTTCACAGCCACACCGAATCAGCGTGCGCAGTGTGACGCAGCATCGTCGTACGTCGAGGGATGCAGCCTGTACGATGATTATAGGTCGCGATACGGCTCACCTCGGGCCATCCGCCGTTAGGGCGACGCACATCACGTGCTCGAGTGCGGTCATCTCGTGGTTACCGGCGAACTCCAACCACCAGCACGTCGTTTGCGTCAACAACGTCGAGGTGCGAACGGTTAAGCCCGGCGTATATCGGCACACGATCACTGGTAGGTTCGAGGCATTTCGTGTGTTTTTACGTGGTGGAATGTCCGCTCATTTTGTATCACTCGCACAGGTCTGGCTCCAAGCACCCAGTACCGTGTGACGGTACGTGCCAAGCATCTACGAGCTCCAGGACAACAGCAGGTTCCTCCGACTGGACCTCCACCTGAGGAGGCTCCGGGAGCGTATACCGATTTCCGCACCCTCGCTAAAGGACTTCCGGATCCACCGCAGGTAGCCCCGCTTGCTTGCCACATTCACCCGCCACACCGTAGCCATTGCATTGACCACCTCACTCTCTCTCTCTCTCTCTCTCTCTCTCTCCCCGGTTTTTCCGATTTCATCACACCATGCCACTTTGCCGACTTTTCCGGCTATACTCTTTCTTTCTCTCTTTCGATTTCTTGCTCTTTCTCTCTCTCTCTCTCTCTCTCTTTCTGCCTCTCTCTCTCTCTCTCTCACACACACACACTTTATCTCTCGCTGTCAATTCCAACGCACACTATACTTGGGCTCAGGAGATCCAAGTCGAGGCCGGACCACAGGACGGTACGCTGCTCGTAACGTGGCAGCCGGTGACGCGTCCGCCTTCATCCGGACCCGTCACCGGTTATGCCGTGTACGCCGATGGCAAGAAGGTGACCGACGTCGACTCCCCAACTGGAGACCATGCGCTCATCGACATTGGCAAGCTGGTGGGCCTGAACCCGCGGGCCGTTACTGTGCGGACGAAATCGCGCGATTCGCAGTCGGCTGATAGCACGCCGACGATGATACCAAGTAAATATGCCACCACCGATCTGGGGGTGTTCTTTGGTTGTTTTGCTTTTCCGTTTTCTTTTGTTTGTTTGTTTTTTTTTTATGCTAGCCATTCTTTTGTTGGCCCCTGGCCTCGGTCTCTGGCCGGGGTCCGAGGTCGGGGCCACCTACAGGTTTAGTATACGTGTGCGTGACGTGGAATGTGTGTTGTTTTGCTCGATAGTACACGGTTTTGTAGCACCATCCTTTTTGCTAAGCACCGTCCCGGGGGTGAGAGCTTCGTTCCAGGCGTGCCACCCGAGACCGCTAAATGCCCCGTAGTCCTAAATGAAGGCGAATCCCAGGGAAACGTGCGTTCATTACTTCTGAGGCTCTAGCTTTCGCGGGTGTTCGCCCTCACCGACACGGTCCTCACTCTTATGATGCGTGTGCTATATGTGCTGTTCCCGAATCCCGCTCTACTCCCTTGAATCACCGTCATTATCATCATCGTCGTCACCGGCTAGCGTAAAAATCATGCGTTCCAAAACCAACTCGATCCGCTCGCCATTGTAAATATCCGCCCACATTTGCATCCATCCGTACTGACCTCTCTCAATGAAACTCCCTTCCTTGTGCAATTGTTGATACAGATCCTGGAAAAACACCTCAGCCAAGTCATCGTTCGGTATCAATCGAATTTCCTTTCGCTTATCGGTGCTAAGGAGACATTTCCAAAACCACGCTCTTGGTGCACAGAAACAAGCATAGACACGAAAAGGGAATGCTTTTCACGAGAAATGCAAATTTCACTGTAACCAAAAGAAAATTATATTGAGGAGAACCGAGACGCCATTACCTTTTACCATACCGTTGAAAAAATTTGTACACAAATTTTGTGGCTATCGCCTGATTACGAGAGAACAGGCGCGTTGTCAGAGCGCATGCGCCTGTTTACGCGAAATCGTACGATTTAAGCCGTTGGCGTTATCAACTTAAGCAACCTTGGTTGCTTGTGGTTAAGAAGTTTCAAGCATGCGAGGTTAAAGTAGTTAAATTTTGTCTTTTGCGATTTAACATTCGGGGATTATTTTTAAAACAGAACTATTCATTGTTAAATGTTTATTGAAATATGATATTGAAAATTAGCAATAGAAACATTCTCGCTTATTCTAATCAAGTGATGATGGATTCGACGCTCGCCCCGTTAACGAAACTTGAAACCGCGTAAATTGCAATATAAAGCTCCATCTGTTGGGCTCCATTTTGCTGTCGTCTGTTGGTACCGTTAGCCATTGTCAAGTTGCGTCAGAAAGCATACGCATACAAAGCGAAACAAACGTGTTAACTTCTCATACTCAAGTCAGCTTTGCCCAAGAACAGTTCAAAGTTAGGGTTTTTTAACAACATGGTGAAAGTTCGTGTTAGAGATTGCTAATTTGTTTTGGTAAAGCAGAAAACTTCGCTCCAACGTATTTCAAATTTAGGGACTGTTTTAGTGTAGCGAAAGCTCGAATTACAAAGTGCAAAATTTCTTTAAGAAAAGCATAACAGTAGAAATTTGAATTGTTGTTCAACTAGCGCTGGTAAATTTCGATTGATTTCCGAGGTACTAATTTTGTCATAATTGAATATGACACATTTGAGCTAGTAGGTTTTGAAGCAGCGCTAACAAAAGGTGCCTCGTGTAAAGTAACAATTGTGTCGAAGTAGTGAGGTTGTGTAAATAAAACATTTTTTATATATTTGATGGAAACATGAATTTACATTGGCGCCATGGGGTGAACCATGATGATCTCACGTACCGGCGGCTTTGCAAAATATGATAACGACGCCACATTGTGTATGAGTGTAGTGGTCTTGAGCTTCGCGAATGTACGTTGCTTGATGAAGGTTGCAGCCATGACTCATTCGCATGGCCATAGCTTAACCGTTGCAAAACTGGTTGCAAAAAACAAGGGGTGTGAGGTTGATTCTTCGGCGCGTTAAACACGAGCCCCCATTGGTAGTATTGACGATGTCACGACAAGCATACAGTGAGTTCTGTCGCGGGTTACTCCCACGGCCGCTAGCTGTATTTTCGAAGATGTGGTCTAGAACTTTGCCGGTGGTTGGACGCAAGCACAGTGCGTAGTGAGTTCAACGTTTTCGAACTACATATTTGCACTGAGAATAATTACTTTTACTATCGTAGATGAATGTAGAGTAGTTGGCCCAATTGTCATGTGTGATTTCCAGTAACATATATATATATATGGTTGTCGATGCACTCGTCTTATCGCCAACATCCCGATCACTTTCCAACATAACAAAGCCATGTCGGAGCTGGATCTTCCGCTCGAATGTGTACGTAAAAAAGTTTGGTCTATGTCTTTTCGTTGCTTTCAGTACGACCAAGAAAGCATGAGCTAGCTGTAGTCACTGTTAAATGTACTCTGTAAAGCCACGTTTTCGGCGATGATGGTGAATCTGTATAAACGATGTTGCCGTTCAATTGCATACCTTAATTTACAGAAATTCGTTTGTTTCGTTTATTTTCTTTCCCCTTCTCGCGCTTCCTCTCTCTGTTCCCATCCATGAAATTTCGTCCGCACCCTACCTCCTGGTAATCCTGAAATCATTTTCCTTTCCCGACCGCTTCTCACGACCACCATAAACCCTCTCTCGTCCTTTTGCCACCCTTGAACCAAACCGAAACGACGACGTCGTCGGAATGAATGACGTTCATCGTTTCATCGATACCAAAATGTTCTTTGCTATTGAAAAAAAAAACTCCTATACCACCACGAACCAAACCAAACCACTGAACCACCAACTTGCCAAAACCAAATACCAAATATCAAAACAAAACAAAAAAAACAAAATCTACCTTGTGTGTCGCTTCCACGTGTGTCACGTGTTCGATGATTTTTGCAAAATTTCAAAATTATTGGCTTCGGATACCCTGAACCAAATACTGAAAATGGACTAAACTATTCATCATCATCACTACATCAACAACAACCACCACCCCTTTTATCGACACCACCACAACAACATCATCAACAACAACAACAACTACAACAACAACAACAACAACTTCACCAACAACAACAACTACAACAACAACAACATCATCATCAACAACCGCAACACAATCAAGACCAAGTGCGTGCCGCCGCTAGGAATCGGAATCCGGGGAGTGCGATGCAGCCGCAACCGGGTGGCCATATGCGCAACCAGCG
Source organism: Anopheles nili (assembly GCF_943737925.1). Lineage (NCBI taxonomy): Eukaryota > Metazoa > Arthropoda > Insecta > Diptera > Culicidae > Anopheles > Anopheles nili. The sequence continues at coordinate 5,916,581 of NC_071291.1, read as the reverse complement.
AATGATGAACAACCAGGTGATGGGTGGCATGAACAATCAGATGCAGCAGATGAATCCCAACCAGGTCATCGATCACGACGAGAACCTCAGCGATAAGGAGATCTACCCGGGATCGATGCACCAGCAGGTGAGTGTCAAGTGCCAAGGGAGTTTGGGTCTAGGGGATATTGTTACTTTCGCGGTCTAATGTTCAGGCGGAGGTGTATCATCGCAAACTGATAGTAGAAGAGGATAAAAGGACCCTTCAACATGACACCAAGTGTCACTTTTAGAGTCTCAATTTTCCGTCTGCCGACAAACGTTCGAACGTCTCTTTTGCATACGTTGCATACGTTTCCCCCACTAACGTTGTTCGCTCAGTATTCGGTTTTTTATCGAACGAAGATACCAACATTAATTCTATCGGATTAAACACAACCCTCCCATTTGCACACCGATAATCCCCAAACCACATAGAGCACCGCAAAATTGAACCAACATAACGCGTACACACAGGAACGGTCGCAGCGTGACTCGAACAGCAGCAGCATACCGGCGATCGAAATCACGAAAGATGCGACCGGCGATACGTATGTTAGCGACGATAGCGAATACCAAGATGGTGCCAGCAGCGGCGGCGGAAGTAGCCGTCGCCGCAGCGGCTCTCACGGGCCGCCGCAGCAGCAACAGGTTAGAGCAAATACTACACGCAGCCTCTCTACTACCAAATGTCTTCACTGTCTCAGTATCTTTGTCTATCACAATGCTGTAAAATCTCTATGTCTCTCGCTCTCTCTCTCTCTCTCTCACACACATACACACATACTCACTCTCTTTCTCTGTCTCTCTCTCTTCCCTTTCATTCTGTCCGTCTGACTTTCTCTCTCTCTCTATATATATATATCCTTTTGTGCACCTATAAGCACGGACCTTTGCTTTGATTGTCAGGTTTCTGTACATCTGTTTCTGCAAGATGCCCTCTCAGTGCCACGTCAGTACCTTTCGAGGGAGTCCAATCTTTCTGTACATGCTAGTGGTAGCACGATGGCATAGTACGTTGGGAACATATCCTCGGACTGATCCCGGACTGATGCCTTATCCTTATGCATTCGTTCAGAGCGTCTTGCTTCTGGCTGAATGTGCTGTTGCTTGACCACCAAATGCTACTTTCTTATCTATCTGTCTCTCTTACACACTGCCAAGAAACAGCTTTTACTCCTTCTTACGCAATCTCGTAAATGGCGTCATGCATCATATCCTGTTTTCTTCTAAACTGTTTGACTGTGTGCGTATTGTGTATCCATGTTTTGTGCCTTCGTACAGTAAAACCTCGCACCTGTATATACATCATGCTGCCCTGCAACGAAGACAATTCCTTTGAAAAAATCTAATATGGCCCCCTCAATTCGTCATCAACTTTTGCATCGCACTCTGTCTTTCTCTCTCTATCTCTCTCTTTCTCTTTCTCTCTCAACGATGAGTTCGGCGTTGCTGTTTGATACCAACCCGCTAACGCATGGCTAAGTAGTTTGGTGTGTAAACAGCTTAGGCAGAGGAGCCATTTGACGTTTAGATTGTCACCATATTTGACATTTCACCATATTTCATCACGTTTCCCGTGTCACGTGCGATTCGATTCTACACTGGCAATTCATCTTTTACACCCTGAGACGTTGTACACATTCCACAAGGATAAAAAATCGCACACTTAGTCGTTCCTGGTCTTGCCGGCTAGTTGATTGCCCCCCAACAACCTACCAAACTGGTTCACAGTAAAAATCCACCTGTAACGTCGACACTCACCGTAGCTAGTGGCTTCAATGGATTCTTGAAGGGGTCCGGCCGTTTGTAAATAATGATCGTACAACAAATCCATCCCATAACAGAGGAAGACGTACCTAATGCACCAATCATTGGTCAAAGAATCCATGCGTAACCCTTGTTCGTCGCCTGCTTGCGATCCCGATCGGTCCCGAAGGTGGAAGCTCATTCCTTCGACGCAATGTAGAGCCTGCAAACACGTAGCCCCAGTATGTTCCACGCGCCGAAGCAATTGGTTTTGCCGCTTAGTTTCTACTTCCTGTACCGTAAACGTACTTGCTCGTTTTGTACATTTATCAAGCTCCTCGGCGATTTTGTGGTGTACCTCTGTCACGCTGATGCTATTTGCTCCTCGGTTGACCTCCTCTTTTGTAGGCTGGTTTTGTTCGTTGGTTCCTCGGTAATTGTAATTATTCAGTCGATTGTTTTTTGTGTGTACATGCTTGCAAATCACGGCAGTTGATGTTGTGAATCGTTGAGATATATGCTCAGTACTAAGCCGTAAAATACATTCATCTCCACTGTTCTAATTTCCGGATTGTGTGCTCGAACGGTAGACTCTAACAAAATTTGTCGTTTAATTTGTCGTTTCCTTACACACGCACGTACGCGTACGATACTGTGGTGCTTTGTCACGGATAAACGTGGGAATATCTGTAGGGTTACCGCAATCAAGGTATGGCCGGCAACGCCGCCGGGCGACAGCAGAACCCACAAGGACCAAACCAGCAGTACTACGGTAATCCGGGACAATCGCAACCAGGCATGACCGGGCAGCAGCAGCAGCAGCAACAGCAACAGCAGCAACAACAACCCGGCATGAATCGCAACCAGAACCAGCAGCGTCCTGGCATGAACCCGAACCAGCCGATGCCAACCCAAGCCCAACAGCAGCAACAGCAACAGCAGGCGCAACAACAACGGATGGCTCAGGGTGGCGTAGGAACGGGACAGCAAATGACGCCGCAGAACATGCAACCATATCCGCCACACCTAAGCGGGGCGTCCAAGAAACCGCGTTACTTCAACGCCCTGTTTGACTACGATCCGGCCACGATGAGCCCAAACCCGGACGCCTGCGAAGAGGAGCTGCCTTTCAACGAGGGTGATACAATCAAGGTAGGCTGACGAGCGTGTTTGTGAACTGAAGACAGAGACTGAAGTAGCGTTGGTTCCGATGGTCCTGCAGGTGTACGGTGAGAAGGATCCAGACGGTTTCTACTGGGGTGAGCTGCGCGGACGTCAAGGTTTCGTCCCGCACAACATGGTCCAGGAGGTGGAGGACGGCGCCCAGGGCGGTGTTGGTCCGTCCGTACGTGGCATAAGCCGCGACCGTTGGGGAGACATCTACGCCAACATGCCAGTAAGACGAATGTTCGCCCTGTACGATTACGACCCACAGGAGCTGAGCCCGAACGTGGACGCCGAGGTGAGGCCCTAGACTAACCCATACTTCTTTCATCATCCATGTCCAACAATCGCTGGAGACATTCTTGGACCTTTTCTATTGTAACTAACAACCAGTAGTGGACTCTCGAACACACACACACACACATGACTGTTCCGCGAACGAAGACCATATACATTTTATCCAACAGCTCCTCGCGTCCGGCTTGGCGTGTTTTGGCGCAAAATAAGAACGCGTATGATCCTGCAGGCGTATGTAACGCGATTGTGGAGGCCCACACGTCTCCATCCGTGTCTGTACTGTTTCTTGTTCATGCGTTAAGGATTTTATATCCCGTTTCATTATCCAATCGCTGCATGCTGCATGCCCGCTTTCGGACACTTCTATCACGATTTTAGTACAACGTTACACCTAGCGATGCTAACGAGTCACCAGCCTAGCGAGCCTGCCGTTAGATTCCGCGACTAGCGCGAGAGTCCGTGACATCTTCTCGTGCTTTCGAAACAGAAAACTGGGGTTAGCCGAGCCAAACGCGTGCAAAGTCATTCCAAATGCGACACTCAAAACTAAAAATCCGTGCGAAACAAACTCACCAAACCTCAACGAAAATCATCTGAACACAGCCACGCTCGATCGTCGCGCGATCAGACCCAACAATCCACCGATCAGAAAACCAATTCATACCCGTAGTGGCATTCGTAATTGACTTATGTGGCTCTACCCCGATTTCTTTCCGACTCCCCCCTCACTGCAGGTGGAACTGAGTTTCCAAACCGGCGCCGTCATACTCGTGTATGGTGACATGGACGAGGACGGCTTCTACATGGGCGAGCTGGACGGCGTGCGCGGGCTGGTGCCGTCCAACTTCCTCACGGAAGCACCGGACCAGTACAGCCAGCAGGGCCCGGCCGGCAACAACCTCGCCCAGCGCACGCTCAACAGTGGCAACAACCGCGGTCGAGGGATCGGACCGGGGGCTCGCGGCCCGCCGCCGCCACCGCGGGATGCCATGATGGGCGGCATGGGTGGCATGGGCCAACGGGGTCCGCAACGGAAAGGTATGTTCCGCTAGCTAGTTCTCGCCACCCGTTTTCGGTAGTGTTTGAGAGTCTCTTCACCTTCCGTTTCCTTCGGTTTACTCCTTGCCCTGGTTCTTCTTCTGTGTTCTATTTTCTTCCACTTTACCACTTTGCCACGATTCGCGTTTTTCTACTTTTTGCTATCTCTTCTACTGCAAATCTTTTATCTTTCTCTTGTTCTCTTTATCCATCTTTCGATCTTTTTATTTTACTTAACTTCCTTTAACCTTAGACCTGCATTTTCAAATCTCTCACTTCACTTCCATACTACTCTTTCCGTTGAAAAGTTTCGCTATTGTACCCTTTTTGTTTCTGTTATCCAACTGCTTATTTATTTTTCTTATGCCATTTATATCTCTTTTCTACCGTTTTTTCTTAGTTAGTTCATTCATATCCTTTTCTTGAGTTGTACGATGTCACTCAGGCATAACGCGTGTTTTTTTTTTGTTACACCCACCAAACCTACTAGTTATCTTATCACACTTGTCGACTGTTGCGAAACACGTTGGCCATACCTATTTTCTTTATAGCTTAGTTTCAATTTTGGAGTTTTATCAAACATCCTATTCCCCACCCCACTCTTCCCCAGCTACGATCACAGCCCATACAAGTATCTCTACGTCCATTTCTTCCGTAACGATTATCTCGGCTCGCTAGTAGCCATTCCGTTCGCAGCCTTTATTTTGTTCCTTTGTCATACGTATCAATCATACCTGATACTGCCTCCTGCTGCTCTCCTTGTGGTATAGTTTGTTTATTTTTTTTAACGCTTTGGTGGTTCCTAAGAAAGCGATACATACACATGCATACGTACACATACATACACGTACACTCGCCTGTTTTCGGCGGTGAGCATACCATTTGGTATGGCCAACAAGGCTAACCGTGCCTCGGGCACACTGAGTCCTGGGGCCGATGGCGACAAACATCGGGTCATTATTTCGCTACCCCATGTCACTACTCATCGTGTCCAACTAACAACCCTAAAGTCGCTACATCTTCCGTTCACTTTCTAATCACAATCACCACCCAAAGAGCGTCACAGAAAGGAAAAAAACAAAATTACAATGTGGAATCAGTATGAAGGTTTTAAGGAAAATTGCATTAGAAACACTGAACATTTTCAGTTTTTTACAATTCAAAACTCCCATGTAACAAACCGCAGCAAATGGCAACGCCACAGATCACTCACAGAATATTGCTCACCAGTGCCAGTTCCGTAGTCAAGTGTGGTCCACGTCAATGTGGGACAGTTCGTTTTAAAAATGTTATTTTTCGTTCGTTAGCTCGTTTGATTTCGTTCTTTAGTTCAAACTGTTTTCATTGACCATTCGATTCGCTTTCAAACGCGTTTTTCTTACGAATACCTTTTTTATTTATTTCACAACATTATGTTTAAACATAGAGCACTTTGCATCATGCGATTGTTTTGATCACATATGCTCACGTCTGGAACCAACCCCTGAAATCGTTCGTTAGACGAAGCGTCCGAAGCATAGCTCGAACGTGAACATTACGATTACAGTGAATTTTCCCACCGTTTCCCGGTTTCCCGTATTCTATAAAGGTAATAGCGTGATAATCGGCTTAAAACTGAGCTCATCCATTTATTTCAAGCCCGCCGCGAATCAGAATCACTAAAAAATTAATTGAATGAAAATCTCATGCATTGGCGCAAAGGCGAATTAAATGGTGAAAATATTTGCCAGCTTTATTGAAGCGCTTTTCGAAAATTTTGGCAAGCAAAAGCCTAATGCATCTCGTGCGGCTAGCAAATTTAACGCAAATAGCATAAAGCATACAAGTGACGTTTTCAATGTCCCTTTTACTTACTAACTACACTACTGCGCCTAATGCACATCACCCACTCCACTGAAAAGGGTTGGAACCTGGTTAGCACATGATTGCTTGATTTACTTCCATTTCCATAGTTTCCGCTTTTCAGGTGTGTTTTTTGTATTTTTTTCTCCATCGCGTAATGTCGTACGAAGAGCAAGAAAAGTAGTCGAATTTTGCTAAAGAATAAAAACGCCTTCTTCCAGAACGTTAACAAGAGGTCTTGTAGAAAATAATTTGCCTGGTTTGACTGAAAACCTGTATCGCTGTCGCTTACGACGCTTGGAAAATTTGCATTTCAATCGGGATGTTCAACATAACGCGCAGAAAGATGTAGCCCTTAAGTGTAGGCTACAAATATGCACTGCTTTAAACGATGCAATGTAAACTTCAGCAAACTGTTGAAACAAACCAAAATCAACCCAAGAACTAAATCTAATTGATAAACATAAAAATAAAAGCTTTAAATGTTCAGTGTACGCACCATTTCAAAAACAATCTCCTCTCCCTCTAATTTGCTAGCTACAAGTTTGTCATTATCTGTCCACGTTTTCATATCTCTTTTTGGCTTATTTCTCAATACTACTGGCCTTACTAACCTCCATTTCGCATCTGTATGTCCGGATTGTATTACTTTTTTGTTGTTTTGTTTCGTATAAAGCGAAGAAGCTACACCTTTTAATGTTTGTCGATAACAACTTTGTTAGCAACCATCATATAGTCTCTATTCCTTCAATATTCCATTGTATCGCTTCTCACATACACTCACATATTCGTTGTTACCTTTTGATATGTACCCAGGAAGTTTTCACAATTTCCACCGTTTCTATTCCATGCAGTTCAGTCTATTAACCCTTTTTCATTACACCCTTCTCGATAGTTCTTCAATTTTTTGAACCGTTTCACACATGCCTTGTTTTGCCCTTACCTTCGTTTACAATACTTATTTCCTGTTTCCAAATCTCTAGCTTCACTACTAAACAACTAATCTAACCCCCGGAACAGTTGGCTTAAACGGATTCAACGCGTGATTTAGATCTCCTCAAATTGTAGCAATACATTTGGTTGTTTATATCCCTACTGGCGTGTTGATGCACCATATCCTTCCATGTCCCGCCGCAACGCTCCCAGAATGCGTTAGCACGGGCTCATTGTTGCATGAACACATACCCGTATAAGTGTGCGAAGTCCCACGCACCCAGGCGGTACATACGCTGGAATGCCGTTTAAGCCAAGTGTCATGTGTCCATTTATCGTTTTAAGAATTCTCTGCTCTGCCGTGATAAATGTCAAGTTTTTATGTTGTTCGTTATTAGATGCTCGCCCTTCTTCCCCTACATTATTAGACAACATGGGTCACCCTGCCATGGGTCACCAAACGCAGGTAACTACTCAAGAGTCAAGCCATTACGAATAAAAAAAAAGTACAGTAATCGAGACCAAGCGAACCGAACCCACCTCAGACGAGTCTCTTGCGATTCCAAAGTAGGCACTGACCGATGCAAAGGGATCCAAGTGCTAGTTTTCACAGAACAAAAACCAAACCAAAATAAGAAGAAGAAAAAAAACGAAACGAAATGCAAAACTTTGTCACGTACCTTATGGTGGAAGGACGACGCTAACGGTAATTCTGAATTTCTGAGCTCCCGTGGTTTACGAATTTGAAGTTTACGCTACTAGTGGTATTAAAGAAGTCGTAGATTTGCCTAAGACGCTCACACATTTTCAACCATTGTGTGGGCCCGGAAATGGCTCGAAAACGAAATTCACAATTAGCCGAGGTTGTTCCTTGCTCTCGTTCCGTTTTGTTTTTGTTCACACTTAAACCGACGCAGACCTGTACAAACAAAAGAAACATTCGCTGCTTGTGCCTCTACTACACCCAAACCGCCCACCAGAAAAAAAAAGAAACATTGTCAAACTTCATTTTCGACCTACAATACCACTGTCGGCCACCCAACAAACTCCAATTTCACACAGAAAATATGCGATAAACTGCAATACATACACCACCGCACCGCAAGGATCCCATCTAGAGCCTCCCGGGCGTAACATCACGTGAGGGAAAAATATGCCGGCACAGTCGAATGCCAAGAGAATACCGTACCGGAACGTAGGACATGGTTTTATCGATTTTTATCTTACCAATTCTAGTTGCGTTTTGTTTATTTGATGTTTCCGTTCATTATCGTTGTTAATGTTATACTAGCGTTGCTTTTTTCCTTTAAATTCTAATTTTTTGGGTTGTAGTTGTGATTCAAATGTTAATTAAAAAAGAACCAATCCGCCACGCACTTGCCGCTTCGTTTCGAGGATGGAACGAAACTGGAACGTTGAAGTATGTTATCTTACCCCTTCTGGATTCAAGCAGGTGTACTTTTAAAACTTTTCTCACCAACCAGCTAGCTGTCGGCTTTCCGTTCTGCTATGTTAGTGATTTTTAACATCATCCAATGCTAAAATCTCAACCACGACTACCCAGGTCGTATTCGCCGTTCCCCAAACGAACCTGTACTTTGATTGCTAACCCACTGCCACAAAATTACCCACCCCTCCAAGCGAACGAATACATCTATATTACTTTTATGTTTGAACTACTCACTGTTCTTGTTTTGTTGTCGTGTGCTTTTATCAGCAAGCAAGATACACGCTCATTACTCTCACGTTGTCTTATTTGGAGCGACTCAATTACTGTCTGTCTCATGCGTATTGTCTGCTCAGATTTTCCTTTTCCTCTTATTTTCCGTTTCCTTTTGCATCATCAGTGTTACTGCTCTGTCATTAGTTTACTGCGATCGAATGGTTTTAATCAACCAAAGGCATTTCTCCTCTCCATGTTTTGCCTCGTAGTAGTGGTCTGTCAACTTTATCATTAGATGTTTCGTATTGTGTTGTTGGTCGTTGCAGGCCTTTTATACGCATTGGTAAAATGCATCGATTGTTAAATTGCAGCAGCGCGTCAAATAGCACTGAGTTCTTTAACAAAACTGCAGACAATGATCGATTGCTCGCGCGCCTGTTTTGCACAGCGCTTCAATATGAGTTGATAACGCTATTCGATTTCTACTAGCAATTTTAGTGAACATGATGTTATATTTCGTTCAAATAGAATACTTTCGATATGTGTGGTTTAAAATCGGTGTCAACACATTTAAGATCTAGAAACTCTCTTGGCTGAATATCGCAGACAACCGATCGAGCCGATCAAACGAAGACGGTCTACCGTTCATGGAGCAAGTTCTGCAAATTCTGCTTTTGAATGTTTGATCGTTTTGCCCTTTTTATTTTTTTCATTGTTTGGTTTTATTGACGTTTGGATAATAACTAGAGGATAGACTGCGCCACTGCCAACACCGCTGAAAGCTTCATATATATATATATTAGATTTCCGGTATAATTTAAATATGACCGGCTAGTAAATTTATTTTTCTTACTCACTTATTTAGTGTGCGATTGATTGATCTGTTCTCGATTTTCTCTCCGCAATGCGGCTGCATTTTTTCATATTTTTTTTTCTTTATAATATTCGGTGTGAATATTTTTTCAAATTGTTTTGCATTAGAACTGTTTTTTGTTTTTTTTTTTTATTTATGTTTTTGTTCGAAGAAAACTTATTCTATCGCATAAACTACACTGCGAGAACCAATCCCACTTTCCAAATAGGATTGCGAATAAAAAGAAATAAAATACCTGACATGCCTATTGCAATCAGACACACAGAAATGCATTCGCTCAGTTCCGCAAAACAAAAGCAAACATCACAACGCGTGCACCAGAGGTTCCAGAAGTTTGATTGCATACATGTAAAGCCTTCAGCACAGCCACAGTCATACGCTAGGGGCCAAGCTACAGGTTTAGTACCAAACGGACATATCGAATCGGGCGAACGACAGTCGTACATGAGCAATAGGAATTGGAAAACGGAACCGAAACACAGCTTCCCCAAAAGTTTCCTAGATCAAAACAGCCTCTCCCAAACGCCACCTACCGAATAACAACAGAAGACACCGCAGTTGGTACCATGGGCAGGGAAGTCTATGTGCTGGTAGTAACCGTGAACATGCTGTTCATTTAATTGTCTGGCCTGCCTCTGTCAATCTATCTGTCCTTCCTGTCTGCTACTCGTCTGCCTGTCTGTCCGTTTGTTCTCATATACGTACTACCGCCTATTCATGTATATTTTCCTATCTATTCATCTGCCTGGTTAGCTGTGCCTGTTCGTTCGTGTAATATTGCGTATCGGCGTGTGGCCTCTCCCGAATCCGCTCTCCGTAATCGTCACCATCTGCAAATTTTGCCCTTCATAGCCAATCGGTTCAAGTATGCCACTCCCCAAAGCTGTCAAAGCTCGCAGTCGCCATTGGCGAACGGGATTCAACGCTTCCCAGTACCGGGAGCCGGTACATGGCGCCTTTGAGTCCCGGTGCAAGGCATGTTTGTAGCACTAACACGCCCGTATGTGCACTGTTGAACGTCCACCGGCGATATGGTGTGTGCTCTCGGAAGCTACAATTGGATGACCCGATTTTCCTCGATTTTCCCGCCGTTTCATACGCGGCTTCTACTCCGGCTATGGCGTAGCGGAATCACCTGCTGCCCACGAGCTCACCTGTTGTTGTACGGAGCGGTCGGGACAGGACGCGTAAGTGTGTTTCGGTGTCTAGCTGTCAGTTCGTGTGTCTCGTATCTCGGCTGTACCAGGTGTGGGTTTGCTCTTGTTTTCATTCTTTGTCCTGTGTGTGCATCATCACCCTTTCCGCGTAGCGATGCGTTGATGTAGTGTAGTAAAGCTGTAAAATCGATGGTACCGTAGTTGTCAGTTGTCTAGTGGCGGTAGTTTTGTTTTTTTTTGTTTCTATCTATTTCTGTCTCCATGCACTTTACTGCACAACATGAAACGCGTGCTTTCGTTTTTGTTTTCTTCTGTTTCGAACCGAAAAGGAGCCTTTGTCGAGAACGGAGATCGTTGTATCCTTGTGACGCAAGTAGCTTCACGGTAAAGGTACACTAACGATACTGCAACTTGCACAGCTCTACTACTGCGAACAAGTATAGAATACCATTTTGTGCTCCTTGCTAAAATGAGCGCGAACACAAGAAAAGAATATTTTCAAAACGCCCGTTTTCGGTGTAGTCAGGACTATTGACGTACAAATAAACGAAGCATTAGACATCATCGAACCAATAACCGATTTACTATCCAGGCGAATTGGGAACTGGATGGGTATCATCGATATAAACCATTAATGCTCGAATGGAACAGAACTGCCTCGGCTCTTGGGTTATTTCATTTCCTGAGAAAAGATTTTTTCTTGTTAGGTCGTCTTTAACACGATATATACCCAACGGTAGGGTACTACCGAAAGGAAAGATCACCCGCGCTCCAAATCCATCCACCATTTATGGATCTGCTTCCCTGTATACACGGTGTCGTATTTCTACATCGCAAAAAGACTCGACCTTGCCGTATCTTTGCACGGCTCGGCAACCCCGAAAGTGAACATTTGTTTGCGATTCCTCTCGCTCAATTCATCACTATTCGTCAAGCTGTCATGCGTATCATCTGGGACCGATATCACTGCCATTTCGCAGCTACTAGCAAAATGCGTACCATTGTCCTCGGCAGCATCTCTCTTGTTATCGGTGCCGTTTCTTGGTGTGTCTAATAAAGCGTGGAAGGCGGGTTCGCATCAGTTTTTATTGACAATTGTCTTTTTTGGGACCAGTTTTTTTTTTGCGAGCGGCAGAAGATTTCAGCTACCGCTCGCTGTGCATCGGTTTGAAACAGGATATCCCAAGGCCGGTGCAGCCATCGAGGAAAGGAACAGGAAGCAAGTACCCAGATCGATTGTCGAGCGATAAGACGAAGTGAAGTCTTTTAGCTCACTGTTTCGTTCGCGATAATGGATATTTGATGGGGAGGTGGTTCATGTCCCAAGGATACGCTAGAAAAGATTGACATCCGCAGGATCTTATTTATTGGTTCATCAGCCACGATGTTGAATTTGAAAAATTAAACCCATACATTGTCTGCTCCGTATCATTTCATGTCACAAACTCTGATTGCTTGCCTCTTGAATACCATAGTACCATGGTCGTTGAGCTAAGCGGCCGATAAAACCTGTCAACAATTTGTACGTGAGTTGAGAATTCCAGTAGATGATGGCTGCCTGCAGTTTAATTATCGATTTTAGTCATCGTTAACTCCGTAAGACGGTCCCTGCGTAATTAAATGCAGACGGTAGACTTTGGTCCCTAAGATTAAACTTTGGTATCTGATAGAGATGCACCGAACCGCAGTACGGTGCCGTAAATTGCAAACATAATTAAACATTACATAGTATCAACCTTAAATAGAACCGTGAGGTAGTGACTGAGAAACGAGAGTGGTTTCTTTGTGAAACAATCTGCAGCTACTGGGAGCAGCTCCAGAAAACGCACCGGAACCTAACAACCCATAAACTTTTTAACATTTTACACATTTTTATCTATCGCTGTCGACGGATTGAAACAATGTTTAAATTTCTTAAACCGTTTACCTTACATTCCTAACTGCTTGGTTGATAAGCATTTGAACCGATTTTCCTGAGCTCAAATGGTTTATTAGCGATTTAGAAAATCCTTTTCTCAACTTGTTTCTCACTTTCCTGTTTTGCAAGACAGTGATCAACTGCTCTAGAGTTATTGTGCCTGGTATTATTTCACTTGTTTTTTTTTAACTTCACAAGTATCTTTTGTATTTCAAAATCCGTTTAATTCAAACGGATTGTAATGATAGATATTTTCATTCGCTATTGCATGGTTTGCATCTTCTCCTGAAGAAGTTCTTTGTTTTATTAGAGTATAGATATTCACGGTTTTCTACAGCAGCCTTTAATCATTTTTTTAACAATTTTTTTAAAATAGTATCTCAGAAACTTTTAAAACGCTGCGCAAGCTGATTTTCACTAAAACAGCGTAATTATTTCAATAACATGTTAGGCACTTACAATTCTTGTACATTCAATGCATTTTAGTAGAATTATTACCTCATAATATTGCTCCCCGTCGTTCTTATTTATTTCTTTTCCTGTGAAACACGTTCCTCCGACTGTAACGTCGAAGAAACTAGTCAGTGTAAAGGCGCTAAAATACACACTTTTAAAATTAGCAAGAATCCGGGGACCTGTAAACTTCAATCATGGAAACCAGCACCACAAATCCGGTTAAACACCGGCAACCATATTTAGCACCGGACACTAGCAATTGTATCAAACTGAAGATGTAAAGAGCTTCTGAATAATTTTCCTTAAAACGAGTTCTTCTCCAACCATGTAGATTATAAATCCCGTGCTGGATGTAGTGCTGTAAAAATGCTATTTCCGCGTTTGCTCGGCAATCAAACGATGAGACCCTTGTGGTCCTTCCCAGTACAGGTTTCGTTTCGGCTCGTACCCATCACACGTCTACACCGACACTTACCAAAGCCCACGAAGAGCAGTGTTATCCCTACTGAGCCCTATCTTACGCCTTGCAAAGATTCAGCACAACGTGCCCTACTATAATGAGCTCACATCCGAGAGAAAACTGTTTCCGAGGTTTGCCTGTGGGGTGAATTCGGCTCAACATTCTGCCCGCTGCATTACCGGCAGTGAAACGACACGTTGTTTGAGACACAGAACAAACAAAACGTTTTAAAGTACCGGCTTACGTTCGGCTCCTTGTCCGAAACATATGCAGCTCGAGTGAGTGCAATTGTAAAAGTTTTAAATTGAATTTTCATGCAAATGAGCCCCCTGGTTGGGTCGATTTATACGAGGGTATGCTAAGCACGTACCCTGAACTGTTGGCGACTGCAACTTAGACTTCTAAGATATACCATGCAATACTGCTCGTCCGTACTTCGCAATTTAAGTCCACTGCCTACGACAAAGTCGAGTTGCTGACTGCCAACGTTTTAACCGTCACATACGATTCGTATCGGGCGCTTCGGACGTTTGTCTTACCACAGCAATGACATTACAAGTTCGATCGTCTACCTTGGCTTGCAAATACAAACGATCATAATCCACGTAGGACACGTTTGTTTCCTCGTATCCGTAGTTGTGCTGCTCTCTCATGCCACGCTCTAGCTCCCGGCTTTTCATCGTTCTGAGTCGCTGTATATTCAATTTCCCCATGTATTGAAAAAACACAAGAAAAAAGAACAAAAACGTATTCTTCCAACCTTTTATGTTTGAGTTCGATCATTAGTATTTTTAAATAAACCGTTCACAAACATAGATTTAGTTGGTTCATCGAGACAGTCCTAACAGTCCACGACACTAGTTTCGTTCTTATTACTGTTTCAACGCCCCATTTGCAATTGGGCACTAGTTTGCGCTTTTGCACTTAGTAGCGGTTTTGTTACTTTATTTGATTTTACGTTACTAGTTTCGTTCATTATGCAATTGAACCTAGCTGTATGCTTCAATTTCTCTTTCGATCTCCATCTCTTCATCTCTTCTTCGATGTTTCTGTTTCCACTGTTATCGGTTACGTTTCTCTGTCCGTTCTCTAAATACGTTGTATTTTTTTGTGTTGTAAATTCGCTCCTACATCACAGCTCGTTAAACAGTTTGATTACACACATACCTAAACCGCTCCAGCTACGGTCGGGTTTTTACTATTCGAGAATTGAAAGGAATATCTTGCTGGTTTTCCTTGATTCCTGGTTGCGCCTAGAATGTCAGTATATTCACAGGCCATTAAGACGCTTAAATATGTTAGCCGACCGAACCGTAAGTCGTTCGGGATCGCTCACCGTAAGTGCATTCGTGTTCTTAGCTATTTTGTTTCCTTTCCTTCGTTGCTTTCTAGTTGCGTTCTAGTTTCTTTTGGGCTGTACATTTTCTGGCCAGTTTTAGTCCCTTTTGGTTCTCTGGTTCCCGTTGCATACCGTTGGCGATAGAACCAAGTAGTTGGAGGACCTTTTTCCATGCCAATTACGTTGGTGCCGTTCATGCCCTGGTCTAACTGTGGCAGCGTGTAAGAAGCACTGGGCGTCTCCATCGCCTCCCGAAGCATTCTTTGCTTCGAAGGGAGTTTGTTAGTGTGTTGTTGGTGCAGTCCGTAGCGTTGTTGATGCAGTACCGATTTAGTTGCTACTGTTCGTTAGATATTCTGTTCGATTTTCGTACGTTTCATTTCCTAGTCTTCGCAACGCTACCTAGAAGCCGATAAAACAAGGTACTGTTAACGGCGGGCTTATGGATCACCTTGGATTCGGGTCCCAGGTAATGCTGCTAAGCCACGAGCAGAATCTGGAGTACCAGCAATACCACTCTCACACACTCTCACACATACACATTACATCACCCAACTCCCCACGACAGAACCGATTACACACACACACACACACACACACACACCCCCCACTCAGACACTTTCCCGCCATCCGACCTCCGGAGTGTCCTGCTCCCCTTCTCTTTCTCTCTTTCTCTCTCTCTCTCTCTCTCTCTCTCTCTCTATCACTCTCGCCCACCAAAAACCCACCCATCCACCATTCCCCAACTGGACAGCTAACTGTGTATGTCGACATTGTTCGTTTATGTTCTCTCTGCGCGGGGCCGGTGTGGGTCGGGGAGCACAGCAGTAGCGAGTGTTCCTTGGTCGCAATATTTTGCATACTAATGAAGCTGGTGCGGTTTTCTAGGGGATGTCGGGGATAGGCGGGATGATCGGTCAAGGGATAGGGATCGGTGGTAATGTCGGCGGCATGACCGGTATGACGCAGCAGCAGCAGCCAATGCAGCAGCAGCAGCAGCAAACGTCGATGCAGCAGTCCAATCAGCAGCAGATGCGTAACAACCAGCCGCAACAGCAGCAGCAACCGATGATGCAACAGTCCCACCTGCAGCAGCAACAGCAGCAACCGATGATGCAGCAGCAGCAACAGCCGACCCCGACGACGACCGCCTCCTCCGGGGGTGTGTTCTCCACCGCCAGCAACCTGCTGTCCGGGGCGGCCGGAGCCGCTACCGGTGGGTTGTTTGGCAAGAAGCCCGCCGCCCAGCAGCAACAGCAACAACCGATGCAGCAGCAATCTTCCGGCCCATTCGGCGGATTCGGTATGGGCGGTGGTCAGCAGCAGCAACAGCAGCAGCAGCAGCAACAACAACAGCCCATGCAGCAACAACAGCAGCAGCAACCCGGTGGCCAGCCGGGTCAGCAGCAGCCCGGCGGTCCGAACATCATGGGCAAGATCCAGGAGATGGCCGCCCCAGGTGGAGACATTCTGTCCAAGGGCAAAGAGCTAATATTTATGAAATTCGGTCTCGGTGGTAAATAACCCCAGGCGTTTGATTATGCTTATTGTTATGGTTATTATCCTAATTGTAACTATCATACCGAGCCGCGTGTCCCAACGGTACGGCTCTGCGTCCGGCTCACCGTCCGGTTGCAGTAGATCATGTGGCTGGAAGCCGCAAAAAAAAACAATCACGTGCAGGCACATCGGATCTTTCGCCATCTTTCACCCGCTTTATCGTTGTTCCACGCTAGCCCCCGGGGGTGGCAACCCAACCTCCTGTCAGGATGCACAGCCACACCGTCTAGCTTAGAGAGAGAGAGAGAGAGAAACAGAGTCGATTCTTTGCGATGACCCGTTGCATTCGCACGGTGGCAGTAATAGCAAATTTACACCCCTTAAACCGTAGCTAGCGAGATTAACTAAACACACAGTGCGGCAACCAGGGCATTCCGCGCTCCAGGCCAAGCTAGGCCGCGTTGCAAGCAGAAGCTGTTGAGCTCGAGGCGAACCGGCTCGGGTGTGTACATAGAAGTGTTACTTAGTGGCGATAGCCGAACGGAAGCTTTGCGATGCTTTTTCACGTTCGTCTTAACCGAACCATGCGCAAGGGTAACCCCATTTCGTTTTTGTTATGGTTTTCTTGTCATTAGTTGGCTGCCCTTTTCTTTGGCGCTCAAGATGACAAACGGGAGCCCGTAGATGTACCGCTGCAAAACTTACGCACACAACGTTCGCTGGGAGATGTATTCGCGAAAATGGTTGCTTCGGTTTACTCCGTTAGACTCTGCACCCCTGGGTTTTCCTAGTTAAGGACGCTACCGCTTGCAGCGCTGCCTCCGTGGAAGGGACCGATGGAAATCACATTCGTTTCGTTTTAGTTACTATTTACATACCATCCTAACAGAAACGACTTCATTCCTTTCATGTTCGGGTTAAGGAGAATTTTCTTAGTTTAGCTTGCTGTAAGTGCTTTCTTCGATACGCGGGTGTGTATGTATGTGTGAGTGTGGATTAACGTACGGATGTTACAATCACAAATAATCAAGTGCGAAAGAGACGCGGGATAGAACAGAAAGTTAGGGTACACATAATAATATACTTAAACTTAATGGTATTGCGCGCCCTGCACATCGCTGCAGCAAGGATAAAAGTTTAGCTAATCGTTATCAAAAGACAACACAAAACAAGCAAAAAAAGACCCGTTTCTTCGTCAAAAAAGTATTCTATTTGTTACTCTAGCTAAAACACAAAACGTAAAAAAAAAATCAAATGGTAAAAGACGGCAAAACCCGTGAGAGGTGACGTTGATCTCCCGTCTTACTGAACATTCTGGTTGACATTCTAGCGGCAACGTGTGTACAACACTCCAAACTCTATAAACCAGTAGAAAAAGACAGCGCAACGTTGCACACGCTCGTTTAGTTCAAGCGAGATAGGTCAAATCATTGAGGATAAGTGAGTTTTTTGTTGCGTATTGATCAGAGAAAACAATTGCAAAGCATTTACTAGGCATCATACATACAATAAGCGCCAGGTTCCATGCGGAAGGAGACTTATTGGGCGCGCAACAGCAACAGCTGTCGAAGTAGATTGTCATTGTTGAGTTGGTACGAGCGCGTACAGCAAAATGCGCATTTAGGTGTAGGAGTAGAGCAAAGGCGAACAAACACAGATGCTATCGAGACTAGAAGGCAAAGGTGAAATTTATGGATTGGAAGGAAAACCGAATACCGACAAACAAATCTTAAGTAAATGAAAAAGGTGATATTTACATTTAGAGCTATCGTAACCCATATCATCCCCCCAGCATATATACCACAAGAAAGGTGAAACGAAAATCCATGTGAAGGTAGCGGAAAACAGAGTAAAGCGAAAACTGTTGTTGATGGAGACCACCATATCGTGCTGCAAGTGGCGAGTACAGGTAGAGATTCTAGCGTCAAATGAACCCTCCCTAATGGATTGGCAATGAATAGAATGGAACCGAAACGGAAATTAACCTGCATCGGGGGATTTAAAACCACCCACAAAAATGTTAAAAAAATAACTTAACTTAAATCAAACAACTGCGCCACCCTTCACATCATGCTTCTCTTTAAGTGCTGTTTCACGAATGTCTAGCAAGCGAACAAATAGTAACGCGGCGCGTCGGCAAGCAGATAATTTAAACGTTAAAAGAACACTAATAGCACTACAGCAAAACGAAAAAAGACACCGTAAGGGCATGGAACGTAAGACAAAATCATAAAACAAATATCCAAACGATAAGCAGTGCGCGAATCAAACCGCAACGTAGATTAGTGTTATGTAAAGAACACAGAAACAAAACGCTACCACAAAGCAGAACACGAGACGGCAAACAATATTGTAAACAAATAAGCATCGTGCATAGCCACCGCCGGGTGGTAGATAAAATGCACCACGTGAAGTTGAGGGTGGTAACGTATATGTATCTAATAAGCGCGTCTTTAGCACAATATTTAACTTAACAAGGGAAATGTTCGCCTGAGTAGCAGTAGTCTTGGAGAGTGGGGAAAGGGCCGGCGATTTTCCACACAAACGGGTGTTGCAGATTGGTCGAGAGAAGCTGCAAACATATGATTGTGCAAGTATCTTTAACCCCTAATGTTATCGCTATCAAACAAAAAAAGCTGCATTTAAGCAAACAGACAAACACGAGCGGTCTAGGAGAAGCTGCGAAGAACCTGAACGATCGGTTGCGATATGAGAACCCACAACATGACGAGTGTTGAAGGACGATGCGACGTGTCTTGCTGATCGTGCTGTCAGCATCGTTGTTATTTCATTGTTGTAAGAACGAACTTCTCAGCATGGCAAGTAAATGCTCCTAGACGTTCAATTTCTCGTTCTCGTCTTCTTCGTCTTCTTCGCCTCGTGGATCGGGTTTTTCGGTTCGTCATTTCTGCGTCCGTCAGAAGCAGTCGCTACTAGTTGTTACACAATGGAACGGGCTCGCACCGTGGGGGAGAACATCTGGAGGAGAAAGTAAGTGGGTTTGGGGTGCATTAATTCAGGACAACATTCTTTATCTTGTGCTTAAGAGAAGTGAGAAAAAATCGTCGTGCATCTTCCGGGTGAAATTTTGAAATAAAATCCGATATGTTCGCATTGCATACTAGCGTTTGAAATAGCTACTACGGCATCAATGGGTAGCAGAACACTAGCAACCACAGAGTAGGCAGCAATGGCCAACCGACGCAAACGTAAGAAACGCAGAAAAAATTAAGGAAGATCAAGTATAACGTACGACTGGGTAATGGATTCGAAATAGAACTAGGTTGAATTTAACTCGTTGGTAAACTCCAGACACAGTTACAAATGGCGGACGAAAGAAGGTCAAACGGCTGGAAACAGAACGGTTAGAACGACCACTACAAGCAGACGAAAGGCGATTTAATAGGACTGTAAATACGATACTAATAATTGCGAAAAAGAGAAACTTTTGAAGTAGCATTTGCAGTCAGTGCATTTGTGGGAAACAGCGCATCCAATGCAGCGTGCATTCATTCAGTCACCGTGAAGCTAAATCCGGATGACGACAGCAAGAAAACAATAAGTAAACACCGGAGACGGCAATAACAAACCAGTAACAATAATGACAGCGCATAAATAACAGCCAAATAGGAAGGAACAATTCGAATTATTGCCATTATTTGCTGCTAGCCCTGGTAATAGGTGATGTAAAAAAAGGAGATAACAGCAAATTAGCCGAGATCGTTGAAGCACAGGCGACAGAGTATCCTTTGGCGGAGCCAAACATACGGTAGCATGGCGAAGCCTACGGGCAAGCTTCTCGAAGCGGTGTACAGTGGCAGTACTAGTGACCGAGGCGAATCATTACGCGACACGAATTCAAGCGAAAACAAAACGACCACAAATGTTTACCCACCATAATTAAATTGAACATATTTACAAGTAAATTATTACAACCAAACAAAAAACTTACTCATTAAAAACAAATGTTAGCCGACGAAAATTTCTGGCCATACAAGTAAGCAAACGGAGCAAACACGAGCGATACAAGCGTCGGTTGGCTGATAATCCGTGGTTCCGTTCAACATGACACGTCAGGACAGGACCACGGCTGGATTATCAGGCGAGTGGGCAAACAACTATACAACTTACCACAGATAGCGCTCTTTCTTTTTTCGTACATCGCGGGGACGGAGATCGGTGAAGCGTAACTCATACGTAACACTAGTGACACTCACAATAAACTTCTCCACATAACACTATCCTACACTCTCTATTGCTACTAATATTCGTCATCAGTCCAGTACCGCGAGCCAGTACGTTGGATGGATCGAAGCCTGCGCTCAATGAGTGTGAAACAAAATGTGCTCCGTTAACATGCATTCATCTTTTTGGTTTGAGCAGTATTGGTAGGTTACGGGAAAAGAAACAAAAAAACAAAAAACAAGAGAACCTGCCATGAGGAAAAATCTTTCTAACGTTTTTCCCGAGTAAACTGCAGAATGAAGAGTATCACAAGGAAAGCAAAAGGAATGCAGGAAAAACACAGACAAAATGAGAGAGAGAGGCAAAAGAATGTAGGAAAGACACAAGAAACGCGGCCATTGTCAAATATGATGAACGGTAATTGGATCGAACATGATGGCAGTGCTCGAAGATCTCACGAATCTGATAGCCAATCGGTGTTGCGCAGCAGAAAGTAAACCAACAAAAGACAAATAAAATGCAAACCGCGCCATTTTACGACCAGTCAGTGAGCATTCTATGCCGATTAGCATACCACACTAGAACGAAATAAACTACAGTAAACTACAGCATAGTTATGTACGGCGGCAGTAGCACGTGGACGAAGCGTACGCTGGAGGCAAAAATATTGTTTTCGTGGAATGGAAAATGTAAGAAATAAAAGTGACCGCATGATGCAAGCGCGAGTGAAACGCACATGACAAAATGGCGTACTTCCTGCCGGGACTACTATTAACACGCATTCTGGGCCACAGAGCTACTCTACAGCGCCTCACACGGTGTGTGAACGCTTACTACACTCGCACTCGAATACGCCCTCACGATCTTGCATACAGCACGCAAAACGAACAGCACACACCATTCACAAACAAATCGAAATCATCTACTCGGTCCCCTCGCCTTGTCCCGCCCGGAATCGATCGGAGTGATCCGTAACTACTACTATGGGTCCATTGTAATCGAAAGAAAGTAGCCTTTTAGCGTTTCGTTTTTACAATTTGCCCGCGGCCGACTTCGATCTCGTACTAGTCAAACGTCTGTCACGCGTCTGTCAATCGTCTGTCAAGTCCTTATACTATCTTACGCTTTCACTATTGCAAAACTAGTTTGTCTCGAAATCGTAAGTACTTCTATCTGCTAATTAGACTCATGCCGTTCCCGTTGGCGTGGCTTTCGAATGCAAATGTTTGTCCCTCATTCCTCGCCTTCAGCAACTACACCTGGCACTGTTTCCTTGCGCTAAAGTTACTTGTATTGGCTCTTCCGTTTCAAGTAGTTGGCACGTCAAGTCGGGACAACGATCGTGCGGAGACGCAATTGATGCCTATTCGGGCGGCTTACTCGCTTTTCAAGCATTCTTCCTTTATTTACGCAACACGATCACCAACCATCGGAACGCCGTTTCTTTGGACATCTTGTCCCAATGCTCTGCTCAGTTGCAACAGTACTTCTTTTTCGTACCGTACGGTTTTGCACTCACGCACCCGAAACAAATACACTAACAAATACACTACCCTCAAACAAACTACAATGACAATCGCTTATTACTGTTTTACACCCGTTTACAGTCCATTTTCAAACTTCCCCCCGTATTCTAGGACCGAACGATTGCAGATTGGCATAAGGGAGCAAGCGGCACGGGGATACATGTATACAAGCACCACACCACACGACACAAACTCCTACACGTCCCACAGTACCACAGTACCAGTACACCATATACGCACGGAAGTTCTTCTGCCAGGTCCCGATTCTGACCGGTACAAGACCCCACTTTGCCACTGTATCGGGCGATAAGTCCGTCCTAGTTGACCGTTGGTTGCCATGACACGCTAGAACCGAGAACAGAAACAGAACAAGACGGCCATGATGCATGGACCCGTCATCTATCGGTAGCTATAACGTTGGTTCGGTTTTGTTTCTCGTCTGAGAATTACGTACTTGACTTCTGGTACCAATAGAGCGTAAACCGTTCAGCCCATCGAAAGGAAAGATGTTCGAAGGTCCAGCACATATACAGTTCATGTCAAGCTCATCTGAAACGGAGTTTACCTATTCTGTCTGTTTCATTCATTTCATCCGTGCACAGCAGGCACATGAAACAAAAAGGTACAATCCGTTTGCATTATCGAATCATACCACCCAAACGACAGCATAGCAAAGGGAGGCTGCGTGGCACCAGCAGGAACGCTTTTCTCAACTTTATAGCTAACATAACCAAACTGGCTTCCATGGCATAACTCACTTACTCTTACGTACCTACATACCAACGGCTTGCGCAAACGCAAACACTCCTCCGAGTCCGGAGCGTGAATCAACCTTACCTTACCAAAAACGCCACTAGATGCTCACTTTAATCGACTAAAATGCGTGTTACTATTTCAATGAAATCTATCGTTTTGGGGCTCAACCAAAAAGAAAAATGCAAAGCAAAATCGCTAGAACAAAAACGTTACAAACCAAATAAAAGAGAGAGAGAGAGAGAGAGAGAGAGAGAAAGAGAGAAAGTAGAGGGAGAAACAGAGGGAAAGTGGCAGAGAGCGTAAGAGAGAGCTTTTTTCAATTTCGTTACACTACTAGACTCACTGGCTCACAGATCCATTCAATTGTACTTTTCAAATTGTTCAAACGAAGAAACCAATCCCAGAAATACTACCACTTTGTCGAGAGGGAAGTGCTCGTCGGTGGTAGAAGCGGACCCAGTCGTACGTCCAGCACTACTAGGGGCACTTACACTGAAAGCATTAAAACATGTACGGCTTGACATTCCTCCATTCCATCACAGAACACCTCAACAAAAGAGCGTACCGATGGTTTTGATCATGAATCGATGAATGCAATGATTGTTAAGAAGATACAAATGTTATTATATGAAACAATATAGCTGATAAACTACACTGGGAACCAATGATGTGAATAAATCAACTAAGCATTACTGAGTCGAATACGGCTGTATCCGTGTGTTTTTGCTCGACCAGGTTGAACTCAATGCGGCAAGAGGCTTTACATGCTTTATTTTTCAATTCAATCGAACGATTTCGTCTTTACAACAACGTCAATGGCCACCGTTTCACGCGTTTTCATATGTTTCCGTAGCGAACGTGACGGATGTTTGGTTCTTGTCCGAAGGCGTGTAGCTGAAGTTCCACATAGTCGACGAGAACACCAGTGAAGCTCGCTCGTGCAGTGTGATGGAGAGTGTGTGACAACTTTGCTCACATTCAGTGCGAGGTCGAAGAACAACGTTCAGATGAGATCGCAGCTGGTGCACCAGTACAAGTCCTGCCATGTTGGGCACCATTTCAGGTGCTTTGTGGTACCCACGTGACAGTAAAATCCAGCTTGTGTACGGAGGCTCCCAATGAGTGGCATAGAAGTAGGGCTTTCGGAACATTATGCGCGCTTTTTTAACGGTCCGTAGAGCACAGTTACGGAGCTGCACAAACCATCCACGGTCGGTGATGTTCGCATTGCTCTCCATTTCGCTTTCAACAAGCACATCGATCATACGCGCTATAGCTGAAGTTTTGGCCACAGTTGGTTTGAAAAGTAGATTCGTACGAAAATCGCAAGGATCCGCTAGCAACAAATCTTCGACATCCGAAAAGAAGATACCCCATTCTCGCCCGTAGCGCACGTGCTCGTTCCAATATGGCTGACCGTCAGACACAATCAATGGAGTGTTGCGGATCAGGTGACGACTGAACATGGTTTCGTAAGACACATTCCTTCGCACTGGCACGGTATCTACGATCGGGTTGAGATGCATCATATCAAGGATCATACTCGGAAGAATTTGTGGAATCACTTACCAACGTTTTGGCAGACCATACAATCGTCCGGGAATGAAAACGATGCCTCGTACTTCTTTGAACTGGATGTTTCTTTTGACTTCGAAATCAAACACTTCCCGCGATATAGTGGCGTCCAGTCCCAATACGGTAGAAGCTCTATCATGATCAATCGGCCAACTGCTGTTGCGTGCCAGTTGATGCTTGGAACGTAATACACTGCCAGGCATAACGCCGCAAAACACACAGCAACCGAGAGCCATTTTGAAATCCACTTAAGCCAGATTCGCTTCCTAATTGGAGCAAAAATTTCATATAAATCGCTCTCTGACGGATTCACTTGTTCAATTGTCGCTAACAGGTCCTGAAAGCTAGCCTCTAGAGTCGCTTGCATTTTCCGTTGGCCGACCATCATGGGGGACGTTCCGAACCATACTAACGACGCTGTGCATTATCCCTAGCGGACCACAGCTGTCAACGCATCGGGGAATTGCTTTCCACCCGATTGCATTTTCCTTTCAATTGAAAGAAAATTTGATTTACGCTTGCCCCGAATCGTGCGTGTTAAGCCTTTCCAAACGTATGGTAGTGCACGATAAGGGTGTAATCTCAACCAGCGCAGGAAACGCTTGAGTTGAAAATGGATATACATTTTTTTTGATGGGTTTGGTTTATGTTATTCATGCGGTTTAAAGGAGACTTCAAAATAAGGATACAGATGCGTATACTTTCAATATATCAATTAAATAATTTGTCTCTTTTATTTACAAAAGTATTAACAAATCTCAATTAGTTATTAAAGTAAAACAATAAAAATATAACTTACTCTAATTTACTATCTATCGAGTTTTTTTACTGATTCGAAGTTATTTTGTTTTAATAATTAGCATCGGTATTAGTGTCATCGTTTAATATTATTTTTCACCATCTTTAATGAACGATTAGCACACAAACAAGAGATGAATAACTCATTCACTCTCCTTGACCTCATAATATAGAACACAATAAGCAATATGCTGGGATAAGGATTCGGCAGCAGTTTTTTTTACAGGAATTTCAGTTTTCACTTAAAAAAATTTAAAAATACATAAATCAATCTTTTTTTATGAAATAATCTGCTTTATTGCTCTTTCTTGTTTGCCTTCTTTTCTCTTTCTGCATTTTTTTGTGCCATTTCTTTATGATGCACTTTGGTCTCGTGGTACATTACTTCCTTACGTATTTGATGAATTTGTTCTCGTAGTTTTTCCTTCGCTACGGCTCGCTCGTAAGTTAGCCTTTCGTTCAGATGCACCCATTTAAATCCGGACAAGTATTTCATGCTCCAGAGAATGTCCCGGAAGACGGATTTCTTTTTATTTGTGATGGGATGCATATTCAGCATGGGAACTACCGATTTGGCAACTCGTTTATCAAGGAATTCCACCCAACCCTCGGTGTACTTTACCATTGCTCGTTTTCCGTTTGCTGTTTTCATTCGTACCTTTCCATCTGTGAAATAGGAAAATAGATAATTAATGAATTACATATACTACGTACTCTCAGCTCTAGCAGGAAACGTACCTTTCTGTGATGGTTGTAGATATATTCGTCCGAGCTCACCGAAAGGCTCGAGCAGTGATCGCAGTATCGTTACATTCATATGCTTGGGGATGGAATTAATGTATACAACTCCGGCTTTTCTTTTCTTTTTCTTCAGCAAGGGGGTTACTCGCTGGATTTTTTTCTTTGAAACCGTAACCGATAGTTTAGTTTTCCTGTTGGATGATTTAGCTACGCCACTAGTGATTCCATCATCTGATTCACTAGCTTTTTCATTTTCCAATTCGAGCTCCTCCTCTGTGTTCTCTTCTGGATCATCTGAATCTTCGTCTTCCAGCTCTTCTTCCTCTCCTTCTTCGTCGGCATCCTCTTCCTCGTTCTCGTTCTCGTCCTCGTAGACCTCATTCTGTTTTGCGTTGCGTTGCTCGCTTATGTTTTGCTTCATATCATCTTCGCTCATAGGATCATCGTCGTACATGGTTCCGTTTTCCGAATCTCCGGCAAGACGGTCATCGCCGTTCATCGAGTTTTTTAACCGTTTATCCTTCTGAGACACGACACGAAGCGTTGCTTTTCGTTTTACCATAGTTACTGGTCAAGCAATATAAAGATTATTTCTATTCAAAATGAGATGCACATTTACTGCAGAATATATAAACAATTTAGACATTTAAATCGCACATGTTTTGTTGATGGACGATTCGTGTTTATTTCTTGGAGAAGTGTTGCCAGATATTATAGCATATTTGAAAAACAAAACACTGATTTTTCAAATCTCAAAGATTATTATTTCAATGTATTGCTTTTTTGATGAGAAATTTAAGTATTGTTACTGTAAGTTTGAATTTTTTCTTCTATTTTTAACATTACAAAAATTAACGTTACGGTTTTGGTCTAACCTTCTACATAAAACTGTTGCTATAAAATGCTCGATTTGATGAACCGCTACATCGAATGTTTTCTAAACTTTATTTGTAGTAATTAAACAATAGTTTTGCTAAATTAACCCGCCAAAAAAAGTTCAAACATCATTCGTACATAGCAGATTGATGATTCATAAACAATAATGATGTAGCCGCCATGACGATTCGACGTTTGGCAATCCAAATAGCAAAAACATCAGCCAAACGTCACAAATTACAATATTTAGATAAATGCTGGAAAGGTTGGCTCACAGTTTTTATGTTGACTACGAATTAAGGTCCCTTTATCTTTATGGTTCTCCTAGGTTCCCTTTAAGGATTCCTTTTCATGACGCATGTATCATTTATTTTATGATATATTGTGCAATTCCTTTAAAAAAATAACGATAATAATGGTATCAACTGTTTTTATAACTGGTTACCATATTATGTCCTTAACTGATAAATTCTAGTTTGATGCTATTTTGATGTGTTAGATGAAAATAATGAACTTATATGTTCTGGACAGTAACGTGTGGACCAACTTTTCCAGGCGATTGCATTACTATTTATGCTCATAATATGATTCATTTTATGGATTTTTGTCAAATCGCACCCACACGTGGTGAGCCAACCTTTATGCTCGCTCTAATGCACTCCATCCGCAAGAAGAAAAAGTAGAAGGAGAATAAGAAGAAGCCATTTTATTCCTCCGTTTTTTGGCACCGTAGCAGCCAACTCTTGTTCATACAGTCTTTGTATTGTTGAAATCGTACGGAAATCTCGCGAATTTATGCGCAATCGAAAGTGAAACCGGTAGCTCGCTGCTATTCGACGGCAACGACGACGTTTCGTCTCACCGTGACTAGCGGAGTCCCACCCGTGGACAGTGGAGTTTTTCGCCAGGAAGCACCGTTTCTTCAACCTCAGTAGCATCGCCATTTCGACCAACAGGGAGCCCGTTTCGCTAGGATTGCGTGGTTCATCTTACCCCTTCCGTGCCTGTTCTCAAGGGGTTGTTTGTTGCAGCCAGCCACGACACCTCGAACTGTTAACCCGTGACCGGGGAAAGATCGCGCAAACAAAGCCAACGCTGCCACCCCACGTCGTTCCGCGGATACGGATGCGAAAAGTTTCGCCCAACGGACCGATCGCTTAGTTACGCGGTGTGGAGAGGTGAGAGTGGGACGGAGAGAAAGTGCGTAATCACAAACCGAACCACAGCATTGACATCGCCGCACAACTTAGTGTGATCTGTCATCGCAGTGCGTGTGAAATACCCAACGGGTAGTGAAGATCACAGCCTGCTTTATCGCGAAGCTCCTCGCGAAATCATTGAAGACGACCCGCGCCGCCATTACAACACAGCCCGATCCGAGGCCCGACGGGTTGGACAGTTGCTCTTTGAGAAAATAGCGCATCGTTGAAAAGCAAGCATTGCTGCTTCGCCTGTTCCGCATTTTCCCCGGAGGCACCCGCTCTTCGTTTTATCTGTGGCTCACCAGCTGGATACAGTGCGAGTAGGGGCGGTGAAGGGGTTGAGCCAACGTTGCGTCTTAGACGGTAACTACAGCGATAAGTCGGTGCATCAGTGGATGGCGAACGAGCGCAGTGGGGGGCCTAGCGACTGCTAGTAGGACGGTGTAAAGAGAAACCGAAGATTTTCCACCAAGCTTGAGGCAACCAGCCCCAAACCAAAGCAAAGGGAAAGTCTCGCGCCGTCAAAGTGACAGCGAACGTAGCAATCCGCGATATACTCTGCCACGGCAACGAACGGTATGCGAGCAGCAGCATAGCTGGGCTGTTTTTTTTCCTCCCTACTCGCCCGCTTGTGCGTTGTCGGTTGGTTACATAAAGCAATCGACTTTAGAGCGACGGTCGTGCGCCCCACGGGAGAACCGCAAAAAAGTCTCGACGTAAAGCGTGACGAATTGATCGCGGCGGAAACAAAAGATAAGTCAGCTAAGCGCGCTAAAGAGTGAGAGTGCCTGGTGGCCGGTTGCGGTAGAGGAACAGAAACAGGAAGCCGTTCGCAAGAAGTGCGTCAAGTGAATTACGGGACTTGATAGCAGCGATATTAGTTTTCCCTTTTGTGTTTGTGTATGTATCTCCGTGATTGATTGTTGTGTGTTTGTGCTAAAGACGACGTGCGCCAGGAACCAAAGGACTTCCGAACATTCAGGAAGTGCAAGTAAACGCGCCCACGAACCAAAGCGCCAAGTAACGAGCCTTTAGACCCCGTTCGATTCGGATCCCGATCCAGCGATCAAGCAAAGCCAACCCGGGTGCGATCGAGTGGCGCCAGTATAGCTAGGCGAAGGGGGAGATCTCTCCCGCTCAGGAAAGTCAGTCAAAATTCCAGTCCCGACGCGAAGCCATAGAGAAGGCTCCTCCTTGAGCCGCTCCGACGACAACAACGAGATGAGCAGGCGCAACAAAACCCGCCCCGGTCCGGCCAGGTAAGTTTGATCAGTTCTACTTTTTAAACTCGGCCATCTATTGCTTCTAATGGGATGATAACGAGTCATTTTCATTGGTTTCCATGAGCACTTTTTGAAATCGAACAAGCACTCCGACCGTTTCAGCTCAAAGTGCTATGGTGTTGCCAAAATTAGGCCATATGTATATTTTACAAATTCTTTCAAAATACCTCGCTGATTCGCAAATGTCCATAGACCTTGGTTCATAGGGATGTTCATGCGACGCGATTCAAAATATACGCAGCATTTGCAGCTTCTTACATCGTAGTAAATACATCTACCACGTAGTGTACGTCCACGAAGACCGGTAGTTGAGCGATACAACTAATGCCTAGATATACGGCGAGCATTTTCGCAATTAAAGCCGCACGTTAATGTCAAAAAAAAAATCCATTTGTTGCTTTGGCCGCGAAGGCGCCTACTGGCACAGTAATTCTGAACTTTCCATCGGCCATTCCTCGAAAAGCAGGCAGCATGCCAAGCAACGCAATTGGATAGGCTAGACACACGGTGAAAGACTCCACCATCGAAGTGCACCGGCGCCAAACCTACTGCGTCTTTGTTTTGTGTCCGTGCGAAACTGCTCGCGACACATTCACACACAATGGATTGAAACTTGTGGGCCTGTCCGAGATGAAAACACACAACTACGTCGCGGCAAGGCACCGCGCGCTGACTGATGTTTTTCCGCAATGAACATTCGCCCCTTTCGAATGTCCCTCTAACTGGGTCCTGCCTTCTTAATACGGCTGCATATTGTATGTGCGATTGCACGGGGAAGAAGGAAGCAAAAGAGAAAGAAGCGAATAGAAGCATAAAGAGATAGCACATTTGCTTACGCTTACGTCCTAGATATCATGTGGTGTATTGCAATTATCGAATGCAATCTTTTCCTTCGAGGTACGCACACCACAACACAGTAATGCATCATCCTCGCGCACGTCCGATAGAACACGCACACGCGGATATTTGCGAAAGCGTGCAACGCTTTGGGTGAACTAGCACGCGTGTGTTGGTAGTGTCTAGGTTTCCTTTTTATTGATTGAATTTTCCAACGTCACTGCCTGCTGCGGTCGTCTCTTCCTGTTGTCAACTGTTTTCTCTGCTGTTTGATCCAGCGCAGGGAAGCGTGCATGGTTCGCTCTTCAGTGTATAGCCATCTGGTGGTGGTTACCGGCAGTTGAGAAGGACGCTTCGTGCTCTAGTTTTACTCCAATAAAGGACCATATTGAAGAATTCACTCCAGTAGGTTGTTTGATGGGTTTGGGGTGGTATGGAGGGTGGTTAGGATCAACCATCGGGCATTACGAATACGTGAGAGACCGGGTTAGCCGTCCGCATGTACTAACATATTCTCGTGGTAGAGCAAATTGATATATGTATATATAAATATGGAAGAACGAGAGTTGAATAAAGATCACAATGTAATAGTTGAGCCAAAACTAATTGCCTTTGTTGTAAAACAAAAGAAAATAATTGTTACATAAACATTTCTAAAAATATGTATATATGTACTGCATTATTGGTTCTTTGCGTGGCATTTAGTACTTCTTGTGATTAATGTAGCCTAATAAGTCGTCTGTAAGCTTTTCTATAAATTTTTATAAGCATAGTTCTAAATTTCATGATGCCAACTGTAAGAACCGTTGTTTTTTTTTCAAGTAAATGTTCCTACGAAAATTGACCGGGCGGCTCCATAGTCATCATGTGTTTTTTTTTTGTTCATATGTCAAAAGCAGTTGCACCACTTTTCACCTCTCTTGATGCAAACAAAGCCAAGCAACACTTTTTTTTTTTAAACCCGGCAGTGCTCTTACTCTCTGTTGCCCAACATTGGGCCGGTAGCGAAACTTCTGACGTACCGCCGATTCGCTCGCTTGGCCCACGCTGCAACCGAGAGAAGTCTGCGCTGAGAAAAAGAGAAACACGAGAGAACGCACACGAAACCAATCGTCGACCCTATTGGTTCAAGCTGAGGTAGTATTGGTGGCCCCAACGGGCGGGTGCGTCAGGACCTCATGCCTCAGGACCCGCGCGGACTATTTATTGGGGCGGTGAGAGTGTCGTGAGAGAGAACGTTTGCCTTGGCAGTCGAAGATGGTAGCACATCGTGCGGTAGTTCAGTCGCAGTCGGTCTGCTCCTCCACAATGTTGTCGAGCTTTCGTTGGGCGGATGTTTCTTTTTTTCCCCTTCTCGAGGGAAGCTCGCTGTGATTAGGGAACGAGAAGTACCCATTACCTAAAAGGATACAGTGTCACACGTGCCATAAAACTCCACAAATTCTTCGCGATCGAGGTCAGAATAGATGGTGATCATTCGCAAGAAATATCTTTGTGTACGGTGCTTGTAAAAGCTTTGTGCGATTGACCCCGTTTTACGTTCCAACATACCACTACAACTGTGCCGAACGGATAAGCAACTGCATATGTGTTTGTGTGTGTGTCTAGATGACGGAGAAAATTTTCACCATTTTCCACCCGGTGAAAGGAGCACTGGTGCGCGTGTTCTATTTGGTTGGGAAGAAAAAAGATTTGGGTTCTAAAGAAACCTTAGGCCGACACAGGGACAGATGACAAAGAAAATGTTGCAAAATGATATCTTTAAAACTTTTTGCTATTTTTACCTTATCCTCTTTTACTGCAAATTATAACCTCGAGAATTCTCTTCACCTAATATCAAGTACCGAATATCATTTTTTCGCATATCATACTTGCGTTGCAAACTTTCTGCATTGATTTTCGTGCAAAGCTTATGAAAGGGTTTAGGCTATAATATTGATTGCAGGATTTCTTTGGATACGTCTCGTATGAAATAGATTATACATTTTCTTGTATATTTTCTATTGATGCGAATTTTCTGTTTTTGTGCAAAATATTTGCAAAACTTTGCAAAAAATTTTTAAACAATAAAATTAAAGCGCTTTACGTACTTTAATAAACAGTGTTATGAATATTTTTAGTGATTAGATTGAGGATTGCAATTTATTGTTTGTTAAACAAACGTAAGATGTATTTCGCTTAATTTTTTTTCACTATGGCCGACATAACTGGCCCTCGTTAGTGCGGAGAAGGTTGTGGTGTAATGTATAAATAAAACTATTTTAGCTAGCAACGATAGAATGGCAATTATTTCCCCCATTGGGCGCTTTCCGGTTTTGGCTAAACTCACTCAACTTCTTCTCCTCGCCATTTCACTCTACTTGCTGTGGTATTTCTCGATCCCGGTTAGCAATCGGCGTGAGCCTTAGCCATTCCTTAGTGCTCTTGTCGCTGAAGCGGAGAGGATAAAGCGGTCTGACAATAGGGCGAGCATTTATATTTAGTTCACTTTGCGCACATTGCCTTCAGTACTGCTGCCTTTGATTCTTTTGTCGGCAAACGAACACTTTCTCTAAATGCCACCTCTTCTAACACGAAATAGGTGGTAACGTACCAATTGCGGATCCAATAAATCCATTAACGGAAGCTGTTTCTATTGGGTGAGAATAGTTTCATGTGTAACAGTCCTGCCGGATGTGGAAAAAAGAGGATGGGATAGAGGATATCGACATAGTCCTTTACTACTCGAAAGATGAGTGAATGAATGAAAAGAGTGAAACTAAAACATGTGTATTGTGGATTTTTTGTACCCACAGGATACCCAATAGATATCGCCCCAAAAAAAGTGTTACGCGTAAGATTCGAAAACAGGAGTAAGATGTGATTTTCGTTCATCGTAACCCCCTCATACGTGAAGCTTTATTCAGTGTATGAACCACGTGTGCGTGAGACGTCTCTCACAAGTAGTGATTCTGAAATGCAAAGTTAGAGAGTGCGTGCTAACAATGGCATCTAGTCAAGCAAATAAAAACGGCAACCGGCGTTCTTATTTCCGTTAAGGCGAAGAAGAAAAAATAATCATAATCGGTTCTCCTTGAGGTGTAATGTAGCCCGTAGTATCAAAGGATAAGACCTCTTGAGGACTAGAGATAGTAGAGAGTAGACAAATTCCTTCTCCATTATTTCGCTGCAACATGCTCTTTCTGCATGTTGAGGGAGGTTTTGTCAACAGACAGATGAGGCCAGCGAGTATAGACTTCCGTATCGCTCTCTCGTGATGTCTCTCGGGAAATATCTACATCGAATACCACTGGGTGTACTGCAAAGTGGAGCAGAAATTTATTCATTAGGTGCCGAACGTCTCCGGAATGACTGATTATTCGCAACGTCTTCTCATATGAATGAATGAGGTCCTGTGTAGTCCATCGACGATTTTGATCAAATACCGGAACTAGACCTATACATTTCAAATATAAGAACGAGATGACAGTAGTGTTCACAGTACGGATCAGCTCCATACATTCGTCTGTTGCGAATATGTTGCATGCCGGTTGAGAGTTTGATTCGTGAAAAGAATCACTCGCATTTTAAGTGACAGACTAGGGTTTCTGACAGTCCCGTGACAAACGTGAGCTCGATGAACAGTAATAGAAAAAGTGCATCAGAAGTAGAGTAACTGAGGGAGTGCAACTTGCATGAAACCTGGTGCCGAGCTGGCTCGACGCATCGTTATTCATCTCCATAGTGCTCACTACTACGAGTGATTGTGCATCCAATTCGTTAGTATGTGTGCGTTTTATTCATCTGTTCCAATTGTAAATTTATAATATGCTTAATCCTTCGCTGTGAGGACACAACTGTGATACAAATTCTAAAGTACACCAGCGGTCACATTATGGAGCTACCGTACCATCATTATATGCCGGTACGATCTCGATATTAATTTAATTATTTAGTGATAGCAATTCTGTTGCTACTGATCTGCCAATACTTTCGTGTACAATAACGTACAAATATCTTTGTGCTCTTGACGTAGTGCAACCCAGAAAAAAATATGTTTAAGTATCGTTATCAAATGGGATTTAATCCTTCTAAATTTCTCTACAGGACCCAACGGCAGCGCTCAATTCAGGCAGACGGCATTTACAACAATGCGCCCTTTATGCATGCGGCAACATCACATGTAGGCAATGTCGTGCAAATTCAAACTCCAGCCGGTCACATATACGAAGGAGTGTTCAGAACGTTTTCTTCACAGTTCCAGGTAGATAGAACATTCTTTTCATGCTTTCTAAACCAATGTTGCTTAGAGATTTCGACAATTCCTTACCAAGATTTGGTCGGAACGATTTTTTTTGGTTTGCTAACCTCTGGTTTGTTTTTAGATCGTGCTGGAAATGGCACATCGCGTTGAGATCGGCCCCGATCAGAAGACAAAAATTGTTGTTGAAACGTTCGTCGAGAGGCTGATCTTCAAACCGAACGACATTGTCACGCTCGCAGCCAAGGACGTCGACCCGGAGTACGCAACGCGTGATACCTTCAAAACTGACACGGCCATTTCGCGCTGCAACGGTACGAACTGGCTCGAAGATCGGGAACTTGAACCGTGGGACGAAAGCGGTGGTCTAAATGGCGACCCGCTCGAGCACAGTCTCGAGCTGGACTCGAACGCCGACGGTTGGGATGTGAATGAAATGTTCCATAAAAACGAAACGATTTACGGTGTGCACTCGACATTTGACCAGTCCCTGTCCGGCTACACGGTGCAGATCCAGAAAAAAGACAGCGAAGAGTTCAAGGTGCAGGAGCTCGAGGCGGAGAAGATCGCCAACGAGATTGAAAACAATCCGGTGTACAAGGAGCGCATCGACGTAGAGAACGGTGACGAAGAGGCCGCCTTTGCCGCCGTCATCCGTCCGAGCAGCAACGCAAGTCCGCAACCCGCCTCGGTACAGCAGAGTGCGGGCGGTCCGGCCGGTCCGGCTGTGGACAAGAACTCAAACAGTGTCAGCAGCAGCAGTAGCAGCAGT
The DNA here is from genome assembly GCF_943737925.1 of Anopheles nili. Classification (NCBI taxonomy): domain Eukaryota; kingdom Metazoa; phylum Arthropoda; class Insecta; order Diptera; family Culicidae; genus Anopheles; species Anopheles nili. Next base: position 5,881,382 of record NC_071291.1, on the reverse strand, counting down.
AGCAACAGCAGCGCCAACGGCGGTACTATCAACAGCGTTAGCAACGGTAACAATAACCTAGCGAGCAATACGAACAACTCGAATAACAATACGGCCGCAGCGATGCCCTCGAACACGAAATATATCGTACCAGCCAAACGCAAACCCGGTCAGGGTGGCAAGCTGGTGCGAAGCACTCCGCCACCTCTGGCTAATAGCAATAACAATAATGGTGGTCCGCCGGTGGTGTCTTCTCAGCAGCATCAACAGCAGCATCAGCAGCAACAGCAACAACAGCCTCCTAGTCCACAGGCTCCGCATAAGAACAGTTACGTACCAATGATGTCCCAGCAACAGCAGCAGCAACAGCAACAACCGCCTCCACCGAGCAGTCAGCAACACGGTGGTGGTGGAATGGGTCATCCACCCGGGCCACAATATGGCATGCACACAAATCAATCGCCCTATGGGCACGTGCAGCATCAGCAGCAACAACAGCAGCAGCAGCAGCAACCTCCACAGCACGGTCAACCATCAGTTATGGGCGGCAACAAGATGAACGGTGATGGCCGAGGCGATATGCCCGGTGGTCCTCCTGGAGGTGGAGGAGGTGGTGGTAGCGGGGGCAACATGAATGTAAATAACAATCAAAAGCCTCTTCCACAGCGTGCGGTGCGGCAATACCCGAGTGCACAAGCACCGGTCTCATACAATGAGCCGCCGCCATCGTTAAATCCGCAGCAAATGCCTGGACAGATGCAGGCCATGTCCACCAAGCCCCCGATGCACATGACGCATCCAATTCACGCGGTTGTACCGCCCCACATGCCCCCGCCAACGGTAGTACCAACTGAGCACGTCGTCATCCAGCAACATCCAATGGCAATGCCGCCTCCAGTGCAACAACAACCGCCGCCACCCCAGCAGCAGGCACAAGTACAGGCGCCTCCACCTCAGCCACAACGCACCGTTGTCGTGCGCAATCGTGACATGGAGATCGACAATCTGCGCAAGTTCGGTCAGGACTTTAAACTGGCCCCACCGCAGCAGCAACCGCCGATGCCGAATGTTCACCAGCAGCCGCCGCCACCATCCCAGCAACAGCAAGGACCTCCCTCGCATAGTGTCGTCGTGCAGCAGCCTCCTCCATCTCAGCAGCAGTCAGACCACTCATCGCCACCTTCGCTCGATAGTTCGCCACCACTCGTGAACAACCAATCACAGGGCAAGATGGTATCACAACAGCACAACGAGCCGCCTCCCCAGGCACACGCCCCACAACAGACCCCAATGAACCAGCAGCAGAACCAAGCTTCCCAGACGGCCTCTGGAATGGTGGTGGTTCCGGCGCAACTTTCCTCACAGTCGCCACACATGGTACAGCAACCGCTCCCGGTGACACAGCAGCCACCACCGCAGCAACCTGGCCAACAGCCGCCAGTGGTTGTCTCTCCGCCGCAGGTTCCACCACAGCAAAGCAACCACGTGGGTGGTGCACCAACGGGTTCCGCAAGCGTTGGTATTCAGAATGCGGTTGCCAGTACGGGACCGGCCGGCGGAGCGCCAACAAACAATGCGAACGGGTCGAGCCCCAGCGACAGTGCATCCGCAAACGGTGGCACTAACGCGGAACAGAAACCCGGTACTGCCACCAAGAAAGTCTTCACGTTGAATCCGGCGGCCAAACCGTTTACGCCGCGTAGTCCTAGCACCCCCAATCCGTCACGGTATGTATGGGCATGTGTTGTTGTTTATGTGTCATTGTTTAGTATCCATGTGCCGCGCTCTGAGTTGTGTCCGTGTGTGTTCGTTTTTGCATGAGAAACGAGCGCGATCCATAGCCCAATCGAATCCTTTTTCAAAGCACTCTGCAAACGCTGTTTTTGTTGCTTTAAACTCTTTTCGATACGGCAACGTTTTTTTTTGTTCTGTTAAATCTTAATAACTGTAGATATTACTTGATTCGAACTCTTAATTATGCTTTCTCCATGAAGGTGTGGTTTACTCTATGGTTTTGTATTTTGTTAGATTTTTTTTTTCGTTTGTTCATTCTGCATGATGAATTCGAATCATGTTTCGGTTTCATGTTTTTGTTTCGTGTGCCCTTGTGTAGTCTAATGAAATTCTAAATCTATTCCTGTCATCATTAATGTGAATAAATCCTTTTTCAACACACACATTTTTTGCCACGACCACGATCACCATAATCACCACCACCATCACCACAACCATCAATCACCTCCTCATATGCGCCCGTGCCAAATATGTGCCTTCCCACCAACACCCAACCGTGTGCGCGTCTGTCTGGATTTCAATTCGGGAAACTAAACAAAACCGTTACCAATCGAACTGACACAAAATTGACCGGCCGACATCTTTGATTCTCATTCGATTAAACCATCAACCGGCAAACAATCGAAACCAAAAATGCTACCAATAATCAAATCTCTCTAACCTACCGTTCTGCTACCGCAAGCCAACCAACCACTAACAGTAACATAAGTATCATTAATGGTAATCCTTATTTCGCACGCCCACTGAAAAGTCACACGTCTTCTAGCCCGCACACACCGCAAACGCCGGGTCCGGCCGCGTTAGCGCAGGGTTCGTTCCAGCCGCCCTCGCCTCACGTTATCCAGCAGCCATTCGTGATGCAGTACGTGGTGAATCCGTCCTCATTCCAGGCCGCTCAGCAGCATCCGCATGCGGCCCAACCGGCCCGTATCCGCAATGGCCGACAAGGTAGCTACCGGAATGAATTTTGTACGCAAGAAAATCCAACATAATCAACCAGTTTACTGCCGTCTTTCTTCATGCCCTGCCAGCGGCTTGAAGAAAGCGACCAGATTGGAAATCACTAATGCGCATATCTTTTTGCATCCGTCTTCCGTATGCCTGTTCTTTTCATTTTAGTTTCTGTTGGAACCTCTCAGATGCAAGTGGCCGCCGCAACAGGACAGCCTCTGCTGGCGCCTAACCCAATTCAAATGCTCGCAGCACCATACGCTCAGGCGATTCACGCTCAACCCTTCCAAGCTGCGCCGCCTTTCCATCAGCAGTATCGCACGATCTACGACACACCACAGCCTCCACTCCAATTCCTTGCAGCCACTCCTCCCTCGACCACTCCCTCGCCTGGCCAGCCGCATCAGCAGTATCATCCGGGACCACAGCCTTCACCGGCCGGTGGTGGCCCTCCGACTTACCAGACAGTGCATCATCAACAACCGGGCCCGTATCCGATCTCAATGTGCCCCATGCCACAGGTAGTGCCGACGCTCTACCAGAATATTCCGTCAGCGCCGCAACAGAACCATCACCAGCAGAACTTACACGTTATGCACGTTGCCCAGCATCCGTCGGCGCAGTAGCATAAGTTTCCGGCAGGCGCGCCCGGTACAAACGGCTGTCCTCCGCCGCATCCGTCGTACGCGAAAGTGCTGAAGAATTAAACAGAATACGTTATTATGTATAGGATAGCTGAAACATGTGGGCTCCAGACGTAGAGCGAACGTCAATAATTAGAAGGGGCGCAGTCGATCAATACTCGATCATATTGACACAACTAAACTAGGCAATCATTGGATGCTTATTTGCACAGATCATTAAACCTCTTCTACACGAGAATGGACGGCGTGTGGTACGGCGTTAAAAACGAACTGATTTCTATGCTAGACATACTCTCAGAAGCATTGCCGTATTATGGTGCGATGGCGAAACGACGAATCGCTCTGAATCGATAAGTTTATACAATAGGTAAAAGGAACGCGAGCGCACAGGATGACATAAGTAGACGCAACGGTGCACACGATATGTATTGATCCGATTAGGAAGTTTTCTTTCTGGCTACGGGGGTCAAAACAATAGACGCCAGCCCAATCGATCTACCATTCGTTGCATAAACTTGCTGCTAATAGGGTGTGACATGAAAACAATAACTGCTCGTCGTTAGTGTCACGGTAGCGCCTATACGGTTCAGAAGAAAAAAGAGTAAAGATCGGTCAAGCAGTACCAAATATTCTTATTTGTTTTTGTGTTTGTACATACATATTCCAGCGGAAATGAACTTTCTCCCACTTTGCTTGTGGTTGAGTGATTGGTTTTGTTTTCCATTTTAAAATCATTTGACAAACATTCCCCTGTCCCTTTGGTTTTGGAATTTCATATCGTAATTTTCCAAAATGCCGCCAAAGCATATTAGCAAGTGTGTCTTCGAACACGATTGCACGTATTTATGTTTTGCCCTTTGCATGTTCCACACGGAGCGTATCGGATGATGAGTGGTCAGCCGATTTGCATGTATTGTAATTAAAAGTAGAACATTTCAAATCGTCAGATACCGCCATGCATGCAAAATCAACCATGCCGACATGGACGTAGTATCAGTAGCAACTATTAGCGAGTGAAGTAGTTCATGACATAGAAAATCATGAAACTGGCTCTTCCGGCCTTTCCACAAGTAGACATTTTTGAAAATAGCTACTAATAGTAACCATTATTGCAACGATTGGTGTACTTAATGAGTACGACCAGCAAGAAAAAAAGATAGTAAGAATAAGAACATTTGTTTGTTGGCCATTTTTCTTTCGCTACAGAAGAATGGAGTTGTCTGTATTCTTTTTGCTCATAGTCGAACGTATAAAATATACATACTTTAGCCAGAAGTCTTAAAGAAAGATAGTCCTGAGGGCTGCATCACTTGAGCAAGGAATATGAAAAATAAGCACAATGCTATGGCTTAACTGAGAACGAGCAATTAGAGGGAGTTGCACAAACTCGAAGTCGCGTAATAGACACAAATCGGTAAAAAGAGATACACGTATCATACATTTGTGAAAACGAAATCAGAAGAAGCAGTTTTGAAACGTCGCACCAAGAACGATGCATGTTTGCGGAAGAACTCGTGGCTAAAAATAAAACAAAAATCACAGCAAACGCTCTTGTATGTAAAAAGAATGCATAATTAGATAAATCAAATTTAACTAAATAAGTGAGGTAGAACGAACAGTGCAAGACAAAATCATCGTGTAGGCCGTGTGACAAACGACCACAAGCAGTAATCGTTGAAATCTCGTAACGTAGTAGAATTGGGGAGTGAGTTTTGGACGGAAAGCTTCAGTGCGTATGCAAGAGAATGTACGTGAATGGATCATGCGAAGGACAGATCTTCCATGCATGCATGTTGTAAGATAAGACAAAGGTGGAAATCGTATTTGTACAAAACAAGAAACTGAACTAAACGATCACTATTATGCTCGAGTATTAGCGAGAGCAAGGGTAACGAATGAATGGAAATTTGAATGAATGTGCAATGTAAATTTTTCGCCCATCCCAGGGGTATGATGTTGCGAATAGCGAGGGTAGCAGCATAAACCATGTAGCCAATAAATTTAATTTATTGAATACCACTATTTTGTGGCCAGCATACGATGAGGAGCGATTGATGATACGATTAATTGCAAACCAAACTCACACATACCCATCTTATACATGAAACCACACGCCCAGCCGCATACGGAAACCCCCATGAAGTGGTCGGTCTACACACGCCTGTACAGGTTGCATTAAAATCACATATTAGCAATACAATTTAGGATGTCTGGAGGAACCTAGTTTTAGCTAGCTTGAAGGACTTGACATGAAGACGTTTTACGAAGGAGAAAGGACGTGGAACGCGATGTATTCCACATTGCAATCTATTAATCGGGAAAATCTGAATTCACTCCAAAGTGTGTCGGAGAGGGCGACTGTGGATACATACCTATTAAATTGTTTATAGATGTAGACACAGTTCGGTGCTATTAAGATGAAAGCGTGGCAAATTAACGTACAATTTGCAATCGAACTATACCCCGCGTTGATACGATGAACGGGACGAAAGATATCAAAAGACGACGGACTACCTTTACGCTAGTACACTGCGGAGTCTGGAATGATGTGCAAGCGTGCACAAGACTAAAGCAACATGTCAAACATGTTGGATTGGGAAATACCTATACATAAGGACAACTATGTGACAAAGTGAAAGCATACAAGTCTCTAACAAAGAGATCCAGTTGGGCCTTCTGGAGTAGAGCAATACAAAGGCAAACCGTGAGTAGGAGCAGCTCAACTCGTAATAACTCTACCGGTACATCAAACCAATGAAACTGACAATGTAAATTACCGAGAGCAAGCGCGATACAGGAACGCGAGAGAAAGTTAACTTGATTGACAACGGCATGCGATATGTCGTCGAAAGCACGAGCCAACAAAAGATCAACCTAACAATAAAAAAGACTCTTGTGCTAAAACAAACCACACACAACAAGCAAAACAGAAGAATTGCAATTGCGATGTAGAAAAGCAGGTAGCGATCAGTGTCAGTGTTAGCGAAACGAATTAAAACATTTTCGTTTCGTTTTACGCCGGCGAGCTTTTTGGTTCTATCTGAAAGGGGCTCAGTTAACGTTATGGAAATCCGGAAAAGGGAACAGACAAAGAACTCACAATTATACAGTCAAACTGAAAACTACACCTGCGGGAAAAACCGTGCGAAAATGGTGCAGCAAACGAGATAGGGAAAACATTTTGTCCAACACAACACGGTGTTGGGGGACTGATCGCATGGAAATAGCTAGAGTGGTGGTTACGCGGTACAGGAGAGCAGCCAAGTGGAGCGGAGAAATACTGAAACATTGTTAAAACTTTTTATTTTAACTTGTTTTCCATCTAAAACAGTCGCCGGTCGTCCGTGGTTGTTGGCCGTCCGTCAAGCGCATCTTATGAGCCAAAACAATTAGAATCAGAATCGAAGCGAACGTGCTGCGATACGAAGCAAATACACAGTACTGCGACGAATCAGGACAATAGTCCGCAACAAGGATCGGTGGGACGGCCTCAGTGTTGCTATAGCAGCAGAAGAAACGGAAGAGAGAGAGAGAGAGAAAGAGAGAGTCTGCCTTGGACGGCCCGCTGCCGGCGATTGGCTGGATTGTTATCGTTTTACTTTTTTTTCTTTATGTGAAAAGAGAAAAAAAGAGCAAAAAATTTCAGTGAACAAAAAACAGAAAAAAATAATAAAAAAAAACACGCTAAACAAAACCAAGAAATAGTTGTTTTGTTTTGTTTTCATTTTAATTTCCTATCATCTTTCCATCTAATGGGATTAGGCGGACGGGGATGATGCCATGTTTATTTGCTCTTCGGCCAAGTAGTGCAAATGCACAATAACCTTCGAAAGCCATGGGAAAGATAAACATTATTTTAAAACTTCCCACAGCGACAAGAGTCCTCCCGAGGCAGAACCCCTGAACGTCGGTCGGAAGGACACAGTAGTGCGAAGAGGGACGCAACCGCATGTCAAGCATGCTGATAGAATACACCGGACCAAACGGCATATGCCTCGATGTTACGGAAGCGAGGGAACACGTACAAACATGGTAAGTACCCCGGGCGGCGAGAGGAAAATATGTTTTATTGCCCTTTGATGAAAGTGGGTCGGGAACCGTGTGATCCCTTTCAGCGCAGAATCGGCCTCTCCCCTACCCAACGGGTGTTCGCACTTGGTCGGATGAAGATGACACAAGACCTCGGTCGGTGCGGTTACGGTTCAAAGATGCACCCTCAGCAGCAGATACCGGGCGCAGTGTGCTGTTGCGGTGGATAATTGTGATTAATTGTTTGTCGCGTTTACGCGTGCTAAACGGTTCCGTGTGCGCCAACAATTTGCGTTGCACGCGCACACGCCAATCGATTCATGACGTGACATTAATGGGCCTGCCATAAACCCCGAAAGCCGTGCGGTCATTTCCGGTCTCATTACCATCGCATCCGGGACCATTGCTGCCATGCTCATGGCACGGTTCTTGGGCAATGGAAAAGGTGATAAAGACGAAATTGCGAATTTTTAGGCAGACATTTAAACTCGAATCGCATCAAGCCATCTTTTGCGTTTTCTAAGCTCAAGACGCGTAAGATACTTCGAAAAATGTGGCACCAAAACCAAACGGATAACTTGACGTAATAATGTAACCTTGTCTTTATTTTCAGCCCATGCATCCCACTCGTCCTTCGTCCTTGCAATTGCACCCCACTTTCCCACACTTTACTGGGTGTCACAGCGACCCGAAACTAATTGAAGTCATCAAAACAAAAATAAAATCCCAGCATTCCACACCGACCCCTGGCTAGAGAGCCCAACCCGTGCAGCCAAGGGTCACGGAAGGAACGATTATATCCATATCGAAATCTGTCATCACCCTCGGTCGACGGCACAGGACATGACATCGCCAAATCGTCACCCTCGTCGAGGCCGGACATAAACTTGAAACCGCCACTTCCACACGGACACGCCTCGCCCAAGGATGCCGCGCAGTGCTGAAACCGAGGCGTAATCCGGTGTGGCTTCGTGTGCACTGAATAAGCGTGCCCAAATAAATTATGGGGTACTTCAAGAAATTAGCAATGTCAATAGCAGGGCGGAAGACGCGTGCATTCCGATTCGTGTGGCACCGACACGCGCGCACCATCCGTCCGGCTGAGGGTTTGGCTCCGTTCCGCCGGAGGGCAACTTTTCCGCGGACGAACGGCGCTCGCTTTCCCGGCCAGGACATGCGTTACGTTTTTTTCACGTTTGTTTGTCGAAGGTATTAATTTTCCGGAATGCGCGTTCCGAACTCGTCGGCGGCTGAAATAGCGAGGTCCATGCGAGCGATTGAGCGTAAAATGATTTCCTTGTAAAGTGGTGATTTCTAGGAAAAAAAGCTCACATAATTCCCGCGGTTCATGTCGCAAAACTTTGAGCTCTATTTTGTTTCTCGGAAAGGTAAGGTGACATGCCATGTTCGTACCATTTGATTTGGTTCTTATTATTTGAAGGTGTTTACTGAAGGAACGAAAAACGTGCCTTCAAATGGACGATAAACAATGCGCAAAATCAGCTTTTTTCGGTCGCCACTTCCGGTCAAGAAAATGGACCAACCTTTCACTGCACTTCCGTTCCGGCGCCTAAACCCCCACGCTCGCGGAACCGTCGCAAACGGATGCACACTCGATCGCCGTGACACAATCGGCAAATCGTCATTGAAGTGTAAAGCAAACTAACCCCGAAGGGCGGGCCCTCAGAGGGAAAACCCATCGAAAGCAATCGTCATGACACGTGAGAAACACGCGTCGTACCGTCGGAACGTTGGTTGGGCCTCGGTAAATTGTTGTATTTATACGCTCGAGGCGATAAAAATCTGCCGTTCAGTTCAATGAAGGGGACGAGAACTCGAGCCTGCCGGGGTGTCGGGATGTACCTGCGTCGTCCTTCCACCCCGACCAGCGGTGTGTGTTTGTGTGCGGCTGTGAAATCAATTTCCGGAAGATCCAACAGCAACAGCAGCAGCACCCTTGCCCGGACCGGCTTCAATTGGATTAGGATTTATTTTTATTTGCATTTAATATTATATTTATAATACAGTCCCCGCAACCCGGTCGTTCGCTTTCGAACCCCTCGCTCGCGAGGGCAATATGTTTTCGTGGTTTTAATTGTCGGTTCCGGTGCCCTTCTGGCCGTCGTCCTCCCGGGAAATGCCGGAAACCAGGGGCGCCTTATCCACTGATAATGATGTTCGCTCCGTCACCGAACAAACTTTGAACAAAAAGGCAGGCACACGCGGACGGGCTTTGTGCGAATGGGTGCTGGTCGCGATGGAATTGGGATTAGCTCGCTGGTGGAACGGTCGGAACGCGGTGTAGAACCGTGTGTGCGCGTGTACATCCGAAACAAGCCGTATCCTTTTCCATTCGAATGTAAATCAGGCCGACCGGCAACGGTTTGAAAAGCTGTCGGATTGACCGCTGTTTGGAAAGTCGCGAGCGGTTGACGTACGTGGGAAAGAACCGGAAGTTTGGTAAGGCTGGTGATTACGGCTGGTCGGATGAACAATGTGAACACAAGTACAGGATTGCTTTAGAGACATTTTGTGCCATGTCTCGCGCTCGAAACTGGCCGTAAAACCTCCGCCGAGTGGGCGAAAAAACGCAAGCACCAAAAACAAGGGCCGCTGGGTTTTGCTTGTCGCTATTATTTCCAGCTCCAGTCAACATTGCCTTGTGTAGGTGGTTATCGCGACCCAACCCGCATCCATAACAAATTCCGCATTCGCAAATGGCACCTGCAGCATGGCTGAAGGACGACCCCAAGCGATGGACTTGGCGCATGCGGGCTTGCCTGCTCGAGCCACCTCGGAAAGGGTGCGTTTTTCTAACGTCTGGTACGTATCGATTTTTCCATCATCTGCAGCCACACTACGACCCCCAGTGCGGAACACCCGGGCGGACACAGCGGGATAGTCTGCCCAGCCCCGATCCGGAAGTCGACTCGAAACCGCAGCTGGAGCCGGATGCTGCTGGTGCCGGCTCTGCTCCCTTTCGGCACTGCTCATCTGGTCCCGTTGCAGGAGCAAAACGAATGAAAAGGGCGTGTCAAAAGCAGATACACCTTCACCCGCGCACATCGGCGGCGCCTGGCGGCTTTATTTACTCGATTCCCGTTTTTCTAAGAGCACTTGGGGCTGTACGAGACTTTGTACGACAGTGGTTCTTGTTTTTTTGTTACTTTTTGCTTTCACCTTAGCTCACTAACTTCATCTTACGTGGTAGGAAACTGAGTCATAACTTAACGGCACCGAATAGCGGCGGCACAATAATACTACGCGGCTAATATCACAAACACATCCGGTCTACTTCTGCGGTTTACGGAAGGCGTCGCCACCCAATACCCAACACCGTAACCGCCATCAGGATGGCCAGAATGGCAGCTGAAGGACCAGATCCTGCGGCAGCACTTTCACCGAGCTGGCCAAGTTTGGGCTGGAAGTTGGAGCAGGTGGGAAAGTTGGCCGGTACCGGTACCATCTCCGCATTATCACCCACCTTCAGCACCAGCGACATCCCGATTTCGGCGTGGAATTCAATGTGGCAGTGGAAAAGCCAGTAACCTACGGAAAAGCAAAAGGACGAGATTTGCGTCAGACCCCGGCTGTTGACTAACTCTCTGGACGCCGATGATTCCTACCAGGGTTATTGGCGATGAACCGGATGATTGTATATCCCCCGTCAGGGATGGTGACTGTGTCCTTAATCGGAGCTCTCTTAAGTCGTCGCGGCAACCGACCCTCCTCGTCCATACGCCGGATGTCCGCAATCGTAATGTTGCCACTAACGCGATCCATCCCGACAACGCGAAAAGCGTGCCCGTGCAGATGAAACGGATGGTTGGCGTCGAACGTGAAGCCTTCATCAACCATTATCATCTCGACGGTCGCATGCAGCGGTATCTGGATCACGTGGCTACACTCGCAAAACTCTCCACCGGAGCAGTTCCGGTCACGCAGGCTCGTTTCATTGCAAAACTGACTCTCATCCAGCGCATCCCGACCGGGCAGAAACGGCACCGGAGGCATTCGCATCGAGATGTGGTTCAGCTGGGGCGTATACAGCCGATTCGTGTTGTTCACGACCTGCCCAAACCCGTACAACTCCGGTACGTGGAAATGCGGATTGTCCTTGCCGTAGAAATCGTAGTACACGTAGAACTTGTAGTCCGTCTCGTTGCGTAGCAACAGCAGATCCTCCTGGTCAAGCGCGTTCGTCTCAGCGATCGTGATGACGTCTTCGGCACCAGGCCCACGATTCAGCGAGTTTAGCTGCGGACCAGGTGCGTCGTAGTCGTACGACGGCCAGGACTCGTACTCCACCGTTTCCGGAGCGCCTCGGTAGCGTAACACCGCGAACTGATACGCGGACGTGAACCGCTCGTCGCAGTCCATCAATCCGCGGAATCGCATCAGGTAGTTGCCCACCGGCTGGTTGGCTTTCACCACAAAGTCGAACCGCTCACCGGCGTAGCTCACGAATGACCCGAGGTCCTCGAGCGGTTGTACACCGAATCCGTCCGATGCGATCACCGTCAGGTTGTGGTTCTCGATCGACAGCTCTACCGGACAGTTTAGGAACTCGGCGTTGATCAACCGGAACCGGTACCGGCGTCCTCGGTCGACGTGGAACACCGCAAGAGGGATGTGCTGTGATTCGGGTGAGATCACCGCGTTGAAGTTGACCGTTCGTGACTGCCGTTTGGTGCGATGCCGCACATCTGCCGGGCGAAGTACTGACTTCAGCTTGTGATCGCTACTGGCTTGCAGAAGTTCCGAATCGTCTAGAAGAAGGGCACCATCGACAGGCTCTGTCGTGGTTAGTTCTTCGTCAACCAGCAGAGTTGTATCGCCGAAATCCTCCCCAAGTGCACTCTTATCCGTTGAAGTAGGAACGGTGACGGAGATGGGTGTGATCGTCGGAATTTTGGCAGTCCTTGCGAAGTACTTGCCACGCCCGTTGATCAGCAGGTTCGGAGGCTTGTTGTCCCCAGTCGAGTGGTGATGGGAAGCGAACAGCGACACGCCTTGCTCGTGCGCCCAATCCTGCACCGTCAGGACGTGCTCAGACAGATCGTGATCGTACAGCAGCTCGTGGATATCGTTGTCCTTGCGGATGATGAGCGCCCCAAACGCACCATCCCCACGTTGCATGCCCGTGTGCGAGTGCCAAAAATGCGTCCCTGGGTTATCCGCTCGAAATGTGTACCGGAAGGTAGTTCCCGGGCTGATCGGACACTGCGTCACATGTGGCACTCCATCCATGTACGGTGTCCGACGTTGGTGCAGTCCGTGCCAGTGGATGGTTGTGCTATCACCCATCAGGTGGTTCTCGACGTCCACCACGATAATGTCGTTCTCGCACACCTCGATGGCTGGTCCAGGCATCATACGGTTAATGACGGCCACATTCCGACGTACGCCATCTCCGGCGATACAGTGCGGTCGCGCACAGTCAGTGGCATTGTACGGGCAATTGTAGCACGCCTTCGAGAGCGTCCGGTACCATTCGAGCCGGAAGCGATAGTGGCATGTTTCCGGTTTGCGTCCCAACGTGCACACGCGCTTGCAAGGGTGGTTGCTGTAGCTCTGCTCCTCGTAGAAATCCACATTCTCGTCTGGCAACACTGTCGTTGAAGTGGATAGCTCCGACAACTCATCCGTTTCCGTGGTGTTGCACTCCTTGCAACAATCGCGCTCGATCACCCTGTGGGCGGGACAGTTACTGTCCAACGGTGGACACTGCTTGCGCCTGGAGCTGATCGCTAGGAAGTCGTTATCCTTCGCGCACCGATACAAAAGACAGCCGTCTGGACTTTCCCACGATTGGCCTTCGCGGTAGAACTGCTCGTCGAATTTGCACTGTGCCTGGACACACTGCGGGCAGCAGTGTTGATGGGACAGCTGCGCCTCGAAACCCTGCCAAATGGATGTCCTCAACGGCATTAGTAACAGGCGAAACGAACGTTACGGACCAGCATGATCAGACCTACCTTCGGACAGGTCGTGTTACACTGTATACCGATCGAGTTGATGAACGTTTCGTTGTGCTCGTTCCGCAGGCATTCGTAATTCATGCAGGTCGTCTCGTTCACCATGTTGAACCACTTCTCGCCGACGGATCGTGTCGTGAACTCGTCCTCGGTGTACACCTCGCAGAAGTTATCTGAAGCGGGACAGTTCAAACAGTTCAAAGGTACTTGCTTTGGGTAACGTGAATGGCAACGTAAGGGTCGTACTACCTACCACAACGCTGCAGAGTACAGCAACTACCGGCCACGGTTCTAGGACGAATGGTACGCTCCACATCGCAGAACTCCACCACCGGAGGACACGCGCTGATATCACAGTACAGCCTGAGGGTCTCACAGCACAGGTCCAATTCGCGGCGAATCCTTTGTCCAGGCTCTAAGGACCCCTCCGAGATGTTTGTCAGTGGTTGGCATTTGCTCGGGTCACAATCTGCAAAAATACAGCCAAATGGGGACACAGTCTAGTACCGCATAGTAGCACGTGGTGCATCTGTTTGCTTAATTAGCTATCACTTTATCGTTACACTTTTTGCTGGCATCAAGTTTGGGTCCAAAAAGGCGTGATAAGGTACGAAAAATGAATCGTTAGCATGAACATGCACTTTATCTAACGACGCAGATTTCAACATTCCTGATGTTCGTGTTTTTGGTAAACGACCCCTGCGCGTGTGTCAGTGTTATCTAATTGAAATTCATGGTTGCTATTCGTAGACATCGGCCTACTTTGCCCTTCAAGGAACATCTGGCAGACGCGTGCATGACAGGTGCGAAAATTAACTGACCGCTGTCACCGGACATCGGTCTGGATACGTATCCGACTGACGAGGATGACCTCAAGGACGAGCGACCAAGTATGCAATTGTCTTTAGTACATCATGTCGCACATCATCGTGAACCGACCCTGACGTCGATGAATCGAAGGATTTGATGTTTGATATTCTGCGTAGCTCATAACTGCCTTCGTACGTTACTACGTGACAATAAACGGGTAGAGGACTGACTTACGGTTGCTTCTACCACGCGAGTTTCTTCCGGATAACACGGCCTTGATTGGTTTCGCAGCACCACCACTTAGCGTTATGACACAGTCTAGAAGCAGGTCCAAATTGAAGTACTTATCGATACCATTGTCGGTTAGAAACCACCAGCACGCAATCGCAATGGCGTCCGTCGAAGGACGCCTCGAGCTCGGGCGTTGGTTTCAGCGAAATGCAATTGAAAATTGGCGCTTCTCGCTTGACTGAACGCGGTTGGCAGGAGAGACAACAAAAAACGATCCATCCAGCTCTCATTTCATCGCCAGGTGCACTACGGTCGGATATTCATTATGTACTTTGAAGCCCATCAATGGCGGAATCGGACGTGGCGTCAAATCAATGCTAATAGCATGTTCCGCAAAACCGCCCATTTGCATGGTGAATCGCTAGGTGTCGAAGAGGCGTTCAGTAGCACCGCTCGTACGATGCCATCCGCGAACTGTGGCGTGCGACATCCAGCGCCCGTTAGGGTATCAATTAACTTCTCGACGCGTTCCGCCGGTAATCGATCCGTAATTGGCAGCACATACAAAGTAGCACCTGGAGGGATTTAAATATACACCGCGGATTTCTGGGAAGATAGGGATGGACTCCGATGTTAAAAAAAAACGATAGCAATTCTTAGTCAACGCATGCGTCCCTGTAAAAGCTGCTGTAATCCCTTCTATTAGTATCTCCACTGGTACGCCTTCCAGATCTAGACTCACATCGGACAGATCAGGTTCCAAACGCATCCAACTAATAAGCACGCATTATGGATTTTCATTTCCATCCCATTCCATTGACACAGCCCACTAATCTCTCCCCGGGGTATGTGGCTTGAATTGGCAACGATCTACAGCGGGTTATGTAAGTTCACACGATCAAACTCTCCCAGCGGTATCGCAACCTGCCGATCGAGGGTTGCGTGTAAACGCGAAACCGAACACCAAACGCACATGTACTACGTTCAAAATGTACGTGATCGGTGGCACGACGACGCTAGGCATCTTCACGCGAGTCGCGACCTTGGCCGTGGGTCGACACCGCTTTTATTGCTCCGTCACCGGACCGGTACCGAGGAACCCGTACTGAAGATTGCCTGCAGCCATCCGTTTCGATGGTTCCGATTAATCGACTACTCGCGTCTCGCGTTCATCGTCGTTTTTCTTCTTTCAACTGCTAATGAGCCTCCTTTATGGCCTTTGGGAAACGGGACGGGATAGGAGATCTGTGGGTCATTCATCAATCATAAAACTCTTTTTACGATTTTCTACGAGATCGACGACGCTCGGGGTGCAATCCGTTCTCGACCTAAAGGGAGGCAAGCAGCGTGTTCGAAGCAGGTGGTGATGTCCACTCAACGTAAACGGCGGGGTACCTCGTGTCATTAATTAGTTCTCGCATACATTAGCGAAACGTCCCCACCAACGAACCAACGTGAGTGCTTCTGAAAAGCGCAAGTGGACTCGCCATTCTGTTCCGGTTGAGTGTGGCAGAATTTGAAATTATAATGTTGCCAACCACCGTCCCACAAGTGAACGGATCACCTACACCGGATGCGGCCGCAATTCTGATCCGCGAGCAGGACATCCGCGTGTGAAACGCACCCAAACGTGTTTCGAGCGAATTCCGATCTAGTTGCGAAGCGTTCGTTCTCGTTCACACGCCCAGCGATCGCGACTGGTTGCGATCACTTTCGATCGCTTCAACGGTGGTACCTTCGATGTCCAAATTAATTGTTCCTGCTCGCAAGCAAATCGTTAGACAACCGCGTGGCTTTTGCGGTTTACTTCCCGGTGTGGTGTGAGCGACTGTCGCGTGAATCATAAAAGGGTTTCGAGGGCTCCACGTGGCCAACGAGCTGTAACGGAGTGGTTCGTGTTACGCGTCGGAATGTCCGGAACGTGAAGTTTTGCCTCTGTTAACACGCGCCCGCTACTAGCTGGACTCGTTGAAGTTCGGAAGGAGATTGCCACGGTGTCGGTTCTTGTTGGTGACGCAAACTACAAGACGTCCCTCGTCAATCCGGTGTACGAACGGTTCGAACCGGTGCACGGCGGTTTATGCCGTTCATCTTCAAATCACAGCTTCATTGGGCGCAGGTGGATGGGCTGACCTTCAAAGATGGTGTTCGCTCGATTATCTGCTCGAGACGCTAAACGAAGGTGATTCATTATTGGATACATGCATCATTGTTCCTCCGGGGAAGACCCTCTTCGCAGAGTGGTGCAAATCCCAAAAAAAAGTCCCTCAATCCCGTAGGAACACCCGAATGATTTCACGGTGGCTTCAGATTCCCCTCGCGGAAACATGATCCTCGCCATAACCTGTTTCCAACAGCTGGGAAAGATGCACCAAACGGACAAAGCAAGCTCAAACGATACCGCCAAAAGCGTCTGGTAAACCCCACAAAATCCTACCACCGGGTTCAGATCGTGACGCGTGTGCTTGTTTGCGTTATGTTTCAAACAAACAGAATATGCGAAGTCAGATGAATATTAACGATTGTCACAGGCCATACATTAACGTAGTCGCGGGAAAGCTCATAAAACAGCTGTCCCGGTACACCGTTCAAATCCTGGAATTCCCGACGATTTTGATGGTTCTTTGTATCAGGTGGCAGCATCCGAGTGGCGATAAAAAACACAAAACCACTGTCAATCTACCTTCCCGCTTTAGTTCCGAAGCTTAAATGGACTCACCTGGTATGGAGGTTTGTGTGTGGCCGGTTTGGACCAGCAATGCCATGAGGACGATAAAGGCGCCGGTTACTAAGAGCATGGCTGGCACTCGGTGTCGATGTTTAGCTGTAGGCATTTTATAGCTGATATGCAGCGCTTCGTTACTAATTGACAAAGTTATCTTTCAGTCTCCGTCGTTTCCTCCTTTTGCGAAGCTTCCACAGCAAGCTGTAAGGTGGGGTCACAACATCTTCGCGTACTTCGCAACTTTTGTATACCTTAAACGAAAAGGAGAGCATTTCGTCACACGACAAATTAGCCAGATAATACACGCAGTGATGTATGTCAAACGCATTAGCAACGCTTTGATAACGTATTTCTTAACTGTTCATCTACACCGATTATCACTTCACGTGTTAGCAAAAGCAATCGTCCGAACAGTGCGCATCGGTGAAAGACAACAAAGTTCGCAGAGTCGCCAATTTGCATAAAATCCCACTCAACGCGCTAAGCTCTATCTCACCGATAGCACATCGACGCCAGTGGCGTTGATACTTTCGCTATTAATGCAAACAACTGCTAGTCAATCATTGGCTGAATTCGAGGTGCTGTTCTGCACACTCATTTTAATGTACATTTCCCCAGGGGGAGATAAAGTCCGCTGGATGATGAGAATCATTAACACGTGATATGTAAGATAAGAAAGCGGGTGGGCTGATCTACGATCTGCGTTTGGTGCTATCTACGCAGCATAGAGAGCATTCATGAGATAAGAAACGATCGCAATGCAGGGGGGGTAAATGATGGAAAACTGATTTCAAAGTTCGTTAAGCAAAGTTTGCTCCCATGAGCTTTTGATGACTCAAACAGTTCGATAGATAGATGCGCCATTTCATTGCAATCAATGTGCAGATCGTTGCTTCATATGTACTCTGAGATTTCAAGAACTTTTAAGTGCGATGCGTTGGATAAAAAAAGGTCAGAAATCATCCCTCACTAATGCCATCAAGACACACGTGATTATGATCACTGAAGTCGGCGTCGCTGTTGTTCACCTCTGACGAATGGCAACGCTTCCATCGGAGCACGATCCATCATCTCTCTGCGGTGTACAATTTTACACCATCAGTTTTAGCACCACCATGAGGCACGTTATTTGACACACAATTATATAAGATTGCATAACGATGCTTCAATGGAGCTAGCCTTCTCGGGGTACTTGACCTAGTGACTAGCCGGGTCTGTGTCTAGCCTCGCCAGTCTGTGTAGGGCACTATCGTGTATGTTTGAGGCGGGAAAAAAGATTTTCATCCAGCCTCAACAAGCCCACAGAAATGGAAACGAACCCGCTTCAGAGCGTTATCAGCTTCGCTGGCATCGAAACCAGGAATTCCGGTTCCATTTAGGCATACATTTCTTTCTGCTTGACTCGGTTGAAGAAAATGTGCAGCTCCATTCACCAGTCAGGAATTCACAAAACCAGCTCTACCGCTTTATAAAGCAGTAATTGAAATATCATCACACGTACGAGAGGCATACCGAAACGAAAGCCTTGAAGTATTTAACGATCCTGCTGACCGCTACCCATTGTCAGTAGGTTTTGGGTGGAAAGATCAGCGGGAAGCAGTTATCATTGAAATCCAACCGCATCAAATGTTATTGTCGCTAATAAGGCTATTACACTGTTTTCGGTTTCATACTTTTTCCATGCGGCCCTGCATCACCTGCAGTATCAATCAGACCAAAACACCTGCTGCATTTGTTTGGCTTTCTGCCTTTCTAAGCATAGCTGAGAAAGTAAGCTTTTGCCAACAAATGGGGCTGTGACACCCAGGCAACATTTGCATTCGTACCTCACCACAAACCGTTTAATATTGACCTTGCTTTGCTTCAGTGGCGGCCACTATCAGCCTTCATCAACGGATCTCCATTGTCTACTGTTGACTCCACTCTCATTCGATCAACGAAAATGGTTCGTGTTTCGAAATATGTCGTTTTTTTTCGGGTGCGTTTGGACACATTTGTTAACGGCGTGTTGTTGACATAGGTATATGCCGATATATTATGCTGAGAGACTCTTACGAAATCGTTCATTCCGTATCGACACCCAACTTTGATAGACACAACTTCATGGTACGATTATTGACTTAGTCTTCGATATTTTTTCATTTGCCAGGTGTTTAAAACTAGCGATTCAAACAGCATATCAACGTTGTATTTAAATCGGTCCAAAACTAAAATTAAATCGAATCGAAAGGAAACACTCTATTGGCTTCAGATAAATTAATGGCAATTATAATCAACAGTGAAGAAGGGGCCAAAGCTTGCCCCAAAATTGCCAGTACTTCCGCCTACAAACGGATCTGGGCTGACGATTGGTTAAGGAATTGAGTGGTCACAGATTTGAGAACGTTGTCACGGATTATGCTTACGGCTACGGAAACGGTGTCGGCTATGGTCACGACTATTTCGTATCTGTTCGTTCCGGTTAAAATTGTTGATCTGTTTCTGTGATGCTTCGATCCAGCGCTTCGAACGGATAGCGAACGCCACTGGTTTAAGAAGAAACAAAGCGCCGTAAAGCCCAGATTGCGATGAGAGAAATGTGCCGACAAAAAGCATGGTAGAGCATGTGGGATTTCGTCACACGACAAAGATGTACGTGCGGATAGTCGAGCAACGAGCTGTCGGTCAGTTAGAAACCAATGTATAGCAAAGCTCACGATAAGATACGATGTGGAATTCACTTTCCTCTTGAATGGAAATGAATAAGTGATTTGAAAAGCATTTTGCATGGTAGATTATCTATCAAACAGTGAACAGGTTGATAAGGCTCGTCACAAAGATGGGAATTAAGTAGTATTTGTACTACTCATTTCATCGATAACAAACACTTGAGAAGTATGGTTACCAGGATTTCAGTTAATCTTAACCACTAGATGCTATAGAACTTGTTTAATCAACGGTCAATTAATTACCACAGGATATTTCTATGCCAGAAATATGTCAGTTTGGTAGAAGATACACGTTCACAATAAAACAGCATCCAATAGTTCGAACACGAAATTGTTTCCTTCCTTAATTAACTTTAGCTACATAAGAGCGTGCGTCCTCACGTGTCGGAACAGACTGTCGTCATTCACAAACATCCACTACTGTGCTGATATAAAACTTATCACTTATCAGGCACGCTAGTCACAGAACACGGCACAAAACAAATAGATTTAAATTTTGCCGCCCTTTTACCGCCCCCTAAGTGCCCTTATCACTCGATACAAATCTGCCAGACACCGTGGACACTAAAGGATGGGTAGGAGAAACCAACTCCCTGTATGATCGCTTATCTATCGCACTTTTGGCTCGTTTTACTTCTTACTTTTTCGCGCTGGTTTTCTTTGAGTTTTTCCACCTAATAATGCCACCCAGAGTCCTTGATACACGATCCTTCTTTTGTTCCTCCCGTCGTCTCCTAGACTGTTTCGGACTACGAACCGAGGCGCAACGATTAACACGCGCTAATGGTCGAAGCTCGAGCAAACCCCCAACGATGGGCCTCCGAGCGAACAACGCGATCGAATGAGCGTGTGATCTGCGCGAACGATCGCTTTTAAAACACCTGCGCGACCGCGTTTGTGACGTCATGAGTTACGATGTGCAAGGGCCAACGGACGGGCGCAGATACGCAAGCTTATCTCCGTTCTCGGGCCTACGTTGGGACGAGCTTTTTTTTTTTTTGCTATGCCCATTGCTTCGAACACACGCGTACGGTGTCGTCATCGGTTTTCTTAAATGGAAAGGCTCGTCCCAGAACTGGTCGGGATTCCCGCCATCAGGAATGGGAGCGTAAACGATCGAATGAACGTTTGGAGCAATGTTTCCGTGAGGTGGAGGAATGTTTTAATTGATAATCTTATCGAACGGTTATTCATCGTTAGCTCCGGAGCTCCCTCTCGGTAAGCGGGCTTCTTGGTGTAGGGATTTTCAGCATGAATCGGATTTTTTGTGTCTAGAGAACGGACTAAAACATCTTGCCTCTAATTCACATCATCTCATGGACATCTCTCACGATCTGAGTTGCATTTTGGAACCGTGTTTTGATGAACTCTTGATAAACGCTTCACCCATAGTACTTTGGAGTCAACCCCATCATGATTCCATATTATATCTCCAATTGAGTCATAGAATCCATTTTCTTAATCATTTTAATACCGTAATTGATCTAATAGCGCTAATCGATGGGAAATTGGTCCCCTCTGTCCGCATGGGGATTTTACAACCAGATAAGGTAGCGGAAAATTCCGAATGTATGTTTAATCTAAAAAACAGCTAATTTGTAAAAAGAAAAGGAAGAAACGCATGACTAAAAGCGCATTGAATGTGTGATGTGTAAAATGGTTTGATATTGAGGTCAAAGTTACAAACATAAAGTCCCCGATTGTGTAAGGTTTTTAGCTAGTTTCCAAACACCAACGGTGAATTATGACTTTATTTTATCAATTGTCTAACTGAAATACAATCAGCTTACCTACTGCTCAACACGTAAGCTAATGCATACGTGATGGTTTAGCATGAATTGCGTCTTAAGACTTGATAATTTAATGTTGATAATGTAAAGAATTTTCGCAGACGATGAATTTTACATCCCATCTTTCCCATCATCCCTCCGTGCTAACGCTATCAACGGCGGCCATCGCATTCGATCCTTTCATCGCTGTACAATATGGGAGGAGTCACGAGTGCAGGACGCACATGCGCAAATCCCATTCCGCTCGGAGGCAACCCTGGCAATGTCCTGGAGTTCTATATAAGAGCCTGATGCCATGTCAAGGGACGCGCCACACAGTTTCGTTCTGTTCCTGGAGGTAGTGCCAAAAAGGATCTTTCCCATCAACAGTGTTTTGTGGCAGTGTCCTGTGGAGTGTGAACCGTGTGCATTCAACTAGTACCGATTTGGGCGCTCTTATCAGACAATGGATAAAATTTGCCGCTCTCAATTGCCGGATTCTTCATCATCGCCACCATTGAGGTTAAAGACGGCATTTCTGTGATCGAGCATACCTCGTTTAATGTTGCATCTGTTCAAAAAAAAATGAGAATGTCTCCCTGCTCCTATTGACGCATTAAACAAAACCCTTTGTGTTCCGAGAAAAAAAAACTCTGTGTTACCGTGCATGTTACCCGATTCCAGCCAAATATTCCAAACTACCGCCGGTCGATCTCACTCTACCGTAGTAGTTTTGTTCGTAGCTTCCGCGATCTAGCAAGGCTTGTGTGTCTCCGTTCTCCTGGATGTTCCGATTTTGAGTTCATACAAACGAATCGGTGCTAAAACTGGTCAACTCGATTTTCTATTCCTCCTGCTGCCGCGATGGACGTGCTGACAACGGCACCTTGCAACACACCGTACGCCTCGTACAGTGGCATCGGCTTTCACAGCTTCGACGATGAGCTGATGGCTGATCTGCCGTCGTGCGTGTACGCACAGCACCATCAGCTCGGTGCGGCCACCGGAAATGGCGCCGGTGGCAGCACTAGTGGCCACAGCAGCCACACCAACAGTGCACCCAATTTGCGGCTTAATCCGGGCAGTTTACGGCAGATGCAGCACCAGTACCTTCACCATGCAGGTAAAACGTCGTTGCTATCGTGGCTGCAGATTGAGCACATTGTGTAGCGTTATCATAGCAAAAATGACCCTTGGTGAATCTAACGACATTGGAAAGCCTGCTAGGGAAGGTTATTCCATGTGCGTTAGAAGCATTGGGTAATGTTGCATCCGTGATGATCAAAAGAATTCAAAAAAGGGCTCCCGCATCGCACCAGGGTATAATGTCCCTCTTCCGCAACGCAGAACTAACCGATCGGGCCAATAATTCAGTTCATTGGATCGAAACCGCATCGCATAAAGTCACGCATCGCACCAGCTTCAGCTCCGTTCGAGCTCGTTTTATTGGCTAATTTTATTTTGCACTTACCTTGAGGTGCGGCATGCAGCTTTAGCATTGTCGGTGCATATTGATGAATGTGAGGCTGGTGATTAAAATACCGCCGAACCAATGCTCAGGGTCGAGAAAGATACGGAAGAGCCTTCGCTGGCTCATTTTCCATGGAATTGATTAACGAATTCAAAAGCCATAGCTTACTTCACTGTTATGCCAGGAGTAAGCCAAACATCGTTGTCCTTTTTATCGCCCACAGAATGTCTGGATTCGTCCACACCGCCCAGCCCGTCCTTGTCGACCACGATGAGCCATCCGTACAATCCGCCACCGTACAAAATGCAGCGCCAGCAGACGAATGTTCGCGAACGCAAACGCATGATGCGTTCCGCTCCGAATGGGTAAGGCACCTCTGGAGCTGAGCCCAAAAATCCTCAACGCTAACCTTTGCACTATCGACCATTATTTTCCAACAGCAGCATCAATTCGGCATTCGATGAGCTGCGTGTTCACGTGCCGACGTTTCCGTACGAAAAGCGGCTCAGCAAAATCGACACGCTCCGGCTGGCGATTGCGTATATTGCGCTGTTACGCGAGGTCCTGGAAGCGGACTACGATCCTTTGACATATGTGGAAAAGTGCCTCCGGGGCGAGATCAAGGCCGACCGAGCGCACTGGAACACTAGTGGTGAGAATACCGGCAAGGTTTCCGATCCTTTTTTCCGCTCTAACCTGCAATTTTTCACCACTCTGTTTAGATTTAACCGCACGGCTCTCGTGGATAAACTGGGAGAACCTCGGTGTACACCCGGGTCGCCGCACCATTTTGACATCCCTGGCGCTGGGTTCATCGGAAAGTCTTGGCTGCGGACCACCACCGCATCTAATCTAGACTCAGATGCAATGCCACTTCTCTTCGATGCTCTAATGTCTTCCGTTCCGTTTCTAGTCGTAGTAATGTGCACGCTAAATGTATTTCGAACATGATGGCTCCTATTTATTCGTCATCTCGATAACGCTTTCTTTCGCATTCGTAGTCAGGCCTATCGATCCGGGGAGATTAAAGCAAAACGAATAAACCAAGTCTTTAGTCTTAAGTGAACAGAAACATGCTTTATTTCATTGTTTGCTAATGTCACAATACATCAAAAGAATGTTCTCTATCGTCTAGATCCATCAAATGGCACAATTTTTACAATCTTCCCTTAACAATCTTAAACATATAGCTAACATGCGTGCGCGCTCTAAATGTGAGCTAATCGTCATCAGGTGGGCTAATGGCCGTTCGAATTTAACTGTCCATTAGTGCTACTAGCACTGCCTACACTATCGCTGCTCGTGTGGCGCATTCGTTGGATTGGCTGGCGGCTTTGGATGCGTTTCCGTTTCGCCAAAGGACTGTATTGCGACTTCGAACCCCTGACATTAACGAGCAGCGTTGCTGGAGGGCCGCCGCGCGAATAGGACGAAGCAATTCGTCGCCTTTTTTTGCCTACCGACTCCGATGTCACGCGATATTCGTCCGACCCGGATGATGATGTCCTTGGAAGTCCATCGTTCGCACCCGTGTATCGGCTTTTCAGATAGTCCGCAAATGAAGCGGCTCGCTGCATCAACCCAATGCCACTTGTAGTGGAGCCCGATGAAGCTGTAACTGCCCTCTGTCCGCGGCTTGCAACAGCAACCTCCTCTTGCACGTCGCTACGCGAGGCCAATCTGATGACGTTCGATACGATCGACCACAATCTGCTGCCACCGGTAGTCATCATGTCGTCCAGTTTTCCTTTTCCATCCAAGGCGGAATTGCCGAGCGTTGCCTTTACACCACGCTGCTCAGGAAGCTGCACCTTCGATGGATAGAAAACGTCATCCGACAAGGTATCATTTTCGGCGTCTTCAACCGATGCATCGTAAGCCCTGAATGTTTCGCCAAGTCCTGCGGCCGAGCAACTGTAACTTCGATTTGGAGCTCCTGCACATGGCGTTCCCCATACGTCTTCTTCTGCGTCCCCCTTCGACGGACTATGGCCCTTCGTTAGCGTTACTCTCTGAAGTCCTTGGAAGGAAATCACCTTCTTCAGGGCCCCTCCAGTAATCTTCGGTGTATGCAGGTAGTTTGACGTTCGTCGCATCTTCCGAGAACTGTCCTGATTTTCTGCATCCATCGAATCGTTTGATCGTCGCAACGATTCCATATCGCGATGGGTTTCGTAGTATTCCGAGCGTTCGTCAGAGTTGACGTTCGGCAGCGACCGCGATTTTTCTCCATCGTCCGTAGTTACAGGTCCCGCTAACTGCACCGTTTCTTGGCCCGGGTCGCCCATGCGAACCATCGGATGAGCCTGACTTGATGCCCCAGAAGCGATACCGCCAACTCGTCGCAGAACCGGCGTGGTGCGCAAATCCAGTGGATGGCGCCCCGGGGAGGCAATAGTACTGTTCACGCCGCTGCTGACCGTTGAATTGAAGCTCATCTTCCGCTGAGTGCCCGGTTGCAGCATCTTTGAGTAAGCGCCACCCGCTCCAGTGTGCTGAGCGATCGCTCGCTGAATGCTCTTAGACATTACTTGACGCAGCGGTGTTGCAACCGCTTTCGAGCGGTTCCGAATGATCGCACGCACCTTATCGAGCTCATTTGGCTTGACAGGCGATCCAACCGGATCTTCTGTGCGGCTGTCCGTCTCGCTGCCACTACTGCAGTGGATGCTCGACATCTGGCCCATCGTGTAGGATTCGTTCGGTTGCTTCAACCCTGTCGGCATCAGCTGCCACTGATACATGGGCGTGGAGGTGGTGCGAACCAGCTTGCGTGCACCACCCGCTCCTTCACCGCGCAGTATTCCGGACGCGTTAACCTCAGACGTGTTGTTCGTCATCGAGAGCATGCTCTCGAAGCTTTGGCGGCTCTTGCGTTTCCATCGCAGATTTATTTTCGTCAACGGTGTCAGCAAGGCGTCGTCCACTTCCTCCGCTTCGGATGTAGGTTGCAGGTCTTTTTCCTTCTTTAAGCCTACCGGCACACTGACCGCTTCTGTGATGGAACATTTCGTTGCGACATTCTCCTTATTTTCATCGTCTACCGGGGGCAACGAGTCGGGGTCAATGATGCTACTGCTCTGCAGATGACATTCGCCTTCTTTACCAGGTTCATCCGTGCATAAAAGGAAGCACTTGCTGGCATCCTGAAAATCCGCCATAGAATAGAAAACCTGCAACACACAGTAAAGGTGCTTTGCTTTAAAAAAAGACTAATGCAGCTGAAACGGACTACCATATCTACCTTCCTGCACCGGTTGCATTGCAGCGGCAAATGCTCGTTCAGTACATGCGCGATTAGTAGATTATTTGGCGTAACTTTAGTGTCCTTCCTCAGCGGGAATGGTCTGTCATTGCAAATGTAGCAAATTTTTCGCAACATGGCGATTTCCTGATGCTTTACATCTTCGTGCTTTTTGCGACATGTAGCGCAGCAAAACACCTGCGAGCAGGTCCTGCACTGAACCTGAGTATTAAAAACACGACACATTTATTTCCTCGTTAAAGTACTCTTTTTTTAAACATACCTCTTTGGGAATAATCATTTTTTCAAGGTAGTATACCCGTCCCTTCGATGTAATGTTTTGCGATACCGGTACTTCGATGATGGTTTAAAACACAATGGATGTCCTGATCGGTTATCACCAATACATTTTAGTCTCTTCGCCGACCTTTACGACCACGGGTCCTTATTGACTTGCTAGTGTTGACAGGAGCAACGGTCAATGGCGGTTGGGATGCACCCACACTAGGCTGTGCTTGCCTCGGGTTCTTCGGAACCCGTCGATTTTCGAGCTTCGACCGAAATTTCACCTCCGATCGTCGTTGGTTTAATTTAAACCGTACCTCCTCCACAGTTTCGCGCTCTGGTGCGTAGGAAATATGCAGAACACCGCCGTAGAAGTTACGTGCGTCCAGAATCCGTTTAGCTCGCCGGGCTCTCTCTAGCCTGGCGTAGCACACGTGGAACACGTCCGTAAACGGTTCCGGCGTTAGAACGTCCGAGCCGTCGTGCTGCTGTTGCCAAGTCTCGGTAATGTTGTGGATAAACTCTAGAGCACCAAATCGCACCAACTCTTGCCGCAATTCTCGCAATAGATTTATCTGCGGCACGCCAAAGACCAACAAGTGCCGCGATTCGTTCGCCACCGAATAGACTCGTACAGCGGTCAACTGGCGTGATCGTCGATACAGTGGGCGGTTCTGGCAGTACTGTAGGCGTATATGATGGCCAGCACTGTCCGACGAAGGATTCACTTTTACCGGCTCGATAGGCATACTATTCCTTACGAGTAACAAACAAGCAGATTATTGTGAAAAGCCAGTAGGATAACCGAATAATTAATGGTTAACCAAAGTAATCCAATTTTTGACACGGTTTGTTTACATTTTACCGTTTACATTTTACGGGTATCGCTTACATATATACAGACTTTCATCACGGTTGCCAGATTGTCCGATGGTATTTGCAATCAATTAATTAAAAATATAAAAAAATGTAATTGAAGCGTTTCTATGCAACAAGATAATATAAAGAATTCAAAAAACTTTTCATAAATCCATAAAGGACACATTCATACGATAATTCCAAAAAAATCTAATATGTTTAAATCACTTATAACGGCTAGTAACGCCGTTGTATCGACTTATTTGAAATACTGACCCAAGAAAATGTCTTGAGCTATATAATTTAATTTGCCTTTTTATATTATCTTATCTCTTCTGACAAAATGAGACAAGAATTTGATTTTTTCATTTTGCACTGTAGCTAAGAAACTAAAAATGGAGTTACGCCCCATTTTCTGTGCTTCTCTACACACTTCGTACTTAAATTACCAACAACATACAGGCAGTAAATTACATTTTAGGTGCATTTCTTAAATTTTCTCTTGGGACATGATGAATATTCCGTACCCTGGCAATATGAGCGCTAGGGATAATTTGAAATGGCTGGGGTAGATTTTCTTGCAGAGCGAGCAGCGACTGAGCTATCATTTTGACAGCTGTTTCGAATTCGAAAATTTCCTTTTGCTGCCTTTATATAAAGATAGCAAAAAGCAAAATCCTCTACATCCGTGCGATCGACTAACAAGGGCGGTCGGTCCCCGCTCTGGCATATTTCCACAGTTTTCCGGCATAATTATTGTAAATTTTCTGTGCGTGTCACGCTGAACAGCGCAACGTCCAAGCCGTTCGCGGCTTTTAGAGAAGAGAAGTGAATCCGGTGAGTTGGCCGTTTCGATAGGTGCTGTTGACAGTGCTTCCAGCTAACCTCAAATAGTGCATGGCGGGGGAACAGCGTGGTCAAAGAAATGCAGCCGAAATGTGTGAATTTTCATGCTTCGTGTTCAGTAAAATGAGTATTTCATATATTGTGTAGCGTATACATTAACGACCAAAGATGGGACGTGGCCGATCGAAAAAGGAAACCCCCGCTGAAGCTGATGGTCCAGCGGCCAAAATTTTGCGCACCAAAAAACGTAAGTATCCTACCGCATGAGCCCTGTGATAGGGGTCTAAAATTAGCGTCAAGAGTTTTTAGGTTGCAAATTCCTCACATCGTTATTCTGTCTCGGCAGCGGAAATTTCCTTAGCGACGCTACCGACACTGTCGGGAAATGTTCTTGCCTGCGGCCAAGGAGAGATGGGCCAGCTTGGGCTCGGAGAAGATGTCATGGAGAAGACGCGGCCCGCCGTTGTCGACGGCCTGGCCGATGTGGTACAAATTTCTGCCGGCGGCATGCACAACCTATGCCTCACGAGACACGGGAAAGTTTACTCTTTTGGTTGTAACGACGAGGGCGCCCTTGGTCGGGACACGTCCGAAGAGGGCTCCGAGTTCCTTCCCAAACCGATCGAACTTCCCGGTTTGTGTGTCAAAATTTCCGCCGGAGATTCACATTCCGCCTGTCTGCTTGACGATGGCCGCGTTTTCGCGTGGGGTTCGTTTCGGGTAAGTTGAAAACGGTCAGAGTTGGCCGTGTGGCGCAAAGTATCTGATAACTGATGCAGCCGGGTGGTAAACTGCTGCACGCCACCATCTGTTACTGGTTTCCCGCCAAACTTCTCCTTGCTGAAGGGTAGACGCCACCCGGCGGCTTACCTGCTATAGGAAATTTTTTCCTTTTTTAAATTTCGGGTATTATATAGGGCCAAATGTCTTGAGGGTCACAGCAAGGAGAGGGTCATCTGGCAGCCGTTCAGGCGCCGGTAAGGCAAGGGGAAAATTTAAAGGGTCCTTTTTCCAGTTCCAAATTATCCATCCATTCTTTCTACCCGGCTAATTGTTCCCACCATTTCCTAAACCTTAAGGACAGAAAGAGACCGAGCGTTCAACGTTTTCGGTTCAGAGATCTTTAAATCCACCCCTCGTCTGTGAACGATATTAACGCTCTTCCTAGTTACCTGTTAGCTTCATCCTTCTCTCGCCTTCCATCCTTTCTATGCCCTGCTGTTCCCATAACAGGGCGTCGAGCAATAGCAAAAAAATACGTTAGCGTTCTTTCCTTCCATACGATGTCGTACTTGCAATGGCATACCGATCGTCTTGTCTGATCTTGTTTCGGTTTCATATGCACTGTCCAAGCTAGTGGTAATCTCGCACTTGGAGCACCCGTACGAGTACCTAGTTACTCTAGTTTGTTTGCTTCGGGAAGGTCTGAGATAAGGCATGCAAATATGCCTCAGCAAGGCAGCCCTTTGAAAAGGGCGTTCGCTACCAGCAATACATCAGTTGTGGATGACGCGGTGCCCAAGGCTGTGGATTCACAGTAGTGGGTCCCGTTTGAAAACAGCGGATTGCCGGCCATTTAAGTCAAATTTGCGAGCTACCATGGAGGGCCGTTTCGGTCCTCGGTAGAACTCAATTCAGACTAATCTATCACTAGCTCGTGCATTTGCCAAAAACGAATCATGACAATTTGATCGGTGTGGTAGCGATATCACGGATCATAGACGTAGGAAGGGTGGCGGCTGTCCGCATCGGTACTAACACATACGTTCTATTTCACAAGGATTCGCACGGCAACATGGGCCTTACGCTAGAGGGCAACAAGCGTCTGCCGATCGAAGTGCTACCCGGCAATCGGTGGGTTGACATCGCGTCCGGATGTGACCACCTGGTGCTGCTATCCGTAATCGGGCACATCTATACGGTGGGCTGTGCGGAGCAGGGACAACTCGGGCGTGTTTCGATACGGGCGGCGTCGGGCGAGTCGCGCCGGGGAAAAACCCAGTTGCTGCAGCCAGGCATTGTGACGCGTCGCGGGAAGATCATCGTAGCGGATGCCATCTGGGCGACTACTTATTGCACATTCTACAAGGATCGCCAGTCGGGGCGGATATTTGCCTTCGGCTTGAATAACTACTGTCAGCTAGGCATACCCAACCCGAGCGAGAACGTCGTTAAGCCCGTCTTTGTGCCTGAACCGACTAGCTTCAGTGATGTGAAACAAATTTCCGGAGGGCAACATCACACTTTAGTGCTGAAAAACGATCACAAAGTGTACGCCATCGGTCGGAAGGAGTACGGTCGGTTAGGACTTGGTGACTCGGTCACGGAAGATGCCAAGACCTTACAGCTCGTTTCGGCACTAGGCGATAAGAAGGTAACCAGCATATGCTGCGGCGAGAGTACCTCGTTTGCGGTTACCGATTCCGGTGAACTGTACGCGTGGGGGATGGGTTCAAGCTTGCAACTTGGTACGGGCGACGAAGCCGACGAACCGAAACCAGTACATATTCAGAGCAAACAGGTTACCGGTAAAACTATCCTGAAGGCGTCCAGTGGAGGACAGCACAGTTTGTTCCTGGTTCAGGAATCGCCGGTAAGAAACAAAGCGGAGTTAATGATTACTTTCTTTGATCATGTTATCGATCATCAGTTATCGTTATCATTTTTAATGCATACATTTCGTTCCCCATTATGATATTTTTATTGGCAGACTGTTGTGATGGAGAGGGCAACTGTAAAACCCAGCGCCTCTACCAAAAAAGCGAGCGCTACATCGAACGGACAGACAGCGAACGGCGCTGGAGCAACACAGGATGAAACTGAAACGACAGTGACATCGACAACGACCACGACAAACGGTAATGATGCCACCAAGGAGAAGCCTGCTGCAAAAGTAACAGTCGGAAAGAAACGAAAGCTCCAGTAATAGTGTAGATAAATCCCGGAATACTTGTTCGAAGTATGCGAACATAGCTACATAAGTAGTTAGCGCTGATTTAAGCACCCTAAACGTTCGTGCCGTGTTATATTTATCATTCTGTTTTAGTACTGATGTCGGCGTTGCTCGTAGGAGTGTCTAATGTTTAGTACCATCACCCATTCGCTCATTGTTGCACACAATGGCGCTGTATTACTGTTTCGTTCGTACTCGTTTTTCGTTATGTTAGGCTTCTTTGGTAAACTTAAAATTTCCGTCTAGTTGAGCTGGAAGCTGGAAGACATAATTGTATTGATATTGCTCTCGCAATTGCTTTATTTTGTTCCCCTTCGCGTCTGAACCCGAACCGCTTCGAGTGGTTTACTCCTCGAGAGTATTCGGTTCCGGATCAGGATATAGACAAGTTCCTCAAGTTCACGCCCAGTTGCTAGAGGTGATCCTAATGTTTTAGGCAGCTAAGACACGGTACACACGATAAATGCTGTGCCATCAATCGATTGCACGGATAGTTTTTAGGTCAGGTTGTTGATAAGTGATAGGCATTTTTTCCAATTTTGTTCGAAAAAAGAAAGGTAGGGAGAAACAACGACTGAGAAAAGATACGAATAAATAACTTAATATTTTTTGATATAAACATGCTTGTGCGTTATGTGTAATTCCGCTCGCTATTCAAACTGGATGGAAAGATTATGTTAATTATATCTATTTTGTTGAGTGTTGATATCCAATCTATTATGTTCAACGGTCTAAATAAGATACAGAAACAAACATAAAATTTAACCCTTCCTAAGGCTCAATAGAACCAGAGGGTCGATAGAGAACAATAATTTAAAATCGTTGTTTTAGAACTATCCAAAGCTTCACCATAGTTCTACCAATCCACTTTTCTAATGCTATATCACTGATGAAGAGTGAATTAGATGATTTGCGGCAATGCCCAATGATCACTCGAAGTCCGTCAGTACGGCATCGCTAATGTTGAACAAGATATCTTCCTCTGTGTCCACCTGTTGCTCCAATTTGCAGCCCTCGAACGCAAGATCTTGATGTCGTGCTACATCAACGTTGGTAGCAAAAGTTGGTTCACCAGCCGCAAGAAGTGTTCGTGAGAGTTCAAGCAAATGGCTACCATTCTGTGGAAAAAAAACTCATGAGTATAGTGTGCTACAATTCGTTTGTTTGCATAAGCATTTGATAAAAACTCTACCTCCGCACTAAGCGTCTTCTCTTCGGACACGTTCGCACCATCCCGTTCGCACGTTGGCTCACTGATCTTTCCCAAGGATGAATGAATTTTGCAATCTTGTGGTATCTCCAAGGGTTTGATGAGGGAATCCAACCGCCCCGAAGGTGAAGTATGAACCAATTCGTTGTCGATCAAGGAGCTACGTTTGGCGGATGTTCTACTTCTGGTATCCCTGAGTAACGTCTTGGGGGACAGCGTCGATTTGGGTGTGGGTGTAGTGGAACTGGCATAAATTGCCATCAACCGAGGGCTCGAATGCACGTTTGATGAGCTTCCCACCTGCTTCACTTGCTGATGCAGCAGCTGCTGCTGGGGAACCTGTAGCAGGTGATTGGCTGGATCGGGAGCTTCCTCATCACTCGTCGGTGTGGGTACCGCTGCAATTATGGCCGGTTTTTCGGGTGTTCCAAGAAGCGTGGACGAGAACTCCGGTCGTAACGTCATCTCGCTGAGTGTGGATATGTTCATTGTACTGTTAGCAGGAGCGCCACATGCACGGGACGTGCTGTACCCGCCGGGGGTTTGTTTCTGACTCTGCGCCTTGATGCGATTCAGCATGGTAAGTGGGTTTAGCTTTTCTTTTCGTGTTGCTCTCGGCACCGCAAACAAGACCGGACTCGACTGCAATGGGTGGTCGGACGTAGGTTTGAGATGCTTTTGCGGTGGTTTCGGGCTCCGGGGCTGATATGTGCTCACTGAAAGCAGTTTCATCCGGGCATTCATTGCCTGTACGTCTTCCTTATTCAGCAACGCTAAACGGAGATTGCTTCTTCCGTTTGCACCGACCGCTGATGCGTGGAAATCTCCCACGTGGGCGTCAAAATCCATCACAATTGGTGGCGTGCAGAAGAGCTTATTTTTGATGGCAAAATTTTCCTTCGCCACCTCCGGACTGCCGTTGACGCTTGGAGATTCTCGTATGATACAATCATCGAGCATGGGTAGATTGCGCTGCAGCATATCTATTTGGTGCCGTATTTCGTCGAGCTTAATCACCGCCTTCGACAGTTCCTTCTGCTCGAACTTCATCAGCTCTGGACTTTTCATGCAGAAACCTCCGAAGAAACGTTCCACACTCGGTAACATATACTCAAACAGCAGGAACAGTTTGATCGGGTTGAGTTTACCGTTCTCGTCGAAAACATCCTGCAGAAGTTGTTGCAATTCTGTACCGGGTTGGGCATCGTACCTCACGAGACATTCTTTCAGCTGTTCCCTGGTGAATGGCAACGAAATTTCATTAACTTTTAGTTTTCCGGCAGTTTTTTCAAGCACGTGTTCCAATTCCTTGGCGATTGCAATCATCCTGTGGTGCAGTTTTTGTTGCTCCTTAAATTGACCTTTTATCAAAATACCCCATAGTTGCATCAGCTTATCGTAGCTCAGCTGCCTTGCTGGTTCGCTGGCCTGCAAGATCACGGCGATGAGATCTTCAATTTGTTGTGTACTTTTGGACATCACGCTGACTTCCTCGTGCACGATACTACTGATGCAGTCTCCCACCTCGATCCAACGCCTGTGGGAATCGACCATTTGGGAGATGAGTGGGTTAGTTATCAGCACACTGTCGGAAGATCCACCCTTCGCTCGGCGCAGCTCCTCCTGCAGGACAAAGCGTATCAGGCACAGGAGGAACTTCATAAACTTGGCTCCGCCGGGCAGCACCACAACGTGCGCCTTGATCTTTTCCATTCCAACCAGCTTGCCCCGCTCGATCAGGCTGTTCACGTACTCGACCGTTGAGGTGCGGAATGCATTTTCTGCACCTTTGTCATAGATGGGCCAGTAGAACCGCTTGCGGAATTCTCGCGCGTCGTATACGTTGAACAGAAAGTGCATCACTTGGATGAAGGCTTTCGTGTTTGGTTTTACGAATGCACCGCGACAAAACTGGGCTTTAAAGTCCTCCGTCGGTGGGTGGCGCTTTGTCAGCGAATGCAAACACCGGTAGATCGCTGCATCAAGTTGCTCTTCACTGCGGCTAGCCGGTGCATTTGATGAACCATGCGCAACCGACAGCTGGCTGGTGGTACGTTTAATTGGATGCTTTTTACTCATTGCGATCCAAGGCGTTGCTTACGACTCGAAGGCACTGTAATCTTTTGTAAGTTAATGACTTTCCACCAAGAAAATTACGTTAGTTGCTGGTATCTGAACTCACTTTGATCACACAGTTTACGAGATTTTCGCTCCACTTTCCATTCGAATACAACTGCCATTTTGTCAAATTCGTTAGACCAGTGTTGCCAACCAATTATTTATCATTTTGCTCCAACAGCAAAATTGTACAGTGCTTTTAATTACAGACAGTTAAAGATGAAGTGGTACTATTATTTGATCTTATTGAAATACTGAATCAATTGATAATAAATATGAGAGCCACGGTTTATCCACCGGCGAACAGGGAGGAGCTCAACCCTGCAAGGCGAATATCTGACATGAGATTCGCCGTAAAATTGGTTGACAAAAAAAGGCATATATTAATCGAAATGCCGATGTAAACAATTGAAAGTTACGCACCGTAACGCAGGAAAAAGAATATCGCATTTCACTGTCTATACACGTTTTAGTGCCAAAGTGTTGCATATACTGGGGTAGTCTCAATCCTGCAAAAAAGAAACCCCGTGTCGGAATACAGTATGTGATAGGGCCCAGCGCAACACCAGTCGTTCCGAAGCATGGAAGTTGGAGAGTCGGAACATTCGGGTCGTTCTTTTCGCCAGCGAAAAAGCAGATCCAATCCAATGTGCTGTCCCATTTGTGGCATTACGTTACGAGTGCACGAAATCGATCACCATTTTGCGGTGGAAGTGGATCGATTGGAGCGTATCCTGAAGCCCAAGAAACAGCTATCCCACCATGATGGCGAAATCGCGTGCGGTTCTGCCGGGACAAGTAACAGTAACGGGTCCGGGCCTAGTCACAGTGGAAACAACTCGTCCGTGTCGCGATCGAATGGCCATAGCAGCGAACAGCTAGCTACAACGAGCAACGTTAGCCCGGACGAGTGCTGGGGAACTTATCAGAAGATAAAGAACAATCGGCAGGCGCGACTAAAGGTAACATAACAGCGTCTGTACGGTTCGGGTTATGTATTAATGGAACGAATATGTTTACAATTCGTTACAGTTGAAGTCAAGAAAACGTAAACCAGAGGATAATGTTTGTCCAATATGCAACAAAACGACCCTGGAGGACATAACGCTCCATGTAGAATCTTGCCTAAGAAAATCGGAAACACAGCGAAACGGAGGAAACTCAGCCACTCACTGTAGCGGCGATGACGACGACGATGATGACGATGATGCCAGCATAGACGTCGAGGGGGAATTTTTCGACGTATACGAATGGGCAGGACAAAAACGTGTCCGTGCCACGAGCATGCTGGGGGCCGGCGGTCACGGTGCCCTAGGCGTACGAGTCACTAACGCCGACGATACAGATGACGAGCTGAACGTGGATGGTGACGAAAGTCAGGTATACGGACCACCGCAATACTCGGAGCGGGATGTAATCGTAACAGGACAAGGCACGTCGAGCAACAGGCTGCTCCGTGATCTGCTAATTGCTAACGATCCTCAAGTCGTTAAACCTCCTATAGATGATAACTCGGGCCAGGGGACAAGCAAAGCGGTTGTTACAGCAGCGCCGGCTCCTGCTTGCATGTCTCAAGTTCCCGAGCCCCTGCAGGACAGCACTGCCCCGGGACAGGGTACTGAAAGCCACATTTTAGAGTCTTTAAAGGCGAAAATTCGCGAATACGAAGGGTACATTCGCAACCGACCAAAGTGTTTGATCTGTATGGACGATTTTCGCAAACCGATTGTGTCGATATGCTGCTGGCATGTGTACTGCGAAGAATGTTGGTTGCATACACTGGGAGCAAAAAAGCTGTGTCCACAATGCAGTATGATCACCTCGCCGACTGATTTACGAAGGATTTACCTGTAGTATAGGCGGGGATCGGGAGTTCGAGCATTGCCGCATTAAAAAAGAAAAACAAAGAAAGCGTATAATACATGCTGGAGGATGCGTGGTGGTAAAACGATACAGGGTTACCTAGATATATCGCCCCCCAGTCGCTACAGGCATGGCTGAAGGAACGGCAGCGTACGTTAGATGGTTTCACCGGACGCTTAAATAACCCGAATGAAAAAATGAGGAAAACGCTCCGAAACGGACAGAGCCGGTACAGCGAATGGGATGGCGAAAGAAATGAGAGCAAAATTTGCTTCCTACATGCTGACAATGAAATGAGACAATAAGCAAAGCATAGTTATATGAAACATACTGACAACACGTGGCACAACTCATCCTGATTGAGCGATGGCAGGTGTATTTTGTAGGTACTAAGGTGATTAAACATTTTATTTTAATCTCTTGCTTTTGTGCTCAACAAAATTACATTCCAGAAAGAGGATTTAACGATTTATTAAACCCATTTACACTACTAAGCCATGTAAGAAGTTTCAGTTTACCTCTCGAATGACTGAATCAATAATTACGGATTGAATAACATAAACCAAAATCAGTAGACGTATGGCAAATATTTTAAAACCATCGAAAGAAATCCCAGTTCCACAAGAATACGGAACATGCTTATCATACTTCTGATCCTGACAAAGAAACCGGAAGTGGCGCGATCAGCCAATTATAAACCTCCGCAATCCATCTCAATTTGCGCTCATCACCCGTCCTCTGCTCATATGGGCAGCTTAAAAGAACTTTACAGGCAGGATCGTCATGTGTTATTCCAATAAATAGGCTCATGATAGTGGTGTTTTTTTGATTTTTTTTATTTCAAATTGAATCATTTCATTCAAACTAGTTACTCGCTATTCCTTAACAATATACTTTGCTACTAGCAAAAACAACGCGCTTTTCAATTTCCTCACTGGCGGTTTCTGAACTATTTTTCACCGGTGAAGTATACAATACGCAGACGGGCGTGTCCGTTTGTTTATATGCAAACCTCCCGTAACATACCGAAATGTTATCCGCGTCGTACAAATGAAAAGTGCACATGGCATGGAGACAGCATACTGCTGTTTCCCATCTGTATATTTTCGATAGATGTAGCCTCACCAATAGGATGGCTTTGCAAAGCGATGTGTTACCGATTGTTATTTTCGTTTGTTTTATTATTTCAGAGCTCTATTATTCATTGCCGGGCACATGATGAATTTATGATTCGATGTTGAGCTGAGGGCTTACATGCATAGAGAGCGCTTTTTACCAATTAGTACTTCAGGAATCTCAGTGGCTCTCGTTCATACTTGTACAGCGTGCTTTACAAAGCAATTCGATGAGTACATCAGCAATCAGTGTATCTGATTCTTAGTTACCTAATTATGCGACTCGATTCTGAGACCTGAGCATTGAACGGACACGACGGCATGTGTTGCCTCTTTTAAAAGTACGTACACCTAAGCTTTCTCTATTAGCTATCAAATAAAAACCCACTTTTACGGGCTCGCTTACGTGTGCCCTAAATGTTCCAGTCGTTTAGGCAAGCACCTTTGTACTTCCCTTTATTGCATAGAGTTCATGAAAAATTAAGGTCGAATATTATTTTCACACAAAATAAAGACAAAAATACCACAAGAAGCTATATGTGATATAGGGATACTTCTTTAAAACGAGGTCCGGAAAAAGAAATCGGAACACAGAACAAAAAGAGGACTTTTTACAATTGACAATCAAATCGTATAGAAAATAAGAACGAAAGAGAAGTATACAATTCAAACCATAAAAAAACTTGTGGCTGGTGGGGAGTGGAAGGTGGTACTGAGTTGTACACAAAACTGATACAGAACATCTAATAGACACGTGGGATAAGTAAATGAGTTACTGTATTGCAGTAACGATGCCAAGATGAATCGTACTTTTGAGAGTTACGTTGGTTCAACCGCTTTGCACGGTGTACCAGGACGCCAACGGTGAATAGGACTGCCAAAAGGGGTGGCCAAGCAAAACGCCAATACAACAGAGGCAGAAGTGCTACATTCTGTAGAATATCTCCTACGTAGTTCGGCTGACGGACCATGCGCCACCATTTTGCGACCAGCAAACGACGTCCCTGGAACGTGGGATATGTTTCCAAGCCTGTAACAATACAACAAAAAAAAAAACAGTTGAAAATTTGATTGCAAATTCAACATTGATTCACTCATCACTTACATGCAACTTGTTCACCAAGCGGATTTAATCGATACAGATACTTTAGTCGCATTGAGAGACGTTTGACGAATAGCCCGGCTAGGGCTACAAGAACGCACACGGCTATGGCCCACAGTGGAACTTCCGACAGTTTGTGTGCCGCGACGTATTTGGGCAACAGGGTCAGGGCGAACGGGAAAGCGGCCTGGCGCAGCAAAAACTGAGCTCCGAAACCCTCCTGCTGTACTTCAAACGAAGCGACCATATGATGTTCAAACAAAAGCAAATCAACCAGGTACAGCACGATCAGTCCGGATGCTGCAACCGGAACAGGTTCGCAGGAGAGATGTCCCAACAGGTATAGCAAACGCTCTTGCAGTGGCGCCTCCGTGAGAGTATCCGGAAGCTCAGCAAAGTGCAGATTACGGTAGAGAATAATACCGTTGAAAAGCAACGCAAGCCCTAAGGATACGTGGTAAGCGATCAGCTTGAGATTGAACACGTGTTGAACAATCGGTTCTATTTCGCGACCAGCGAAAAAGTCGGCCAGCGTGTTTCCGGTTTTTGCGAACGGGTTCCATCGCATTGATTCTACGTAGTATGATCTCAGAAACGCAACGAGCGCAGCTACTAACGCAATCATCAGACTGAGGACAAGAAGTTGGTTGTATCCGCGACTAACAATGCTCACCAGCGGGTACTTGTAACAGTACATTGCCACGAACACTCCTAAACCGCCACCGAAAGCCACGCAGACTCCATTAAAGGTGTACACGCGTTTTTCGTGCGATTCATCCACGAGGGTAACTTGTTTGCCAATTGGAAGTCCCGTCAGCAGCGCTACACCGAACACGAACGTCCCGTAGAACATTGCGGCTTCTCGGTTGAGGTAGGTTCCAAGTGAGCTGAATTCTGCCCAGCTCTTCGGCAACACAAACTGACAGTCGCGATGGACACCTGAGCAGAAATGGTTCGTGAGGAACATGTAGAGCGGGAGGATGATCAACAGCGCAGCAGCGCCCACTCCTCCACCGAACTCCACCAGCTGTGGCTTCACAGATTTGAGTACATTGCGTCGTATTTGCGACTTATCAAATACTCCGTTGGTGGATCGACGGAAGCTTAGGAATGCGGCATTGTCCTCGTTATCGGAATAGTCCTGCAGTACACTCATCGAACGGGTGATGGTGACACGGCTGCGCTCCGTAGTCGGAGTAATGGCATTCGAGCGCTGGCTTATGGTTGGTGTCATGCTCTTGTCGGCCGACGATCTGCCACCGCTCATGATACCGCTTACTTCCGCATCGTCCATTATCACTGAGAGGCGTTTATCGATGGGGGATTTTTTCAGCGCCAACTGCACTCGGTCTACTTTCTCCTCTGAAGCGCGAATACGCTCCGAACGCCGCGGTTCTTCTGGCGAGATTTTGGGCGGTTCGACTGGTTTCGTTGCAGTCGTAGTTGTTGCGGTGGCTACTCTCGGTTTCCTGCCCGGAGACGCTTTGCGCGATGGTGACATCTTCCTTGACGGAGATGCCTTACGGGCCGGCGATGCACGACGACCCGGTGATGCTTTTTTTGCCGGGGAAGGCTTCGGCTTCGGGGGCGAAGTGGACCGCTTACGCGCCGCCGCTGTGACAGCTAGCGGTTTGCGGCCTGGTTTCTTTTTTTCCACCACCACATTACCAGCAGAAGCCGGTTCTTTAGCACTGTTGACAGTGCTGCTACTTGCAGCCGCTGTCACAACAGTAGACAATCTTTTACGGCCACGATTTTCCATTTTCACCGTTGAAGCTGCGAAGAAAATGGAATTAAAGATAAATTTCAAATCGAACACTTTTCAATTAATGTTTTCTAGTTTATCTATTTCTTGCTCGACGTTCCGACTGCTTGATAGATTTCACGGCGTTTCCTACCTCCTGCTACATTAACCCTGATATGGTATTCTTATAACACGCTGCACACTCGTTCCGCGCGCTCGCTACGAACTCGCACACTGATAGATGCCCAAAAACCCACCAGAACGAATCGTGTGACCGATGTCGGAATGTTGTTTTATGGCATCGCCTTAACGGCGTTTTTCCAGATGAACAACTTTTCTTTATGAATCCCAAAGTTTATGATGCACAAACCAGTTTGCCGCGGATAACAAAGCCTACTTCCGCCACCACCCCCGGTTGAGACTAGGCATCGAGATTTGGCTTCACGCGAGCGCGGGAGAATGTGTCAGCGTACACACAAAAACGTCGCGTCGCGATCCTATTGAAAAACAAATTTCACCGACGCAAAAAATCACATGTATGTTCGACCCACAATGACGATCTCTTGGAGAGCCTACCTTTCCCTACCGGAAATCTATTTTTCGCAACTGCGTTGGCCTTCGGTAACTTGATTGGGACGCCTAAAAATACGCTCCTTTCGAAACCTCGCACTCAAGCGTCGTTACACAGGACGCCATTCGACAGTTAAGATGGTGATGGGCGTATCATGACAACGGCAGCGTTCCCATCCGAAAACGGAGTGAATCGTTCCGAAAGTACAAATAATCCAATCCGGATTGAACTTGCAACACTGCTTCAACAGGTAATTATCCATTTAACAAATAATAACAATATTATCTTTCAGAAGTTCAATTGCTATGGTGCATACAAGGTGCACAGGTTATTCTAATTATTTTACAAATATTCATACGTCAATATCGATCGACACATTCAAATTCATGGCTGACTTGGTGATGGATGTGCTATGTACGCAGCTCAAAACAAATGCGATCTAACAAATAAGTTTAAATAAGTTATTTACGGACAAAAAGCATAATTTACATAAATGAGGTATACTGCAAACATGTTTAATTTTCACTATTTTCAGAGGAATTGATTTTGAAAAGACAATTTTGTTTTTTTTTCTATGGTAAATGGACATTTATGGCTACATATGGTTTAAAAAATCAATGATTTAATTAGGTAGTTTGCTAAACACTAATGTTTCGTAGTTGACTAATAATATTTTTCTTATAATTTAAAAACAACTAATTTATTGAAAGTAAAAAAATATTTGTAGATTTTTCACAATTTATTTGATTGTGTTACATTTAATGCATATAGCTGGTAATAACAATGGAACTTTTAAATACTGGAACAATCGAATATTTATAATAATTTTAATACAATATACTGTTGTATTTTACGAGCAGCTAATTTTAACAAACATGCTTATTTTATCTTTGGTGGGTATGAAATATATTTGAAATTTGTAAAACAAACCCTGCATAATGTTGTCTCACTTTGAGTCAGTCGCTCTTACTCGCTCTTTCTGTCTTTCTCTTTTTCTCTCTCTTTCTCTCTTTCTCTCTCTGCCCTCTGTCTTTGCTGCACGTTCAAGCACTGCAAACGCCAGAAAGCTTACCATGCGAGGTTGTGCTCGTGTCTTGGACCCCCCCCAACTCCTTTCGAAAGCTCGCACAGCCCGTCAAGAAACCGGGCTTACCGTGTGGTGGTTGAGAAAAAATGCGTTATTTTCAAAGATTCGCTCGGTCCGGCCAGAAGTAGTGGCCCGTTGCT
This sequence comes from Anopheles nili, assembly GCF_943737925.1. NCBI lineage: Eukaryota > Metazoa > Arthropoda > Insecta > Diptera > Culicidae > Anopheles > Anopheles nili. The sequence continues at coordinate 5,839,157 of NC_071291.1, read as the reverse complement.
GTGCGGTTGATCCGCGGTTCGTCTCCTCATCGAAAGGCGCTGCCTTGTCTCCACGCCGGAGGTTTCTCTTTCCGTCCAACGTACCACGGACGATCGCGCTTGGGCACTGTGTGTGAGTGCGTGTGTGCGTGCGTGAGGGTTGTGTTTTGCAGTTCACCCCCTAGTGCAGCAGTGCGGCATCGGGGTAGCATAAGCATACGAGTGGCGTGTTTGTGCATTGTGCAACGTCTTCGCTCGCGATCATTCACGCAGCATAACGAACCACTGGGGGGGCTGCATGCATTTTTGTTTTGTCATTCGGGAATGAACAGGGCCGTAGCCCGGGACGCGAAATAAATAAATCGGCAATAGCCTCGCCACCAACCAGCGTTTGGGGGACATTTACGTCTCTCTGGGCCGTCACCGAAGTCGATGTGCCGGGCATTCGTAATCGTGCCGCTAGATCGAGCCGCGGACCCGACTCAAGTTCCGGTTGTTGGACGTGAGCCAGGGCCCGATCCGAAACGTCGCCGGTGTTGCAATCTCCAGCGTCTAAGTCGAAAGCACGCCAGCGCCAGACGGGCAACCGCGCGTGAGTGAGCGAGACAGTGGGGGCTAAAAACCTGTACATTAACCACCGATCGCCGTGGAGAAATCGATATTGTGCAACCCCTTGGAGTCTGGCGCGCTCGAAGGGTCGCGAAACCGAGAGAGTGAAGGCAGAAAAAGGCCCACTTTGCTGCAAAATTGTCACCCGGAGTGAACTGAAGAGAGAGAGAGAGAGAGGAAAAGAGCGAGTTACTGTCCACGGTGCGGCATTTGGTAGAAGCGGGAAAACGGCGAACCTTTGCAAAAAACGGCTGGCCCATGTACCAACGGCGAGAGTGAACCGCGGTGCAGTTTGAAAGGAAAATGCAGTGATACACTTTCCGCTCGAAAAGAAAAGTTTGCGCGTCCGCATCTCAGTGCTAGCAGCAGGAAGCGTTGAAATCATTGAAGTGCGAAACAAAAGTAAGGGGAATAAATAGTAACAAGCAATTGAATGTGCCGTGTGCGGTAGCGTGCGTTTCCTAAGGTGTCTAGTGTGCTGCCGGGGAGCAGAAAATGATTGCATCAATCGATCGCTGATTGATCCAGACTTCGCCGCCCACATCGAACAAGCAGCAGCCAAATTCAACGAAAGTGTGCGGAGATTGGATTTACAAGCTTCCTGTCTATTCTGTGCCACCACCTGAGAAAGAAAACCTACACAGCTGCTAGGGTGGGCTACTCAGCCACGGATAGGTGGTGCATTGTCCAGGCGTATGCTAGTCGTAGCAATGGGCGGCAGCATGGCAGCACCGTCAAGGTCCGCCATCTTTTGGCTGGCGATTATGCTCTACCTGGGTGCAGCGCCGGCAAGATCGGCGGCACAGCAGAGTAAGTATCGGTGGATGTCAGGGTGTGGGTGGGCAACACTAAGCTGCTATTTAATGGCCCTCTAAACTGCGATCGGGATTTTCACGGGGAGGAGCCGTAAACTTTCCCGGGGGCTCAATGGTAGAGTTTTATAATTCCGGTCGGCATCGCTCTGGCGTCTAATTGCACCTATTGAATTTGGTGACGTTGGAGAAAGTCGCCGGCATGATCGAAAGGATTGGTTTCATTGTTTCAATGCTTTGGATCGTGCAATTTCAGTGACAACGAGGTTGTAACAGCCGAAGTACGGTTTTTGTACTGTTTTATTGTAAATGTTCTGCCGCTGGTGAGACTGGAAAATGTTCTGGGGGTGTTTGTTTGCGAATATTACTTGGTTCTTCTAGTTTTACTGTGATTACACATAAATACTTTCGATTTTTCATAAACACCAATATACCGCAAATGCTCAAATGGTTAACCGACACGAAACGAAAGTTCCCTTTCGTTACACAAACATCTACCGAATGGGTGCATACGAAGCGTCGCTATCATCGATCGAAACGTTAGCTAATGCGCTTGCATGATCTACCCCATATATCTACGATTTTCTTTCCGCCCGCAAACAGGCTAATAAAAGCTGAAATTAATTAACTTTTGATCCTGCTCGCTGTCTGACGATCGACGGCACAAGAGAAATGGATTAACCGATCTAATCGAAACCATTCGCTGGTGCCTTATATGTAACATCCATGTGTACGGTGGCTGTTTTGTTTTTCTTCAATGCATTGCGAAGCGGTGCAACAATTTATCCGATCATCTTCCTTGGAGCAGCTGCGGGCGGGATCTGGAACGATCGCCAGCGCTGACCGTTTCCGAAACATTGTTTTTCGTTCAGCTATTGCGTCACGGTTGAGGAAGGCGAATAAAAAGTGTTACCGGAACATCTTTCTTTTGCATAGCTCACCGTACAGACAATTTGCGGACGTTTTCGCGGGCTAGTTAGCTGCATTGTGCCGGTTTTAATAGATTCTCGCAGTCCCGAAACGTTCCAGTGAAGTTTCGTCGCTTTATCGCTCGTTGAAATCTTTCTCCATGCGGTAAACGTTTTGGAGAGCGTTTTGGAGAAAAAGCTCAGCTCTCAGGGCAGTACGCGGCCGTAGCACAACGTTTCTGATTGTGTTAGAGAACGAGAAAGCCTATCGATTCCCTGGTTTATTTTGTGTGCCGTTGACATGGCCTGTAGCATGTACGCATGCAGCGTTTTGTTCAAGTTATTGCTTGTTTGCTTCACGAGAACTACGTCGTGCTCAAATTCACCGCTTTGTCGTCGTCGTGAGAAGTGCACAAATTATGCAACAGTTCAACGTCTCTCCCTTGCATGGGCCAAACGGTGGCATGCAGGCAGTAACGATTTTTTGCCTACCTTCGTGACACTGTTTGTATGGAGGAGGGAGAAACAGCGTGAAAACCCAGTGGATTCGGTGTATCGAATCGTCAAATGGTGCTGTAGCAAAACGCATCCCAAGCGAGAGTGGTATGTACTAAAATGTACCCAAAAAGTAAATTGGCAAACGCAAATCGCCTTTCTAGGGAGATAGCAGCGCTTTCTTTGTTCGCTCCCAGCTGCGATGGATTGTGATTTCTCATCCATTTCTCTGGCTGCGTGTGGAGGAGTTGCGTTTGGAAATAAAATATTCAACACGGCGCGCATGCACCCCGAGCGAGTCGAGCAAGCGTGATCGTCGCTGGGAACGACGCATTCTACGTTCGCTGGCCCCGCTTTCCATCATTTACATTCGGTGGCTTTTTGGGCAGGTTGATGCACTGTACACAATGCGCTGTTTGTCTCTGGCGAGGAGGCTCGATATTGTGAACTCCCGACTGGTGGCGTCGATTTCATCAGATCAGGTGAATGCGAACGAATAATGTAGCAAGTATTCGTTTGCCTCGGTTTCTCCAATGGATTCCGTACGAGCGATCCCTGTTTGTGTTGCAACCGTGCCCTCGAAGCAGATCCCGTCGATCGACGAAGATCCACCAGGCTCGGCCTTTCGACAATCCTTTTTTTTCCCGCTCTCCTGCCTATCAATGGTGACGGTTTAGTGGGTGAGCGAATGCCACACGAAGGGTTGCAAGTGCATGACGCCGTAGCCGTCACCACACAATTATTCTCAGCGCAAGCACTGAACACCGAAACACGACATGATCTATCACGCATTTGCATTTGTGTGCCTTCGCGTTCCGTTCTTGGCTTTGCTGCCAGCTGGGCGCCCCTTTCGAGTGATGGCGGTGAGCAGATCCTCCGCGGACCGATTGTCTCCCTTGGCCGGAGACTGGTGGGCCTTACGGGCACCTCATTGTACTCGGTACCACTCCTCGTACCGTGCTCAAGTAGCTGTGCAACCGAATCGTGGCATGCTGCTTTTGCGCCAGTCTCGCTGGAGGTCACTGGTTTCCGTGGTGGCGTGGGGGTTACGAGGACGGGCTTCTCTAGCTAGAATGGAAGGCTCGGTTCTGCCAACATCACATGAAGGGGTTGGCCGGGTTTCCAAGGGAAACCGATCGCAACAATCGATCGGCCAAATATGGCGCCACGGATCGACGATCGTAGTTGGCTTCGTAGTTGGAATCTGTTTGGTAGAAGGGGGCACCTACGATCACTAAAGCGCTCGAGGAACTTTCAGCGGGACGACGAACGCGAGAACGCGAGTAATGAAAACCAAGAGCAAAAAAAAAAAAAACAACAACATTTACCACGCACTCGAGGCCAAACTCTTCCATCTGGGGGCGTTTGACCATCTTGGAGCACGTCGGCCCACCTCTCGGAAGCTTGAATCGCCAAGATCCCATTCTCGACACGTTCCCGTTACGTTTTCACCTCTCTGATGGCATCCCACCAACGCTCGTCCGATGGTTGGTTTTGTTTACCCATCGTTGGGGCGCTTTTAGCTCTTCCAGGTTGATGTCGATCACGTTCCAAAAGGCCCAGCAACATTTGGACGAGTACGAGCGCGTTAGCGCGCTTTACCGTCCAAAATGACACCAATGTGTTGGCCTCCTGGAGGCCAAATTAAGACGACCTCAAATTAAACCGACCGATCCTAACAAGCCCAGCTCGGAATTGCACTAGGGGTGCATTAGCATGCGCACGTTCGCTCCATCGCAGCCGCGCGAGAGAATACGCTGGCGTTGGTGTTGCGAAAACAGCATGCTGATCGTGCATTTCGGACTGGTTGGAAAATCAATTGCAGTGGCCTTTTTTGGCGGCCGTTTGGTTTGCTTTCTTTGACGAGGCACGACCCCGCACGGGGGACACGGCTTGCGGCATCAACCGTGCGAAGGTGAGAAATTTAAGTGATTTATCCTCCGTACGGTAGAGCAGTGAAATCTCGCTGCACGAAAGTTGGGGCTCACATGAAATCGAATAATCGCCATCATTTGCTGATGACGGTGCTCTAGATAATTAGTGGCAGGTGAAAATCGTCGCACTGGATGGAAATGTGCGTCCTCGTGATGGAAACTAGTTTGTGGTAAGTTTCTACCGACCGCTAGTACTGGTGAATGCGATCCACGGTCAAGTCAGGTAAATTTGGCGAAGGCGCGCATTATACCAATTTGCAGCTACATGAATTATTTCGCCGACATACCGACATAATGTCCGGTCAGTAGCAGTGAATCCTCAGCGATCGAGGCTCGACCTCGTCCTTGCTGGGCGATCAAATTGACGCCCGTTACACGCACCGATCAAAACAAGATCACCGGGAGAGTCGATCCGATGTCGGGTCCAATTAAACCACACCGTGATTAATCGTTTGCCCGTTCCGATCGGCAAGGATGGACGGTGGTTTCGGATCGTTCTGAAAATTCGCCACCAATGGGGTTGGCTTCTAATTGCGCCGAGCCGACAATGACGCGATACAAAGGAATAATGTGGCTGCCACTGTGAGAGGGTTGCCCGCAGATGAAGAAAAATCCCCAGCCGCACACACAAATCAGAACGCCTTATAGGAAATGGAATCTGAGGTGCGGATTGTCGGAGCGTGAGCGGTGTTTGGGGCGACCTCAATGCAAGAGCAGAGTGCGAACGGCCACGGAAACCGCGACGGCGCTAGTGACTGCGCCCTGAACAGTGGCGGCAAGCGACGAACCTGCGCTCCGGTGCGAGCAGGATGGCATCAGATTTGCTTTCGATTCTGCCACTACTGGTCGCTCAAGGTCTTCCACATGGAGGGGAACGTGTTTCGCCCCTTCAATCCCCCTTCACCCTCACCGCACCACCTGTTGGGACATGTTTTTCCTCCTTCGTGGGTAACTTGGAACTGGACCAAAGTTGACGTTCGCTTGTTCGTCGAGCTAGATGGTATGGTATGTTTTTTTTGCTACACTTCGTATTATTCGCGATAGGTTTCCACCGGTATCAGCTGCCGATTGGGGTTGCTGATATTGCAAAAGAAAAAAAAACACACTAAGAAAGCAAAGAGCTGGCTCGTTTCAGAGGCTCTTTTTATTCTCCCTCTCCTTGGGCGCCCAGTGAAATGAAGCCCTGGGAGCTGGGTTGGGCGAGAAAAATAAGCTGATAGCGAGTTCTGCGCAAGAACTGGCCCTTCTCTCCACCCGCACGCCATCTTCGGTGGGGTGAAGTGGCAATTCAATTCCAGCCAGCCGCTGCACCGGCCCGTTCGAGAAGGTCCGACCGAAAAGTAAGCGTAATAAAACCGAACCAGGTGAACTGGATAATGTCAGATGTGGTTTGGTGGCGAAATGCGTTTCTTCATGCCGGCATCGAGTGCGGGCAGCTAACCTGATCGAAAGGATGTTTATGCCAAAGTTCTTCTGCGCCGGCGTTCGGTTCAGGCGGTGTAGAATTACGAGTGCTATCAAATTTACGCCTGTTTTTATAGGAGTTTTATTGGCCGGGGATCAGTGTTGGGGAGAAGCATCACGAAGGAGTTTATGCATGAGGGAGAATACGACAAATTAATTTGGCTTCATCTCTGCTCCGAACAATGTGGGTAGGATAGCAACGCATTTTAAGCTGTGTAACATCTTGCATGAAGCAAAACACGAAACTCGGCGGTATATTTCTTTTGTTTCTACAGCGCAGCAGGTCGCTCGCAAAACTTGTCACAACATGGGGACGAAAAAAAGAAACAGATTGTATAATATGCTGAATTCCAGCCAAAAGCCAAACCGCGCGATTAGCGACGGGTTTACCTTCGAAACGGGTTTCTTGGCGGCTTTGTCAGGGCGCTGATATGATTAGCATACAACACACATTCGCGATCATGCACACAGACGCGATCGCGTCTATTCGGTTGGATGTTGGCTAAGGTTTTTTTTTCGTTCACCCATTTTCTAGATCAACTCGCTCGAACTAACCTTTTCTGTGCGCTTTGCCTATTTGGTGCTCCATCCAGATGAAAGGGAACGAATTCATAGGCAGGGAAAATTATCATGAATTTACCTGTCGAGTTGGGCTTGAAAGTGATACCCATTCGGTGAGCCGTTCCCTTCGCACGAAATCCAGCTACCGGGTGTGAAATTTGTGATTACCACCTTCAAGCCCTTCCGACAACCCACCAACCAACCGTAAAATTCACCCTTTGTGTGGTTGTGGTGGTGGTGGTGCTATGATTTTGTTCGATTTTCCACCCCTTCCAAGCACGGCGGCTCAGTTGGCTGTGGAGCATGACATTTAGTTTGACATTTCGACACTCATTAACGACGACGGTTGGCCAGGTGGTGAACGGCGTTGGAGGCTTTTGAGAGTCGCTCTTTTTCCTCTTGCCAGCCAAGTCTTTGATGCCAAGTGGGTGCCTCTCTTGGAACGATGCCGATCGACCAAAAGGTCAGGCAAGGGACGGTCGTTCTGAGTGAAGATCCGCAAGACGAAACGAGAGATGAAACCGCGTGTCTAACGCGCGATCAGTTGCTGATTGAGTGATCATCCGATCGCTCGATCAAGTGTCCGCGAATGCAGATAAGGGATGCCGCTTCGAACGCTTATGGTTTGGCGGGTTTACGAATTCGCGGACGATGCGATACTGAGAAAGAGAGAGAGAGAAATGAGAGAAGGAGAGTTCATTACAACCGTACCATCACGGCGTAATGTTACGCAATATTTGGCGAACGGTGTGTCGCAATTGCGCTGTGTTCGAGATCATTACTTTTTAATTGAAGTTCTTACACGGTTCCCCTCGGTGCGCTGCTAATGATGAAATATTTTAACCACATAACTAACCTACAAGCGTCAGAGCTGCGTTTCTTTTCCCTAATGAAAGCGAAGCTCTTCAATGTGCCGTAGCGATGGCTCAGAGTTGAACGTGCGAAATTGGATCGTACAGTGTAGCAGTAGAAAATACCTCCTGTCAGGAAGTTGTCCACTACCGGATGTCGCTGTCCTTGACCATGGTTTTCTTGAGAAACTTTTCTTCAATATTCACCTGATGGCGGTGGTTTTTTCCCCTTGAATGAACGCTCGCTTGGTCACCGTAATCGATGCCGATGGGGTCAACATGCTTATCAATGCCTCACGACCATGGCGCTGACGAGCAGCTCCTGGAAATGGTGCTGATGATTGCTGGTGAAATTTGTATCATTTCGCACTCGCAAAAGCATCCGATGAGTAACCCGGCCTGACGTTCTGAAGGACACCAACATCCAGGTCGGGTCAATCAACCGGCGTCCAGAGGTGCAAGGACATCGCTTGTGACGGAGGATAAGCACACGATTAGTCACGTCGGTTGGAAGGAGATCGAAATGACGTGAACGAAAGAATATGCTCACATCAGCATGAGTTACGGCGTGATGCAATCGAGCGCAGTTCCATTCCAAGCGCAGCTTGAAGATGCCACCTTGGCTGCGAGAGGCTTTCGCTGCACAATTCGCACATTTTCTCCCACTAGCTCGTGGAATTGCCACCCGTTTGGCACACATTGTGACGTAAATGGAGCGTGTAAAGTGCGCCTGCACGCATGGTGAGCCTGTGGAAAATTAATGCCTTCACTGCGGGAATGGGTAATGTGAAAAGAAGCTAAATCAACCGAGTTCGTCACTTTGCGTTTTATTGGCCGTTATTGCTTTCTATTACGCGGTCCTCGGGCGGGAGATTCACCTTCACTGTTCGATGAATAATTCTGCGCTTTTGTGGAATTTCACCGACGTTTTTTTTTTGTTTTCGTACACAATCTTACTGATAAGCGCATAACGCTCCAGCGGGCTGATATTTATTCAACGAACGAATCAACGCGGGATTGATTAATTAGAGAGTGCTGATGCTTCGGCTGCTTTGGTCCATTCTCGTTGATTAATGGTAGGGCCGTCCGTCTTCCAAAGTGGAAAGTGTTTCACTTACGCCCAGAATTTCCATATTTCGTGGCAGATTTAGTGCTTCACATTGCGCTTTTCGGCGTGCGAAGAACCTCAATCCATACTGTAGGTTGCGTATCACCGAGAGCGTCGTGAATATCAATCATCCATCCAACGACGACCCGACCCGGACCCCTCTAATTAGACACCGAAATTGATCGAATGCTCGGTGAATCGGCGCCGGTGCGTGACCGAATCGAGCGGGTGCACTTTCGCGACAAGTCATCCGGAGATGGATGGCGCATGCGAGAAAAGTTCACCGCTATCACCGCAGCGCCCAGACCGCAGAAGACGAACCTCGAACCGCGAACGAAACGTAACGTGAAATTGCATTTTCACTTTTAACCCGACGAAATTGTCGATTTTCTATCGGCGGAATTAATCGCAGCCAACGCACCCGCAAGCCGCAGGCCAGCAGGGTGCCACTTAGCCGGGTTTCCGGTGAAATTGGAGTCGATTCAATTATTGGCTATTATGATCGGGCAGCTTGCCGTTTTCTTTCCCTTCTTTGAGCGTGGTGGGGAAATTACCCGAAATAAAGCGACGCCGGCTGGTGCGGCTCGATGAAGTGAAATCGCTGCACGGTAGCCAAGGGACAATTGGGAAATTTTCCAGTATGGGCATTTTTCTTCTCGCGAGTAACGCAATCGGCGCGTCGCTTGTTCGCAAAAGCCTCACGGAGACGACTGCTCACCGAAACGCACCTCAGATGTGGTGCAGAGTGTTGAGTAAGAGACCTCAAACGTAACGTGTGAATTTGGTCGTTTAATGTCTCGACCAAAAAAAGAAAAAAAAAACCCCAAGCCGATAGCTCCGATCGGGTCGATTGGTGACGAATGGGAAAACGAGCTCGGGCTGGGGCATCGATGCGGAAAATTGATCGCAATAAATTAAATTAATCTGGAACGGTGCGTAGATAAATATTGGCTAAATTTTCCCGTTCCACCGGTGCGTTGGAGTCGTGTTTTAGCTAGCAAAAGGGAGGAAGAGCCACAGAGGGAGTACCTCAAACAATGCCGCCGAAATTGCTCCCCGTTATAGTTGCAATCGCGGAATAAAAATAACAACGAAACGGTCCTTTCGTTTTATGGGCGCAATTCTCGCTTCACGCGCGTTGAAATCTTTTGAGCGAAAGCGACGAATTTCTCGCCAGTTGTATGGTTGAAAATGTTTAAAAGGCCGCTTAATTCTGGCGCAATTATTGCGAAATTAAGTGCGGCGTACCTTTCCGCAGCCAGCGATGGGTCGGATCGTTGTCACGCGTCACTTCAGAGCCTTCGGATGGAGGCTATTTGTAGATGAATTATGTCCACATCTATCGTTGCAATTTAGCTTCAAATTTGGAATCTGTTTCGATTTTTAATTAGTGATTTCCAACGAGTTTGTTGTGGCTTCACTATTTTTCAATAGTATTATTACAAGAGGTGCTACAGAAACAGATCTCCTGCCAATGTATTCAAAACGAAGCTTAGGATCCAAAGGTTGAGGTTAGGAACATGTTTCTAATGTCTGTCCCGTGGTGTCGATGGGACGCAACATTCCACAGGTGGCTTTGAAGTGGGGAGAATAGCGACATAATAAGGCTCGCTCGCGATCATGTAAGCGTGTTAGTGGTGGAATGACAATATATGTAAATATGAAAAATGATGTTAGCCGCGCGCGGTGGAATAATCGATGCCATCAATGAGCCATCAATCCGGCCGGTTTCAATCACATCCGGTTTGAAGTGAGATGAGATGAGCGAAAGAGAGTTTTCCCCGGTGCATCCGGGTGTGGTGGTTGGGGAGCTGTGAACAAATGGGCCACCGATGGGTGCTTCATCAGTCATACCGTTTTTGAATACAACCGTCATTAACGTCATCCGTTCGTCTGCATAGACTGCTGGTGGGGCTTTGATTGCCCGCCGCTTTGATGAGAATGAATTCCAGCGGCTTGTGAGCGCAATTGCAAGCCGCATGAAGGCTATTCCCGCCAGCTCATCTCGCATGCAACGAGCCTTGAACAATGCGCCATTCGGACACTGGTATGGTTGAAAAGAACGGACGGACCACCCAGTCGAAGGCACACGAAATGCACCTACTCGCGCGGCTCGCACACAAATTAACAATGAGTGCATTAAAATAATAAGCTCTCCATCAAGCCGGCCCCGAAATGGGACATTAAGCCAAACCACCCACTGTATGACCGACACCCGGGTGCTTAATTATACATTCCATATTTACCCAATTAACGGGCAGATCGCCATCGCGTGGTTTATCATCTAAACAATTCAGCACTCAAGTCTGTGCTCTCTCCTAAGCTAAGGCACCTGTTTCTGGTTGCTGTGAGGCGCACTTTCGTGAGGTCGCTTGTTTGATCTTTCACCAGGTGCGGACGCGCTCTTATGTCATCTTCGTCCCAGTGAACGTCCAAAAATGTGCGCTTCCGTCCGTTGGACTGGTGTCGTTTGTCCCGTAAAGCTTTCTAATCGGCCAGCATCACCACGCAGTGTGGAATTCGACCGACTCAACGCTATCCCAAGCAAGCGCGGCGCGATCTTGAAGTGCCGAAAAAACAAGCGCACATCCTTCTGCATGACACAAAGGTCGCCCGGTCGTTCGGGTGGAGCTCCGGCGAAAGTCGAAAGACTTTCTTCTGCCGTCACAACACCGATTATGCGGCAACCCGCGGGGATGCTTACGCAATGTCCCGGATCGCGCATAATCGATGAGAGGTGCGAGACAGCAGGCGAATGACATTTCTGCCGCACCGTCATTAGCATGTCGCCGGGCTCGCGCCGGAAACGGTTCACGTCGTCGGGTGACAGGATGTTAACAGCGTTAGCGGCCCATCCATCTCGGGCAGAGCGAAGAGAAAAGCAAACAGCAAAGGCTGACCGGTTGAATGGGCGATCGTTTAATTTAAAAAACCAACGCTCCGCCACCGATAACGATCCATAATCTGTGCGCTCGGTGTGGTTGGGAGTGGAATTTCGAGCGAGAAAACAAAACCACGAGCAGAAAAGCAGGACGGTCCCGGCAGCTGACCTGTGCGAACCGGTTTGATAATGGCGTGGCGTGTTTCGGGCTAGCCAAACGCGGAAGTATGGCTTCAGTTCGTTCCCAGGCCCAGGCCCTGGACCAGGCGTATGAATATGCAACATTGGCACACCCTTGTCGCGGTTGCTGGGTGGACGATTTTTATTTCCTCGCCGGTGGCTGCTTCCAGGCGGATCTGCTGGCCATCTTGCTGTCGCGGTTTAAGCCGACAAGGGAGAAATTTTAATTTCGGCTTTCGTAACCACCGATCCCTCGCATTGACACCATCGTCGTCCTCTGTGATGTGGTGTAATCAATCTTCGTCAAAGCGCTTGGTCTAAAAACGGTCGCCAAAATGCGCGTGACCTCTCACGGCACAATGCCTACGCTGAGGTTCTGACACGGGGCTGCCGAAAACGGGCGTGGATTTCGTCACGCGGCCACGGACACTTCCGCCGGAGGCTGCGCATTTAGCGATCGGTGGCCCGATCAACCAACCCAACCGTGACCGATTCTCTCACCATTCATGAGATCACTTCTAATAAGCCGTAACCGGGCAAGGTTTTTCTTCACCGCGCGTGTGTCCCACCTTAATGTGGCGTCGTTTAGTGCGGATTTTGTGCGAACTGCCCACCAAAAGGCCGTAAAAATCGTTCTGTCTTTTCATCCGCTGGGTTGGGTCTGGGAGGTCCTCAGAATGGCGAACGGATGGAGTTTTTTGTTGCATCTTCTGTTGGTTCACACCACCGAAAACAATTTGGGTGTGCAGACACACTTTGGAATGTCAGAGGTCACGCGGCTGGTCTCGGAGTTGCGTGGAGTTCTGCTGTTGTGACCAAAAATGGATAAATGGTCCCATGTAGGGGCACAGAACACGCGATGATGCCAACTGCGCCAGTGCAGGCGTGCCGTTGCAAAATCGGATGAGTAATTGCTGCTTGCCAAACGTCGTTTCGATCATCGATCGTCGTCGAGAGCGCATCCTTCAATCGCTACCGGGAGTGAATCATCCACCATTGCAACAAATTGTCATCGAGTAGCGCTAGAATCGCTTCACAAACGCTTCGAATGCATCCGCTTTGGAGACACTCGCAGCGATGGAGACCCGGTTTAGTAGGTGAAGGCTCCAGTGACTAAGTGGAGGCTGCGCACTTGAAGCTCCGCTGAAACCACTCGCGATCGGTTCCCCAACTGAATCACACTGAAACTATCAATTCCACCAGTATTTGCCAATTAATTTCGCGTGGGCAAGAAATTAGCAACAATGCAGCTCAATGTTCATCTAAACCGCTCTGCAACGGCCGTGCGCTTCTGCCTTTAAACACGGTGTTTATTTCCTCAAGACGGGGTCAGGTCCATGGAGGTCTATGGTTAGCGCATATTTCCATCGAGGCTTCGAGGCTCAACGCTACGCACCCAAATTGCGAGATTGGCGGTCATTTCGATGCCATGACTTTGATCCTAAGTCGAACCGAATTCAAGCCGCTCCTAGCGTCCTTCGGTTTGGCTAAAGCAGGAGATTAGCCTTTTGGCAGCAGCCTCTACGGTGGATGGAGACTTGCTAGCGATCGAGTGAAGTATGGCTGCTTTGTGCATGCTTTTTACTCGCTGTCGGAATTTCGAAGGGCTCTTTAGGAGCTTTCGTCACCGCCCTTTCAAGAACCGGAACTTTTACTCACGGATTTGTGCGTGTCGGACGCATGAACCAAAACAAAAAAGAAACAAAATGAAAACTCCCTTAGATCGACATCACCCCAACACACATAGACGGTTGCTGAAGCTGAAAACGCGAAAAGGGCATTCCGGACAATTGACAATGCACAATGGCAGCCAGCGGAAAACAAAACTAAATCGCTTAGCCATGCCCCGGTGGCTTGTGGGCTGGCAGTGGCGTGAAAATTGTGCCCATTTTCCAGCCCAACTCGCCCTGGGCTCGTTGGGCATTTTCTCATGCTCTTTATTTAGTAACCTTCGTCGCCCTACGAAGCTCGTGGTCGTTGAAGTCGTATGCAAAGGGAGCGAATTGCGCCGCCCTGTGGGAGGGTGTTCAAAAATAAACGTCTTGGTTGTGCGAATTTTCGGTGACCAGCCGGTGGTGGGATTTATTGGAGCGTTTGGTGGCACCTGTTCGCACATTTATTCGCGCCCTGTGCGTTTAGTTTTCGGTCTTAGATCAGCACCGCCGCATGCATTTTCATTTTCTCACACCGACCGGCGCTCCTGCTCGGTCGGCGCGAATTTTATGTAATTTCCCAACGAGCTCGCCGCCGCGGAAGGCGGCCAGTTTGACATGCGCACTTGTCGCTTCGACGGTGGCCATTGTTCGCTAAAATGTGCTCATTCCCAGGCGGCGAGCAGGAAGGTTCAGTACCCGTGGGGGGGTTGGGTTGCACAACGCCACCAAGCGGGCATTAATTAGCTACCGTTTCGTCGCGGTATTGGCGATGGTCATCGGCAGACGACGACGAGAGGGAGTGAAGCATAAAAAAAAGGCAACCCACAACCCCAAATTGCACCCGGGCCGTTTGTGTGGTCTTCGTCGAAATGCCAAAACCCCTTCGCATTCCTTCTAATTTATTTGCGTGCCCATAAGCGCTTTCTTTTGGCGGAGCTAGCCGTTGTTGTTTTTTTGTTCAACCCCCGGTCTGATCGATAAAATCAAGCCACGATCGGAAAGAAAATAAAGCGTCGCCCGCGCCATCGATGGTGGCTAATTTAGAAAGTAAAGCTTGCCGCCATTGCGAATGCGTGGGCCCCTTAGGGATGGTTCGGGTGGTGCTTTCGTAACTGGCGGCTTTCGTAATGGCGGCGGTTGAATCGATTCGAAACAAACGCTACGGCACACAGACACACATACACACACGTGTGAGGGGCCGCCCGATTTTATTACATTACACGCCGCAGAACCAATAAAGCCGATCATTAGCCGGCTGTGTCGGGCGGGAAAATCGGGAAATTCGTCCAGCGTTGCTTCCTGTCTCGCTGGTGGAGTCGAGAAAAGTGAAGAAAAACAAAAACAACTAACCACCTGGCTCCGGTCCGAGCCAAACAATTGAGTCCAACCAACCGGAGGGGGGAAGGTATAGCTGGGATAAAGAAATGGAGAGGGAAAATGCCATGAAAATAGAAAATCACCATCGCGCAAGTCACGCGGGGCAGGCATGAAAGTAGGAGCAGGAAAAGGAAAACGTTCATTATTATTATTTCTGTCTCTCGAAGGGTCCCGAGAGGCAAGATCGATGGAATGTGAAGCGATCGTTGGCGTTCGAAGTGATCGGTAATGAAATCAGCATAAAGCAGCTTGCTGGGATGCTGCAATGGCGAAACCGACATGTAACAAATGTTGTCACGCGTAGATTCGATTTTTCGCTGACCGGAGCCGGACTTACGGGAAGAAAATGAAAGTAACAACGTGAAAGACGTGGCAGAGCTTAGAAAGGGTCCCTCAATGATGAATGGTCGATCCCGAGAGGCACTTTTTTTTTTTGCACCGAAGGCTACGAACGTCACTCATCTGACGTGCTGCATAATTGCATCAGAACCAGCGATGGGGTTCAATGTCGCTGTCCCGTGGCGATTTACGGACGCTGGGACAACGATGGAGGCCGCTTCCCGACGATCGGAATGCCGTATGTGCCGGCTTATTTATTATTATTGGCATTATTTATGATAAACTGGCTGCGGGGCGCGATCCTCTTAGCGGATGGGCTCAGCTGCGAGCGAGGAATCCGCCCAGGCATCTGCACTGCCTTTGAAGAACGCTTACGTTGAGCCTTCACGCCCATGCAGAGTGTGTCCTGGAACCCATACGGGACCTGGCCCACGCCTTGTTGTAATCGCAACCCGGTTATGGTTATTGCTCGAGCCACAGAATGCATGTCGCATCCCGCGGATTAATGGCGGGATTAGAATTCGAGCCACCCTGGTCCTTAAGGGCGCTATACGTATACTGCGTGGAAATTTATGACACTACTCTCGGTATGCTATCGTGGGTTTATTTTCGCTTATCGCACCGTTGCAGCGTAATTGTTTTGAGACCGAGGCTTGTAAGCGTTTCGGAGAAATCGGCAATCAACCATCGGTCGGTCGGTTGCGGTCATGCTGGTGGATGGTGGAAAATTACTCACCCCGAAGTGCAAGGCTAGCCTTGACCAAAGCACTCGAAGGCATTCAGTTCCAGCAGCCGCCAGTTATTTGCCTCTCATTTGTGGCCACCGAGCAATTCTGTCGGTTTGAAACTTCACTTTCATCGCTCCGTTGGGAACCATCGACTCTCGTCATCTCGTCATCACTGCCAAGGTGAAGCGACTCGAAAATCGATTACATGACCATGGCGCACGAGTACGCGGCTCTCGAATTTCAAACAGCCACCGAAGGTCCAACCAGACCAGCGTCACGGAGTGTCGATCGGAATTTTTCCCGGCCGAAAATTTTCCCGCCACGCTCCATCGAACCGGTGGCCGCGACCGGAAGATTCCGGGGGTGCGATTTTCTCCCCTCGAACGCACATTAATGCGTGTGATTTTTTTAAGTTTTACGTCTTCGAAGGTGTCGAAGGCGATCGAAGGCCACTGCCGGTTTCCTTCTAACGCGCTGCTAGCGGCAATTTTCATCCGAATTTTGCCGCCGGCCATCACATCGAAGGCTGACGCTCGAAATGACGCTCGAAATGATTCGAAAAACGGAAAATTGATTCGTACTTGACAATTCGGCGTCCGCGCCGTTAATGTGCCGCATTAAGAACAACAGTCCGCTGCGCACCCTTGATGGGAAGGTAATTGTCGCCTGCGATCTGGTTTCGAGCCCGCTGCTTTTCCTTCCTAAATTATGAGCCCGAAGCCTTGGCCACCGTCACCCAACATGCCTCGGGGCATTCGGTGCAGTCTTGACTCGACTCCTTCCAGAGATTTCTTCATGATCTCACCCTCGTTGAGGGCTAACGTATTCCACTCGCCATTCGAGCAGATCAGAACGCGCGCGAAGGAACGCCAAGCTGGTGCTCGAGATTAAGGTCAAGGCACTTCGCCAGGCCATATGAGGGCCCTTTTGCGTACATCCGGGACGCTCGGGCGCGTATGCGTTCACCCACGTAAAAAAAAAAACAACATGGCCCGCAAGTGCGCCGAGAATGCGTGAGGGACGACCTTAATCGTCATGTAAACGATCGCCCAGAAGCGACCCGACCTGGAGCCGGAATTCACGCAGTGGTTGGTCGGGTTGCCTGTCGATATGCCTTCTCACGACGCCAACCACGCCGAGAACGCGGCAACATCGTGGAGTTCTTTGTGCTGTGTCGATGACGGGCGCTTCGGAGCATCGAAAGCGAAGAAGTCAGCGATGAGTCATTGGAAATTTGTTTCTCTCCAGTGCTTCAGGGATCACAACACCCCCGGCAACATGTGCCTCTTTCGGGGTGTGAACGAACTCGCCGGGGCGTTATAAGATCGAACGTGACCCGGGATCGCTGGACTCGGGCGCGTTTTTCCCGGAATTGCCGACGCACGATTAGAATGCCTTATGTCTTGGCGACCCGCGGCTCGACCAGCAGCATGAATGGATAATTAATTCCTCCCCGAGTCCGAGCTCCGTGGATGCGTTTTTACTTGACAAAGTGCGCGAAAGGGCCTGCCATTGCGGAAGCGAAATGCGCGAGTCGTTTGCGCACATATTCTAGAGCTAGGCTGGCGCGGATCGAAAGACTCGAGCCCAACCGGGACACCTAAGGGTGCATCGATCCCGTGAGCAACCCCCACGCACCCGGGCGCATAAAAACGAGCAGTCCGGTCCGGCGACTGAAATGGTGGCTTGAAAAATTGCCCTCCTCGTCGGACGTTTTGATACGCGCGTTTCACTACATCAAGTCTGAGCTCGCCGTTTGTCGCCGGTTTTTTTTTGCGCAATTTTGCCCGCCCCTTCGCCGGCAGGGCCCAAAGTTCGCGGAATGTGGAGCCGTTCGCGTTGCGCGGGACATGGGAAAGTTGCAACATGGGTGCGCAATAAGAGCAAGCAACCAAGAAGCAAAATAAACGGACAGTCACATGGCCATAAAGCTGGCATCGAGCCGCTGCCAGAAAGGGCTCGTTTTTTTTTGTATGTGTCTCCGGATCGCAAACGATCGTTTCTCCACGCAGTCCATGCGCGTGAATAGTGGTGCCATTAAAAATGAAGGAAAATAAAAGCCTTACGCACCTGATCGGTGCCCGAGGGTGGTTGATTTATTTGGGCATTATTACTCACCTTTGATTCAGACTTGCGACTCCCCAAACCGATCAAATGCATCGAAGTGCAGCCTCCTCGATTGGGGCTGTGCTCCCACGGAGTTTGTGCGTGTAG
This sequence comes from Anopheles nili, assembly GCF_943737925.1. Lineage (NCBI taxonomy): Eukaryota > Metazoa > Arthropoda > Insecta > Diptera > Culicidae > Anopheles > Anopheles nili. The sequence continues at coordinate 5,821,062 of NC_071291.1, read as the reverse complement.
AGCGGCGCCAAAAGGGAAAACAAAACTCTTCATTCTTCAGCCCTTCGGCACTCGTTGCGATCGCCAAGAAGCCGCTCTTACCGATGACAGTGGCCCCGGAGGTTTTTGGATGGAAGCCAAAACACAATAATCTGACATTGAACCACCAGGCCGTGGGCTTTTTTACGTCGAGAGCCATCGGCCGCGAAGCTTTTGGGTTTAATGGGTGCCATTGCGATGGTGTGTGGGAAAACGAGTTTCCCAACGAGTGCTCGCGTTTCGATGCATAATTCGTGCCAATGAAACCCCGAGCCACGGGTTTCGGGGATGCAGTGTCAAAGAACTAATGTTCCAGCTGCGTTTTGTTTGCTGCAACCCACCGGATGGATCGAGCTTTTCGCCAGGATCGTGCGCCATTTTTACGATCGACCACCGTAAAGTGTTCACATTCGGTGCGTGTGTGTTTTTCGGTGCTCGCCATTACATTGTCGGTGGCTTCACATAACTTCAAAGGTATCGCGACCGTACGTGGCCGTTGCGTAAGTCGGGGCATAAACCGGGCAAACGTTTATGGTTCCTATTGCGGCAGCCATCCCTCTAACAGTACAGTTACGATGCCATAAAACCTGCACAGCCAGCCAGGGAAATGGGAAAGCGGCAGTGAAAAGCAAGCCACCGTGTTGGGGGTGAAATTAATAAACCTCTCGAGCTAACGTTGTGGTTTTTTGTGTCTCTCGTCTCGCAGGCAACAATTTCTATTTCGCGCAATCGCAGGGCCGATTTGTGCCATCCTTCGAGAACCCCCGGAACGGATTCTTCCCGTCGGCGCTCCAACGTCAGCAGCCTCCACCAGATTCCTACCAGGAGCAGACGCTCTTCGTCAATAGCAACAACGTGGACCGTGGCGCAGGCAACGGCAACGATGGAGCTGGTTCGCGCGGCATCACGCCTTCTTACTATCAGTTCACCTACACGGTAAGTACCGGACCCAGAGGTCAAGGATCAGGCACGCGAATCTCCCATACTCGAAATTCAGTGCTCTCGAGTACGAGTGCAGAATGATCGTTTGCTTCTCCATAGCAGTAGTAGTAGTGGCCTGAGTGGCCGTTTAGTGCTACTTTTTCCATCTGTAGACTTAACAACTCCCAATCCAGCAACTCCCCACGGCACTCTGCTGCAGCATGGGGACACGTTACGACACGAAGGCGTGATGGCGTACCGAATTTCGCGCGATAAAAAGTGAAAGAAAGATGGCGACCTTGTCACACATTTCCTAATAGGGGCCCGAACAGATGCAATGAACTTGCCGGTCCGTTTGCACTGTTGCACAATGTTTGGTGAGGGCTCGGACTCGAGTTCGGCCATTTTATCGAGCAGCGGGTGGATGTCTCAGTTGGGTGGATGTTAATCGACTGTGGAGAATGTGTGGAGTGAGTTGAAACCCCGCCGCCGGTTGGTGGTGCATGGAAATCGGTCGAACCAGCCTTTTTTTTCCAGGACACACTGTTCGCTCGTTAATGGAGTCGAGCGACCTCAATTGATTGTTTGCTCAAAATCTAAGTGCTAAAGACAGAGCGAAACGGTGTGGTGACTCAAAAAAAACAAACAAGCAAGCTTTGGGCTGAAAAATGTTCGCACATTGGCGAGAATCGTATTAGAGCGCAATGAAATACGATCGTATTTGTTCTAACACGTCTGTTTGAAAGAAAAGTAAAGAGCGCAAATTGTTAATGTGCAATTCAATGGCATTGAATAGATGTTCCGCTTTAATGCACCGTGTTGCTGGTGGCCATCATTAGTGTAATCATGGCCAAACGATCGCATTTTCGGGCGGTAAATGTCAATCCAAGGCGCTCCCAGGCACTCGTACACGCCCGTGAGCTCGTCTTGATCTTGACCAATTAAAGAATACAGGCTCACACCGTTGCGTGGGCCGTCGAGTTTGAGTGAGAAATAAAACAAATCGAAAAGCGAGTTAATGATCCTCTGGCTTCGCTTTGGAGTCCCCCAAACTGGGCTCGTTAATTCGACCAAATCCAAACGGCGCCCGTTGACCACGCCGTCGTGGCATTCGCCTCGAATTGGAGGTTAATTTCTAGGGGCTGCCGAAATGCGCGAAAAAAAAGGCAGCTAAAAATACCAAACTCTAACAAAGCACCATCAGAAACAATCAGAAGCAAAACAAGAAAGGTCGGTCATCGACACCGAGTTGCGGGCTGGCATTATGGTGGTTGATGGAACACCCTTCGCGCCTTGTTCGCGCCTTATCGCGCACTCACCGGGGGCGATTTGATGGTATTTTTTGTTGCTGTCCGCGATTTAAAGCCACTTGTGGCTTGGAGCATCATGGCGGCTCCCGAACGCGATGGCGATGGTTGAACACATCATCTCATGGACGGTGGCGTGTTGTTTCGTGCCGTTTTGCGGCTGAAGTTCGACGATATGCACGGTGGAAGCGGGATTATGATCTTCTTTTTCATTTGCCTTGCTTTGGCATCCAGCGCTACAGTGAAGACAATATCTGTAAGCCACGTCGATCGATTGCCATTAGGTGAGCGGTTGTTGGAACGTGGAATGATCTGATAAGCCTACATTTAGGTCTTAAAAGGGTTTCATCTTGCATCTGTGAATCAATAATAAATTGATTTGTTTAGGAGTTTGTGAAAAAAACGCTTCTCTAACATTTCGGTTGCATTTTTGTCTTTTTTACAACGCTTCGCTGTCGATGTAGACTATATCTGCGTGCAGGGTGAAGAAACAATACGAAAATAAAAGAGCTTGTGTTAGTTTGCTGTTGATCGTACCCACCCTGCAACGATTCACACCTGCTGCATCCGCAGCGTCTGAGCACGCGAGCTCCCGTCGTGGCGCAGTTGAGGGCTCTTCTTATTGCCTTTCTATCGCTTCAATACCGCCGCCACCATTGAATAGATGCTAGTGCATTCCCGCTTTATGGCGGTAGCTTGGAGATCGGTGGGGCGATCGATGAATAGGAAAATTGCTGACTCTCTCGCTGATGGTGGCCGTTGAACTTTGGCGTTGCATGCCATCACCACACCAGCAGTTCCGTCCACACCTTCCGTCCAATGTACCGCGATCGCGAGGCTGTTGGGCAGATGCGGTTCATCTTCTGTTTCGATTCAGCAACGATTTATCATTACACTCGCGGAAGGGCGAACTCTAGTGTGGCGGTTTCATTTTTATCTTCTTCTCCAACTCCCCGACCAACAAAGGGACGTTAGGTTCCTAATGGCTGGCCAGCGCGCTAGGTGACCTTCGAAGGCCTCAGGTGAGGTTTCCGTCCATTTGTGGTTGGATGGCTGTGGTAGGGTTTGCCATTCGTAACAGCAAGGACCCCAAGAGTCGTTGATCTCAAGGGGCAGTTGTGGTCGAAGTAAGAGAAGGATTTATTGTTTTACCATCGAAATCTTCGCGACGTGTAATTCAACCACCTTTGGGAGGCATAAACCGTCAACTGGCCGGTGTTACGTCAACGTCGAACACAGGCTGTTGCTATCGACATCTCACTCTCAATTTTCGATCACCCGACCGGATCTTGGAACCATCTGCTCGTGATCTTCGAAGCTCATCCACCTAGCGGTAGAATGAAAGTGAAATCTTGCGCTTCGTACGCAACGTAGATGCCCAGTTTCCCTCGTGAGGCTCGTGCAAGTCATGGTGGCGATCGGATCGTAAGCACTCAAAAGCATTAGATCGGTGCGATCGCACGCGAGAAGCGTATAATCATCGCGCCACGGTTTGATGCTGACGGTGTGAAGCGCGCTCAGGCGAAACAAACGTCAGCTCGAGCGCTAATTATAAACCGCCGCATTCCGTACTACCGATACCGTTATCTATGCGTCACATCGTGAGGACGTCCGTTGCTGATCGAGCCGGCTAAGGGAGGGATGACGATCAGATATATTGGAAAGATGTTAGACGCGTCTTGAGAACGTTGTATACCTCTAAATGAGCACTGTGGGACTTGCGCAATCCCTCAGAATGGGTCGTGAAACAAAGAGTTTTTGCGGTTGGTGGATGATGGCATTAACCCCACGAGAATGGACGACTGTTGAACTGACATTAGGTGAATGAGGTATGAGAAATGTATTGTTTGGAGATGTCTCTTTTGAGCGATGATTTATGTGGTTCCATATTTGATACTGCAGTACCATCGCAAAGCGCATTTGAATTCTGCGCTATTATTTTTTCCTTCTTCCTTTTCCACCCAAAGATCTCTCTGTTTTGAGGAAAAAAGAGAAACAACAGCTCTCCGTACCCAGCATGTGCAGCTATTGGATCGCTTTCTCGCGGCCATCGCGTATGGAAATGTGCGTCCGGAATTTCACTCGCTCGCCCACCAACCACCCACGAGTGCTCCGATTCGGAATGGAAATTTGCCTCAATTTCGCTATGAAAATCGCCCCCCGGTAGGGCCGACAATTTTCCCTCGCAGAAAGCAGAAATGGTGCGCCGTCTTCCGCAACCGGGCGCACCTTTCGCCGCAGCTCTTGGTTTGTGCACGATAAGGAACAGCGGCCAATGGAAGGTGTTTACTTTTTTCCGCCTCGATGCGTCCGTGCGCCGGTGTCGCTCAATTATCTTAACGTGCGCCGTCCGCTCTCGGTGGAGGTTTTTCCGCGAAAGCACACCGGGAAGGTGCAAAAACTCGTTTCCGCGGGACATCCAGCGTGCAACCGAAGGAAAGTCATCCACCGACGCTAGCCTGAGCCGTGTGCATCCGATTCGCCCACTCGCCGATAGGGGGCGCTGCGTGGAAGCTGCAGGAACTTTCTTCTGATCGACTGATCGAGTCGCTCCGCGGATTCGGTTTCGCTCTCTCCCACGAAATCCGCATAGCGCACACGTTTCGCCCTCGCTGGCGACCGGATCCTTGTTTGATGGCATAGCAAAGATTTCTGCAATTTCTAGCGCTCTGTGGACTATTTTTCAGGCCAAGCAATTAGGTGCAGTTTTCACGCGCACGTACCACAGCTGGCGTAGAGAAATTGCACCCGTGAGGTGGTTGCTTCCTGTGGCACGGATACTGCAAGTTGTCGGTTGAGATAGGTAATTTGTTTCTCTCATCATTACGGTAGAGTTGGTTGGATTTGTACACGTGTTTTCATGCTCGGTGGAGTATTTGAAATCGCACTGATCGGTCCAGAGTCGGTGAAGGTCCGGCTGTAGGAAAGTGGTCGACGAAGGCCTCAATTGTGTAGCAGGGAGCAATTTGCCTGTACTTCCCAGATCATGGCTATCTCTGATAGGCTAGTCGAAGGGTTATGAAAAATGGCTTCAACGCAAGAGAAAAATGAAGGCTTGTACAAGTGTCGTTAATTCAGATTTTAAGAAAAATATTAGCGGCTTTGTATGTTTTTTTTCGGTTTACAGCACCATCTATTTTGCAACCCAACTGCTTAGGTTATGTTTATTGAAGGCCCTGGCGAAGGCTTTACGGCGGAAAAGCGAACATCGATTGCGATCGCTGTGCAATCGATCGGCACAATCAATCGGTTCACCTGTGCTCAACATTTCACACCTCACGCCCTTTCCGTTTGGACGAACGTGACCCTTGGACTGGGCGCGAAACCAACCCCATTTCCGACGTCGAAATCGCGATCGGCGTGCAGCGAGGTGCGGTGCCGGATTGACGCCAGTCGGATGGTGAAAACACTCTTCCTTTGATTGAAATATTATCCCTTCCCATCGCCGGTTCGGATCGATTTCATACCCTCGATCCACACCGATCGGCACCGATTGGTGGGCATGATTTGCATAAACCCGGCCCGAATCGAAGCCCCGTGTTGGCGAAAGAAAACGCCCCATTGCTGCGGGTCTGCGTGAACAAGGGTAGGCAAAAATCAACCCCCACCCTACCCAGCTAGATCGTGCGCAACTGGCGCTGGGTTGGGTGCACGATTCTGTGCGCCCAGTCGCTGGGCGCGATTAATTTATTACCTACCGAACGAGATCGTGCCATTTCCGACAAGCGACAGGCGCGCATGGGCCCGTGTCGGTTTGTTCTCGCACACCAGTGACGGCATCCGAATGCAGGAATGCGATCTAGATTATGAAATTCGAGTGGAACACCGCGAAGTGAACCGCGCCTGGTGATCGCGGGTAGGGCTCAGAGTTTGCTAGCTAGCGACAAAGGTACCCGTTGGCTCTGTTGGGTAAAGTACTCGAGCAGGGGCCCGGCCGGAATGCTCCTGCGCCAGTTGAGGTTTTCTAGAGACCCCCTCCTTTTTGGGCTTGGGTGCGCTGTTGAGTCGGAATGCGGCCCGGCAAGGAGCTGTTCGAATGGTTTCTAATGGTCCCCTTCGATGTAATCCGCGGCTAATGGTGGCGAACGGAGTCTTGTGGAGGGAAACCAATTATCATGGTAGAACAAAACTCTAAAACATGTATCAGCGAAAGAAGGTTTGATCTTTTGCTTCGTAATTATTTAGATGAAACGCAATACCAACAACGACGAAAACATGTCAATTTTCTTCGTTCTCGCAACTCTCGATGTTGTTATTGATCTGAAAATATCCCTCTTAAAACGGGTATTCGTAGTGAAATCCTTTGATGGAGTTCAATGGGTCATCCAGGCCCTGTAAAAGATGGCAGAACATAAAAGAAAGTATCGTTTAATGCGAACATCAGCATGCAATCGCTATTGCCAGTGTCCCATTTAAGCGAAAAAACATTCCTACGAGGGGTATTCTGACAGATTTAAAGGCAACCACTGTCATTAATAATGGGTACTTCTCGCGTACAAAACAACGCGCAAAACATTCTTAACCCCCCATGGATACTCAGAAGCAACGGAACCGTTTCTGATCGGTGTCGATTAGTGACCAATAAGCAACCTCTCCTTCGCGCTTGACCTGAATAAAGTAATGTTCACAAGCAACTACTGCAGAAGCATGAACAACCCAAATGGTGGTGTGTTAATTTATCTCCCCGACCACCACGATTGATCATTTTCATTTACCATCGCTTTTGTATTTTTTATACCGATTAACCCATAATCGGTTCGATTCCAATCGCTTATTTTTCGAAGCGCCAAACGTACGTCTTGTGGAAGGAAACACAATTCCATCCCTTCCTGCATTGATCGTAAAGGACGCCATTTTGGTGCCGGTTTTGCGCCGACAATATGTTAACAAACAAAAAAGAAACAAAGCTAGAAATAATGAAATGGCTGGGAAAAAGAAGTCAAACAGAAAAAAAACAAGCTCATAAATGCGAGATGTCGAGAAAATGCCCTCTCTCGATCGAGTTGAACGGGTTCTGCAAAACGAACTGCAATCCGGTACCACGTCCTTGAGCCACGTCCCCGGCTAGGGCATGGGTGTTTGTGGGAGCATATTTCATGCACGCGTACGAGCTGTGTTTTGCGAGCAGTTGCCGCCTCGGATCGATCGATTAAAACCACTCCGAGGCGGATGTGAGGGCAGTGCCTCGCGTTGCTTGAGCTCAGATTCCGGGCAAGTGCTCGATGTTCGGGGTGAGGTGTGTCGAGTCACATTCACCAAATGGCCCGTCGATGGCCACTTCAAGGACAGCGAGCTTGACGCTGTCGAATCGGTTCGCCACGAGGACGGAAACGCACCTTTTGAGATCGAATCCCGCCTCCGGTGCCATTGTCCACGTCAAACCAGGCTAGGCAATTGGGAAGGAGGAGTGTTAGTGCTAGATACGTGCGAAAGGATGCGAAGGCACGCATCACTCAAGACCTTGAGTGGGGTCTGCATCAGGCTTGGATCAGCTTCGTATCGAATCTCGTCCGAGAGCCACATCCCTACTGAAGCTTTGTGGATTTGCCTAGCACAATTAGGACGCACCCTTCTCGGCGCCTGCACGATCGCGAGCCCTTCTCGCTGCGAGGTGATCGTTTCGAGGCGATCGAATCGCTTTGCATACGCATTCCACCGAGAGCAGCTGGGAGTAATTGCAACCTCGACGCAGAGCGTTGGCGATGCAGGAAGCGAATTGCACCAGTAACGAGCACGCTGGACCCTCGGGTTCTAATCAATTAAGTGGCGATCCTTTCGTCGTTTCGAATCCACACTTAATTGGCCGACGGAGAGCCTATTCTAATGGGTGCTGTCGAGACACCCGTGGCACTTTGGGACGAGCATGCGTTTAGACCATCGGTTCAGTGCCGTGGGCTTTCGGTGGCCCTGAAGCCAGCGCTATTCGTCGACAGCAATTGGCAGTGGTACGACGCAGTTTCACAACCACCCGTCGATAGCGATCTGCCACGTCTCGTTCATCATCTTCATTATCTTCGGCTGTTTTGCAAACGAGCCTCATTCAACGCGCATGAACCTCGCGCTAACCGCGAAGGTTCCCAGGACGGGCGCCGACTACGACGACATGCGCGAATCATATCTGCAAATGGCGATCTTCGTCTTTTTTTCCCGCAATTCACACCCATCCGAGCATAATGGTGGCATTGTTTTCCGCGCCAATGAGCCGCGCAAGCCATACGGGTGGTTGCGCAGAACTTTGGAGTCCACGAGTACGTTCAGAGGGTGCATTAGAAAGGCCGCTAGAAAGTAATTAAAGCCAATCGTGAAACAAAGCTCCCGGTCTCAGGGTATCAATCGGAACCCACGCTACCCTTGGCGATCCTCCTAAGTGGGTCAAATGGGTCTGTCTCCGCTCTGGGTGCGCGTGAATTGATATTCCGCACATGTAGGAGGTCCAACTGGTCTGGCGCATTTTTCGGTTGGTGACCGCCACCGCCACAGAACTATGCCACGTGGCCTTAAGTGTGTAGGGGGACCAGGCGTGTGGCCTGGTTCGATTGCGTTGCGTAGAGGTCGACCTGATGATTCGTCATAGCCTGGGCAGTCATTACTGCGTCGGTTGACAAATGAGGGGGCATTTGTGATAGTTTTGGGGCGCGTTAAGCGATCGCTCGTTTTTTAGCCACCCAATTTGCATAATTTGGGTGGGAAATCGTTCGGTTACGGATCGATATTTTGACAATAACGTTGAACGAAATAACCGGTGATATAAATATGCTGTATAGCTGCTGTTGTTCTACGTGTCGTAACGGGTCCTGCTGCAGGAGGCGAAGCTATGGAGGCGTTTTGTATATTGTATTATTTGAACATAAACATTTCCGTTTTTCCTGTAGTATACCGTTTGGTGTTGTTCCAGTAGCTAGCTTTAGAGTTGTTCCTTTTGCATAGTTTATCTTTTTCGTAGTAGTTTTTCTCTTCGCTGTATGTAGTTTGAATGTAGACATTTCCCGCCGAGTGTGCGTTTTTTTTCTTCTTAATGTGTTTGTTTTCCGTGTGATATCAATCTCTATCCAACTCCCCATACATGTCCTTGGCGTCTCGTTCTGAAACGATCCTGTGTACAAAATGTTGCTCCCTAAACCCCTCGACCTCTTCACATCCGCTCTCCAACCCCTCAACAACCCATCACTGTACAGACCCCACGGAGTGCGGATATTTTCGAAATATCGCCGCGGCCGTTTTCCGCCACACCATCCCCGAACGCCGGTTTCCAGTACTCGCGCAGTCCGCCGAGGAGCGACTTCTTCTCCAACGGACTCACGGCCAGTCGGAGTTTCCCGGCCACGAACCGTCAGCTAGCGTCGAGCTCACTCCGCAAGAGTCCCTTCAGCAGCTCGTCCAGCGGCTTTACGGAGCTTTCGACCACCGAACCGCCCCAGGTAAGTAAGCTGTCCCGGGTGACATTGGCCTTTTGTGGCTAGTTTGGATTGGTTTCGGTGTCCCTTCTCCCTTTCCCTTACTGTGTATGTATAGTGTGCATATGTTCTATGGGTGTGTGTATGTGGATGTGGGTGAGGTCTGTGTATAATAGCACCAGCGGTTAAGTTTGCTTTCCCTGCACACTCAATGTGGTCATGGATCACGCAGAAGCAAGCGTTTCTTTTACAGCCCTGCACTAGAGTGTCGATACAACGGTGACTTGCGCTGAGCGAGCGTGCAATAAAGCTCACCGACGAGGTTCGCCGAATTACGGACACCCCGCGTGCGCGTGTTTAGTTGCGCGAAACGAGGTTACCGAGCGACGCCGGCCACAACCGGGAAGGAACCGTTTCGAACTGTTTCGGACGCACGGTTACGACGCCACTAACCACCCCCAAACCGCCCTTCGAATGCAAATGGCCACACGTTGGAGTGTTCCGTGGGCTTCATTCAAGCGTGTGCCACGTCGCGGCCGTTCGCTTTACGTCGAAACTCGGCTATACTCGACTTCCTTGACGCCGGTTCGGGGTTTGGTTACGTTGCCAAACTCGCGCTAAAGTTGACCAACGTACGAAAGGGGCTTTCTATTGGGAGGTGCTTCCTTTCGCGTAGAAGCAGTTAAGGGTTGAGTTCATCGATGGGTTCACGGCTTGGCCGGTGTTGTTTTCCATTCTGTACAAGCGCGCTTAACGCAAGAACACAACGCAAGGTTGCTTTCGGATGTGTCTAATCGGCTTTCCGTCTGTAGCTTCATTGCCAACGCGAGGGTTGAAATTCCACTGCACGAAATTCAAGGATTATGGTCACGTCTACGCAACGGATCGGTCGCAAGCTAAACATAGGGCAAAAAGGACAGCAACCGGCTACGCACGGCACGTACCAAGAGAATGTTAATGCCACCGACAATGGGGGTGGTGATTTTGGCGAAGCTTTCTTGATGCTTCTTGCTGGCGACTCGCAGAATTCCCACGGGCTTTTCCCGCGGTCGCGGATTACACAAGGGCCTGCGAGCACGATCTGCTCGGCGCCAGTGCTCTCCCGGGACGTGGCTCTACGAGCGCAGAGTGGTACACTTGCCCTGCATAGTAACGAGATCTTCGCCGGATCGACCCATCCGTCTATCAATGTCATCCTGTGAGCCGCTTTCAACGGCGCTTACATCATTGTGGCGGCCGGGATGCGCTTTGGTTTTCGATCTCTGAACGCCGCCTCCTTCGATTCGTTAGAAAATGGTTGCCTCATTTCGTCCGGTTTGAGGGAGATGATTTAAGCGGTTCAATTTCGAGGTGTTGCCGTGTTGGCATGCTTGGCCTGCCATGGAAGGAATGTGCTTGGGTTCCTGTCAATTGGCACACTTTCCCGCGATTTTTCGTTCAACGCTAGCAGGAGGAAGAAAACTCTCCCTGGCCTGACCGAGTTCTACCTGACACGCGTCTTAATCATGGAGCACGGAGCGTTACGTCAACGGCCTGAATACGCCTTCGCGTCTCGAATTGAGTCGCGTCGTTGTGGAGGTTTTTTGGCAAACTCGCCAGCACGCCAGTTGGCCTGCACTTCGCCCCGTTCAGAACTAGGTGCCCTGGGCGGAACATGCCCGTGCCTAGGATCTGGACCCACGACGCAACGTCCAGCACAGGACTGGGAGGAGAGCTACCAGCAGGATCGTTAATAATTTTGACATTTCAACAAAACCAGCCCGTGGGGCAGCAACTCGATGCCCACTACAGGGCTCCGTGGGCGCAAGACAAAGTGTTCTGGTCACTCTGGTTGCCGGTTGATTGCCCCACCACACCAACACCGGCACCGACACCGACACCGGCAGCTTCGATCGGTGGCTTTTATTGGTTTTGTCCATTTGCGGCGGTTCGTCGACTTCGGCTCGGTCAGCCGGTCCGGTGAAGTAAAAGTACACCGAGGTGAACGTGGAACTGCCACCACCCCACGGAAAGGACAGCTTTGTTCTTTGGGAGCCGTCTGACAGCATGAGTCAGCCACGCGCAACGACCGCAGAACAGGACAGTAAGTGGATGTTTATTGCAACGTCGACACACTCGGGTGGACAATCGATCCGGGGGTCCATAAACTGTCCCGATTGTAGCGACCGTTTGTTTTAGCAATAATCGAGAATGATTTTTCAATTTACATAGCCTCTCAGTGGGCTGGACACGCCATCAGCGATCGAGGGTCCGGTTTGAGTGAGCTCCTTTTTATTGAATTACTGCACCAATAAATCCTCCATCTTGGCGAATCAAATTAATTTTCCGTTTTCCTGCGCTCGAGCTCATTTCCGTGGGGCGCGCGATTTTAGTGGCCCATGCTTGGTCGCTTGAGTGAGGCAAACAAATGCCGCAACCGCAAATTAGAGTGTATAATTGCGCTCCGAGCAGACAAATCCGCGCGGTTCAGGCTGTCGATGTCGCTGGACGCCCGCGCGTTAAATCGCACGATCACGAACGCGTTTGCCGCGTCGAAGGGAAAGGTAATCCGTGTGAGTTAGTGAGGAAAATCTTTTGAAGGAAGTTGCGTAACACCCACCCAGGTGGTGGCGAGTCTAGAGACAGCGGAAACGAGTGGCCAAAGGGCTGTACTTTGCGTGTGGCGTGAAGTGGTCCTGTGAGGTACATTTCGCTTGGTACCAAGCAAGGGATTTCATACGTGATCGATTGGTGCCGTATTGAGACAAACAACCCAGTTGCCACGGGGACGGGTTACTATGATTGCTGATTGATGTGAGTGGTTCACCCAAAACGTGAAGGTCATTTGGTAAAAGCACTGCACGGAAAGCGAAAGGCACGGAATTATGTTGTTTCAGGGCACAGCATGCGGCACTTGTGCGACCGAAACTGGTCCACGGGAGTGTCCGTCATGGGACAATGAGCCGAATTTTGAGACCGACGTCAGAAATCACTTCCACTCCTTGCGCGAGCGACATAAATCAATCGCCCGCCGGGCAGAGGCCAACAATCGCGACCCTGAGTGCGAACCGCCGCACAATGTCCGAATTGAATGTAGAGCTCGATGAGTTGACCGTCATCCACGCGACTGGGCAAACTAATTTGTGGCCAGGTGGTAACCGCTTTTTATTCGAGTTTACTGACGTCACAGTACAACGGTATCGGCTGCAGGTCCGATAGCGATCGCTCGCGTGAGAATGTGACCCGTTCTTAGACGTTGCTCTGAAAGCTCATGGCCAACCACGTTACGCCCGGGTGACAGACTCTCGAACCTATAACGAGCACAACCAAGCCCGGGGACAATGGGACAATTTTTATGGCCACCCTCGTTTTTACGGTTACGCGATTATCACGACTTTCCACCTCCGCCCGGGCGCGAGTGGGTTAAGAATGCGAGCACACGGGCACGTTTATGCTTCCAACGTTCACTACCGGTGGCGTTCACCGAGGCGGTTGGAAAAGCCGAGCTTCCGCCTCAAAAGGGTCTGATTGTCTGATATGATTGTGCACTAACGTACCGGTTTTTGGGTTCTGTCTTCCAGCGTCCTCCACCAGCAGCAACTTCTCCACCATCCCCATCAGAACCGGCGTCCGTGCGCGATCGTCAGCTATCGTACATCTCGAACCGTGCGCGACCGTTCGCAAGCGAGGATCAACAGCAGCAGCAACAGCAGCCTCCAACTCGAGCCTCGGCTTACCAGCGTCAGCAGTTGCCACGCAGCCCGGCGTCTGTGTCCGGCGGCACAAGGAACAGCTACTCCAGTTCTAGATCCAAACCGACCGATAGTGCACCGAGCGGACCTGGACGATCTCCGGCTTCAAGCTCGTCCTCCGGACAGAACGGTACCTCGAATGGTGGGCGCTTCGGAAGTAGCAGCGGCACGCAGAGCAGTCGAACGACTGCGCGACCGAATCGCTATCGATCGATTCCAACCACGACCGCATCAACGACCACTGAGGCGGCCACAGAACGGACGACTACGGTAGATAGTGCTGCCGTCCGGAATCGTTTCAGCGGCAGGTAGGTTCATTCCGAAGGGTGTGAGTGCGAGAGGAATTTAAGGGCGCGCCAATGCGACGTTCCTATGTTGTGGGGTATGCAAAGAAGGCTCGCTATGAGATAAGCGAGTTCTACACGGTTGCAGCATTCCTGCGCTAGGGCACCATAATAATGGCGCATGCGTTGGGCGAATTTTACCTAGAGGCCACGTAGGAAACTAAGCGCATCACAAGGATGCTATCGGGGGTTTAGTATCAAGTTGGAATTCGCCACCCTTCATCGGTCGAACATGACCCGCGGTAGGCTGGTAATTAAACGGCTAGTTAGCTGGGTTCAATGTCTACTTTGATACTCGGTGTCAGATTGCATAGCTAACATGCGCCGACTAAATTGACTAAATTGGCTATCTGTCATCGTCCTTTGCCTTGATGATTTTGCGCTCAGCTCAGCAAGCTTGAAAGAGTCTACAAGGCGTGCATTTGAGGCGTGTTGGTATAGAAGGATAATTTTAATAACATCGTATTTCTCTTCACCGCAGGACACCGGCACCAAATGCGTTCCGACAAACGTTCGAGGCAAAACGCGTCGCTCCAGTGAGCAGTGCTATCGCACCGCGTGGATCCTTCGCGAGCGCAAGCAAACCGAAAGCAACCACAACGACCACGACGACTACGACGACAACGGCGAAGGTGCCGGTCCTGTCACGTTTCATCCACCAGCCGGCTAAGCCGATCATACCGAGCATCAACATCACGCACAACGGGTCCGCCAAGTCAGCTGAGGTGATCTACGACTACGATGACTACGAAGAGTCGAAAGAGTCGACCGGATTCGATGGCGCCAAGCAGCAGGAGATCGGTAACCTTCAGCCGTCGGGACCCTTTGGGAAAAACAACTCAATCGTGTTGTCGAGCGAATCACACGAGAAAGCTCCCTCCGCTGGTACAGCATCTAATGCAGGTGTGAGAGGTCCTACGACCCCGACGGATGGTGCCACGAAGAATGAACTAGATGACGTTCCGGATGGGCGTTTAAACAACATTAGTGAGAACGAGTACTACGACTCGGTGCGGGAACCAGAAACGGCTCCAGGCGATGCAACAGGCGTTGAGGATCACACGGTGATCTTGACGGATAACTTCTACCTGCCAAATGGAGGCTCGGAGGAAACGTTCGAAGAGGAAGAGGAGGAACCGACGGGATTGCAGCGGGAGATCAACGGAACGGCCGAGCTGGGAGCTGATCAACAGGAGAAGCTATACGATGAGGAGTACGTTTATGAAGACGAAGATACTATCACGACAACGGTGCGCCCAACGGACCGGAAGACCGCACCAGTTCCAGCACCTCCAGCGACACAAGGCCAGCTGGACGATGCCACTGATATGCTGCAGTTTTCAGACGAAGATCTCAGAGAGGATGATCTTGCGGCAAAGCTGAGTGGCGTCCTAGGCACTAAGGAGACGTTACCCGAAGGTACACCGTCCACATCCGCACCAACAATCCGCACAGAGTCGACAACGGAATCGAGCCTTTCGACAACGGAACGCGTAATCAGTCCAAGTGAGGCGGAAGCCGCCACGAACGCCACCACGGAGAGCTGGGTTGTTGTGGCGTCGGTGCAGACGAGCCGTAGCGTTTCTGGAGCCCGTTTCCTGCCATTCCCGCAGGTTGAGCAAGAAGAGAAGAAGCAACCACTGGCGGAACTTGAATCGAAGGGCAGCAACGAAAGTGACGACCTGGAAGCTACGACGGCTAGCGGACTCAGCGAGGATGGCGAAGGTGTGACGACTGTGGCCTCGCAGGAACCAGTCATTGCCGTGACTGATGAAGTGGAGTCCGTGACGACGGAGAAAACGCTGATCGTACAGTCGACGGAGAGCATCATCGACAAGCTGGACCGAGTGCAGTCGGAGTTGTCAAGCGGCTTGTTTGCCGGGAAATTCCCGGTGTTAAAGGATCCAGCTGCAGATGACCAGAAGGCGACTACAAGCTCGACCGCACTGCCACCGGTGGTCATCAGGAAGTTCCAACCGAACGCGCGAGCGACGACTACGAAGAAACCACGGCCAGTGGTAACGACTACGGTGAAACCAACGACGCCGACCGACAGTTTAGTGAAGAAAATCAAGTTCGAAACGATCGACGACGTGTCGGCTCTACTACCGGCTGACTACAAGGCGAAGGCGGGCTTTAAGTTGAAGAAACCTAACACTACCAGCGAAACGGTGCCACCGACGAAGGACACTCCGCTTGAAGAGACGGCGAAACCCGAGCTGGCAGGACGATACCGAAGTGCGAATATCAGTCGTTCGTACAAGAGCAACGTGCCGATCCAGGAGCTGAGCTCGCTACTGCCGAAGGACTACAAGTTGAATCACACCGAGGAAGACATCAAGCACACGAACAATCTGAAGGAGCTTATCAGCAAGGTGAAGGTGAACGACAAGCCAAACCCCGCGTTGGACTTGCTGAAAAAGGCACAGAAAGTTGATATCAGTGCGTTCTTGCCGCCGGGTTACAAGGCCTCTGGCTCGGAGGTAAAGTCGGAATCAACGACCACGAAGGCACAGGTGACGGTAGAGGATGACGTGAGCAAGTTCCTTCCGCCAGGTTACAAATCGTTTAAAACCACCAAGAAGCCCACGACTCCCGCCCCGGTGACTATCCGAGATGATATCAGTAAGCTGCTTCCGCCCGGTTACAAGCTTCCGAAGGGATCTGCTACTGTGGACAGTACCTCGGAACGTCCCAAAGTGTTGTTCAACGACGACATCAGTAAGTTCTTGCCTCCGGGATACAAAGCGCCCGCTGACGATGACTCCAAACCGGAGCCGGAAGTGATCGATCCAACAAGCCTGTTGAAGAAGATCCAGTTCAAGGACGTATCTGCGCTGTTGCCTCCAGGCTTCAGCGCGAACAAGACTGAAGAACAAGTGAGCACGGTCGCAACGGCCTCAGCACCTGGTGGTAGTGGATTCAAGGTGGTTTTCCCAAGCCGACCAGGAGCGAAGAAACCGCTTCCTGGAGGTGCTGGTGCGGTCCGCGTGACAACACCCAAACCACTGCATGCCGAGGGTCCAGGTGTTCCGGAGATCCACATCCGCAAGGGACCACCGACTCGGGCGACGACCGAGTTCACCGGCTGGCCGACACCGTCGACAACACCACTCTCGATCGAGAAGCTGCTGGAGCAGCAGAAGCAACAGGAACTGCTCGAGAAGCTGCTCGCGCAATCCAGCAGCACCTCTACGTCGACGACGACAACGACAACGACGACGACCACCACCACGACACCGAGGTAAGTAGCGATTAGCCACGCAATCTTACGGGCCCAACCCGTTCCGCTCGTTGGCTGCAGGTGTACGCGCATTGCTCGCAGTTAAGAGAGCGTAGCGGTGCAATTTCGGCCACTCGAGCAGTTGGTGCGAATCACGCATGGCAAGGTCGACCACCCGCTCGACTGCGGATCGATGGCTTTTATTGATGTTTGTTCTTGTTCTGGGGCCAATTAATGTCCATTTGCGTGATTGTTTTTTGCTTCTCAGACCAACGGAACCGGGCCTGTGCCACTCGGAGTGTGATCTAGCCGGCACGATACGTATCGTCGACGGAGTCAAGTGGGTCCCGGAGTTGCTGGACCACAACACGGCTGAGTGGAAGAAGCTGGCACGCGAGGTGGAGACGGAACTGAACGAGGTGTACAGCAAGGCGAAGAACCTGAGCAGCTGGTACAAGAAGGTGCGCATCGATAGCTTCAATAAGGGCAGCGTGCTGGTCGACTACTTTGTCGAGCTTTCGGATCTGTCACGTGACGTCAACACACTCGAAATCCGCAAGATGTTCCACGAGGCGCTGGTGCCGGTACCAGAGGCGACCACAACAACCACAACACCGGCGACAAACGAGGACGATTACGACGACGAGAGCGAGATGCCTAGGGAGAAAGTTCAGCGGGAAAACTTGCAAGCTCCGGTGCCACGCGTTAAGGAAGTTTTCCAACTGGGGAAGTTCCGGGTCGATCCTGTGTACACCGATTTCACAGGTTTGTATAGTATATTCGATGTGCCCTGGTCAAATCGATACACTGACCTGTACAATGTTATGTTTCTCTTCTGACAGTCATCCCAAAACCGATTATTGCAACGGGTCCGGTTATCGAGGACGATCTGTTCCTGCCTCAGTGGGCTATCGCTGTTATCGTGATCGGTCTAGCATCGTTGTTGTTCGTTATTTTGTTCGGTGTAACAGTGGTAAGTGTACGCAGCATGGTGAGTAACCTCAGAGTAGATCAACCAGTGACCATTGGCATCCCGTTTCAGCTTATCAACCGTCAGAAGGCCTCCAAAAAGAAAGCCCCGACACCGCTCACCGCGGACATGCTGAACGAATTGAACAAGAACCACATGGGAGGAATCGAAAACTTCGGCTCCGAGGATCTGTACAACCTGGACGATGCATGGGACGATCGTATGCACGACGTGAAGCCAAAGGTACCTGCGAATTGTCCCCGAGAGAAGAGATTGTGCTGAATGACGCATTTTTTTTGATGTGTTTAATTTTCCTTATTATAGCGGTTCTCCAACTCGATGCATGGCAGCAGTGCCTCCAACATCTACGATAGTTGGCGATCGCAGCGGCATCCGGAGAACTACTTTTATGATGACTACGGATTGAAGGGATCGCATTATCCGCCGAGTGGCCACCACCATCGGTTACACGATCCGGCGTTTATGATGCACGAGCCGCCACCACCGGTGATGGCGATGTACCCGCCGTACCATCACGCACCACCACCGCCTAACAGTCATCACTTCAGCAACAGCTCGCGGCGATACTACCGGGACTACGATCCGAACTTCTGAACGTGGCTGCCGCTGCCATAGAAAAATGTTCCCACGATCCTTGCTCCCTTGCTCCAAAAATACCACAATAGACAAGAGTTCACTCGTTGTAGGGTTGTGTACTAGTAATCGGTTCCGTCCGCTTGAAGTGGGCTTTTGAAGTCTTACTGTTAACTATAGGAAGTCGTACCGTATAGTGAGCGTAGCTGCTAATGTATATAAATTATTTATTTTTAATAAAAAATACTCTAGAATAAATCAATAGACTTTACATGTGTGCTTTAATTTTTATTCGAACATATCGCATTATTTTTATACCGGTAGAGATATTCAATAGTACACAAACTTATTGATAACATAGAAGATAAAAAGTATATTGAACTCGATTGGTTAAATTTTGTTCTACTATTCAAATTTACTTTTGGAGGATGCTGCAATGAATCGACATACTAATATGACAGATAACATTGTGTTTCAATTGCATACTTTCAGGCGCAATCGTAAGCAGTTGGAGTCGAATATCGAATTTGAAAACCAGAAGCAAAGTTTGTTTAAATTTTTTGTAAGATCCTTTCACAACTCAATTTATGATTTTATTATTGAGTCTGGGTTTGAATTGACTGATATTAAATTTATTAATAAATAAACTGAACTGAATTATATTTATTCACAAATAAAAGTTAACCCGTTCCTTATTGTTTGCTTGTAAAAAGGCGTACAATTACATTTTTCAAGACAATAAGTTGAAAATTGTTTTTGTATTTGACAATTTTTGAATTACAACGTAAAATTTTTCATATCCAATCGTACACATGACCAATTTGAGCTCCTTCGTGGTACGATGCTTTAGTGATCGGCCATCAAGGTAAAAGTAATTTGCATCCCGTTTGATATTTCCGTGATGTTCTGGCTTGTAATATGCCATCGACCGCAAGGCTTACTATGATTAGGCTCGTCGTGGAACATGAACATCTGTCCCTCTGGGTGAGGTACGTCTCCAGAGCTCCTGGTATGATATAACATTAAGATAAAACGTTTTTATAAGCGGAATCGAAACACTGCCCGGTTACTTGTCTTTTGCGCTTACATTGCATCCTGTCGATCTTCTGTCTTTGCCGTGACAGGTCGGGAACACACACTCGCTGACCTTACTGAGCTCGCATGATCCAGGGACTTGACTTTTGCCTCGTACATCTTCTTCAGTTCTTGGACGGATAGTCCCTCATTCTTCTGCCGTTCCGAAATGTCCTTTTCCGTCATTCTGTAATGAGCATAGGAAAACCAGAGATATAGTAACAGACAGGTCACAAATTAGCACGCCTGCGCTTGCATACCTACCCTTCAAATTGTTTACAGTGTTTGCACACAGGCAAGGATTCGATTATCGTCCCCGTATGCTTTGGTTTCGATTCATCACATGAATTGAGATTTTTTTGCAGGAAAAGTTTTCGTAAAGCCTTCACCGAATAATCGGACGGATTGCAACATTGTGCGCAATGCGTGTTCATGTGTTCGAAACATTCGTTTGAACTACTTTCGGCTTCTTCTTCTTGACTCCGAAGCACCATTTCGTGGGTCAGTTCCTTGGAGCACCTACACTCCAAAGTGGTATTCATGCCGGCTATGAAATTTAAAAGGTGAAACATTCTGTACTCAAAAGATACGTTCCAATGTTGCTTAACAAATGACGAACTTACTCTGCGATGGCTACTACAATAAATGCATGGCACTCTGACTCATTCGGTGGTTTTCTGTCGTCAAGGACTACTAGCTTGGAAATTGGGCACAGTCACCAGGATCCATTTAAATGGGCATCAAACAAGCATTACGTAAAATAGCAGGGATTGGTATGACTCACTTAATGTTTAAAATGCGTACTGGGACGAAACAAATCATCTAAAAGAAGTAATACTTCAAACTAGCAAACTGTATCGATGGCAATGAATTTCGTTCCATGCGTTTCGAGAGCATAATAATAATTGTAAAAATTATAGTACGACCTAGCTGGGGGCGACGTTAAGTCGTACAACCTGCAACGTAATGTGGGATGGTCGAAGCCAACAACGAATGCCTCCGAGGACAATCGCTTATGGAGCGATTGAGCTCGCAATATCCAAAAAGCATCCGAAGGAATGCTAAGAACCGTGCCCAACAAATGATCGGTTTGCAGCAAAGTCCTTGATAAATAGCTATATCGAATTAACTGCTTCATTTTACTTCCTAATAGGCGGCACAGAAGTGAGGTGTGTGAGTAGCTTATGAACCGTTTATTTCGTCCATCAAACCGTTTAGAGAGGAACTCGACCCTGATCCATTCGATGGAGTTGTTGCGAAGTGAAGCCATTATGGAATGATCACGTCGATGGCACGATGGCGCTTCTGCTTCTGGCGTCTACTTCCAGAATCCGACACAGACGAGCGAATGAACAGAAACTCACGTGTATTAATTGTTCTGCCAGACGGGTGGCGCATCGGTTCGTATGAACTTGACTTTCCCAGTCGATATGGTACCTGCCGGGCGTCGTTCATTACTCAGATCCACCGGATATGGTTGCTTGGCTACGTGGCGGAAGGATTCTGGCAAGTGTAACACTACGCCGATGGCGAAAGGGCTGGAAACCTTCAGATTTAGAGTTCGTGTTGAGGGTTGCAGGTTGGCAAATCGTGACATCGCGGCGTAGGAATGGCCCGCCATCAGCCGGAGAACGAGGCTATTGGTGAGAAGAAGCTACCAATGGTATTGTAAATAAGTGGTTTAAAGTTCACCCATTCTTACACCATCCGCGTTGTCCGCGTGGTTCCTGGTGTTTCAGAAAAAACTTTCGAAATGTGTGCTGGCTGCATTTTCGGCCCGTGGAGCTCAGCTTCAAGTGCTGTTGATCGATCGTGATCAACGCTTCGGTATCGAGCGAAAAAAGGAGTCTGTCAGCTCGCCTCTCGCCAGAGGTCTAATAGGCTGATCGGATTCCATCAGCCACGCGGTTCATTGTCCGTGATTAAGTTTTGACAGCCGTCGGTTGGTGAGAAAGTGGCGTATTTGTCGGTCGCTTTGCGTTGCCGACTGTAGTTAAGAGGATATAGGGATTCTTTGGCTCTTCAGTGGGTTCAGTTGGTGTCCAAAGGCATGTGCAAGGCCGTGGTGTCAAGATGACAACTAAATAAACCGTACATTCCGCAGCAAATCAAGCATCTTAAAGACGGCAGTCTCTCGTCGGCTCATTGTTCGTGTGCTCATTCGTGTTCGCGATGTCCTCCAGGCAAGGATTCGCGACCAACGTTGGTTTTGCGTGCGGTTCCCATCGGTCGGCGTATCCACACAATTCAATGAGCTGAAACAAATTGCTGAAACGGGTCGCTGCTGATTAAAACTAGGTTACGCATGCTTGCTGGACAATGTACATGGCGTACTCGCCGCGAATCAAGCCAGCCACATTCCAAAGATTGATTGCCGCTTTTTCCATCTGATTCAGCATTTCAAAGAAGCAAAGCATAATTTTGGGTTGCCTTTCCGCTGGTGTTTAAAATAAAAAATCCCCATACGAGCAACGGTATGCATATTGGTCAGGGCGTTGCGGTTTGGTCATAGTTAGATTACTAGCCAATTGACACCGATCGATTCCTGTTGGCAGAAAATTTGGACTATTTACGCAACCGGTCGCCCAAAAATCGTGACTCACCGGCGACTGAGCCACGTGCTGAGAAGAACGCCACTCGTGTGCGGGTGGGCAACGTGGCTAGCTACGAAAAATGATTAGCCCATAAACGGTGCTAATCAACGTGACCTTTCCTCGGCCGGGCACAGTGATTTGCGACTGCCCAAGCGTCCGGCGCGCGCCCGTGGCCGCTCTTGCCGGGCTATTAATCTTTATTACAACCGCAATCCGTTAATTAATCACCATCGCGAGTGGGACTTTACGCCACGGAGCCGCACCAAAGCACATTCCCGCAGGCATAGGCGCGGGCGTTCGATGTTTGCTGATGTCGGCGACCGTCTGGCTGCTTCTGCGCGGTGTCGCGTTTCATTTCGCCACCCAAAAACGGAGGCACGAGATTGACTTTCGCCTTCCGATCGCCTTCTCATCTCTGTTTCTCTTCGTCCTGTGGCTAATCTGTTTTTGCAATCACACACCCTACCCATTAATGGGTTGTGCGGTTTTATTTTTACAACGCTTTTCGATTCCTTCCATTGGTAGCCGATTAACTGGGCCAAGAATTTGCGACGTTCTCGTGGAGTTGCCTCAAATCGCGGAATCGCTTCGGTGTGTAAGGAAAGAATGCCGGTCGGTGGGCTCGGTGGCATTAAGAGGCGGACGAACGACAATTCGCTTACGCGATCATCGGTACCGATGCACGGATGCACTTCGGGCGCATTGGATGTGAAGTGCAATTACACCGGTCCTGCTACCGTGGAGCCGAGTATCGTGCATCCATAGCCGGCGAGATTCAAGCCTGGGTGGGAACGTCCGTTGCGGCTGTCGGGCGCCTCATCTTAAGGTGTGTTGGACAGCCGAAGGTCGGGCGGTAAAGGTCGCCACACGCGCCAAGCAAACAGAGCAAGGAAAGGCATTCCGTATGCATATTGCGACTATTAAACGTCGGTACCTGAACGCAGCTTCCTGTGCTGCTAATAAGCCTTTGCTAATAAATGTAGGCAGTTGCTGCTAGGTCGTTGCTGCTTGGAGGAGTTTCTAATGAATGTAATTTTGGGGAAATAACCACCGCGGAGGTGCATTACCGTGTTGGTGCGCTTGCTTGGATTTAACGAAAGGTCCAATTACATACCGAAGAAGAATAGTGTTTGTTTTTTTTCCAATGGCTACTACGATGCCAACCCAGGTGGTACCTTCAAGGCATGTCAGCTCATTGCTAGCACATCAAATCGTCCATCCGCCTGACCTGCGTAACCTTTTCGGAAAGCTCACGTGACCTCACATTCGCTCAGTGTCCAAGACTGATTCGCAATAATCACTATGCCAAACTGGAGTAAAGCCATAGGGGTTTTCCAGCTGCCATTGCGGTCATAGAGTTCAACGGACGAACGATTCGAAGTTCAGGTTAGCCACGCCGTGTTCGGAGATACCTTCAATCAGACCCAGGACTCGGCAGATTGATGATTGTTTACACGGCATGATTATGAGAGCTGACGCTGAAATGATCCGTTGGCGTTTGAATTGTTTAGCCGATCACGGATGGGGCTGGGAGCAAAATAAAGAGAAAAAAAGTAACCCGAACTCATAAAAAAAGGCGCACGGTTCGCAAATGAATGGTCGGCGATGGATCACGGGACGAAATAAATTAGCCACGGTGTCTATGAGCCGCAACGGTTGAAGGACCACTCAATTTGTGTGATTTACGTGCGAAAATCGGTACAGTACCGGGGAAAGACCTCTGCTCGACATTCGATGCCACTGGTGGTGGCTGATTTGGTTGATTTTCTATTCCAACCCACCGACAAGGCAACCGGAATCATGCCTTTTTGGTGTTTTTCCAGAGGTGGCAATGGAATTTCGGTTGGATCGTCGCATTTTCCCACCATCCTACGGTCGCTGCACGGTCGGTTACACGATCGCGATGAAATGGACGAGCCGCGTGGATCAAGACGTCGTGTAAATTTGTGAAGACTTCACGGGGGGTTAATCGATCGACAAATGACCTTTACCAGCCGTCCGCCCCGACACGGTGCTCTCGAGACGCAATAAGTTCTCGCTTCAGAAGAACAGTTCGCGCGCGTCGTAGGGTGCTTCGTTCGCGTGTTCGGTGAGGCAACTCGAGTGAGCAACTGGAGCACGGGTATTCAGCGAGCTGCCCTTCTCGCTAGATGATCCCTAGCCGGTTACGCAATGTTTACAATTGCGATGAGCTTAACCATCATTCCGCGGGACGCAGCTACTACGGCTGCACTGGTTGAAGACGATGTTCCAGCTGCCTGGTGATTATTTAATTTACGAGCGCAATCAAAAGCCAATAATCGGTGGCAATCTGTATCTCGGCCGGCTGCAGTGGCTCACTCACGGCGCCGGGCGAGGCAGAGGAAATGCCCATCGGAGTTAGTGCTGTAATTATAGCAGTGAAAGGAACGTTTACCAGGGTATCTTCCCGAGGCGAAACGATTCTCGTTGCATATGGAGAGTGAAGAGTAAAGCGCCTAAGCTGTGACACAAGCGGTATTGGATTAATATGGTTTATTTTTACTTTAATTTAAATGCTACTGTTCGCCTGCGATCAACCACTCAAGGAACCGGTTATTGCGCCCTTAACAGCCGACGATGGCGGTCGGCGGTGTCACACTGAACAGCAAATCGTTTGGTGTCTACGATCACAGTAGGGAACTAGTTGTAGGCGCAGGTATGCGGCCATATTTCGGCCATTCCAGTGCATCGAAGGACAGCGCGTGTAGTGCAGGCACTTCCCAGTGGCCCCACTCGGAAGCGTGCAGAAACCGCTGCCGTACAACTCGACGGAGCGGATGATTGACACCAGATTGCTGCTATCGACGATGGATTGGTGTGACTGGGGTGCGTTTTGACCATAAATCGGTGTTTGGGTCAGCTCAGCATGTCCCTGAACGACGTGAATCGAGGGCAGCTCGACCGAACGGACCAGTTCGATGTGGATGTCATTATTTGGGACCGGGGTTACAAGCGATTGAACCACCGACGGCTCGTAAAACGACGTTTTCTGGGGATTCACTGCAAAGAAAACACAAGAATAGAGCGCGTTATTGAGAAGGACGTCGGCATTGGTACATCTGTTCCCGGTGGCGTTACCCAGCTTCTGTGGATGATTTGTATGAGGTCCGTACACTTCGTACGTTTCCGGAGTGTTGTTCAATGATTGATGGAAAACTGTTAAATACCGAACACAGAGACACAGTGATACAAAAGCGCGTTATGGAGTGATGAGAAGGGCACAGATTGTGTTACAAACCAACCACCAACCAGACTCACCGTTCACCGTTGTTACAGGCCTTTTGTGGAGCAACTCACTTCCGTAAGGAACGATGTGGTTTGATATCACGTCTGAAAGAAGTACGGGTACTTTGATGAAATTTCAATGCATGCGTTCGCTTTGAAGTGAGGCGTCCCGTGATCGTTACCTATGTTATTCCGATTGTAAACTGGTCCCACTGAGTTGCTCAGTTGGGTAGAATCCAAGTCGGATGAGTCGGGGTCCTCTCCCCCGAACCGGATAGCTGTGAATAAATGATAATTATTGTCTGACAGGGGATACGTAGGCCAAGTAGCATTCGAAGGAACGTACATGTTAACACCGGATCATTCGCCGGTAAGTGCTGCAGTATGATCGACTCGATCCAATCGTAGAACGGAGCAAGTCGAGTAGCGACGAACACGTTCCGATCTCCACCACAGACGCCCTCATCCAACGTGTTGACTGCGTATACGTACGGAACGATGTTGTCTCGTCGGAAGTTGGACACAGCACCACCGGGCTCAAGCTAGAATTCACAGTGCATGCTTGTGAGAATAATGCCACTTTCCATTTCTTGCTGATCAGAGCGACCTACCTTACAAATGCCGGGAACGAGATCGATAGGGTTATACGTGCACAGGAAGTCACTGTTGAAGCCCGTCCACAAGGAACTGTTGACCTTCCACGCATCGCTTGTGTCACATCGTCCGTTTTCGGTCACCAGAGCCACCAGCACCTTCAGGGAAACGTTCTTCGCGATGTCCGTCGGTTGGTTCTTGACCTCCGGGCCATACCCGGAGAAAAACACTATCGGATCGGTGATGCGTTCCTCCTTCCAGATGCACCCTGGTGCGATAATTTGGTAGATCTTATTGGGATTGTAGAACTTGCCGAGCGTGAGCACCGCTAGATTGTGGTAGTTCTTCCCGGCAACGTACTTTGGATGCACGTCAATTGCGATGATCTCGACCAGTTCGTTGTTCGCTTCAATGTATGCCGGTTGTTGATTGTCGCGCACCGCACAGGTGGCCGAGGTTACCACATGCCGGTAGTCGATCAAGGCTCCGGAACACTGATGAAACGAGCTGGTGGCAGTTCGCCGGAGGTTGACCTGTAATCACGGGAGTTGGTGGAATAACACCGAAGATGTCACGGTTGTGAGAATACACCGAAACGTACCTTAAAGAAGGGCGAGTTGTTCTGCGGACTTAGCCGACTGTCAGAGAAGGATCTCGCAGGCAGACACTCCGAGTTGCGGGCACATTCGATCGGATCTACGGTTACATTTACGCGCTGCCGAATCCAATCGATGTAGCTCGATACCTTGGTGTACACTCCAAGCGAACCATCCCAGCATCCGGTTCCGAATGAGATGACACCCGTCAGGTACGGAATCGTTTTGGTTACATCAGAAAGGTCAATTTGCAGTGGTCCACCTGAGTCACCCAGGCAGGCGTCTTTGTGGGGTGTTTTCGCACAAAACTGTTCGTTCGTGAGACCGTAGCGTAGCCTCGCATCCTTCGGAAGCTCGTTGTTGCAAGACTCGGAGTCGTAGTAGTTCAGAGTTACTTTCTGCAAGGTGGGACTCATTCCCGATGCTGAAGTAGTTGAAGATTAAAAATGCTGATAGAAACAGGAAAAAATTCTTCTGAGGAGGAAGGGATATCTCACTGTATGTAGTAAATCCGAACCCGATCGCTCGCAGACTCGCACTATACTCGTCCAGGTTATCCAGAGGCCACAAACAAATGGGACAAACGGCGGTGTTGAAGCTAGCCTCTCGATCTAGCTCGATCAGTGCGATGTCATAGTACTTGCGGTTTCTTTTGAACTTTTCGTGAACGTGAAAGTTTGCAATGCCAAATTGTTGGGCGGAGTCATCGTCTTCCACCGTGGCAAGGTTTGTGTCTCCGAGCCGTACCGTATCGGGAGGAATCCTGTGGAGGATTCAACATTTGTCTTATTGGAATGAAACGGTGGGCGGTTCTACTGTTCAGCAAGTCACCCATACCTATCGGCGTCCATTCTACAGTGGGCGGCTGTTAGGACGAATTTTGCTGCAATCAATGAACCGCCACATTTGTATTGCACTTCCGGTGGGGAGGAGTTGCTATTTGTCCATCCGATCGCTGCCTGTGTTGGGTGGGAAAAATCCGAATATCAGCATGGCATGCATTTTTTTTGTTTTAAAATTTCAACTCCACAAATTGGCATGACACACGCATTCCATAGTCTGCCCATTATTTTTAAACGCGATCGCGTAATCGCGTAAGAGAATTAATCGGAAATGGCGAGAAAATTAATTCTCTCACTTTATTGATGAATGATCACCTTACGGATTGCGCAACGTTACTTATATGTTTTCTTCAATTAAGATTAAACCATGCAAAAGCCTACCATGTGAGGAAATTCCTTAACAAACGCACGTCGTCCTCCGAATATGAAGAATCCCAATGCACTGGACACATCCTCACTGTAAAACCGGCTGGCGCAATCTGCAACGGAACGAGCCACCCAAATCCACAGTAGTCCGTTAAGTAGGTCTAACTCACTTCTCCACACAGTCAGGAAAGTGTCATCAGATTTTACATTACCTGCTAATGACTTGCGCTCGTAGTATCCTTCCGGTGCACTGTCGATGAACGCATTGTCAGCGAGGACACTGTTTCGTATCGTCAGTAGTGCACATGCGATCACTAACCGCTGCATTGCCAACGCTCTCGAGCACCCGTCGATTAATCGCTCTGGCACCGAGATGACAAGCACTTGTCACTTTTGCACCTGCTGCGATCACACTGTCGATTAAAACTGACGATCGTCGTCGGAGTCGCGAACTGGCTAGCGCACGGTTATCTCGGATGGTTCACAGCCCGCAATCGTCGGTCGGAGTGGGCTGATTTTAAATGAGTCTCTTTAAATTCCGCCTGGCCTCGGTACGGTAGCCTGCTCTCTGTTCGACCTTGAAGGAGGCGCTTACTAAAAAAAAACAACGCCGCACGACGGTGCCTCCGAGAAACGGTCTGTGGTGTGGTCTACTCTGAGTTCTTCTGCAATGTCAGCGACACCCTGCCAGAGCTATAAATCATAACTGGCTCCAGGCGCCGGACACTGAGCTGATCAGCTGTCCGACTATCAGTTTAGACGGATCGGATCAGAGTGGTAGTGCTGCCAGCGGTGCTGAAGGAGGTACCTCATCTGTGAAAAACCCAAACACCACGGAATTCCGACTACGACATCAACAAGGTAGTCCGTTGTTCAGCGAGACACGCCAAGATGGTAGCGAAATTGGTCATAAATTTATCATGAGCGAATCTACTGCACGCTCCTGTTTATCACCACCAGTGTGAGTAGTGTCGCTGCACCACCACAACAGAGGGACCGTGGCCCACCATTATCACTATTACATCGGATCTGCAGGCGCCGAGCTGACATCTTGGGGGGTCTTCTGTCCAGGGCCGATCACAAACCGCTCCGAAACGGTCCAGCAGGTATGAAAATCATCCGTGAATGAAACTCCATTATATGATAATTAAAAGCGATCCGCGGTGCTAAAAGGCGCTCATGATCCGAAATTCGGCGTTTGCACCATTCGGAGGTTGTAAGACGCTACGGGTTGGGAAAGATCTCTCGGGATTAGTTAAAGGAAGCCGATATAGTTAGGCAGCGATTGGCCGTTCGCAGCATTGCCTAATTACGGTGTGGGGTTTTTCCAGCGGAAGGCCGGACCGGACCAGTGAACTACACGAGAGGGGCTCGGAACATAAACTGATCGATATATAATTGGTATGATTGATGCCGGAAAGAATTCCCGCACGGTGACAGGTTTTACTCGCCACCTTAGAAGTGTTAGAAATCCACACGAATGGGTGCGTGTCGAAAGTAAATTGTCACGAGAGTTAATCGTCGCTAAACGTCTGGCTCTCGGCGAACTCCTGCCCATCGGCGATCGTCAGCGACGTCTGTCAGCGCTAATAATACATTGACCCAGCGAGCTTCCGATTTTCCGCGCTCGATGACGTCGTCTCTATCAGCGGGAGGATCTAAATCGTAGATAAAAGCAGAAATTC
The DNA here is from genome assembly GCF_943737925.1 of Anopheles nili. Taxonomy (NCBI): domain Eukaryota; kingdom Metazoa; phylum Arthropoda; class Insecta; order Diptera; family Culicidae; genus Anopheles; species Anopheles nili. Next base: position 5,791,563 of record NC_071291.1, on the reverse strand, counting down.
CAGCGCCAGGGCTGAGGGATCGCCTCGTGAGTCACGGCGTGTGATGATTGAGACCCAAGGGTTTCCGGAGCGTCATTCGATGCAACCCGCAATGACCATTTAATCAGCGGCATCGATAGCGTATGAAAGGAATATTATCTTATTACCGAACCACCCAGCTGTTATCTAGGCCTGATTGGTTCGCGAATCAGTGGACATAAACACAAACAAAAAACGCATTGGTGGGTTTATCGTACATTCATATCTCTTCGGTGTCTTCCTGATAAAGCCTGCGTTACCTTGGAATAGGTTCAGTGCCATATTGGCGTGTAAAATTGACTACAATAGACTGACCTTCCTAGAACATAAAAGGTTTCGCGGATCTGCATCTATTATCGGGCATGTGTTCCTGATACCAATATCCTAGATAACGCTGCCAAGGTGGAAGTCGTGGAGTCGATAAACGAATGTGCCATCCCAAGAAGCAGCAGTCTGCACAGAACGTTAATGGCGCGAAATCGAGTTTCGCTGCTATCCATAGTGGTGCTATTGTGGGTTGGCACCTGCTGGGGATGTGCCGCTGTGTCCGAGCCAACGTTGGTGGGTCTGCTGGAGCACGATCTTGAGGACATGATCGAGTGGGTCCGTATCCCAACTGCGGCTGGTGAGTGGATCTGGACCCACCGGAAGGCGATTGGTTCCGTGCTGATGCAACGACTTTCTCACCTGCAACCGAGTGACATCGAATTCCTGCTATACACCAGACAGGACATCGACAATACAGGCCATCGGTTGGAGTTGGATAATGTCGTCGAATCTCTCGCTGGATCCAACTTCAGATCCGCTCGACCAACAAGGATTGTGGTGCATGGTTGGCTCAATAGCAAGAATTCCCCGATCGCCGAGAACATCCGAGACGCGTACCTGCTCCAGTGGGACTTCAACGTGATCGTGGTGGACTGGTCGGCATGTGCGATGCACTGGAACTACGTCCAGGCCGTCGGGTGTGTGCCCACCGTTGGCCAATCGCTCGCTCAGCTGCTGGATGAACTCCAACGCCATACAGGTCTCGTGCTAGAGAACGTGTACATTGTCGGACACAGTCTTGGAGCTCATGTGGCCGGAATCGCCGGAAAAACCGTGCAGACTGGTGAAATCCACACGATCGTGGCCCTCGATCCAGCACTGCCACTATTCTCGCTCCACAAACCGGCTAACCGTATTGGACCCTCAGACGCCAAGTACGTGGAGGTGATACACACCAATGGCGGATCGCTCGGACTGTTGCAGCCGATCGGAACGGCTGACTTCTACCCAAACGGTGGATCGCGCCAACCCGGATGTGGACTCGACGTGATCGGGTTGTGCTCGCACACACGTGCCTGGGAGCTGTTCGTAGAGACGCTGCTGGAGGAACCCGAGAAACTGCTAGCAAACCAAATCGATTCGCTGGATCAACTGTATCGGCCGACTCTCCTGAGCAGGCAGTCTGCGATCGAACAAGCAAAGATGGGTGGCGAACCGTCTAGCGCCGGACAAGCTCGGGGGATATACTCCATCAGCACGCGCGAGAAAAGCCCATTCTTCTGCTGATAGCAACGCGGTGCTTGTGCAATGGCACCCGCTTTCGGCCCAATCGAACTGCCATTTTCTCAAACTGTACTGCACGCTTCGCAGTGAACTTACGATGCGCTCTGATCGTCGTAATCCACCTGCGCGACGAATGTTGTCCGGTGGCATCCTTCAGCACCCGAAAAAAAACGTCAGTAAACGCTCATTAAACGACGCTCACATTCGCTCGAGCTTTGGCGGGAACAACGCGTCGCATTGTTTTCAGTTTCGGTGGGCCATCGGTGGTGGGTTGCGTAAATATGCGCGCTATTTTTCCGCATAAATTCGATTACGGGTGTGTAGAGCCCAAATTTAGGTGTCGTTTTGGTGGGCATGGTGTGGAAACTTTGTCGTGCGGTGAAAGCACGCTATTACGAAGAGGATTTGGAAACGAGCTCACCATTCGGACTGTGCTAATCTTCATTAGTTCCCGGCCGTTGGGCAACTCCCGGGTAAAGTGTTCTGCGGCATTAGCAGCCGTCGAGGCTAAGCAAACAAAGATTACCGGTAGTATTAATCGTAATTAGGGTATGTTTTATGGATGTAATAATCGTCTTATCGTTATAGTAATTTATTCATTGTGATATTAAGCTCAACTTTTTTTTAGATCGTAAGTCCAACTTGTATGTTTATTCCATCAAATAAAATAGTTGAATCAAAACTTCAGGGATAACGAACGGCTTCTGTTGAGATTCTTCGCATTCAGAAGCCTGGTTCGTCCGCTAAAGTAAATACATTTGACGCCCTCTGGTTGAGCTGGTAGCACCTTCAAAACAAACCGTGTCACGATGACAAAATCCATCATCACACAGTGACTGAGTGTGTGAGGCCCCTGAGGCGCTATTCGTGATCCGTAGCGTCGAAGAACGCTGCAGTTTTTGCCCAGGGCTTTACGGCCTGGTCCAAACCCCCCTAAACCTCGGTCTCGACTCGGGAGGATGAAAAATGTAACCTTTCGACCGCAGGTGAGTCTAGGGTGGGATGGTTTCGTTGGTTTTCGAGCCCATCCAACCGCAAAGCTGATGCATCTCGAATCACTCGGCACTGAAGCCCGATGATCCCCGGCTTGAAATGGTCTGAACTCGGCAGGGAATTCGACTCGCCTGATTAAAAGTTCACATATTTGGCAGGAAATCTCGAGCGCGGATAAATTACGGCTGGAAGCGAAATGATGATTGTTTTTTATGCCTCAACTGCGCAGCCCAAACCCCGTTCCGTGGGGGTTGAAGATCGTTTTGCATGAATCGCCCATTGTTCCGCACCGGCGCCACGCACGGTTTGCCCAACGGCTTGGGAAAACTTCTCCAACCCGGCCCACTGGAGAGGACCCGTGGGCGGAAAAGTGAACGGGCCCGCCCGCTCGTTGGTGCAAAAATCGGGTCAATCCATTATGCGTTTGACATTATGCAAAACCGAGGATTATGGGGATGGCTCGATTGCCTCACGTTCGTTTCGTGACCCTGGAAAAAAGGGCTCTCCAGCGCTGGAAAAGGTTGACCGGCCTGTGGAAAGCGGGCGCTCGGTGCTTTTTCCTATTTCACGCCACCTGCGACCGCAAATCGAATTTTGAGCTAATTTTCCACTCGACCCATCGGGCGGTTACGAAAAATAATCACCCAGGGCGATATGTCAAAGGCGGACTGGCTGGTCGGGCAATTTTTCGTTCGAAATATCAGTTTCATTATGGAATGACTGAGCGTTGACCTTGAGGCTAGCCTCCCTGAAATGGAGAGGTGCGTTAAAATATCACCAACAGCACGCATCGAACGACGCAACCTTGTCATGCTGCCAGATATTGCCAGATGATTTTACGAGCCGTGATACTAATCATCGATAGTCGCACCAAACCGGGAGTGTTATATCGCCATCTGGTACGGTGGAACGGCTTGATCAGAGGCCGATCAGTGGACCACGATGCGTGCAAATAAAACCGAGTTATCTAATTCTAGCCTGAAAGCCCAAACAAAACCGGCCGGGTGTGTGCATCTCATTTCCATATCGTCATGCAAATCGGCTTCGGCGCCGTCGAACGACGCAAACCGTTTGAATGTCAAGAAAGGAATAACGATGGAGATCAGAAAGCAGCGAAAGAGCTGGATAAAAGGGAATACACGGGGACAAAACACGTTCCGAAAGATAGTAAACCGTGCGCTAGACAAAGAGGAGCTGGGGTGAAAAAAAAAGCGCAGAAGAAAGTCCAGCAGAAAGTTAGACGAAAAGCTCGGATGCAGGATGAGTAGACGAAAGCAGAAAAGCGAAAAGAGAAAACAGAGAGACAGAACCACCCGGGGGTGAGAGAGAGTCAAAACAAACGTAGGAGAGAGCTGACTTTGATATATGGGCCAACCTGACAGACTCTTGACGGGCGATCGGGCGGTTCTTGATGTGAAACGACGTGAAGTGCAATTTTTGGCAGCTCAAGCATGTGCTGGTAGACATGCATGACGCGTCCCAGCCATGGTCCAGTCATCCTGGCGCGGAAATAAGGTCACGTACCGAAACCGAAACCAAACGGCCATAGAAGAGAGACCTATTTTTGCTGCGCAACCCGGCTAACGATAGAAAGCGGATCTGAGCACAGGACCAGCGGGAAGAATCGGTGTCTCGCGTTAGTCGGTGTCGTTAGCTCGAAGAGATAGGATGGCTGCGAAGTTGAGACGATGGATTGGTAGTACGGTGTTGGTGCTGGTATTCCTGATGGGTTGGCTCACCTCGGACGCATTAGGACAGAGTGCGGGATCAACCGGATCCGGTAGTTCCGGGTTCGACAAGTTCATCAAATTGCTCAGTCGCACGAAGGCTCGCAATGCCTCGGAAGGTACGAACTGACAGAAGACCAGATGAGCGGTAATCTAGGTCGCGTTGATGCAGGTGTTCTGACTCCCTTTTACCTACAGACAACGAGATGCTCGATTCGTACGAGTACGACTTCGTGATCGTAGGTGGCGGAACAGCAGGGATGGTGTTAGCCAGCCGGTTGTCGGAGAATCGCCAATGGAAGGTGTTGCTGCTAGAGGCTGGCCAGTACGGTTCAAAGCTGTTCAACATCCCGATCGGGTTCCAGTTGGCTGTGCTGTCTGATGCGTACAATTGGCGATTCCTGAGTACGCCGCAAAGCAACGCTTGCTGGGGTGAGTAACACTGTTCGTTGATCATAGAAAGGGCCTTCTTTGATGGCCGTAACTATCTCTCCGTCTCCCAGGCACGATTGGCAGCCAGTGTCCGGTGGACGTCGGTCGTGGTGTCGGCGGAAGTACACTCATCAACGGGCTCATCTTCTCTCGAGGAAACCGGGATGACTACGATCGTTGGGCAGCCGCTGGAAACGAGGGCTGGTCGTATGAGGACGTGCTGCCGTACTTCCGTCGAGTGGAGAAAGCCATCGGTGAGCCGACAGATGGCACGTACCGAGCATCAGGTGGACCTGTGCGTGTGGAGCGATCAGCGTATCGATCGGAACATGCTCGCATCTACCTCGAGGCAGCACAGGAAGCGGGATATCGACTTGTGGACTACAACGGTCGTACGCAGTTCGGTATTTCGCCTGTACAGGCCACCATGACCAAGGGACAACGGCTGACCGCATACAGCGCGTATCTACAGCCCGTGCAGAAGAGGCGACCTAACCTGAAGGTGTTGACTGGTGCGTCGGTAACACGCATCCTGATCGATCCTGAGACGAAGTTGGCAACTGGAGTGCGATTCCGCAAGGGCGGCCAGCAGATTGATGTGACTGCTCGTAGAGAGGTGTTGTTGGCCGGCGGAGCCATTCTATCGCCGCAGCTTCTAATGCTATCCGGAGTAGGTCCTCGGGAACACCTGGAAGAGCTCGACATCCCAGTGATCGTAGACCTGCCTGTGGGCGAGACGCTCTATGACCACCTCGGCTTCTCCGGGTTACAGATTGTGATGAATGGCACGGAGTTCTTCGCGCCCGGAGACATCCCAACACTCGAGAACTTCTACGAATTCCTGAAGGGCCGAGGAGTACTAACAGTGCCAGCCGCGGTGGAGCTTGTCTCATACCCGAACCTAACTCTAGCCGGACGTCGGGGTCCTTCGCTTGAGTTAACGAATCTGATCAGTTCGTTTGCCGTGGACAAAGGCACCACAGCCAAGCGGAGTGTGCGCATGCGTGACGACGTGTATGAGGCGGTGTACCGACCACTCGAGACACAGAACCACTTCACGGTCATCGTGCAAAACCTGCACCCGGTGTCACGTGGTTCGATCAAATTGGCCAGTGCTAGTCCGACGACCGCCCCACTCGTCGACCCAAATTACCTGGCTGAGGAACTGGACGTGGACGTGGTGCTAGAGGGCATCCGTGAGACTCAGAGATTGCTCGAGACGCAAGAGATGCGCCGGTATGGAGCCACGGTTTGGACGGCGCCATTGCCCGGATGTGCCCAGTATGAGTCCGATTCAGACGACTACTGGCGTTGCGCTATCCGGACTGTGTCGTTCTCGCTGACCCACTTCACGTCCAGCTGCAAAATGGGACCCCCGGCGGACGTTGATGCGGTCGTTGGCCCCGACCTGAAGGTGTACGGTGTCGAGAATTTGCGCGTCGTCGATGCGAGCATCATCCCGGAACCGGTTTCCGCCCATCCGATGGCGGCTGTTTACATGGTCGCGGAGAAGGCGGTCGATCTGATCGCGCAGCAGCACGCCTCCGACTGATACTCGAGGGGTGTTCGACGCCATTTGGCAGTGCGGAAGTTTCGTGACTCGACAGTCGGTTGAAGTCGTGTCTCAGCGGTGGGTGAAATGAAACGAGAGAGAGAATGAGAGTGTGTGTGAGAGAGAGAGAGAAAGAAAGTTCGAAGAAGAAAGCATGATCGGATACGATTATCGCATCAACCAGGGCAGGAAAGCTCCATGTAAACAGAGTGGATTTTTATTAGGTTAGGTTGGGGATCGTTACACACACACACACACGATCGTTAATTTATAAAAAACTTATGTCATGGACGCCATTTGAGTTGGTAGAATCAGGCGTCGAAGCTGTAACCCGCATGATCGCAAAATCGATCGTCGAGCTTTACCCTTTCGGTTCTCAAATTTGTCAGAAGAGATCTGGTTGCGTATTTTATTTAATTTTAATTTATTTTAAATTCATATGAAATAAGATAAAAAAAAAACTCGTCAAAAGCACAAACATGCAGTACAATCATTGCTCTTTTGAGTATATATATCCTCTGTAGTTACCGGTTTGACATAGAAAGTCCTACTAAAAGTGAAAGCGCCTGCTGAGATTGAATAAACCCGCCTTGAATCAGCTGTCACTTGCATTATCATTGTAAATGATTCTTGGTAATGGATGGAAATGACCTTGAAAATTACGCATAAGCAGTCCATTCGCTTTTGCGTTCGTTCATCTTGATGGTACTGATATTGACACATATTCCCGACCAATCTCCAGCACATATAACAGGAACAATTCTGGTTTAGCTGCTTTCTGTTATTCGCACTTCTTTCGCCACTCTGAACCATTTCCTACATAACCAAAGGGTCTTGCAAGGGGTAAGGTCAACGAGCCCACCGATACTGGTTCTGTAACGGTGCATTGAACAAGGACCAGCTTTTATGGGCCGTATGGTTAAATTTGGCGACATTTTTTGGAAGTAACCTGTCCGACTGGTTAGCGGAATCTCGCCAGCAAGAGTGCATTTCGTGAGCTGTCCGGTTCGGAGGATTGTCGAAAATGCATTCACAATCAGTAGTTAGCTGAGGTATCTTCGGAGTAGATCGGCAGCATCCAGGGTGAAGCTTCCTGATGGAGTTGTTGCTCGGAGCCCGTTTTAGATTGATTCTGGTGCTTTTGTGCGTTTCGGTGATCTGTGGAAAATCGGACGACATAGGAGATGTGGTTAAGCTGGCTGTGGAAAAAGTCGTAAAAATCGCTCAAAACGACGCAACGCGTAACCACGTGACAAGAGGTTTGCAGACGATTGTAACTCAAACAATTATTTTCGATCGCTTTTTTTCCCTTCAATCGCTCAAAGCTCATTCTCGTTATCGCTCTACTCTTTTAGAGAGTGCCAAAAGCGGAGAACAAACGTATGACTTCATAATTGTTGGAGCGGGCACCTCTGGCTCAGTCTTGGCGAGTCGGTTGACGGAGCAAGCAAATTGGAATGTACTACTGCTGGAGGCGGGATCCCTGGAGAGTGTTTTTTATAGGGTTCCGCACAGCCAACCACTGAATGTGCTTTCCAGATTCAACTGGAGGTTCCTATCCGAGCCACAACGTTACGCTTGCAGGGGTAGTATGACAGGATCAGTGTGCAGTTACAGGCGTTAATGCTCCCCATTGGCACTCTCGTTGCAGGCATGATCAACCGCCAGTGTTCGATAGATGCCGGCAAGGGGCTCGGTGGATCTACACTCATCAACGGCATGATGTTCACGCGTGGTAACCGGGAAGATTACGACCGTTGGGCCGCCGCTGGAAATTCCGGCTGGTCGTACGACGACCTACTGCCGTACTTCCGAAAGCTAGAGTCGATGAAGAGCCCCGAGGTAGACCGAGAATACCACTCCACTGACGGACCGGTTAGCGTTGAGTTCCCACCCTTTCGTAGCGACAAAGGACAACTCTTCCTCCAAGCTGCTCGCGAGGCCGGGTATGGTCAGGTTGACTATAATGGCCGCACGCAGTTCGGTACATCACCGATCCAGTGTACCACAAATTTTGGCCATCGCTGGACCGCATACAGAGCTTATCTTGAACGGATACTTCTGCAGCGAAGAAACTTCCACCTGAGCACCGACAGCTTTGTGACGAAGATCCTCATCGATCCGGTGACAAAACGAGCATTTGGTGTGGAGTACCTTCTAAACAACGCGACACATCGGGTGTTCGCCAACCGAGAAGTGATCCTGTCTGCTGGGGGCATTATGTCACCGAAGCTTTTGATGCTGTCTGGAGTAGGACCGGCACAACACCTGCAAGAACATGGTATCACCGTGCTGGCAGATCTGCCCGTCGGGTTGCGCTTACAGGATCACCCGTGCTTCATCGGATTGCAGATAATCGTGGATCAATCACCCTTCTTCATTCCGGAGGGCTTGATATCGGTTCCGAACCTGATACAGCTGCTACAGGGCCGTGGAGTACTGACGCTCCCAGCGTCAGTCGAAACTATTAGCTTCCCAAACATAACGGCAGGAGACCGGACGAGTCCGCTGTTGGAGATTGCCAGTACGTTCGGCTCGTTTGCCACTGACCGAGGTGTTGTTTCGTCCCACGCGATCCGCCTAACACGTTCCGCGTATCGCGACGTATTCCAGCCGCTCGAATGGCTGGACCATTTCTCCACGATAGTGATACTGTTGCATCCCCAATCTGAGGGCTACGTGAAACTACGCAGTGCCGATCCTTTGGCTGATCCGATCGTGCAACCGAACTTTTTCGACGATCCCACGGACGTTGAGTGGATGCTTGACGGGATACGCGAGGTTCGGCGTATTCTTGAAAGTCCTATGATGCGTCAACACGGAGCTCGCTTCTCGGAACACCGCGTTTCGAACTGCCGACGATACGAGGCGCTCTCGGACGACTATTGGCGATGCGCGATCAAAACACTCTCTATTTCGCTAGCGCATTACATGGGCTCGTGCCGGATGGGGCCAGTTGGGGATCCTATATCGGTGGTCTCGGCTGAACTGCGAGTGCACGGCATCTCGGGGCTGCGAGTCGTCGATACCAGTATCATCCCTGAGCCGGTGTCGGGTCATACGATGGCCCCTGCCTACGTGATCGGCGAGAAGGCGGCTGACCTCATCAAAGCCACGTACGGCTGATCGATGAAAAAACATGGCCCATTTTCGTGTATTGATTAGATTTGAGAATAATAAACCACGGTTTGATCGAGTAGCAAACTGATCGAGTAGAATTTTAAGTTGTATTTTTAACAACCTTTTCGACATCAAGGACAAAGTACGCGATTGTCACGCTGGCCCTTTCAAAGGGACACTGCGTTTGGGGGTGTTAATTATATTTCCTCCATGTCGATAGAGCCCGTGGGGCATCGAGTCTCTCATAACCTGATTGCCAGCTGGTTTATTGAAAGCCTTGGAGACGGATGAAGCTTCCCACACAGCGGACCGCGTGCTACCGGAGTGCGGAATGTCGCTTCCTCGCGATCTTTACGCGATCAAACGCGAAAATCAAAACAAACAACCGAATGGCCACTCGCGAGTGACCGTTGCAGGGGAAAAGCTTTCGGCTCAACGAGCCTTCGATTCAGCTTCGGGTTGAGCGCGAAAGCTTTGCCTGTGGTAGGGGTTGAAAAGCTCTGCAGGGTAGTGAGATCCACGTGTTTGGCGCGAAACCAACAGAACATGCGGTCAATTTGAGAGGTTGTTAAATTAGCCACATCCCCGATCGATCGATTATTTAAATTATCTATCTGTATGAATAGCTTTTTTCGTTCAAAGATCAACAAAGATGGTGACAACTTCCATCGAGCGTCCATTCTCGTTCCAATCGTCAGGTGTGTTTTGCGGTGTTTATTCAGCCCATCGTCTGCGTTTGTTTAAGCAGGTAAATAAGTAAACTTTTGTGTCCAACAATATAAGGGCCTACTTCCGGTGCTTCCTTGCACACGTCTGGCCTAAACGGCTTGGGAGGCTTGCGTTCCGTCGTGAGCACCCGCGAGGGCACAGACTAGCACGTTCCGGTGCACTCGGCGCGATCGTTCCACCTCCAGATCGCACGCCCGCGATCAACCTGGGCCGAAGTCTAGCTCGACCGCAGCTAGAGACCTTGCCGACACGCGGACCGCAGCGTTTCAGTTCGATTTGAATCTCGCCGCAAAGCAGTCGACATCGTCTGCTGCAGGGTCCGACAAAGTAGTGTGTTTCGTGCGCATTTCCACCGGGTAAAGCCGGCACCGGATCGTGTAAGTGCCGCCCAGCCGTGGGAACACATACAGAGAGTGCGTTACCATTGTGATCCGTCAGAACTGAGGTGCGTGATCGTGATCTTTCGAGAGGCGAGGCTTGAGAGGTGACTGATGCAGCCTTACCAGGTGTTCAAGTGGGTGAATCGTTGCTAAGGTGCGGATGCGCCCTGCCACCGCTCAATTTGTGAGACTCGTGGCTCGGCGTGGCGATTGATTCGTCCGCTCGGTTGCGGCAACGATCTGTCAACCAGCATCCAGCATTACACCACCGATGGTGAGGCGGACACTCTTGTTGAACGGGGGTGCGAACTCCCAATTTGGCAACGGACTGCACGCCAGTGGAGTGGATTTGGACAAGAAACTATGGAAATGAGTGCGTGAAATGCCAACATCTGGTTGGTGGCGGATGATTTCGAGTTGATAGTGCATATGGACGAACTCAGCTGTGGGATTGGATTGAACAGTGATGTGGAGTTGATCGTGCGCAAACTTATCAGTGAATTAGCCTTCAGTTTAAGTCGTTTTGTGTGCTCCAACGCTCAGTCCGACCGCCAACGTAAAGCGATACGAACGTATTTCGTTTGACATATTGCAAGCTATCGGCGTCAGCTAAATCATCATAATTTTACAGCAATTTATGACATCTCCTTGGGTGGTGAGGAGGTCTGGGTGACTTGGGTTTTTTTTTGCCACGCCATCGAGCTTGCTGAGGCCACCGACGCCTTCGCGGTTGAAACGACCACGTGATTAATGTTATTTTTACCCCTTATATTATTTATTAACAAATTTCGAGCCCCTTCGCCCAAGGTCGATCAAAAACAGACTCGGTTGAGGTGTGGTGGTCCCACAGAGATGACTCACGTGTCGGGCCATCTTACACCATTTCTTAGTTCCTGCAAAAGCTCTCGTTCTCGTTCGTCCCTGTGGGCTGTATGAGGAGCATTTCTGACGGGTATCTCGTCCCCCGGATTTCCGCTTGATGATGATCCCGTGATGGATGGCGTTCTTACGCGTGCCAAGCCCACGTCCTCAGCTCGTCATCTTTCATAGAGGCTTATCGCAAGTATTGCCACCATCAGGCGTGTAAAAGTAAAAGGGAATCACCCAATACGGTACACGATAGTTTGATTTGTTTCGGCTGTTTTGTGCCAAGCGAGACCTTGAGGTTCACCGCAGGACACGCCGGCCATCGTTCTACCGCCCCCGGGCATCGCATTACGAAAGGATGCTGACAATGGCGGGCCGACAGTGAAAATAAACATCGCTAAAATAAACGCACAGAGCGTTTTGGGGTCGAAACACCGCTGCAGCAGTAGTTGCATCGGGATTGCGCAACCACAGCACCTCCATTACGCAATCCGAGCTACCCCGGGAGCGCTAGGGTTTTTGGTGTGCGCGGAACCCGAAATGGCTTACTTTGTTGAAAATTAATGGCAGTCGCTACGGGACGGGCCTCAAAAGTGCACTTTCATATTTTAAAAGCATCAAAAGAAATGTAACGCACATGTAACCCGGTTCGACCTTGCGCACTCTTAACGCGCGTCTCTCGGAAACGGGTCGGTAAGAAGCGCGAAAGGTGAAGAAAAACAGGTAAATAAAAGATGCGACTCTATTTCGAGCGCATCCAGCGAGCTAACTCATCGGCTCACCTGCCTAAGTGCTACTGTGACAAACCAGTGTCTAGGACGACCTTTGAGAGCTCGTCCTCGCGCGAGCATTAATGCTCGGACGGTTGTTTCCTTAAAAAGGTAGCGAATCGCACCAGGCCATCGGAGTAATAGTTAATGGATTCATCATTTTGCACAGATCTTTCGCCGGTGTATGTGTGACCTTCACCAGACACATCTTGGCCATCTCAGCGAGAGTCGTCCCGTTGACATCTGGCTCGCTCCACTGGGTGCAGGATTATGGAGTTGATCGTCGTTCGCTTCCAATCTGATCGCGAATCGTGCCTTGATCGATGATGTTGATGCCACTGCGCTGTAATTGTCAGCCATTTGTTGTAAATGTGTCAATTTTTGCGCTCTTCTAAAATGCTAATTACTACACAAGCTGCACATTTGTAGCTGTTGTTCTAAGCAAATACAACTAGATTCCGGCAGTTAGACACAAAGAAACGTCATTTACATACCACGGAGAACGCAACCTTGATCAATCCCGTGCGATCACCGACCAGTTACAGCGGGCATATCATCTCACTTATCGCACGATCACTCAGCTCGATTAATGCACTTAAAGATGCGCCGCAGCTGCAACGCCATCGCACGGAAACACCATTCCGCAGGCAGTGAAAGCAAACCGCTAACGGCTTTTTAATTACCGACACTATTCAGCGCGCGAATTCTGGCGTACGAATCGTGCACATTTTCCTCACACATTTTTTGCGGGATTCCGTGACCTCACGCCATCTCCCATTAGCGTGCGTTACCATCGGATGAGGACTGTAGTTTGCCAAATCCTCCACCGGTACCCACCGTTACCGTGAACTTCAACCATGAACCACGGCCCCAGGGAAGCGCACGAGGGCGAATGGCGCCATCCGTGAAGGGAACAAGAGCCATAGAATCCGCTCAGAACAATCGTCGCATCGTTTCGGTGGCTCGTTAGGAAAATTGAAATCAATTAAAAGCATAATGATAGCGGCTAATGATAGGGCTGTCTGTGGGATGGATCGTTAAATCCCCCAAACGGCAGAAGATCTTGTAGATCAGCGCAATGATAGGGCGCCTGTGATGGGCTGACCTCGGGCGCTCAAATGTCAACGAGCTTCTGAAGGGGGTTTTATTTGATTTTTTTTTTCATCTTCGACCACCCCCATCGTGGGGATGTTTCCGCGTGAAGGAGCTCATCGGTTGGTGTTATCGTACGGTGGCATCGGCGCGTGGGCCCTTGGCGCAAGATGCTAGCGAAGGGCTCCGAGATGAGCCGCAGCAAGGGTGGTAGGCTCTGTAAAGATTAATTATCGCCGAGATGCGTGCGGTGTGCCGTGGCGCACTTCGAGTGCCGGTGCGCAATTGTTTGTCCGCGAGGATGGTTTGTGTGTTTTGCAGATGCCTTCGCTTCTAACGGCAAGTAGAGGGAGCTTTCGTCATACCCTTACGTTTGAAGCTGGCGAGAGTGATTATGAGGAAGAGAGCGAGAGAGAATGCTTGAAGCCATTTATCGGTCCTCAAAGAGGCGTTTAACGATGGTTTAACTTGCGCGTGATTTCACAATTCTCGGCCCTGTCAGCGCCCAAAAACGGGGGTTGTCCTTGCTTTTAATTCCCGTACCACACCGCAGCATCGAATTTCGGGTGCATTCGTAGGCCGTGATCGAAAACGAGATAATGGATGGGTTTTTGGCATTGCGTAACCGCGACACACATACACCCTTGTGTTTAAGCATTAGGAGCAAGGTCATGATCGATGATCGATGGTGGGCATTTCTCTCTGGTGCCGAACATCTATACAATTGAGCTGGATGGAGTGTGCGGTTCTTGGAAAGTCAACTGAAACTGGTTCGGTGGATTAAGAACAAAAAAGCTCCAAATCCGTTTACCTACCGAACATGTTTCTTCGTAATCCGCCCGGTGACAGCGATTGAACGATCGATGAAACTGTTCTGCGTCGTTCTGCCAACGATGAGCTAATCGCTAGAACTGGTTAGAGGGCTACATCCTTACGCGAGCATTCAACGATCAAGGGTCGATCGATCCACCCACAGAACCGAGCATCACCGCAAAACAAACTCCAACGTGCGACTCCATGGAGCCGTCTTGAACCGTAGACGGTTCCCTCAACGCAGTATTATTATCCTTTTGAAGGGGGTGTCGAGGTGCCATTGCGTAAACGGTGGAAGTAAGCGGCACTTTGCCAGGTTAATCCGCCTTCGATCAACACGGCTGCATTATTAACCACTATGATTTGTGGCGATGAAATTGAGCCGGCAGTAGATTGTGATGCGCACGGTGGAACCTTTCAACTTCGGTGTGGCGCGTGATGATCGTCGGTTGATCTTGCCACTTGCCAAGCACCCGATCACACCCCTAGAAAACCACCCTCGGGGGAGGACGACCTTCGCGTGGTTGCGAATAATAGCGAGAACTATAGACACTCGTGGTTGTGGGATCGCACCATCGATCGATCGCGATCGGTTCCGATCTATCGGTGGGTTCGGTGCGTGCGCGGGTCTCACGCACGCCACCACGCTAAATGTCATCGTGGTGCAATCGTGTGGTTCCACGGATCTAGAGACAACAAAAAAACCCTTGCCAGGTTCTAAGCCTCTCTTTTACATCTTTGCGGAATAGGTACATTGGCCCAAGTGTCGGCTACGTCCTCTTGAAATTGAAACGCGCTTCAACCCTCGTGATCGGAAGTGATGACAGTGATGAGTTGAGTGCAAACGAGACGAAAAAAAGGTTTTACAAAACAGAGCGAAAAAATTGCAACAATTCGAACCTCCGGTGGCCTGAATAGACCCGAGATTTGTGAGAGTGCGCGTGCAGTGTGAGTACAACTCGAGTTTAGGTGATCACCAGACACGAACCACATCCACCCAGCGGGGTGTCACGATCCGAATCCTTCGAGGGAACGATGGGAATGCAGCTAAGATCGCGAGCTTTCGCTTCCTTCGGGCTGCTGACGCTGCTGCTGGGGCTGACCTTCGCGCAGGATGGCTCGTCGTCGGTAAGTTTCTTATGCATTCCAGCTAGTTTTTGTTTCGTTTGGCCCGTAGGTCTATTGTTTCCACCCTTGGGTGATCGATGACATTTTGCTCACCCCATAGAGCTACTTTCCGGGCTACTTTCTCAAATCGTTTTGCATACCTCCCGCGATGATGATGGAATGTGCGCCCGGTCTGGAGGACGGAAATGTCAGTGGTAGAATAATTTATACTCCCTTTTGGCGGCCCTTTCGGTGGTCGATCGGTTTCCATTGTGCGAATCTCGCGAGACACACTGTACCCTAGAGGGGTCAGGCGTTCTCTACCTAATCCGCTCCACCGGTGGCGCCACTATCGGCGTCGACATCTTGAATGTCACGTCGGAAATAAATCGGCATTGTAATAAGCGAACCGGAGGGGCTACAACCGGTTGCATAACCCGTAGGCGATCGATCGATCGGGGATTTGATGCGCATCGAGCCACCACCAGCTGCTAATAAAGGCCGTTTTAGTTCCGTCAGCACCGGGGTGATGATGGTGACGACCGTTTCCGAGAGAGGCTGTGGTTCGCTTATCGGAAGTTCCGTTCGTCACCTTGCGGTTTGCAAAACGATTCGCGATCGACTCGCCAAGGCTCCAGGGTGTGTTGAAATTTATCACCCGCCACTGCACTTCACGCAGTGCATAAATCTTTGCCAGCTCGGTTGATGATTTAACGATGGATAAGGTCATGTCATAAACCACTTGGAGGCTTCTCTGTCGCGTTCTAGGCTACAGGCGGCTCCAACTCAACGGCACGAACGTCACACGCCAGCACTAAGTAGATCATCATCGATCATGCGAAGCGTACATTAGCAAACATCGGTTCCATAGGCTTTCGCGATAATTTACGAACCGGCGCTGATGCGCGTTGTCGAAACCATCATCGACCTGAAACTACACGCACACATCATGAATATTCAATTCATGGCAATGCTTACGAAAATGTTTGTCAATTGGCAGCGCCCTTAATTGCACCACCTCTCGGCGAGGATGCCGCCCTAATGGCCGCTCAGGCGACGGAGCACGATCGGTTATCTCGAGTTTTCTAACCTTTCGCCCCGCCCGAGGCCCGATTAGGACGATGTTTTATCGATACCCAGTCCGATATCGAGCCATTGCGAGCGGCTCTCGATGACCCTCGACAACCAACGGTCATCCTTCGCGCGGATGGAAAGAAAGCAACGCGTATCTTGAAAATCAAGTTCTCCACCCGGGGCTCTGGGCATCCCTGACCTGATCTTGTGAATGAATTGCAGCAGCGACCCCCAGCGACGGCGTAATCAAGCACGCATGCGAGAAAGAAATAGAGAAGCGCTTCGTTCACGCGTGTCCTGATTCTGCGTGCCATCGGGTTTGTCCACTCACTCGCCGCGGGACTTGAACGATGAACTGCGCCACCGACGATTGTCTGCACTGCCCCGACGGTCTTCATCGGCGTGGACCTTTGTGGACCTTTCTTTTTGTCCTCCTCGAGCGGCAGGTCGTCTTAGGCCGCGTGAGCACTCCCTCAGCCGGGCAGATCTGTCTTTGGATGCAGTTTTATGTGGCCTCCGGGTCGGTTGAAACCGGTTAGTCGCTTGGACAATGTTGAATCGACGCAAAGACACCCGCAGTCTAGACGTCTCCCGTGGTCCGGGCTGACGTGAAGATGCCGGTGAAGAAACTGACTATCTTTACGTATCTTTACGTCGGCTGATCGGAATGCCACCTCGTCGATGTACATCCCCAGCCGGCTTGGGGGATCTCTTTCTCTCTAGCCCGACTAGAACCCCATGCTTTAAGGGGGGATTCTCATGAAACGAACGTTAACGCGGCAGTTTTGATAGCGAATCGTCACGGGTGGTTCGTGGAATCGGTTTGAGAAATTTTCCTACGCTAAATCGAAGACCCTGACAGGCGGATATGATTCATGGGTGGGCTTTTTGTTACTTCGCCGAGAGCCATGTTCGTCCCGGGCGGGTATTTAACGAGATAAGTGTGAACGATGCCGTTTGTACCTTTCCTTATAGAGCCACGCCAGATCGTCTTTATCGGTCCAAGGAAGTACATTGCGGGTTTGTTCACGCTAATGTTTGAACTATGTTTGTACCCCAGCAAAGTGTCATTTAACCGTCGTTTTATTTGCTCGTTAATGCTCCGTGAGCCTGGGACTTAGTGTCACCCGCGGCAAGGTCACAACGCCATCAGCCAGCCCAAGGGCCAACCGGTTGATGATTCCTTTTTCGGGCGACCGATCGTGCCTGCGTACGTGGGACTCACCCAAACGCCTCCAGTGTCTGTGCGTTATGGCGCCGTCCTGGCGCTCTGACCATGTCCGGGAGATCCCGCAGCTGCACTGACGAAGCCCGCGTGTGTGAACACGTGCATGAGTCACAATGGCGACGCCGTGGTCACATTAAGCGAACTAAATTAATACCCTGGGCGGGTTTTCACGGACTTTGGTTGAATTTTCTTGCCTTTACACACCCACCGGACTCCCACGGAAAGCTAAATGAGTTCGATTTGAACCGGCTCCAAAAACCGGCCCAACCCGCACAAGAGATGCAGTTGGAAGTGGTGCGTTCAATTTCGAGACATTTGCACCGGCGACACCTTTTTACATAAGGCGCTTCACATTCTCCCTCGGTGTGAATGGCCGATTCCGGGCGGAGTGGAAACGTGACAAGACACCTCCACCGAGTGCCGGAACGGCGCTTGAATCGTTTGGCGAAACGATGGGAAAAATATGACGTCCACCAAACGACTGATGGCTGACGAAAGTGCGGCTGCGTGACGGCGAAAAATTGCACCCGCGTTGCAACCGCTCCATTGAGTGCATTAATGAGCCGAGCGCGGGTGAAGGTTTTCCAGACTCGAGCATGAAATTCGCGTTCAAACGAGACCGCGTTTTTCTATGAACAAATGTTCGCGCGACTCGTTGATGGGAAAGTGGAGCACATTTTGCGAACGACTTCGTACTCCCGGCTGAAGGCCCTCTGGCAACTCAGATTCTGATGCAATTCCAACTCCCGAAAAACCCTTCGCCACGTGAACGATGATTAGATAATCGATGTATGATCAAGATCGCCCTCGAGCCCACTTCGCTTTGGGTGGGTAATTAAATTAATTTCAAGTTACCGCTGGTAAACTTCGCTCTCCACAAAGCCCCATCGAATTCGCTATCGATCGCGTGGAGCTTCTTCGTTCGGCTTCGTTGGTGGCACACCGTCTAAAGTGGCATTTAATGGCACCCGGCTTCCAGATGGGCCACCCTGTGGGGTAAGGGCTCGCGTCGATAAATGCGAGCCCGATCAAGATCGGTTCCTCCCGATCGGCGGGGATCGGTGGGCGCATTATTTTTATGCAACCGTTTTCGGCGCGAAGGTGGCCCGGAGCAGGAAGCCACTCGTTAAAAGGCCGCGGACCGGTGGATGGTTGGCAAATTGCGATCTCACGAACGGACCCACCGGTTCAGGAGCTGGAGGATGAACTAGAGGGGATGTTGGGGCGGCTCGGTATAACAATATATGTTTTAATTCGCCTATTTTCAAATCAAAGAAAGCATCGGCAAGAAGAATGTTGCAGAAATATTTGTGAGACGATTGCTCGCTGAAGATCGATCAAACAACACTCTGATCGAACTCTACAGCCAATCGAGTGTTTGAGCCTCGCTCAAGCCCACCCAAGTCTGCCGTGCGTAGGGAGTCACATTACAGTGTGCAGCAGTGCTGTCGCCTTCCCTCGCTGGAGAAGGCCCGTGATCTCACCGCGCGATAGTGATAGACGTGGTACACGATTTGTGCAAATTGACTGATTTTGACACGAGCCCGCGATCGATCGGACGGTTGAATGAAGCCATTATTGTGCCTCCTTGACGGGGCCTGTAGATGGGTAAATTTGCCTATCATCTATCCGCCTTCCAGCTGTTGTTGTGTTGTTGATTTATCGCCAGGTTTCACACAACCGAAAGGGAGGAGAACTGAGAGAAATTGCACGCATCCTGACGAATAAAGCCTAGCGAGAGGAGTGTCCTGTTGATTGTTCCTGCCACTGACGGGAATACGGGGCCGTACGAGGCCCATTCCACCCTTCTGGGAAGCCTACCAGGGACGTGGTTGGATAACTTCAAGCATCTGTACAACATTCCACAAATGGCTTGTGTTTTAGAGGCGATCAAAACGTCCATCAGTGCTAACGAACGCCGAGCGCGCGTGAGAACCGAACGGGAATGGGTGTATAATTAGCTACCCCAGCTCGCCTATCGGTTATGATCAATTACAAAAAGGGTGGTTTTGTATGTGTACGTGTTTGTGTGTTTTTCGTGATCTTCCAACAACGAGGATCAAGCATGCACTACCAGGAAACGATTACGCCGTCGGTGTATCGCTTTCTGTGCATCAGCACGCAAGCGATCTGTCCGGTTCTACCCTACTAATTTATCGCTATTTTAACAACGCCGTGTACAATGGTCAACAAAAGTGATCGTCTAGACGGTGAATGTGAAAGAGGCGTCGTAATTTTAGTGCCTCATTAGTGAGGAGGAATTTGTTGGTCACAATCAATTATTGCTTGACCAGCTGATTGACATTTTTCATCTTCAGCGCTGTTTTGACTTGTAGAAGCAACGCGTAATATTTTCTGTCTCAAACTAACTCGAGTGGCTTTAAGGCCGGGAATCTCCTCAGTTAGCTGTTACAAAGCATTTCGCCATTCTCACTAGCACCGTCGAAACCATTACCCCGACAGCTGTAACGGGGGCTCGTGTAAAGTGTGTGATTTGTCTAATTCGCAGGTCAACAGGTCGAAACCACGGTGAGGGGAAACCCGGGAGAGAATGGAAATGCACCGCGGAAAAACCGACCCACAATCGGATGGAAGCGATCGCCAGCACCGAGAACGGTTGCACCGCAAACAATGCACTTTTCCGCACATGGCTGTGTGCAATCGCGATCCCTCGCACGCGGTGGCTAGCTCGCGATCGCGAAATAGTCGCGCGAAAAATGCCCACAGGCAGGTTGGTTTCGATCCCTGTACTGGTGAACGGGGTGAGAGATGACGATGGTGGGGGTAGGGTTTAGGTGAACAGAAGCATAATAGAAAAAAACCTCCCGTTCGGACCCGTGATCCAGATGGAACGGTTGGTTGGAGTAAAATCAGACCCCCAGCGATACGAGAGTGTTGCAGAATGGATGAAAAAAGAGCGATGAACCTGAAGCACCTTTCCAAACGCGATGATCGAGGTGCATCACCTCGAAGCAAGTGCCGATGACGTAAACGGTTGACCAGCGAAACTCACACGCGGTGTTTTGTCTCAAAAACATCGGTTTCGTGGAAGCTAAAGATGAGCGATAAAAAATGGACCACGTTTCATGTAAAAGCGTTTTTTGTTTCAACTGCAATTTGTTACATCTGGGATCGATTTATTTTTGGCTTCTCTACTTCGATGGAATTTGGAATCGTTTGTTGCATTATTCATTACCGATTCCTCCCATCACGTGTCCAATGCCGAAATGGCGGTTCGTTTGAGCTGCATCGGAGAAAAATAGATACAATTTGAGTTAGAGAAATATCACCCCGTCATGTGACGGTTTGTGGTGCATTTTTGAGTAGCATCTGGTGCATGACCGTTATCGAACGTTCGCGGTCGTGGACCTTTACAGGTTTTGGCTAAACAGGCTTCGAAAATGCAGCAACACCCATCGAAATGGAGCACTTCATTAGGTGGCTCATAATGAAGCTATGACTAGGCGTAAACAAGCTTCGATAATTCGTAGTAGTCGTTGGTCCACTTTTTTTCCCATTCGCATCTAGCCTGATATTTATCAACTGGTGTGAAGCGCCGCATAACGTCGTAGGAAAAACAAAACAGATGTCGGAAGGGGCCGAAAATACTCACACACACACACAAAATAGCACCCTACCGATGGACAACGAAACGTGCTAATCCTCCATTGATTGCTTCATCGCGCGAAACACCGTACGGCGCTTCCCGGGAAAGATCATCCTTTGGTGGCTTTGGTGAACTTGTTTTTTTTCCTCGCGTTCCCTATTTGAAAACGCTAATATCGCGAAGCAGTAAAAAAAATGCACGTCCCAGCTGTCGTTACGTCGCTGAAAGGCGTAATTTTACATATATTAATAATTACGTTGTCGGGGATTTTTCTCCACCTTACCGTCACCTTCCACTTTCACCATCACGCTGGTTTTTTCCCCGCCAAGGTGGCGCACGATCGCGCTGGACCGATGAATTACGTGCTCGGTCAAAGGCGGCCTGCCGGTGGGGAATGCCAAAAGTCAACTCTCCCTCCTCCCCAAAACACCCCACACACACACGGGGCACTCATAAAGCAACATAATCGGGGAGCATGCGCGCCGTCCGACGTGATCTATGCGTCGGTTGTGCCGTTTTTTCGCGAATGAAATGCCCTCGCGAGATGGAGGAAAAAGGTGAAGGAAGCTATCCTTAATTTCGCGAGTCACGAGGTTAGTGGGCTGTGCATCGCGTGGGCTTTGGGTCCGCGAGCTAATCGACCTCCTCCTCCTCCCACTTCCTCCCATCGCGGACGTTGTCACTTGTGATCCTCGCGAGCGCGATCCTCCGAAATATCGTCAAGCTTCGGGTGATAATGTCAGGGAGGAATTAAGCACATGCATCGGCCAACGGATTTCGGCTAACCTTTTCCCTTTTATTCTACTTTTTCTTCTCCGTTTTCTTCAATCACTCGCCATGCCCCTTTAAGGCTCCGGTCATAAGTCATTTGTCACGATCGTAACGCTTTTTGGGCCCGCGATCCAGAAGCCGCCGAAAGGTGTACAAATCGGGTAAAATAAATCAATACGAGCCCATTTGGTCGCGGGCAGCTTCGAGCCTGACAGATGTCACTGACAAATGGGCCGTTTCGGGCGTGAGATGTGTTTGGTTGTGTTTTGTGGAACGTAACCTACCTGGGACCTTGGGAACAGCGATGGCGATGTCTTCGATTAGCGTGCCTGGCACGACATAATTTGAGCGAAAACAGTCGTAAATACGAGAAATAAAAACGTTATAAAATTAGCGAGGATCGATTGTGTTTTTATCGTGCAGGTTACAGCGGGATCGAGCATCCCGTTGGTGGATCGTAATCGACAATCGACAATTATCCTTATCCTGCCCGCCAACTGGAAGCCATCCTGGTTCGTGATGCAGCCGTTAAATATCACGATCCGCGATCAGCGTTGTCTTAATTGTGTGGCGCAGTACATCGCGTGTAGGCTTACGAAACAGGCCACCATTGCTGTCCCGGACGATCCCATCGATCGCACGGCAGCTTCTTCATTCCTTACGCGAGGGTGGGTTAAAATTCGTGCCACGGCTTGGCGACACGGAATCCCGGAAATCGCTGAACTTTGCTCCCGAAAGCCAACCAGCTACCGCACGTCATTCCGGTGAACGAACGAAACCCCGAACCCCAAGCTGGGACACATTGAGGTTTTCACCGTCGTAAGCATTTGATATCGCAGCAGTGTTTGGTGGGTTTGAGGTACAACTTTTTCCCAACGCCATGCCAGAAGCACGATTCCAACCGATTTGGTGGCGCAAACAGACGCGCTCGTGGAATGCGAAAATGAAGATAGCCACCCAATTGACTGTTTCGGTGGATTATGTCATCACCGCCGCACCATTGGCAGCGTTGGCAGCCAACATCGCGATTCGTTAGCTGATTCTCGCCCGTCATCGGGCTTTACGCATTCCGAGAATGGATGTAAGCTCCCGGAGTCGCAGTCGGAGGTCACCAAGGTCGGGTAAGAGGCAGCATCAGATGGATTGGAATTAACGATCGCTTGTCACTCACCGGCGGATTCTAGATGCCACCCGAGAGGGCCCTTCTGAGGCGCGCCTGAATAGGGGGCCTAATTCCGGCGATTGTACGCGTGGCTCGACCGCTGGCATTTACCGAGGCGGAAGGCACCCGCTCAGGGTTACGTTTTCGCAAGCCTCAAGCGTGGATTCAAAACGATAACGCACCCGTGCATCGACGCGCGTTGAGTAATGCCCCTGAAAAATTGCCAATTTTTCAAGCCCTCTCCATCGACGAACGGCGCTTTAATTGCACTCGATTTGCTGCCTTGCGGGGCTCGCGAAAGCCGAGTACACGCGAGAAGCTGGAGAAAAACGGCCTTTGCAGCCTCGAAAAGCTCGAGACGCTCGAGAGACGCCAGCATCATTACCCACCCATCAGATGAGCCCTTCTCGATGGGGTTTTAGTGTTTGTGGCGAGTGTTTTGGCGTTTGTGCGTTTGTTTCAGGGTTGCCAACTTCATGTAGCCACCCTCGCGCAGCACTCCTAGTCGCGTGCTTTGTTTTGCATTCGCTGACACGCGGTGCTTTCGCTCGGAAAGTCGATTCAAATACACAACCCCGTGGCCCCGGGGACCATTGTCTGACGACGGGCGAACAAGCCCTCGAGCGGGATGCGATCGAGAGCACGATCGTCCCTGGTGAGGAGATATCGGTTGATGTGCCAAGAATTTCGAGTCCTTCCCGGGCTGTCGTTACGTAACAATTTGCTACATTTTTGCGCTCGAAACATTCTGGCGTTGGAAATGTTCGTGTTTTTTTTTATTTTCCCCCCCATTGACGAGCTCCACTTGTGCGCCCCAGTCGATCGGATGGGTTCGGCCCGTGGCTCTCGAGGCGCACTATGGGCTCTTGAGTAATGGCACGAGTGTACGAATTCCCTCGAAAGACGCCAGCAACGAAGTCCACCGGTGCTGGTAATGGTAAAAATATTATGATCCCCTTTTAATCACCCGCAGGAGGGCTGACACGCGTTGCGTAAGGACCGAGAATTGGAGCCGACTTTGTATAGTTCAACTGTCGGGTGAAATTATCGTTATCGTCGATCTGGGTCGATTGCGAAAATAAAAATCCACGCCAACCAATTGGCCGGCCAATTAATCTGATCTCCCGGTGGGCCGTCTCGTTCCACATTCCACGACCAGATCAGCCCGGAATGTCACCTCCGGGTGGATTCGATCCGGCCCAGGCTTCGTGTGGGTTTTTGACATTTCCAATTCTCAAGTACCGTGGCGCGCTTCTTCCACAAGGCAAACCCGCGTCGAATGATATTTAAATTTCCCTCCCGGCAAACACCGGCGCCGGTGCATCGCACCTGGCGCAAAGTCAGGGCCCGGCCGTCGACTTTGTAACTCTGTAGAGCCGCGAGCCGGGAGCCTTGTTCCGTGAAGCTAAAGAGCAGGGCAGCGATGCGCACCCCTGGCCGTAGTGGCCGCGTGTTGCAACCCCTCGAAGGGGGTGCACTAGAGCTCTAGTTCAGCTACGCGGGACGCGCCATTACAAGCCGCTCGTGACACGCGATTCGCACCGGGTTCATCCGAAAGGCGCCCTCGTTGAGAAAGTCAAGCCCCCGCCGGTGAGCGTGTTGCCAAACTTGCGGCATTAGCGAACGAGTTTGGCCGGAAAAAAAGGGGTGCGAGCTTTGGCGAGCCCGGACATGCTTTGGCATTCAATCAAAGTCTCTCCACTGGCACCCGGCCCTGGAGTTGGAACACATTTCCTTCTCGAAATCGGAGCGTCTTTTATTAGCGCGAACGCGGTGGGAAACGAATTATGCGTCCGATCGCGTTTCCGAGCCCTTTATGGCGGAGGGGTGATTTGATGAAGTGACCCAGTCACACGCAGCGTGCACACTTCCGGACGAGTTCTGGCCTTCCCGATGTGACACAGATAAATATCATCATTTTTACCACGGGCTTCATCAACGCGGGCATTATTAATCTCGCCTGATGTCGAGCACATTGATTGGATCCGCATTCCGCTGAGGTCACATGCTAGCCTGGCTCAATCCTGCTCCGAGACGCTTCGCTTCACGAACGGATCATCGACGGATCGATGTTCGCCGTACCCAGTCCTGACGTGCGCCATTGCCTGATTTCCTGTATATCAATTAACCCGCCCCGTTACCGTACGTTACGCTGCGGCCTTTGGCATCAGCGGCCCTGGCAGATGTACCCCGTGGTGGGTGTTTATCCATCTAATGACGGCCGTGCACCGCAAGCATCTAAATTTTTGCAGACATTTGTGCTTTTGCGCACGGGTTAATCATGGATTGCGCGCTGATTGACGGTGTTTGCCGAGAGGACCAACATGGCCACCCTTTGCCGGGTGGTTTATTGTTTTGGGAAGCGCGAGCTTCTTTTTTCTCTCCCCCTTTCATCCAACCAGCGCAGGACGTTCATTTCGAGTGATTTGTGTGCGCGTTCGAAGACGATCGGATCGGTCGAACCACTTCACGTAGTGCCCCAAGTGGTCGCACACTTTGGGTGAATTATTCATTTGATTAATGGATCACGAGGCGGACGGAAGGCCTGTGGTTTTGTATCGGTGCGGTAACGCGGAAAATAAATAAAATCCCATTCTGAGCGCTGTTCTGCATCTTTGGTGGACCGGTTTTTTTTTAGTCAGAATCGAGCCGAACTAACAAAAAAAAATCGAACATCCTAACCATCGTGAAAACCAACCGGTATCGACTCACTCAGTGATGCCATTCTTTGTTCTACACCTATTAATAATTATTCCACAGCGCTTTGGCAAAGACAAACAGCGTTGCCGCTTTACGACACGAGTCACGTGTTTGCCAATGGCTTCGTCTCATCCGGTCCTGCTCCGGGGCTGGTAGAAGAATTAGCATACCTACACATGTCGAGTGAGTTAGGCTGGATGTTAGAGCACGTTTCGAGGCGCGGTTCGCACGCGTTGTCAACCGATTTAAGAATCGTCCTTGGAAAGCGTCTCTGTTGCTGCCGGTGTCGTATATTGCGAACCACATATGGGTTTGTTTTCTTTAGAGGAATTGCTCCGTTCAGCCGAAGATGTGCAGATCGCGGAAACGAAATGTGCGAAATTATATCGTCCTAAAAGTCAATCGTAGCCTCGGGGCCAAAAGATTGCAATCGAAGGCAGTGAGAAATTGATACACAGTGGCTCAGTAGTCAGAGTTCCACAGGCACACACGCATGCACAGAAATTCGGTTGACACGGAAATCGGACTCGATTGGGTGTCCGCTGGGTGCAATTTGGACCACCACAGGGGGGGGGCATAAATTAATCCGACAGCTCGATCTCAGATAGGACGGCTTCCCCGTTTGATCCCTTGTGTGGATCACCGCACCGTGGGCTTGGTGATTAATTTTCACAAGCAAATCTGCTTTTGGAAAAAAAACTTTTTTTTCAAACTCAGGTTCGTCGCTTGACCGGGTGTTGATGTCTTTTGAAGTTTACTCACGCCGAGCTAAGGAACTACTTTCTTTCCTGCTTTGTTTCGCCTTTGTTCTGCCGTCTGATACCCACGTGATATGCGTTACTCAGCAGCCCGCGGATAGCTCTCGTAGGTCAAACGGGTTCAACACGAGTGAGTAAGCCGATTTAATCCCATTTGTACGCGATCCCATCGTGCATCGTGGCCAAAGAAGGCAAAATTCTGACTCGCGATTCGCTGCCAGTCGGACGTGCAGGAATGTTGCTGGTCGGTTTTTGGGGACAAAAACATCCTCCCACCATGGGTCAGATGGACCGGATATGGGAAGTTGTGGTCGTGACGGTCGAGACAGGAGATGTTTTAATTGGAGCCAACGACATCATTCTTGTCGCTTCCCACGCGGATTTGACGTGGGTCGGCAGATTTGATACCGAGATGATATTTTCGATGCAGAATGAAATGAATGCTATTCAAATAAACACTTTAGGCCTTGGATGGTGATTGGGATGCAAAATTAAAGAATTTGTTTTCGAATAAACACATGATATATTCATGCCTTCGCGTCGTTTTCTGAAAGCCCAATCTCACTCATGTGGGGGTCATACTAAATTCGACGAAATCCATTAACCCTTTGTCTGCTCGCACTGTACATTGCAATCTAGTTGGCGCACTGCTCTTTAGGATAATTTCACAATCCAACACGAAAATCAACGGTCCGATCCGATCACCATGACGATACGCCTTCTCGGATGCGACGGGATCACTGTTGTGTCGATTGAAGCCGCACACGAAATTGCACCTTTTAGACGCGAAATGTAAAGTAAACGAGGCCCAAAGTGCTTAAGTAGCCAGTAGGATCATGGGCGAGTCGGTCGGTCGGGGGTCGACCACGTGTAAGGCATACCATCCGCCTTCGGCATCCTTACCTTGACCTATGCTTCTGCCCAACAGCGACGACCTCTTGCGTGCGAGTGGACATATTCGGCGCCCCCTACGGATCAGTGTATACGACTGCCCTTTTAGTTCAAGAGGAACACACCACTCGGGGAGTAATTAAATGCGTGTATCGCTGTACGTTTATGCTTCATTTCTAGAAAACAAATAGGGTTTTATGAAACTGCCCAAACCAAAAAACGCCCTCGGCCCTCGCAACACGCAACGAACGACCGACGAGCAGGTCTACTTTGTGTTTACTCTTGACACAATACGAGCCCCCGTGGACGAGGATCATCTTACACTCTTAACCAGAGGCCAAAGGGGAGGTCGTTT
Source organism: Anopheles nili (assembly GCF_943737925.1). NCBI lineage: Eukaryota > Metazoa > Arthropoda > Insecta > Diptera > Culicidae > Anopheles > Anopheles nili. The sequence continues at coordinate 5,763,866 of NC_071291.1, read as the reverse complement.
TGGCTCTGCTTGAGCTTCGACCTACCGCCGGATGTTGCTACTTAATGCATCCGAATGATGGTTCGGTGGCGCTGCATCAGTGATCGTGCACGTTACAACTAAAACCGTTTCCTCAACAACGGCTTGCATGAAGAGGAAAAATACACAGAATAATCCACACCATCAGAGGTGCAGATCGGCACGAGCGTGCTTAGAGAATTGGTTTCCCATTTCAACAATTTCCTTTTATGCAGATCGCAAACGCAAGATCCTCTCGATCGCCCAAGGCTACAGTTGGCCTTTTTCATCGCACCCTGACGATTGTGGCGTGACTGCAGATCGGGCTAGCCTGGAGACCACTGCAGCTCTACACATCTCAGAAGGGCTAGGGCCAATCTCTTGCACGAGCTTCCAAGCAAGACGATACGCTTCTCGGGGCATCCGGCATCCGAATGCACCGCAGATTGTGCAGATTGACAAATTGAAAAACGATGCACACAAAAGCTACAGTTTGTCTAGCGTTTCCTGTGCGATGTTTCGAAAGATAACACGAAGATGGGTGTGAAATGAAATGAATAAACAAAAAAAGCAAGAGAAGACAATTCGAGAGACATTTTCGGTAAGATTTACCTGTCGCATACTCAGCTCGTTGTTGTACGTTTTAAAAGACAGCCGATTCGTTCCGGGTTCACATTTGACCAACCAATCGTCTACAAAAGGTGATTGTTGTTTAGAGCCGGCTAGACGTAAATGTTGGAGAAGAATGATATAAGGTGCTAAAATTTGGATGTGTTTCCTTTATGCCCGAATGCAGCTCCGTATCTTAGAGGCAATAAAAAGGCGTCGTTAATAGTGAACCATAAACCACCCTTGGAATGGAATGATGCAATGTCACGCAAACGTGTTCCGATGAAACATTGTCAACTGCGCCTAAAAACAGTGCCAATTTGATGCATCTTTAGCGCGTTCCCAGTTAATTAAAAACAATCGTCATTAAACCAGACACATCCCCGATCCAGTGTCGAAGTCGGCTCCGGCTAATCAGCAAGCTAGTCGGTTTCGGTTTCCTTTTACAGCGAACGGACATTCTAAACCTTGGCACATCCGACGCAGCTTCATGTTTCGCCAATTATTTCTCCAAACCACGGCCTCGGAACACCGCGAGGTGGGAGCCCAAAAAGGGGCCCATCGTATTAAAAGCACTCGAATCGACCACACGTTCGCTCCCGCGCATCAGCTCGCTTTTACGCTCACGCAGCGTAACAGGCAGCGCATCCTTGCGACGATGGCCTATGAAGAAAGGGCAAAAGAAGAGAAAAAGAGAGAGAGCGATCTCCACGTCACGGCCGTCCCGATGGCGAATCACGCTTTTTTTCACGATACGCGATGACCTTTTGCAGCGAGCGAAATGCTTATCACGCAGTGTCACGGTGGGCAAAAGTTCACCTGTTCCGCCGGAATAAAGAGGCAATCGAAATCTGCACATTCTGCTGTGTGCCATCGGTTCGAAGGGAAGCAAAAGGAAACGACCGAACAATCCCATCGCATGAAACGTCAACGCCAATCAGTGCCACATCGTTTAGGCCGCTGAAGAGCCTCATCATCATCATCGTCATCATCGCACGAGTTGCACAGACTAATGGACTTCGAGACGGACGGACGAAACAGTTCCTTTCGCCCACGACGGTGCATACCGCGCGATGCTAAAATATTGCTTATTGCATGCAACCGAGCTGCAACGGCTAAATGTTTGTTGAATATTTATAAATCTTCGAATTGCGTGTTATTCGCCAGTAAAGCAATACTATCGCGCGTCGATATTTAACCGGGTGCAGCCGAGAAACAAGCCACGGGACGATCTCGATAGAGATAAAAATTGTATTTATGGTCTTCGATTATGAAGGAATCTAACACGTCGTGTCGTGGTGTTTTGGGACAGCAGCAACATATTCAAATTCGAGTGGCTGATAATTTGTTTCCAAACACACACCCCGTTGGTTCGTTGTTGAATCGAATAGAGCCGCGCTTTGAAGCGAACATATTCACCCAACATGATTACTCGCAAATCTTCGGTAATTAAGCACGTGTTTGCAAGCGGCTTGAAAGACGATTACAGCACATTCATTATCCCACTGCGCGGTTCAGCTTCTCCCATATGGTGGTCGCCCTTGGCTGTCGACATCCTTCTCACCGACGAATCGATACACATCTGTCGAAAAGTAAATTGGCAACGCACTGCACTTCACGCCGGCACCTTGTTGGCCGAAAATGTGGCATTCTTCTCGCGCTTGCGCAAACCAATCCACGCCGCGTATCCATAGCAACCGCCACGTGTGCCGCTCAATCGTCCAGTCCACATCCTTGACAGTTGTGGCCAGTATGTGCAGGCTTCATAATGGTTGCCGGGGCTGCCCTTGCTCCATATACCGCCCGCCGAATAGTGGACAATTGCCGCGCAAATGAGCGATTGAACCGTGCTATTCACACAACACCGAACGCTCGTGACTGGCGCCCTAATCAATAGCACGCGGTGACGACGCCGACAACACCGACCAGCCGGATGAGACCCGCAGCATAATTTATGCATCGCCGGGCGCCAGGAACCGGAGCTTATAGAGTCATTACTTCCCGCGCGCGCGGTGGCTTTGACGTTTGGCCAATTTGCCGACCGAACGAATCCCGGCCCGGCGGAACAATGACGCTTCTAATCTAGATCCCTGGCGCTCACGACGAACGAACGTGATCAGTGGGGGTTGAGAGGCCGACTGTCGTAAATAACTTTCGACTCAATTGCAGTCCCTGCCCCCCCCATCAGAAGGGACGTGGCCCTTGGAGAGATCACGGACCAACCGGAATTATCCTGCCCAAAACCTGACGGGTGCTTCCGTAGCCAGAGCAAATAGAGCCAGCAACAGCAGCAGTTGTTCGCCTGCAATTAGCATACAATTTGTGTAAGGAAGTGATTACGAAATCATCCAATTTCCGTCGTGCCAGCTTGCGCTCACTTGACCTCCAAGATTAGGGCCCTTCCACCATCGAAAGGGCCGCCTGGGAAATGCCGGTAGCCGTAGTTATTTCGGAAGGCCCAACCAGCGGATGCGGTTCCCAGGCAAACAAGACAAAGTGCCGAGACCGACGGCAACATATCATCATGCAAACCTCATGCGCCCACAATGCACCAAACGGTGGGAAATCGGGCACCAATTGGGTCCGATTTTGTGAGCGTGCGCGCACCGACGTGGCGTAGTTTTTCCGGCCCTCCCCGAATCTCGCTTCACTTTGCACTACATCCAAAGGTCACTTGGTGGCAATTAGTTTGGCGGGAAGCCGACCGAAGGCGTTACTTCCATCGCGATCGCGGTGGCGTGTCACAATCCTCGCTTAAGCCCTCCAAAAAAAAAGCCCGCGCACCAGCAAGATTGAGCGATTTCCAACGATCAAGCGATAAGACGAGCTTGAGATGGAAATTGTGCCGTGGAGCGTTACCACACGTTGCATGAATAATCTGCCACGCAGGTGTGGCGAATTGATTCGCCGCGCAAATGCCCACCACTCGAGAGTGCGTATTTAAATAAGTTTTAACTCGTCATCCCAACATCATAAATGCGACGGGCTGCCACTTGTGGGCTCCCCTCGAAATCGTCACCGAGAGAGAGAGAGAGGTCTCGTTTTGCCGTTCAACGTTGCAATCGCAATTAAATTTGGGTCACGGGGGCTGGAATTCGTAGGATTTCGGTGACCAGTAAAGTGTGGGAAACGTGCGCCATTATTGTGCCATGGGGTTGCAGTTCGGCCTTTCGCGAGGCCCTTTTTTCAGCGGTCGATATGGAACAGCATTTTTCCGTACGAAGGCAAATAAGGTTGTGTTGGATGGAAATTAAATCTGCCACGCGATAAGATAATTAATGTCGTTTGCTGGCGCATTGGCGACCTCGGTCGCATAAGTGGCTTGATTTGAGGCGTGATTAAGATGGTGCGATGAGCAACCTACAGTGGGAACGTCGCGAAGATGCCAAGATTGGATGATGATAAGAAGATCATCATTCTTCTTCGAGCGTTCTCAGCGATACAATTCTATTTCGGTGCAGGGTTAAATAAAACAAAGAGACGTTTGAAAAACACTCAAGGCATTAAAACAGAGGTTACAGTTTCAATATCAACTCGAATTAGAATATGTATTTTTAAGCTTATTTTGTAGTTTTTTTAAATAATTACAATCCCAAAGACTAATAAGACAAACTATGTTTTACTTCTTTGTCCTAACGAACATCACCCACTCTAAGAAGCTTTTTGTTTTACACTGAACGGTATGTACTGTACGATCGATTACTGGCTCATTTTTCACCAAATTTTCCGGGAGGCGTTAAAACACCGCCCAATCGGCCCTATTTCCCCAAAGAAGTGCTCCATTTGTGGCAATCAATTCCCGCCCAGTCTATTTCCCAGGTGATATAATCGTTCCACCTGCGGCTATCGTAAGATGATGACACTCAACTCGCAAACGTTTAACCCCATTTCGGGCTCCCGATCCCTCGGATGCTCTGCTTTCATCCCTTCTGGACCAAAAAGGGGCGAGAAAAGCCCACCCTCCCACACTACGGATTCGCACGACAATCGGTGCCCTTTGTTTGCAAATGCGCTCGATCCACGAACCCACAGGTCCACGCAGAGCGCAATGCACCACGAGATGTGCGACAAAACGGAGCGTTTTTCCACGCACGCGCTTTCCATCGAGGTGTTCCATTTTGTTCGCATCAGTCTCGGCTCGTCAATCTCCAATCTCCGTCCCGAAGGGAGGATGAAACGGAACATTGCATTTATGCACTTGACGCGTCTCTAGACGAAATGGAGCCATCGCGTCGGCATCCCGCCACTGATCGTTTGGTAGGTTGTCGATCTTGCAACACCTCGCAGCATTATTCAGCCACGGCAACCGCTCTGGCGTATTCATTTGCATGTCGGCATGCTGCAAGTGCGTGCCCGACCGTCGGCCAACATCGAAATGCGGCAATGTCGTTGGGCCGTTTCAGTTGCTGGCCGGTTCGGTGAATTGTTGCAACAACATCACTGAAGTCCAGTGCCACCCAATTCGCGTTGCCAAACCACGGATGGAATGTTCGTTAGCCAAACTTTCGCTCCAGCTGTGAACCTCTTCCGGTATGAGGATAAGCAGGCCAAATAGCGGTTAAAAACAATCACGATGGTGATGCCCGCAAACGCACAAATTTCCTTCAATTGGAATAAAAACGATCATTCGATCGGAGGCCGATTGAATAATGCACACCATCCATCGTCGGCATAACTCGCCTGATTCGAAGCCCTACGCCAGACGGGACTGATTGGTGGGTTTGGATGAGCACTATCCACTGCAGGTCGTTCAACGAATCGTTTTTCCTCTTAGCCAAGCGGAAACGAGCAATAAATCGGTTGCGAACGCCATGGGGTCGTGGGACACAGAGAGCGAAGGAACGCTATTAATATTACCTCCTCGACCGGAAGGAGTGTTTTAATGTATCGTGGCAAACAGCAAGTCCGTGTAAATTTTAGGAAGACAGGAAGGAAGTCAAATGCAGCTCTCTTAGGTAAGAAAGAAAATGTATTGCTTTACCATCCCCAGAAAAAAAACCACGCTCTTCTTATGAGTTGCATTTGCGCGTGGATGAATTAAACGTCAACAATTGAATCGATTGTTTGCCACCATTCGTGGCTTTTACTTCCACGAGTCAGTTCCCCACGGCCTTTAATAACGGGCTAAAAAGGCTTAAACAAATCGAGTGAGGATCGTGCCACGCGGTGTTAATCAGATCGATCGATCATCCGCCAAATAGAGCCGTTTCCGAAATTAGACGATCATTGACACGCCGCACCGGCCGCATGGCTTGCGTCAGCCATCATTATTCACGCGAAATTATTAACTTATTTTGCTGTCATGTTCAATCGGGCGGCATTTGTCACCGTTCGAGAGCATTGAAAGTATTATGCCTTCTCGGTGCCGCCGAGCTGGATCCTCTCTTCTTACCCGGCTCAACTTCAATCCACACCGCGTCGATTAATGTCAAGGACAGCGCACTGGCGATGAACCTAGCAGACTCTTGGAACGTTCGCCAGCTACGTGGAGCAGCTCGCAACCTCGCAACACCCATATATCGCGCGCCTTCTCATCGCTGGCTGATGATCCTTTGCCGAGTTCTTCCTCTTGCTTGGAGATAAAAAAAAAGCTCTCCATGGGGCTTTTCCTCTTCTCTACCTTCACGTACGACGTATGGATGCTTGAAACAAGTTGCAATGGAAGGACGAAAGGTTCCTTTCTAAAGGTCGCACAGAGAGAGATTCGTAGTCCAGCCGGCGATCGCACCGTTTTTCGCACTTTCCCTCATTCGATGCCATCATCGAACGAAACAACGAAAAGCCCCACTGGATGCGGGTGGATGAAGGCTCAATTACGAGCACAAAACCGCACTTGATGCATGCGTAATTGCGCCCCATCGGATGCGGAAGAAAATCGGCGTTAATTATGGGAAACCGTAATTTAACGACAAATGGGTCGCGACCTTGACCATGCGGCGCTTTAATTGACCATTCCATTTCACGTTTCGAGCCCATGGCGACCGGAATTCGTTGAACCTGGGCAGCCTTTTTCGGTGGAGAAGATAAGGTTTGCGCAGCGAGTCGGTGTTGTTCAATGTAACGCTGGGTTTGTAGGTTTTCAACCCACTCCGTCGCTTTGTTTGCGCATGTTTCGTGAAAGAGCAAGCGGGCTTTTGTGGCTTAAAAATAATAGCATAATTCAGGCAACGTTGTTTCAAGTGGAACCGTCGCATTGAGGGCCCACAAAAACAAGCCCCCCGGGGGTCTTTCAAAATTCAAGAGGCACCCTGGTGGTTGTGTTCGCGATGCCGTAGATCACAACATCGGCCTCAAGAGGGCGCTCTTTGGCAGCGAGTTATAGATTTGAATTTTAACGTTATCTGTCCGTCTGCTCGTCTGTCCATCTCTGGCAGCAGGTGAATTGGCACATTTGGCTGCGAGAATCACCCCAAAAGATGCTGGCCGATGCTCGAAAGGTGCGGTTTGCGTCATCGGGTAATTGCTTTCCTCACGGCACGGGACAGTTCCGACATTCGTCCAAATCGAATGCACGATCCGTGTGCTTCCTCGCGAGTACTTCTCGTCTGGGGCAAGGCATCGGCATCGGCAGATGCGAGCAAATGCACATTGGCGCGAGCTGACGATCTGCGCTTTTGTTGCGCCTTTCAAACGGAGTTGATAATTGCCGATTTCAGCAATGCTCCCGGCACACCGGTGGGGCGTTGGGATGAAAATTTCATTAACGAAAGCCGAAAAGTGGGACGCCATCATCGAAACGAGCCATCATTCAATTACGCTTCGACCACGGAGTGTCACGGGCAGGAAATTTAATTACTTCACACACCGGCAGGGGTGTCGAATTGGGCTCCGTTCCTCACGGTCATGACACGGTCACGGTGGCAGTTCGGAACGTTTTCTCTCACGCTCGTGAAGCTCCACGCGTAGTGGCTAATGGCGTTTCATCATTTTCTGTACTTTCGTTGCAGTCACGACCGCTGAATGACGGATCGTTTAAGTTCGGCGCCAGGACGAGCTTTTCCTGCACGGGTCGAGCGGCAGGATACTACGCGGACGTGGAAACCGGCTGCCAGATCTACCACATGTGCGATGGGTTGGGTCGGCAGTTCAGCTACGCTTGTCCCAACACGACATTGTTCCAACAACGCATGCTCATCTGCGATCACTGGTACATGGTGAACTGCTCCAAGGCAGAAAGCAACTACGCGGCTAATCTGCTGATCGGTAGGTTACTCGGAGCGATCATCGGTTTGCTGTAGAACGTCACCTTCTACCATTCCTTCCAACAGGTCAGCGAGATAAGCCATTCGTACCGGAAGAGGAAAATGAGATCCGCACGCCACGACCCGATCTTCTCGACCGACCAGACGCCCTGGACTTCGGTGCACCGTCACTGAAGAACTTCTTCAAGGTGAGCAAAGTGTGTCACCTGATGTCGATGGCACAAACTAATGTTTCCTTTCTCCCAATGCAGGCGAGTGCGGCTGCTCCTCAGAACGCGCTCTTCGACAATCAGGCGCGTTCTCGAACGCCATCATCCGGTCATGTGGTTCCTGGCAAAGGACAAAACGAGAAACGAACGACCACCAGCCCTGTTAGCTCGAATGCGGAGATCTTCCAGGAAAGTGCAAGCAATCATGGTCTACCGATTCACTGGGGCACGCGATTTGCTGCCGAAAATCGCACCATAACGTTAAACGGAACACCACCTCGAGAGGAATCTGGTGTCAAGACTAAACGAAATGAAGACGGAAGCAGTGAGAACCGACGAACCGGTGTGATTGTGACCACGAGCGAACGCCCAACGGTGACGGTGACAGTGAAGGTTCCGTCACGGCGCTACGAGCCTCCATTTACACCGACCGAACAGGAACGTCGCACATCAGCGGAACATCCAGCTTCAACGGCCGATTCCAACCTAAATACGATCCCAACAACTGCAGCAGCCATCACCACCACGACGAGGAAACCAACTACGACCTCCGTTAGACCGAGGATCCCGAGTACTTTGAATGTTCCCACGACAACTACGACCACCACGACGACAGTGAAGCCCGCAATTCGCCCTTCAAAGCAACCGCCTCCAACAGCGCAGGAGCCACCTCGACGTGCTCAACCGGCTCAATTCCAGCCACCGGCACTTGCTGACCCACGGCAGTCCATCCTGCCACCGAAGGCGATCCTCTTCCAAGCCCCGGCAGCCACCGCAGGTCTGTTCGAGAACCGATTCGCATCCCAACGCCCACAACCAGCCCCAACGGGTGTGTCAGTGCCCTCGCGAGATCTTCTGCCACCCTTCGAGAATCTGGCCAACTTCGATCAGATCAAGACGCGCTACACGAGCGAATCTATCTACACGCGTCAGCCTATCACGAACGAGCCTTCTGCGGGTCCGGTGAAAACGGCCATCGACCGACTAGGTGTAGTGGATCCGTTGCCGGCTTCGAGACCATCATCTGATAACAAACCGAGGCCTTTCAGTGTACCGAAGCCTTCTGGCGAGCTGGAGCCACCACGCAAGGACTACGTCTTCTATGACGACGCGACCACGCAAGGACCTCCGATCTACTACCAGTGGAAGTGGTCCGTGCCGTCTTTCGGCTTAGAACCACCGGGTGTCGAGGCTTCGGCCGGTGCACCTGGGCTCGGTGACGCATTGTTGCCACCTGCACCTCCAGCTGAAAGGAAATCCGATGATGGTGCCGTAGAACAGCTGGTCGCACAGTTGAGCCCGGGATCACCTGAACACGAAGCGCACGATGGTGGTCAAGGGCGTGAGCACAATCAAACGGCTCGTTCGATCTCTTCCGAGACGGGGAACGCGGGCGAGAACCGGGTGGAGGTGGAACCGAAGCAGGTGGTAGCACTACCCCAGCACAACTACCTCCAACTGCGCCAGCAGTTTGCCATTCCGGACTTTACGTTTCCGCTGGATGGTGCGGCCAAAGCGACCCAGTATGGAGGTGCTGACGCCGTCGACTCCTTCCAGGTGCGCATTCCGAGTGATGCGTCTGCACGTGGATCTTCTCCGGCCAGGACGTGGTATGGTGAAAACGCTCGGTGTCCTGACTGCCATCCTGGATTCCTACGACCGGGCAGTTGCGAACCGTGCGTGAAGGTGCGCCGATGAGCCCAAGATCCGGCCCATGATATTCCGGTGCGTGGATCCACCGTGTGCCGCTGTAAATACACACACACACACACACACACACTCACATCCTTTTCGTTTTAAAGAGTATCGCTTATCCCTGGTTGTCGATTTCATGTACGGCAAGGCGAGTATATTTTAATAAAGAGACTAAAAATCACATCACGATGACTAGTGAGCGCCCGAGAATCCGAACAATGCGGCCCTTTTCTTTTCAGCAAATGTGCACCTTCGTCTGCTCCTTATGTCAATCCAGTCCTTTGACACATAAAACGCATACACACACACACAAGCACGCAAGCGTAGGACAAGTAATGCGTGCGCCCTTCAAAGCAAAGCCTGTGATGGACGAGACGCACACTCTTCCACGCAATAGCGTGCGCAGTAGGCTTTTTAGTATGCGATTTTTTCGATTTTGCTGGAAGGAACGTTTTGTAGAAGGTTAAGTTTCTACAGGACTAGCGTCTGACGTGCACGCACTGATGGCATCTTCCGGCAAGGATGAACGCAGCAACAGTTCTATCGACAGCGAAAGCACTATGACCTCCAGCGAAATGGAACATCATGAAGACTCGCGTTTAGTGGAAGAAGTGTACCAGGAACGGCGTAGGGAGTTGCTGCTTGAGATTGAAGCCGTGCGCAAACGCAAACATCCAATGTTTCTGCAGCGCTTGGCGGTGTTGAAGAAGCAGTTTATCGACCAGTTGGAGCAGAATGTGTACGCGAGGAATCACGAGTTGGAGTGCAACGAACGAGACTACCGTCGGGAGGTGGTTGCTGCCGAACAGGAGTTCGCACAGGGCAAGCTTCAACTCGAGCAGGACCTGCTGGCACAGAGGCAAGCTATCCGGCAGGAAATCGACAACATGAAGCTAGATTCCAGGGAGGTGAATTTGCGACAGCTGCGCTATCGATCACGACCACCGGAAACGTGCGCTAGCCTCTGTAAGATATCGTCCTTGCGGATTGAACTTTCGCAAGGTGAGATTGCGGCCGACCTAGCGGAGATAACTGGCGGAAGTAACGTGACTAAAGCACCACACGCCGCAGGAGCGTGCCAATCGGCTGGATCCACTCTACCGCTGTACCACGTCGTGAATGGAAAGCTGTGGCATAAACAAAGCTGTTTCGCGTACGGTACTCCGGTGTACGTCCAGGGAATAGCCATGGTTCCATATCCAGGCGTCATTTCGGGTGTGTTTTTGCAGGGAGTCACCATCAAAAGCTTGAACAGACAGATCGAGGAACTGATTTTTCTAGAACACCTCAACAAGGGCGTAATTTCACTCACTTTGCGCGCGAACTAGATGCGAGTTGATCCTCTATCAGTTAAATAAAGTGTGCCCCAGTTACCAACACAACTCTGAAAGTTTACATCACATCTTATTGGAACTGTTCCTCGAGCATTTAATGTTTTATTTTAGCATTTTTGATGATTTACACACCACAAAACATAAAGTGCTAATTCCATTGAAGTCGACGTAGTCAGCAAAGGTTACGTGTGATACAAGAAGAAAGCTGGTGCCCACTGAACGGAACTCTTGCAACCAGCATCCGGCACTGCATGTAGTGCGATCTGATGGTGCTTCTTGAGGTCCAAATTGCCGATCAGAGCCGTCCGTCGTTTGTGGGAAAAGCAAACCGATCGCAGCTCCCCGTCGATGTGGATCTAGGAGACAAATTAACAGGACCAGCGTAAGAAATTGCCGATCGAGTGAGTTTATGTGCAAACATACCTCATACCCGATGATGCAGAGTAACAGATCCTCGTCCACCTTCCAGTGGATGACAAGCACGTCCGGTGCAACAGGATGGCAGGAGTATATCTCTGTTGGGCAGTAGGATGCGGTTTGCGGAAATAACGCCTGTTTCTGTTGCACCGGGCATCGGATCGGTGGGGTTTTCTTGGGTTTTTGAGACACCTTTCCAGACGTTCTTCTGCGCGACCGATGACCATCGCCCTGGGTGATCTTTGCTCCGTCCAAATTCGACTGCCGTTGTTCTGCCATCAACTGCTGCATCTGGTTACGAATAGCGGTCACGTCCGAGTCGATGATACCGAGCCGATTATTGGCGTCATGAAAAAGAGCCAACAGCTCCTGCAAGGATTCTCCAACGCGAGACTCCGACGACACTTTCTGCGTCACCGTAGATTCTCCATCGACGGTCTGCGGTGGTTTACAAACCGAACAGCTGCATCGAACATTCGCATCGTATTGGCTGGACTTTTGCTCCACCTGGACATACTCCAACGGTGATGACACGCCAGTTGGCTCCTTTTCAACCACAATGGCAGTGGGATCTTCCGAAGGGTCTGACCTCGCTACTGACGGTCTCTCTCCTTCACCAGCAGTACTATCGAACAGCTCGTAGATATTGCGCATCGCAGATGCTACCGGTTCCAGAAGATCTTGCATGCACAGCTTAATTTCCCTGAGGAGTTGATCAGCCACAGCAGTAACCGTCGGTTCAGATGGCTGTTCGTAGTTCTCGCTCGAAATCAGCTCCTCTACCAGCGAGCTCACAACCTCTGCAGCGTCCAGTGAAGGTGCCGAATGTACGATGGTTTCCTCCGACAAATTGCTGCTAACAGCTGCGTCATCCGAGAGCCGCTCGATCCGTGTGACGCACTCCATCATCGATTCCACCTTCGCAAGCGACCCAAGATCAACCATACGAGCCTCGAAGAAGACAGCTACCTCAGCATCTCGATCTCGGATGGTGCCTTCCATTGTCACAAACTCGTCCGCTTCTCGCTTCACCAGCTCACCTGAGACGGTCGTGTTTAACTGCATGTGGATGTTTTGCCTTGACACGGAGTGCTTCATTTCGATTTGACCTGCGTTATACAACATCCGCGAGATCATCTCAAGCGAGCGGACGTTCACTGAAGATTTTTCATCCGTTGAAACACCTCCCGCTGGTGGCGAGATGTTCTCTAAAGCAACGCGTATCACGTTCGTAGCATCACTGAGCCTTTCGCGATCCTCATGGAGCTTTTCGAGATCGGAGCTAGTTTGATGGAATGATACGGAGCGTCCGGCCAAAATCGGTGGCGGTGGACTGCTGATAAACTCCCAGAAGATACCCAGTTGGATCTTTGCCCACACGATGACGGACCAAAGACTCGTGAGGATCCAATCGAAGAAGCACACGTAAGGTCTACAAAACCCAACCGATGGAGGCTCATACCGCCCAATGTCGAAGACACTCGGGCTACTGCAGAAGGTGGGATGTGACTCCACTGGACCTGTGCCCGCGCGAGGTGTAGCCTTTGCAACGCGGTCTTCGAAGCGTCGAGGACCTAACGCGTTCCTTACACCGTATTGAAGTGCCTCGAGAAAGACCTCTGGATCTTCGATCTCATGATCCACCACACAGCATAGCCGCTCCATTGTGTTCAACATAACATCCCACGCATCAGACTCGCTGAACAGTGTCTTTCGTCGGATCTGGTACACCTGTATCTGCTCGATCGTGTAGCGTAGTTGATTCACGAGCTCGAGCGGATCTTCACGATCCTGCGGCACGAGCAAATCATCAAGCACGCGTTTGATTTTCTCCACCAATGATGTGTCCTGGAATTCGCGCTCAACGGGCATTCTACAACACTGCTGAACATCTTGAAGAATACGCACTACATGCCGCCAAACCGTCATCGATACGGTGATGTTCTGCAGAATGTAGTCCTCCATCAGTAACCGCACGTTGTAGATAATTTCGATCGCCTGCTGTGTGTTCGGACACTTGGTCCAGTTCTTGCTCGATCCTTGCAGCACCATACCATCCTGAGAACCTCGTGAAAGCCCAAAACTCGACGTCTCTTTGGAATGGCACAGATTAGTTCGATATTTATGCGAATGGGTCGTGGGAACGAACTGTTGCAAAGGTGCAGTTGCTTGCGTTTTCATCGAGATCATCTCGTCCGGGTTCTCCAACAGCTCCCGGTACGTGGTGAGTATCGTTTTTTTGAGCGCTTCGTGAGAGTCCGCAGCTTCTGCCACTGCATTGGAGGTCTTCATCAGTGCAGATGACTGATCGGAGAACGTCAGCAAAGCCAGCAGGTTATCATCCGCACCCTGACGTATCTGAATATCTGGCCTTGTCATCTCTTCCGCTTCCAGTAGACAGTCGGCATGATGGACGATGAGCGAATCGATGCTATTCCGGTTCGGCTCCCTTGCCGTAGCTTCCGGCAAACTCCGTTTGTATAGCACCATGTTCTCGTTCTTGCTGAAACACCCCACAAACTCGCCCGATTGAGTGTCATCTACAACGGGTGGATCCACCGAACGAATCGGTTGTTTGCGCGAACACGAGGGCTTTTCTGTATCACTCGATTCAGCCTCCTCAATGCCAACGATCACCTGTGCATCATTGCCGGTAGTGTCGTGCATTAGATTAAACATCGTTTCCGAACGCTCCAGGAACCCTCGCATGACATCTTTGCTAAAAGCGGGCTGTGATTGCATCGCTCGGATGCTCGGTTGCTTCAGAATAACCAAATCCTCGTCATCTACACTCATGAGGGTTTGGATTTCTTCCAGTTGCTTTTCCAACCGGTTGTCATGGGAACGTTTCATCAGAACTGTGCCGGATTTTTCCAGCGCCTCTCCGATGGTGCTCGGAGTGTGGACTTCTTTGGCGAATTCAACGACAGGATGTTCATCTCCCTTTGAGGGAGTCACTGGAAGCTCAACAATCGGTATGGAAGAGTGTTCGTATTCGTTCCTGTAGATCACAGTGCTCATGCTTGTGGGTGAATCGGAGGAAAAGCTTAGCTCCGACGCGGATGATTGCAAGGATTCGATGCTAAACATTTCCTGTCCGGGATAGGTTCCATCGTACATCGTTGCCGCCACGGGGAGGCTGCGGATGATGCGACGAGTTTGTTGCTCGAACGATTCATCATCCTCTGGTGACTGCGGATGTCGGTCTTCGTTCATGGCAGCAATTTAAGGACAATAATTTCGATCCGCGAAAATATATTACACTGAACCAAACAGAGTGAATAAAACGATTTCCGAAAGGGACTGCACCGTCTGCTGAGATGTGTAATCAACAATGAGGTGTGTAAAACGTCTACTAAGACCTACAGCAATTGAATTTGCCCGCGAACTGCATCGTAAAACCGAGAGAATTTTATGCAAGAGTAACAGGAGAGCATACCAGTGGAGTGGTCACATTTTTCGGAACAGAATGATAGGCACTAAAGATGATTCAAAAACTATTTACGTATAACACTGTATGCCACTTTTCAAAAGTTGTATGTACTCACTCATAGACAGCGCTAAACAAACGCTTGAAATATTTCAATTCTGTATTTTGAAATTTATTAAACGTTTCAAAAGCGTTATTTATGCGTGAACGTTTGAAGCGCTATGTTTGGTGCAAGTAACGCCATCTATTGTTTAGTAGCTTAATCACGAATTTTAAAAATTAGTATTTATTATTCGTGCAAGAGATGTTAGCAATTTTATTTTATTCAAATTGTTTACTTTTAGCTGGTATGCTCTCCTGTTACTTTTGGGTATTACTTTTATTTGGGTATTCCTGTTAATTTTGGCCGTATTTAGATTTGGATAATTTTTTGTGAGCTGAAAGGCATTTCCTTCCAACTGCTGCAGATAGCCTTATCACAGGCTGACTCGGTTATGTATTCACTCTGAATAAACAATAAAAACAAATTATGCCTTCCAAAAATGGTTCACAATCTCTATTGCTTACTATTTTTCTTTCGTTTTGTCGCGACATTCCCACGGTTGATATCAAACGCTAATATCGTATCAAACTGTAACTAAAACAATCCAATAATTTTCTGATAATTGAAATAAAAAAACGAAAAATAGAAATTTTAACTTGTTTTTCACTACGATGATTTATTATTTTCATGCTTCATGTCTCCTTCGCTACACCTGTGATCAGGTGGTCTTTCACACACTGGCTCCGGCGCATATAACGCTCTCTCATTCTCTCTCTCTTTCGCTACATGTTCATTTTTACAAAACCTGAACAATTGATTAATGTGTGGCATACATATGAGTGTACGATTTTGTTTTTAACACGTTTAAATAATACCCTGGAAGCTCACAAATCCGCACTGCATCGGTAGAACATGATTTCTCGGTACCGACTGTGCATCAAAGCACCCAAAAAATCCGCTACCGTTGAAGGGAGCATCATCGCGCTCGCTTACTTGGCCCATCATTTAAATAAATGTGTCATACTTCGGTTTGCAAAATAGCACAGAGAATACTAGCCACTCGGTAGCCGTTGTTTCGAGAAGAACAAGATCAAGATCGCAGCCTGCTGCAGGTTGCGATCCGGAAAACTTTCTCCTTTCAACGATACCAACAGGCTTCCGGGATTAATATGTTTAGATCTACAGAAAAACGCCAATATCGAACACAATCGAACGCAAGCATTATGTACAACAAAATAAAATAATAATAAAAAAACGCATAATTCCCACTAAAAGCAAATCCCTGCGCTCTTGATGCGTTGCGCAATATGTATAATAAACGAAACCGGGCAAATCATATAAACCATTAAAATATAAACCTAATGCAAAACTACGAAAACCCTTTGGAGGGCCTCCATTCGGGGGAAACAAAACAAAATGAAGCTTAACATGCCTAATTCATAAAGGAGGAAAGTGAAAAAGCAAACTGTACATGTACGTAAGCGCGGCTAACGACGAATATTCAAATAACTCGAACGATT
The DNA here is from genome assembly GCF_943737925.1 of Anopheles nili. Taxonomy (NCBI): domain Eukaryota; kingdom Metazoa; phylum Arthropoda; class Insecta; order Diptera; family Culicidae; genus Anopheles; species Anopheles nili. Next base: position 5,747,410 of record NC_071291.1, on the reverse strand, counting down.
GCGAAACGAAAACAGATATTTAACCGATCTGACGCTCTACCAACTACTGCTCAGTCTATTTCGCAGAGTCCCAGTTTGTCAAGTTAAGTCTAGTAGGGGCGGGACAAGTGGTGATGGCATGCTCTGCGATTCGTAATGCTCCCGAAGCTATGCAACCCGCACAACGGCAGTGCCTGTAACGCACTGCGATCGGTAATCGATCAGCGTCTGCTCTCAGTTAACGTAATATGGATTTTAACATTATGTTTATAGTACCACAAAAACACATTTTCAACAAAAACAACGACTAGATTTTTCATCTCTCCTGCTCCTCATGGCCTCCTGGCGCTTTTTCTCTCGGCGACACATATTGGGGACCACCTTTGCACTGGGAGGTGGTAAAATGGCCGACCCGAAAGCAGCGGAAGGTCTTGGCTACTGGTTCCGAATCCACAATCCGTCCGTACCGGCGGGAAGAGGATCAGGGCTTGCTTGGACGTCCACGGGACGCTCTTCTGGTTGGGCTGCTCGCATCAGTTCATCTTGGAAAAGTGAAGGAAATTGCCAAAGAACACGGTTAGTAGGTTACGCTAAACAACGAAAGGGGAAGAAGGGCTTTTAGACAGGTGTAGGTACAGGACAGAGGAAGACACCATGCTCTATTGGCAACAAAGGCCAGAGTCAGAACGAGAAACAAGATGGACTCCAAAAGACGTTCCTAAGAAGTGTGAGAGACTCGGAAAAGGTTGTGTTAAAGCACAGACGGCACAGACGGAGGTGAATCGAACGAGAATTGGGGTTTCTTTGGAAGCTTCGTTTAGATGAGGGAAAGATGAGTCGATGGCGACAGAGTAGTCAAAAGTGATCGAAGCAATGTCAGAATAGCACGGGAAAAGAGAGTTTAGAAGAAAACTTCTGGATCAAAGATGCGAGCGGATCCTGAGATGACTCGCAGCGATGTTACGCTCCAGAGCTTTTAGGTCCAGCGTATCCAATGACACTCACCACGTTGGAGGGTTGACCTGGCCGGTTTGCGGGTCCGGGACAAAGCGGGAAGGGTACGCAACGAGGGTCGAAAGACCCAGCTGCCGAACAAAACATGCTGAATAGGGAAGACCACCACAGTACGGGCTGCAGGTGGTCTAACGTAATCACAATGTACTGGTCATTGTACTGGCGGTAACGGCATGGTGCAAGGCGGCATGGAATCACGCGTTGTTGGGACATCAAGGCATTGGGGAGTTGAACATTGTACTTATTCCAGTTGAGGTCGGCTGCCTCGGGAACTCTCACACCCACCGGGCAAATCGGCTGCGTGCCTAGAAGAGTGGGCCGATATTCGGTAAGTTGGCGCAGTTGTAGAGAATGGTGAGCGCAGATGATCTCGCAGACGCTCTACGCAACCTTAGAACCCAAGATCCACATCCGGATATATGTTACGGGGATTCAAAATGAATATTTTGGGGTGAAGCTATGAATTGTACAGGCCTGAATTGAATGTCCCAATGAAACTACTGCCCAGTACAACGTACAATGATGGGATTTAATTCTATACAAGGACAACCAACAAGGACACCGCGGACATTAGAACTACTTCTTGTTACTTCATGCATTCTCGCCTTCGATGCCTTCAACCTCCCACAGTTAGCAAAGCCACGGCAGCACCTTCATTCTAACGAGACTTCCTTCCCAGGTTACTTGGCTCAGATCAATTCAATTGACACCTACCTCTTCAACGAATGATTTCTTTGGCGTCTTCACTCCTCGGCTCTCGGCATTCAGGATGATCGTCTCCGCGAGGCTCTTCACTTCTTTGGTTTCAAATGCCGCCGGTCGCGTGTGGGGGAACTTGTTCCGATCCTGCAATGGAAGATCTCGTTATTCACTGTACCTCGTACCTAAACAACCTGTACTATGTACCTCGCTGCCACTGCCATCACTGTCAGGGAACTTCCGGGCAAGTGCATGAACCTCATAACCGTGCCGCGAATACGAGCCCTTGAGTGGTCGTTCTAACTCCTGAGCCAAACTGCGTCCAACTGACGACCTGTTACTGCTTGAACTCACGCCCGACGACTTCCGCGAGAGTTGCAGTGTCACTATGTGCGACTGTTTCGCCTCCAGTTCTTCGGTCAACTGCTTAATGCGTTCTTCATCACCTCCTCGAAGCGACATCAACTCGCGAATGCGCCCCTCCAATGTTTCCACCTCTTCACGCAGCTCACTGTTCGTCACCTCGATGTGGTTGAGTTCCTTCGTCGAGGCAAGCAGTCGTCCTCGTAGTGTGCCAACTTCTGCTCGGTGAGATTCTTCGCCATCTCGCAACATCTGCTCGGTGTGTGCCAACTCATCCTCCAGTCCGAGGACGCGTTTCTTCTCGCGTTCCAGAGCTTCAGCAGCCGGTCCTCGCAGGTAGTGCTGTAGTTGGGCGTAGTCCTCTTTAAGCGTGCCGTACTCCTCTAAAAGCGCACCGTGCCGAGCTGACAACTCCTTGTTCTCCTTCGAAAGTCGACTCACACGGCTCTTAAGTCCGCTTTCGGCCTCTTCCAGGTGAGCGATGCGTTCACTCGCGTATTCGCTGTCCTTGCTCAGGCGTTCCTCGAGCTGTGCGATTTTTGACTTGAGCGTTGCCTCCTCCTGCTCACACCGACCGATCTTCTCCTTGTATTCGCGCTCCATCTGCGCCCACAAGTTGTCCGCATTCTCGAGCGTCTCGTTGTACGCTCGGTTCAGCTCGGCAATGTTCTGCGTCAGTTCCTTTTCGCGACTCATCAGTTCGCTCAGCCGCCCCTGCAGGTCGTCACTGGCGAAGTACTCGATGTGATCCGTCGGGATACACTGGATGGCGTGGGATCTCTGCTGCTGTTGTTGCTGCTGCTGATGTTGCTGCTGGAGGTGTTGCTTGTAGTACTCGAACAGCTGCCAGCTGTTGTACAGCAACAGTAGCGGGATGAACATGTAGATAATTTCGATCCGCTCGCGCAGTTCGTTCTCGTTCTCCTCCAGCAAGAAGATCTTCTCCTCGTACTTGTGGATCAGCTCTTCCAGACCGCCCACGTGCTCCTTCGCGTCCTGATACTTTGTCTGGTACGAGCTACGCGACATCTCGAGCTCAGCGTTGCGTTGGCCCATCACCTCTAGGTCCTCTTCGAGTCGTTGCAACCGCAACCGAGTGTCGTTCTCGATCTCTTCCAGCTCACACCGCTCCTCTTCGAGTCGCTCGTTCTCTAGCTCCACTCGAGCCAGCTTGTCTGACAGCTGCTTGACCCACGAATCGAGCTGAATCTCTCGTTGCAGCCGTTCGGCCAGAAGCCGCAGTTGCTGATCGCCACTGCTTTCGTACACCTTCAGTTTGTTCTCGAGCAGTTCCGCACGTTCAACATAGAACTGCAACCGGCGGCGATCGCAAGCTTCATCGCCCGTAGCCGGTGGTAGGTTCAACGCCACCATCGAACCTTTTCCGGACGATCTGGTGCCAGTGGCGACGCCCTTGCACTCTTCGATCTTTTCCCGGAACCTATTCAACTTCTCGATCTCGGCGCATAACTCCGCGTTCGTCTTCTCCGGCCCAGCGAAGTTCTCCGTTTCCGTTTGTGTCGCAACGTGCGCACATGGCTCGTCTACGAAAACGCCACTCTCCTGCAGACTGGCTGCGTTGTTCCAGCGCGTCGACTTCTTCATACCACCAAAGGTTTCCGCAATGGAGGCGATCGAAGGCGCTTTAGGTTGAGGCGTAGGAGGCACTGTCTGTGAGTCTGAGCTGTGGAACGGTTGTACTGTGGCTACGATCCTTCCCGAGCCGGTCTTGTAGGTGATACCTGTATTGGCCATTGTCGCAGATTGCAACAATGCCTTTGGAGGACTCGTGCTCTCTGGTAGCCCATAAGCGAACTTCTGCACCGTTGTGGTCGGTGGTTCGAGAGCTATGTCATCACCAGCGATCTCGTGATCTTGTGACAGCGCTTCGAGGTTGTTCAGCAGCGAGAGGATCTGCAACAGACACAGTTTGTCCTCTTCGTCGTAGCACGAACGCTTCGTCATGGCGATGAGACGCTTACGCACGTCGTCGGTTGGTATCTGATCGAGCAGAGACAGATCGCATGGTGACGGCACACCACTCTGCTGATCTTCCAGGTGATGGTGGCTGTTGGGTGATGTGACGCCCGAATCTGACCGCTCCGACAGCATTATCAGCTCGTCGTGCTCCTTCTCGGTGTCGGTCCAACCGTCCTTTGTCGTGCCCACACCACCCACCGTTGGACTGGAGTTGTTGCGTAGCGACCACTGGAAAAGAAGCAAAGGATACATCATTAGTAAAATGCATCGACAAGGGTCACACGATCGTCTTGCGATAAGGGAACGAAAAATGCTTCATCGCGGTTATTAGTTACTTGTGCATCGAATTAACAAATTACAGCATGTGCTGAGACACGAAAGAACCCTCAATTCTTCCCAGAAGTGAAAATTTTGCCCGAGCAATCAGGTAGAACCAAGCGCCTACTCTCGTGAGGGTTCTTCGCGGTATCTAACGGACTTTCAGAGAAGAACTTCTGCAACTTCCCAGAATAAACAAGCCAGTTTGTTGGCCCAAATGATGCGTTTCACAGAAAAGGGCAATTATTCACCCAAAACTATTCACCCTTATCTCCGGCCATCGACAGGGTGTGGGAGCGATTTTAAACGGACGAACTAAACCACTCGCTCACTAATTGCTCCCGGAGCGAGCTCCCAGCAATGGGAACTCTTCGCGGCTCTTCACCAGAACAGTAGCGTACCTTAAGGCACCTAGCATAACTGTATGCTCCTTTAGGCCCTCGGCCAGGGGGTTCGTTCAACTACACTTTCATGTTTCGCACCCGTCACGGTCACGGTCACGGCTTTTCCAACACATGCACCACGCCAGATCATCTGCCAAGACGGTTCGTTCCCACCCGTGAGTTCGAGGGTGTTTAACAAATGTTTAATTATCAACGTGCGGTCGTGGGTTTCTCTTTCCACGCCATTCCGATGTGCGTGCGTTTGCGCGGACACGCGAAACCATCGATTAGGACCGGCTCACGCACGAAAAACGCACGGTGGATCGATCACGGTGTCACCGACCCGCTAGAGGCGTCTCATCGTGTTTGAATTGGTGTTTTTTCGCTCTCTTCATCGGATTGTTATTTAAAAGAAACACAATCATAACACCCTGTTAAAAGAGATCGTAAGACTTTAACACCCCGATTGGTCGGTTGGACGCCGCCCAGTAGCTACTGACTTAAATACTTTAATTTATGAGTCATCCGAGCCCAACGATCGCCTGCAACCAGCTCGTGGCGCGCTTTTAATAGTCTTTTGTTGATCTCCTATTCCATCAGCTGCCTCCGTCAGCAGTTTACACGGGTTTTTGGCTTGGTTCCCACAGTACATGAGACTCGGGAAAACTGCGTCAGCTCTGTGGCTTATCTTTCCGCCCAATCGTCACCCACTGGTCGTGAGCCCTTCCGTGAAAAATAAACATAAAACGGCGCGCGATTCCACAACGAAAGAGACCAACGGGTGGGTTTATTTTTCCGATCTCAGGACGACCTTTCTTGGTCACCTTGGGGCCGTCAACAACCTCCGGTGGGAGCTCAGTTGAAGGGTGAAATCGTAAAATTTGATCGCGCAAATCACGTTTCGGAGGCAGCTCGGGGACGCACGCGTGCGCGTGTGCGTGTGTATACACCCTATCATTCTAATGCCACCATTCGAGCGATCTCGATCGCTTGTTTTTCTTCTCTTGAGGGCCGCTTGAGGCTTCATTTCACCAGTCCTCGAGCGAAGGCCACAGCGCGTAGTTTTCCACAGCATGCGGATTGCTCTCTTCAAGCCACGATACTCATGGTTGTCGCTGGTGCGGTTGTTGGTTGTTGGGTTTTTTTGTTGTTGCCTCGTGTCGCTGCTGGATCGCGCTCTAATGCGCACTTAAGACGGAAAAATGCCATGATTTATGAGTACCGCCGCCACGCCAATGTGATTGAGATATTAGAGTGGTAAATTATTGTAATTCACGTGCCCGGTAATGGTGGCCGCCGTGCAGGCACCCAACTGGCCACTTCCACGGTCGCTTGAAGCCCGTGTTGCTGGAAGGTTGCGACAACAACGCATACAATTTGGCTTGGGCAAAGGCACGGCCCGGGCAAGGCTCTGGGAAGGCATCGGCTTCGGTGGGCAGAACACGGTTAATGAGCAGGCGCGCTTACATCGCACATGGGGAAACAATACCGTTTGAAATCGGGTCTACCTTTCACGGGCATTGAAAGATCGACCATTTACTGAAAGAAATAACACTCGACCTAATGATATTTTATCCAAAAATTTACACATATTTCCCACCGTATTTGTCATATCATGATGTAGTAAGGAAAAGCTCTCAGTTATGCGTAAAAGCTTGTTATCTCAAGATTTAATTATTCCAATTAGGCATCCCTTTGAATACAGAAATGAATTCCCTTCATCGCCACAGCTCTTTCGCCTCTTGATCCTCCCACGATGCACTCCACGCAACCCTCACGCAATCGAACAATCGCCATGGCAACCGTTCAAATGAGCAATTTAGCCGCCAGATTAGCAACTCCCCGAATCCCGATCGCCCTGACACATACCATTCGGCAGCTGCGGACACCTCCAGCCAGCCAATTCGCTCCGGTTGTCACTAAAACACGGTCTCAACTGCCCCGACTGATCCTCGAACCTCTCTCGTTCGTTCACACGCACGATTTGTTTTCACTTTCGATCGCGCCTATCGCCAAACCAGAAAAAAAAACTTTGCTACGACACCACCCACGGGCGTGCGTCGAAACAATAAAAAGAAGTCACTAATCACGGTTGGCGACGACGTAAATTTTTGTTCCACACCAGGGGGCGCCCCATCAAACCGTCTGACGGACACATCCGAGGCGTGAGCACTACTGCTGGTGTGGTTGAGAAATAGATAACATTCGGGCGGCCTCCACAATTCATGTAGCATCCAAAAACCATCAGCACAAACATCACATTTTACGACGCCTAGCTCCGCGCTCGATCAGCTCCGGACCTCGACCCCGAGGAGGTGCGTTTGAAAGAGTTTTCTTTTTTCAATTCGAGCCCCCATCCGCTCACAAAATGCCCACGAAAGGCTGTATTCCGAGACTCCCCAATAACGTTGTTCTGGTATCGATCGGATCGAACAGCGTATCAATCATTGTCAGCGGCAATTAAACGGCAGACTTTCTCGCTGATCGATCGGGGGCCGGTCACCCGCACTCGTGGGGTCGCACTTTTCATTTTCTTTCACCTGCACACCGTGGTGGAAAACGAGCCACACTCTGCAAATGCACACACACACACACACACCCACACGGTTGGCCACACGGCGCGGAAGCAAACGAGACTGAAACGCGACTTCAAAAGACTTCAACGAGCGAGGCACGCTCCGGCGACGAACCTCATCGCGTCCAAGATCAATCGAATGCGACCGACGCCCGCGCAAACAAGTCCACAACTGCGCGCGTGGTGAACGACGCGTGAACGTACGCGCGTACGTTGAGAGCGCAAAAGTGTGCTCACGCGCGTGCGACTCCGCTCACGCAAGCCAAATGTTTGGGAGCGATCAAAACGGAAGCGGAAAGTGGCTTGGGAACGAGCTGGCTTGACTGCTGGCGCCTGGCGCTTGAGGGTGAGCTCGACCTGACCGCGCCGATGACCCTGGGAGTCTCTATTCCATCGTTGTCGGGACGAATCCGTGCAGAGTAAGTCACCTGGGAGAAGCCGGTTAAGCATGTCATTTTAACGAGCACCGTGAAAGATCGAGCAAATTTCGCACGATTTATTTTTCCCCACCAATGGCAACCTCATTCGGCTTCGGTTTGGTTCACATTTATAACACTCATCCACCCTTCTTCGCAAACCGGTAAGCTCACACACTGGCAGAGCAGCTTTATTTCCCGATGCCTGGGTGAGATCCCTTCCGGAGCCATCCAAGAGCATTTCCATTCATTGCATATGGGAGGCCCTGCTGGAAAGGGTTTATCGGTGCGAACCACCCTCCCGGGCTTATGTGTATTTCATTCATAAGCTTATAAATAGTAATTTACGACGGCGTTTGGGATTGAATGTTTCGCTTCCAGCCGTGAAGGGCTTTTATTCCCGCGAGAAACAGGTCACCGCATCCACAACTGAAGATCAAAGGGCGCGCCTTTTCACGTCACACACTTGGTGCGATTTTGGCCCACCGTGAAGCGCCAGCAACAGTGAGAGAAAAAGGGAAGGTTGATAAGATTACGGGCGACTTCTCAGGGCGCCGTTGCCTTCGCGGAAGCTGCCAGAATCGTTCAGGGTCGGTATTTATGAGATGTGCTAATCCGTCGCTTTATGTTTTCCCTTGCAGCCATTCAAATCTTCCACCTATTCTGCCACAAGGTGCCACCGGTTTTGACGACCCGATTAGGTTAAAGTTGAGCGGAGGGTGCTTAAATTACACCTCCAACGCTATATACCAAACCGTACCCGTTTGCGGGTGGCAGCAGAAAAGGCGATTTCTTCGCCACTGGCTAGTTTCTGTGGTGTTTCTCGGACTCCCAGCAAGTTTGAGAACTTTTCGAACCAGAACCGGACGAAAAATACACGGCCAGTTGGCGCTCCCACCGTTGAGCTCCTTCTCCGGGGGCGAACTAAGTGACTAATTAGCAATCGCTTACGGCACCACCAACGACGGGTCGGCTCGGTCCAGCCGGGCTCCATAAATCTCCCACCGAACCGAGCGAAACGGAGCGAACCTGGGACCGAGGCCGAGCAAACATCGCAAACGGAGCAATCAACTCCTGCCGCCGGTTGGTCCAGCGCGTCAAAGATCAAAAGCAGCGAATGGCCGACAGGCCAAGCCGCGGCCCAACACAAGAAGGACACGCGCAGCATGCAGCATGCTATGAGCGAGACCGAAATTATGACTAATCCACGCCGAAGCGACGCGAGAACGGTCACCACACCTGTATGGGTGAATGTCCTTCGACCGGCTGCAGCCGTCCATTATGCTGCCGGGCTCGCGATCAAACAGCGCAAACGGACAACCATTCATTCATCCTGCACGATCAATATCGAGCGCTTTCCTGCAGGCGCACCACCGATGCCAACAAAAACACACTTGATCGCTGGGTTGATTCATGCGGCTTGGGTCGGCGAGCATAAAATGTTGCCCGAACGTCGTTGCGTTGCCAGTCGTCGTGAGAAAAGCCTACTCCGAGAGGGAGTCCCTTTGGGCGATCGACGGGCCATGTTTGCGCTCGATTAGTCACTGACAGACCCGCGGGACCGTCTCGGCTGGAGGTAGTGACGATTCGAACATCGCACGAAGCGCGTTACCACTCGACACACATTGGCGATCTGTTGTAGGAGCGTCAACAATGGGGGGTCCTTAGTGGGGGCACGATCGGTGCGTGCGTGATCGAGTGTTTGTGGATCCGTGCGCGTGTCGTGATCGGTTGAGAGGGAGAGAAAGCTAATCGAGCATGAAATTGATGCCCGCGGAATGTTGATCGCGTGGCGGGAGATCTTAAACTCGGTGGTGGTGGCGATAAGCGATCGGTGCGACGGTGTCCAACATCGGCAGCGATGTAATTGGTCTAACCGAATTCCTTGCCGAAAAGGTGCGCATACCTTGTACGGTGGTTGTAAATTAAACGAACTTCAAACAACGCAATATCGTGCATCTGCCTAGTGATGATGTTTGCACGAAAAACAAACCTCAGACATGAGATATTGAGGAGCAATCGATCGGTTGATATTCCCGCTCCATTAACTGCAGATCGCTAGATCGATCATCAAGTTGATCTAGTTTTCTATATCATTTGAAGGAAACCCCAGGTAAGTCGCTGTAACGCTTCAAACTGCCAATAAACACAAACACCGAACTTCAAGGCAGTGGCGATTCAGCGAGTCTCTCACATAAATTGCAAACGTACAGACAACTCCAAAGTCTCGATCCAATTCGTAGCGATCATAAATACCATCGATCACTTCGGGTTTGGTTTTTGGTTAGAAATTTTTTTTTGTGTGCTCCCCAACGACAACCCCAGCCGCTTACTGGACAGAACGGCAACCTCCATTTAGGGTAAGCCAATGAATTATTGACCAATTCCTAATCCAATTATCTGCTCAAGGACCGGCCGGGATCGGAGCTGCCGATCGCGATGCCCTAGGCATGGTTTGTGGTGAACAATAACGGGACGGAGCCAAAATCTGCTACCCGACCCCGAGGGTAGCGCATGATTAATTCGAATCGCTTTCCGCACGGTGACAGATTGAGTTGTCGGCTATCTGAGCCTGGGAAGCACAAATGGGGACCAGATTTATACATGCTTGTATTACGGGGTGCTGCTGGCGCCACTGAGATGGTCCGATTTGGGGAACAGCAAATGAATGGACAATTATTACCAGAATTACCAGAATATATACTGCTTTAAGATGTCCTTTGGAGCGTGATGGTTTTTACCGTGTTATAGTTGATATGAGTTAGGCATTTTCAAATGAAATATTTAGGTAATTATGCTAGTTCAAATAGCATTTCTATTACGTATCTGAAATCAATATGAACACAGCAGTACAATGTAACGCACGGCACTGTACTTAAAATCGAGCAGTTCGATAAAACGAGCCGACCATCTATGCGTTCACTTTCCAACTCTTTCGCACTGACTGCAAACGCTTCAAAACGCTTCAACAGCGACATCTATAAGGCGACTTACCTTGTCATGGCTTTCTTCGAGCTCTATGATGCGAAATTCGAGCAGTTCGTTCTGTTCGCGCAGCTCGTGGCTTTCCTTAAGCAGTCCTTCCTCGCGCTGCACCAGGTACGCAATTCGTTCATTCAATTTGACCTGCTCGCGCGATGCTTGCGTAGCCTAAATTGAAATATAGGAACAACATCGTCATCGTCATTAATATCTCCAACTTCCGAATGTTCCTCTCAACCCAACACACGCACCTTCACCAGCTCCTCTTCCAGCTGGTCAATCTGATCTTTGGCGAGCGTGTAGTCCCGATTAAGGGTATCGTAGCGCTGCTGCATCTCATCCAACTCAAGCTTAATCCTAGCCAACGTGCCTTCGTCACCTCGAGCTTTCGCCGCTCGCTGGACACTCCACGGGTCGTCCTCCGGCGAGTCGCCGGTGAAGCTGTTCGGTTGTGGGCTCATCGAGGAGAGCGCAGAGTCCGAGTCGGATCCAAGCGACACCTGTTGACAGTCGATGGTGGCGGAATTCACCACAGCTCGGGCTATGTATGGCAGATCTGGCTTCGATTCCAACACTACGCCACAGGCACTATCGCTGTCGTTTTCGTGAGTTTCCAGGGTTCGTTTGCATAATTCGTGCGGCTACAAAAAAGGAAGTGTTAGGAAGCGTTAGTCCTTAATACCAGGATACTGCTGGAACCTGATCCCATCCTTACCAGCGCCGACTGATGAGCCGCATCGTTGCCGCACGTCGTCGTTTCTATCGCTAATTCTACGTGCGGGTCTCTGTTCCGCGTCGTTTTGGTTTGGGGGTCGTTGCTTGACGCCCGTTCCGCCGCCGGTACCGCCGTCGTCGTGGTTGTCGCCGTGACAATGGTCAGCTCCAGAGATTCCTTCGTTTCCAGCTGTTCGTAATCTTCGTTGACGGATTGGATGCTGTTATTGCTGTCGCTCTTGCTAATGGTTCCGCTACATGGCTCTATCTCACGCAACTTTCGCATCTACAACACGGAAGGATAAGAGAACGAAGACGATTACTACATGATTATAACCGAAAAGGGTAGGACGAGTTCTGTTAAGGAGCTCGAGCGAGAGCTACGAGCATCCTCGAGGTTCACCGAGGTCTCCAGATCGAGCAGCTCCTCATCGTAAAGCAAGACATTGAACTTTTAATCGTGCCGGGAGTGGCCGCCCTTGCTGTCCCCGGTGGAATGATCGCGATTACGCCGTTAGAAAGAGGGAAAGGACCGATACCTGCAACTGCGAAACGATCCACACCTTTCTTCACCTTCACTGCTTACACAATGCAGCGTGCCGACGAACCGGTTTGCTTTTTCGGGACGATATGCTCTCTTCAACCAGCGCACTTGAGGCTTTTGGTGCGGCTATGCTGAGTCGACATCGGCGACAGCATGCACTTATGCTGCGTAGGCTTTGATGGGGGTGGCCATCTTGACCAAACCGCCCACTAGCCGGTGCGTCTAAGCTGGACCTTTATGTAATGCGGCTCAGTAATGACGTCCATTGCGTTGCACTGCACATGCCACAATGAGATGAATGGATGGACTTAATCGGCTTTTCCACGCCATCTCAGGCGCACCCTCCGTCGTGGGACGCGATCTACACCTGGACCGCGGGAGTAAACGATAAAAAATATCCCGCGACGAAAGGAAATGGAGCCCATCACAAGCGGCAAACGAAATGGAGAGCCATTTCGTGTACCCTTTTTTCCTCCTTTCATCGTCTTTCGCTCGCCCTCGTTGCACGGCTGCCCCGAAAGGAAAACGGGACCTGTTGCAAGAGCCCGAGCTCAGTCCCGAGGGTGTCCCGAGAGAGTGAAAGTTGTGTGGGCCGGTTTGCAATTTCTTTTGCATAAATTAGGCTCCACGGGCCGCGGGAGGGCTTTCATTAAAAGGGAACGAAAACATGATTTATCTCCCCGCATGAGAAGCCACCTTTCGACGACGATCGGGAACGAACGGTAAGAACGGAAGCGCAGGCAAGCTGAAGGGCGATTACCCAATGCGAGCTCTAGACAAAACGCTTGCGCGATCGCCTCCGCTTCGGAACACTATCCGCATTTTTAATGATAACTCAAATGTTGCATGCAACGAGTGAATACAGAAGCGACTGTTGGCGGCTGTATGTTGCAATTTATCGACACTTTCGCCCATCGACGTGAGCGCGGCACTTCACGTCATAGATTTTGCAAAACTCGAGTGGCTCCTCGAGCCTTCCAGGAGGAAGCCTTTCAACCACATTAACCCCTGAACCCGATTCGAGCATCATCAAATCGCGCACCGGCTGTACTCGAGGGTTGCAGAAAGGTTCGTCGTTCGGTCAAACGATAGATTTCATCGCCATAGTCAACGCTGCGAAGCGCTACTTAGCGATATCGGTGAGGTTTTACGCAACCGCTCCTTAAATTGCGGTTGAGAAAACGCTCAAAAGAGCCCACCCGACCATTCCCCTACGTGCGTGTCACGGCTGCCCTCTAAGTGACACGCGATTAGGGAAAACGACATCATCATAATTGCGATCTTTCTCCTATCGCGCGGGCTAAATCGTGGTCCAGCATCGAAGACGCCCCGAGCCGGACAATGAACGTGGCGATTGGCGAAAGAAAATGCCATTACCTAAAACGATCCTATCGTTATCGTTTGGCTGAGTCGGGCTTTGCGCGCGTTGCCCATAAATCACTTTCTTCCGTGCGGCGTTCGTGCGATCGAGCGGAGACTTGTGCGATCCAGCAAGCGACGAACCCGCGGGCTACTCAGCGACGCTCAAGCCGTCTCCGGACGAAAGTGAAACCCGATGGCTTTGCAAGCCGCAACCGATGGTATTTTGATTCGAACGTTTTTCGATACGGTGCCACATATTGTGGTGGCATAAATCCGCACCGGTGCTGGGCCTGGAGCATGCCGTAATTGTTCGCCATTTGTTCCGTACGCGACAGGGCGCGGTGTGGATGCAGGGTTTACAGAAAGCGAAACAAATCACCACGATCACGTGCCATCATCATTTCGAGCGATACATACACACTCGCGATGAAGTCAGTGCAACGGGGTGGAACTGTAGTCATGTTGTTGGCGGAAGTTTCAATTTCAAAAGCATAAATCATGGAGCGGATTAATCGAAAAGAAAATTGTTCGCATTACCGCGGGTGCTCGTAATTTTCAAAGCCTTTCTTTTCGTCAGCAAAGGTTCACACGGACGTGTTGATGAAATACAAGCATCCGGTACAAATTTATATCCCCCTCAAAATGTTCCTTTCGGTGCTTTGACATACATTGAAATTCTATCCCTCCCTGTTATAGGATCAAATTGATGCTAAGCGCTCCATTCACTAGTCTTACCCAACTTCCTTCTCAACTCGGACATTATTCTTCACGTGGTGGCCTTTACACACGTCTGTTAAATAATAGCCCACACCTAGTCTGCTGGTACCATCGTAATTATATCGCCCCTTCGAAGACTCTTTAATTGCATCGCTCTGGCCCGAACGAGAACGATCGCCATTCCGTGATCGATTGGTGCTGACACAAAAATGAAGCAAAGTGAGAGGAACCTCATAAGCGTCGGCTGTCTCACGGATCATATAGCCTGGAAACACCAGTGAGGCAACGACTCTGTTTGTCCTAACAGCTCAACCCCTTTGCTGACAGTTTGGATTTCTATGAGATCATTCTATACGAGAAAATAAACGGTCAATCAAATGCCACCAGTCGAGGTTGAGGCAACTACCGCATGAATATAGAGCTTGCACGTGGTGCAAGTACATTTTTGTCTTTAAATGCATCTCTAGCTGGACGGTGAGATCGTTCGCCCAGCAGTGTCAGTAGATGAACAACACATGTTGAGGCCTCCAAAGGTTAATGTGGACATATGCCTGCTAACTCGAGCTCATGTTCCGCTATACATCGCTAGGTTTTTGTTCAGCCACCAAAACATAACCAGAAGCTTGGTAGCTACGGCAGGGATTAACCGTGAGCGAAATCTACCCCAAATGGACCACCCGAAAAGAGCACTTTAGCCTGGCCGGCGAGCTTGACTTTCACTTGGCAGACGTCGGTCGATTTTCCCTTTTTTCCCACTGGCGAAACGCACCGGACCTTTACTGCCCGCACAATTACAGCATCCGAGCCCGCGTCGTCTACAAGGCACAGGTCACATACCTCCCTCTCAACATCGTGGGCACATCCCGGCCACATGGACATTTGACGCAATCGATCCGCTCAGCGCTCATTGGCGTTGCGCAACGAAGTGCTTTTACCCGACCGTAAAATATCATCTTCTGGAGCAACACGCAGGCTGACTGGGCTGGGAGAAGGCGTGCTCCGGCTCCAGATCGGCCCATTCTGTCCGGCGGATCAACGCTTTTACCGTGCGCCATTCAGCCGGATCGAATTCGATCGAACCACGCCGGAAACGAGTCACGTCCGCAATGAGGTGAGGTTTTCTGCCGTTGTCGTGCCAAAAATCCTCCTTCGAGACTCGAAACGAGCCACGCAGAGAAGCGAGCGAACAAATCATCCACGGTGAAGTCAAGACGACGGTTCCCAGAAACGCACCCTGAACGGAACTGCAAAATTGCACCGACCAACGAATAAAGGCGAAAGATCGATCGAAGTCAAGCGCGATCACGGATCGCGAAAGTCGAACGATCGAATCGCTGTTCGTGCCCGAGGGTGATGATTTAAGAACGTCCGTGGTGTGTAATTAATATGCTCCAATCGATTGGCGTAACAAAGCGCGATTTTTCCTTCCGGCAAACGCAAATGCAGCAAACCATTTTCTATTGCTGTCATTTAATTGCGCAACCCTTGTGCTCTTTGTTCGAAATGCGATCGAACGCGGTTCGTGTCGCGCAAACGTTTTCCGCAGATAAGTAACTGGCGCAGTTTAAATTATCTAACCGTACGGGATTATTTCAGCGGCTGCACACGCGCGGTTAAATCTCTACTCTACTCGATCCGGCTGAGATAACTAAATGGGCCGAATTTATCGCTTTCCCCAGCTGGCTTGAGCCACTGGTATTGCTGCCGTACCATTCCGTCCCAAACGATCAATACATTATCGAACGATCACAACCAATCGTTATAATTTGCCGACCAGCGAGTCGCTAAACGAGCGGCCATCGATGGACCGCCATTACCATAAACGGACGCGGATTGGGGTGCCATTTCCGAGCGCGTGCGCAAGCGGAAGTGCACGTTTTGTCACACTTTCGGTGATTTCGGCAAACAATTTGTCGTCGTTTGTCGCGGCGCTGGTTAGCGGTTGTCTCTACGGTGTGAATGCAGCAGCTTGGAACGGAGCACGCCTCGGTCGGATGCATTTTCGGGCGGAATATCGGGATATTCTGTGCGCACGGCGGCCATTAACGCCGATTATGCAAAGCGTGGACGTTTTTGACGACTTTCCTCAAACATTCACACCCAGCGAGACGGTGCGCCTACCAAATGAAGCGGGATTAACGCAACCAGACACGAGCCGAGACGTTCGTGGTGACAAACGTGGTCCGAACACCTGCCCCAACATAGGTGTGTATTGACTTTTACATCATTCAACGTGCTTCCTCTGTCGAACATTTCAATAACCTGCGCTTTTTTGTTACTCGCCTCTTGCGATGACGTTTCGGCGAAACAAACTACATCTTTTCCTATCTCCTGAATGTTTTTCATGTGGAAATAAATCCCCGAGCCATCGAAATTAAGCCTCATTTCACGTTCCGAGTTGTACGTGAAGAATTAAGGGTAAATTATCTTCTCAATTATCCTCGGAAAAACAATCCTTACTATGCGTGTTTAACACGTCAAATCTCATCACAAATTCTCTCTACTTTGTTCACCCTTGTTCACCTATTGTTTAAGCTTTTTTGTTGCACACTAATTTCGGGCGTCCTTTGTGCGCCAGCACCCTCGGAAAACATTATCCACCCACTTGGACGTGCGTGCCACCGACGCCGCTCTGTGCTGTTCCAAGTGGACGACTTTCTAACACACGAGCGAACAAGCCCAGGTGTGGAATGACGTAATGCTGTATTTGTGCTCGTATGTGCACCCTCACACCAGCGTTTGTGCGCAAGTCTTGTGCCCAAAAAACCTGCATGACCCGTGGTGCACGGAAACGGGACTGCTTTCCACTTTTTCTCGACCTTCCAGAGCTGTAACAGAGGCTTCGAGCATGTTTCTTTGAGGGTAGACGTTTTAGGGATATACACACGCGTAAAAAATGTAATAAGAAACGTGAACGTGAACTCAAGCTTCCATGCACCTATAGGCCAATTAATGAGCTTATTTTACATTTTAGCAGCTCCGCTTGCCAATGTCACCACGTCAATTACACCACGTTTTCTCAACCTCGACGACACGATCTCGTCGAACGCATTCTAGCGGTCGAATGGTGACGGTAATTGAAAGATATTTAGCCCAAACCCACCACTAAATGGTGTCAAAAGCGACCACGATTGCATCTCCGATTCAGGTCAATGAGAATCAAAAACCGTTTAACTCACCTCAATGCCTCAACCCAAGGGTGCCGTTTGCAAACGACTCCCAGTTGGTCAACGCCGACCACCAACTTCAATTGGTCAATTAGCCAAATCGCGGCGCAGAAGCTGCGCTACGGCCAAAAGTGACCGCTTGTCTTTGCCAGTTAATTAACTAACGCAAATCGACCGCGCGCTTCGAATGGATTCTCATCGCTTCAACACAAACTAATAAACACGAAAAAACACAAACGAGAAAACAAAGCGAGCCAAGCGTACAGTGGCTCGTGATGATGCGCAAGTGGGAACGCGTTCAGTCCTGTGTGCGCGTTGAAATCACCAGCTCGAGCCGCAATCGTGTACTTTCATCTCGCACCAAACGGAGGCAGCATTACTCGGACAAACAGGCGAGCAGGCCGAAAGCTTTCGATTGCAATTAAACAGCAATAAATGCTGAATCCACTGATTGCTATCGCGACCCGATAGGCGGGCGTAATTTTCCCTGACCGCGGAATGGAAAGCGGCCAACGAGTGGCGTGCATAACTTTACGACCCCTACGGGCGCGCGTGAATACTTTTTAATTAAATTAGCCAGATCGGAACAAAAACCAACTTCTTTTGAGACGCTCATGGGAACACACCCACGTCCATTAACAGGGGGGCATAAATGCGCTGTCAAAATGTTTCCCTAAACCGGAAGGAAGCTCGAGTGCATTTGGTTTTGGTCACCGAACCAGTTGCAGACGAAGTGCAGTCGCCTGGTCGTAAGTTACTTAACGTGTGCCGCTAGACATAATTTCTTCGAAAAATGGTCCCCCGAAACGTTCACTAAACTCAATCGATCCGTTTAGCGGCTGAGCTGAATGTCTGACCCATCGAGGTGCGGCCCTTTCTCTGGATCACCGCGATCACCGACCCAAACGATGCCTATCTGTCGTAATTTGTGACGACAATCCGACCGCTGGGTTGAACCGGGGCGGACAGGTGGACGAAAATTAATTAATTCCCACTCCCCGCATAATACCGCGCTGAGGTCGGCAGGTGGCCCTTAGGCGAGGTGACGCTGCAGGTGAATCGGCGCCACAGGGTGCACCACAGGCCACCATAAACCATAGCGTGATGATCGGCGATAGAAATGTTTCGATGCATTTTTAATGTTTTTTTTTCGCCCTCTCTCGACTCGGAAGGGTTTGTGGATGATGCAATAATCGGTGAAAGGGACCCACTACCGGCTACCGGTTGTCCAACACGGCCAACGGTGATCGGTTTCAGACGAGATCGTGAACGCTATTGAGACAATTACACGAGACAATCTCATGTGGAGGGCACGAACCGTGCAGCAATCGATACAAATCGATCCGATCACCTCATCCTCGACCGGTTGACTAATTCACGCCAAAATGGTGGACGATCCTCGCTGGCTCCAGCGCTTACACAGCGCGCAATTAAGCTCCGATCGAACCGATCGGTCGATTCGATTACGAGTGAACGCCACAACGAGGCGCCAGCAATTGATCTCCACAAGTACGCATCTTCGTGCAAGCATCAAGCCTCGGGGCTAATTATGCAACACCTGCACAGGTGCCATCATCTCGCGGTCCGTAATCTCACCTGAGGCCTGATCTACGGGCATCGCCGGATCGGCCGCTAGCGACCCTTTCTGCTGGTCGAATTATTTAATCAACCTGTCGCGCGGTTCGCAGCACGCGCAATTTTTGGGGCCATCAGAGATCGCGCTACGATCAAGATACCGGAGTGCGATCGATGATCGCTTGTGGTTTGTTAATCGAATTAAATGCTGTCGGGTCGGGTGTTGTTGGCCTGGTTTCGGGTGGATGCTTCGTGGCCACAGAACTTAGCCTGCCATTCGCCAAACGTCTAATTCGCTACGTGTTCAGCAAATTTGCGATCGCCAGGCGTTGTTGGGACGGCGTAATCTAGGCAGCAAGCCTCACTGGTGGTGCATTCTTCAATTCGCAACATTGTTTTGCCGTTGCTATATGGCGTTTGTGCCGTTGCGTGCCGTTGCACGAAGTTTGGAAATCAATTTCACTCCGTACGGACGCAAGTGAAAAGCGCAAGGGGCGTGTGCCAACGTCTCTTCGGCCGAGTTGCGGCCTACTGAACACCAGCGAGGTTCACCGACAAGCAGAACGATCCTACCTTCTAGATGTGCTGAAGAAATGGCTGCTTTTCTGAAGCAAGTGAAATGCCACTCTCACTACGCCAACAAACACACACCTACTAAGACCTAAAGCACTGGCTTATCGAGCAAATCGCGCAATCGATCGCTTGAGCGTGGAGAAAAGCAAAAATGCACGCCCCTTAATGCATTTAATGCTGCCCAACCCTCCGAAATTCCACGCACCATTTCGCCGAAGCGCAAACACGCCGCACATCAATTAATTGCCCTTCTTCGGAGGGTGTGCGTTTGTGAATGAAACAAAATCAATAATTACGCTACTTTCACTCTCGTGCAACACTTTTTCCAGAATCTCGAGCACTTCTATCGGGGTTCGTTTCCACGATGAAACCACTGGGTGAGCCTGAAGCATGCCCGGTGCGACAAAATGGCGTTTGAAGGGTACTTTCCACTGTGACACGGAGCACAGGTGAAAAATGCTACAATCGTCCACAAACTTTCCAATCCCGAGTCACTCAACATCTCGAAATCTCAGAGGTCATTTTCGTTTGGCGTATTTACTTACTCGTTTTACGGTGCATCATTCGCAGTTCACCACGGGTGCAAAGTACCAGAGATGCACGTAGGGGAAAACCGCGTCCAATGGCTGCTCAGTTGGCACTGGACGACCATCACTGGACGTCATTCCAGGGGCTTTGTTGTGCGTTATGTTTCAAGGATACGAGCTCACCCTCGGGGGACTTCAGCAGGTTGAGCCGGTTGTTGTTGGGGTGGCTTACAGTGTCCCGAGGCTCATTCTACGAGTCTGGTTTACGTGCAAAACGCACAAATTATCCCCAGCTCGCGTTAGGCTTTCACCATCGATAGCGAACGCCACCGGGATGAGGCAAAATTACGTATGCATCGAAAGCTCAATACGCGCGCGCGTATGTGCCTTATGCATAAAACCGCAACCGGGAAACCATGAAACATGCAGCTTTGATTAACGGCGCATGTAAATCGTCGGTCAGAATCGAACGGAGGGGAAATAAATTCACCTAACGCGCTCGAATGGCGGGCCTCAAATCGTCCATATTTCTTCACAACGATCGCTTCTGCCACGCGGGAGGATACTCGACGGTCTGATAAATTATTAGCCAAACAGATACACGACTAGCGCGCTGCCAGAGCAAGGGCAAATATTAGCAGGGCAGGCTTAATGAACAGAGCGGAAGTTTTACCATCAATTATGCACGGGGGCGATAAATTACATTACCTGTCCGAGCGAAATGCCTGTCAATGACTGCTCATCACCGTCCACCTGGATTCATTTATAATCTCTCTCTTTCTTTCTCTCCCTTTCTATTTCCTCCTGGTGGCACCTACGTTCCCCTGGCAGCGGTTTTATTGATTCGCAAAAAGTGCCGGAACTGCTCATAAATTCATCAGCATCGCCTTCAGGCCACACCGGGTCGTCCTAGTGGATGATTTATTTTTAGACCCGTAACCTCGCCCGCAACACGCATCCGTGGGCTCGAACGCAGCGGAACGGACCATTAAAAGTTACACCAGATCCAAGGAGCCAAGCTAGGAGAACGGCACGGCATAAAACAAAGTAGATGGTAACCGATGGCAACAATGTTTGTTGACGTCCGGCGGACCCCGAGGCTTCCTGCACACGCCCAAGCTGCGGTCAAACCACCTCCCGAAGGGCCGGTACCCCGGTATTGTCGATTGGAGGGTCTCTCACCGATCGATGGTTGCGATTGATTGATGACCACGACTCAGGGTGGTCTTGCTCCCGCGTCAAAGCCTCTTTCGGGAGTCCTCCGATGTGGCACCAGCCATCAGAGCACACAGGAAGCCCGGTCAATGGGCGGGTTTGGCCCCCGAACCAGGGTCAGGCCACGCGTTTCCGGCCATTTTCACCGTGACATTCGTGCCGCGACCCGGTCGATGGCCACGAGACTTACCTTCGCGAAATGTAGGCCACGGAGCCACCGCTGGAACATCGTTGCGCCGTTGGCGAACGCACGCCCCGTTCGGTGGAGAATTTCGCGGACGATGCCGGTCACTTTCGGGGGTTTCCGTACCTCGGGAGATAGCTTTTAGCGTGCGCCTTTATGGTTGGAGTAGGCGCTCATTTTTTTTTTTTTCGTGATCTTTTTTCCTCCGCTATAGCACGGCTGCGAGCTAGAAACTGCGTCGCAACTTCCCAAAAGGAGTGTTGGAAAAATAGACACACGAACACACACACACGAGCACGCGGGCTTTAAATTACGACACGAAAACAACACGACACGCTAGCTATCCACGAACTGGCGGAATGCTCGTGCGAACTAACTGAGGCTTCTGGTGGCTTTGTGAAACGTCAAAACTAGCACCTTTTGCGCATGGCTGCGTTGATTTTTCGGCAACCATGGCAACGGCAGTTGACCAAACAACACCGTGCTTGGGTTGTACTAAAAATCCCCCAGCACACCATTTGACAGGGACTACCGTGCCAAATACAGCACCGTGGCGCTTTTCAGGAGCACATTTCACCAAAACGGAATGCTATTTGAACGCCGGTCAAACGGCTCGATCGAAGGCCAAGAAACTTCGTGGAAACGAAAGACTTCAATGCACGGTTCGATCACGAACACCACGCTCAAGGTGACACCCGGGGTGCCAGGGTGCGGCCCCGGTGTCGTTGAATGAACTTTACAACCCCGAATCACCCCACCCGGTGCAATAACCGTTTTTCTTTCCACCCGATAACGATCGCGGCCCATCGGATCGATATTGACCTTAAATGGCGCGGCTCAAGCATTTACCGAATCCGCTCCGGATCGGATCACGGGGACCTTTCGCGCGGTAGCTGTACGGTGTTGGAACCTGCGATATAAACGCAAGCGACCGGACGAGCGGCTTGTTGCGATTACTATCTGGCATGTATCAAGGAGCAATGAAAGGAGCCCGACAAAGGCTCCATTTGGGGTCAGCTGAGCGGCAACGATAATCTTATGAGCTTATGAGTTTTGACTGCCAAAATGCGACCATTCGCAAATGTTACGGGTCTCCATTGCAATCAAGGACAACGAAGGTTCCTTCACATTCGCGTTAACTCAGCAATCAGAGAGTGGCAGCATTAGCTTCTATTTTGCGCCCTTTTGCAGACAGCAAAACGCTCTTAGTTCTTAGGAAAAACGTGCACGAGTCAATGATACACCTCCGCAGAATGGCCGATGGTTCTTGCGAAATCGATCCAACTGTTGGACCTCTGAGAACCCTTTCGGGCTCACCAACAGCATCAGCTGACAGAAACCGATACGACGCACGTTACCCAGCATCCACGAGACCCGTGTGCGTGTCCGTTGGCTTCAGGTACGGTTTCAAATGTCACCCAGCGCACATGTTCACCGAACTCCTCGTGCATATCTTAACCACGTCACGGTGGAGTGGAGCATATTTTCATCACTCGCGTTTAACCACGAACGACGCAAAACCAGCCCAAACCCTAGGCCAATCTCAAACGGTCAGCGGTCAACGTATTGTAGTACCATCAACCTGTTTGTCGTCCTGAGTTGCTTTCGGGTTCACTCCGATCGCAAACCGTCTCCTGTCAGCTTGGCTTTATGCTTTTTTTGGAACCACCCGTTGTCGGAGAAAGTGAAAGCTGCCAAAATAAAAACATATCAATCCTTGCGAGCCCCATTATGCTGCGCCATTCGCAATTCATCTCCTTTTGCTTTCACCCAGCCGGGGCTGCCGAACCTGCCGAACAAGTTGCGGTGTTTCGAGGACTCGTTTGACCACCCAAAACGAGATACCACGACGTTCGATGCAGCCCTCGGGAGATGTATTTTGGTCGGGGTCGAAAGTTTCGGCCACTACGAGGCCATTGTCTCGGTTGCTGATTGCTTGGTCAAATGTTTGATGCGCCAGATTCGCTTTAGAGTGTGCTCCATAATTGCTTACTAGCCTGAAATAGGACACGGCGCGAAGCAGACGATACTCGTTCGTTGAAAGATGCTCCATTGGGGCACGCATCCACGTAGAGAACGACGCGACGAAGTCGGTCAGAATGAGCACCAGACACACACATTGACCCCATTGACTGTATTTGGCGAACAGCAGGTTTCTCAACACCCGTCCTGTCAGAGCTTTCCGAGCGTATGTGGAGGATGATGATACCGTGCACCCATCCATCCATTCATCCATCCCAACCTGGCATGGAAACTTGCCGTTTTTCCGGCGGCGATCATGTTTCGTTATGAAGCTCCGACAAAGCCGTACCCGCAATCTCGTCGCACGAATCGATCACCGTGAGAATTGTGTGGAATTTAGCGCCATCCCGCAGGGCCTCCTGAGCTCGAGTCTGGCTACCAACTGGACGAACTGCCATTCAGACGCAACGATAAATCGCGATTAATCCCAGCGGGATGGCTCGAGAAAAAAAAACGGTTACACAATTCCGCGATCGCAATCGCGCCAGCAGGTGGCTCGGAAACAAATCAAACACCAAACGAGACGAACCGTTGGGACTAGAGCTCGATGATCTGATCTCCTGGGTTGCCGTTTCAATCGTCTGGATGCGCCTCTCCGAGCCGAGTGACAACGGGATTTGTTTTATTGACCTCGTTTTTCCAGAACAAACGAGCGAACTACTCGTCTCGGGATGGCTGTTTCGCGACGTTTCAAACAACCGTAACGAGGTCATTCGCTCGAAAGTGGCCGTTGGTTCGCAAAAAAGCGTGAGAAAATTGACCAAACACTTTCTTGCGACCACCCCCAAATCGATCGCGAGACAGATCGATTCGACCATGGCTGTCCATCCGCGGGTTCTAACGTCGCCATGGTCGCTTTTTGACATTCACGCCTCGATTTCTGCCGGTTCCACGGTCACGGTTAGTTTTTTTTTTGCCACGGCACGACTTCCGGCGGAGTCGCCAGCTCCACTTCCTGGAGTCCCCAGCGAGCGTGATTCTAATCGAGCCCCATTAACATGGCCATAAACAATTAAAACAGCTCCAACAATTAAGTTGTTGCTCCGAACGGTTCGCTCGATCGTGGTAAAAGTTTGTGAGAGCCCTTTTCCGAACCTTCCCAAAGGGATGCTTGGCGAGCGCTTAATGGAGCGGTAATGAAACTGTACTTCGAGCCGACGTCGCATGGGAATTCGTCGGCGCACTGCGGCATTGTGATGCAACTGCAGCGCGTCTCATGAGGGGGTTTGGGTTTTTTTTTATTTTCCTCTCTTCGCTCCGGGCATTTGTGTGTCTATAAACCCCCAATTACGCTTCAGGAGGGATGCACCGGTACTGCAGAAGAATGTACATCGGTTCTCAGGATCCGTCGATGTGCTTACAGTGCATTAGAAGAGTACTGTGTCCGGTTCTACACTGTCTCTTATTTGAATACAATCATGCGAGACCAGCGGGAACATGGAAACCCTTTTTCAACCAGCAAAAAAAAATCCACGAGAATTTATTCCCTCAGGTTTTACCTCGCCCACTGGACAACTCGACTGGGAACGATCCTCGGAACCATCCAAAGGAGAAGTGTCAAAAGGCATCAAAACACACCCAAGAGGGCAGCAAAATATCAATCAAAGCGTGCTTTCGCACCTTCCCATCCGGCCACGGTCGACTAATGGTTCGTCGCGACTTTATCGCACCTCACGCCCATCACGCCTCGAGTGCCGCAAGCGTGATCAATAGCCCTCTTGGGCCACAAAGCGTGACGTCGAAAAAAAAAGTCCCACCTATGGAAAGTGCCCTGCGCCGAACTCCTGGTCACGGTGTAATTACGCGCCACCAGATCGATCCGCGAGCTTCCCGAGGACCGGCTGGAAACGAGTCAATCAACTCTCGCACCGCCGGGCTAATAACCGCCCCGATCGCTTCCTTCAATAGGTCAGTGGGCTTTCACCCACCCGATCGCACCCGGTCCTCGATCGGATATGTAAATGGGTCGGGGCAATTTGTTTCGCTGACCGCGGTTTCCGCCGTCACCACAGGACGACGCGGGCGGCATCTCCGGTGCAGGACGCTCGGGAAGCTCCCAACACTGAGCGGATGATTCATCGGTCTCATTTCCATTTCGATGGGTCATTTTCCGCCGGCTCGGCCGCTTCTGGGCTGGGCTAATGCAGTCGCTGGCTTGAGTCGAGCCCGAATAGGACCGAGATTATTTATGGTGGCTGAAAAGCTCACTGCCCATATCAGCCTCCCGAGCGTCGGCAGGGCCAGGGTCGCCCAGCCAATCGAGGGCGGCCACGTCACCCGTGCGAAGGGCCAGACCGATGACACTGACGGCATGGGCGGCACTGGCGGCTTTTGATCAGCTCCATAAATTTGTAGCTTAACCGACTTTCCGCGCGCGATCGTGATTGAGCCCTTGTCGCTAGGGCTTAGGGTGGGCAGCCCTAGATGGGGTAGTGATGAGTTGCCGTGACATTCCCAAGGCCTGGTGACTCCCTCAAAGGCCTCGAAAGTCTCTGCATCTGCCGCATTAGAGTCATCGGTCACTGTGATTGGCACCGGAGCCTCAAAGGCTGCCCTTAACAAGAGCCCCGTGAAAGAGCAAGTCCCTTCAAATGTAATTATTTTCTACCATTTTCCTATCACTGCGCGGCATTTCGAAGGCGCCGGTGCTAAATTTTACCATGAAAAGCGAAAATCCGAAGTGAAAATTGCGAAGCAAGCGGCTCTCTCGCGCGCCGCCGAAGATGATAAGCCACCGAGCCGTTCGCTTCATTCCATCATTAAGAGCACGCCCGAGCGAACGGTTTCGGCACGAGATAAGGCTGGGAAGCGACGCTGGACCGTGGCATCGAGCTCACTCGATTTCGCTTTCAATGGTGAACGCGATCCTGTGCGAGGGGAGGTTTGCTTTGAATTGGCATGGGTTTGAAAAGCGAAAAACGCCAACCACCAGACCATCGAAACCGGGCGTGGTGAGCCTCCAATTTCGAACGTCCAAAGAAAACGAAAGCTGACCAATCATTTTGACACTTTCCATTTCATTTTTATCACTCGGGAAGGATCGACGTTTCGCCGCATTTCTCTCGAGGCGATCGCGCGACTGTTTACGCGGGATTTTTGAATAGCCCTTATCAATTTCCGAAAAAACAAAGCCTTCCCTCTAGAACTCGAGCGCTCGAGCTTTCTTCGTCAAAATACAACCCTCTCACAGGCAGCGCAATGAAAACAACGCTTTGTTCGGAGCCAATATTGGCAAACGGCAGTGGACAACTTTACACCGTTGTTAAGGTGGGTTGTTGCATTTATTAGGTTTTACGATGCCTTTACTCAACCGTAGCTGTTCACCCAACCCAATTCCCTCGTGAAAACGGGGCTGCCAGGGCTCGGAACAGGTGCCGAAAGCTGGTCGGAGGAATTGGAAATTCTCATCATTCCCAGCTGTGGGGCGGCATTTTCTTTACCCTTTTTGGAAACCAAACCATAAACGCAACCGCGATGAGCAACGGAATGACACGGCGCAAACGAACCGACACGACTGCCGCCGACACAAATGTTAGCGCAATTAAGGTTAATTAACAGCTTTTTAGTAACACACACGCGCGCTTCCATAATTCTGGCCCACGGAATTCAACCGGGATCAAAGCATCCAGCACGATCGGGCGGCCGACTTCCGGGCTACTAGAATCTTCCAGCGCAACGGGAACGAACTCCAGATGGGGCCACCTTTCGAGTCCCGAACCAGCCAACCCCCAGCCAACCGATCGCTAGACCGTCAATCATCGACGAACGCTCACAGCGAGATAATCATTTGCGTTAAAGTACCGCAAGGAAAATGCGCGCGGCATGAGCGCGTAAACAAAAAAAAAGGAAGAAGCCCCAACCATACGACTAGCTCCCAAAGAGTCGACCTCCCAAAGAACGAGCCGTAGGTTGGCCTGCAAAAGGCGCAGCATAAGTGCCTGTCATAAACCATAAATTATCGAGCATTAGCAAACGTCGAACTGGAGAGGGAGGAGGATTTTCAGCACCTGGGATGGCCAGGGTAGCAGCGGAAAAATAACACAATAAAAAGCAACATGATACAAGCTGAAATAAGGAGAGAGCAAAAAAATACATAAAGGGCTCCAACATGCACGATGACCCGTGTCCGGTCGGCGCGCCCGCGGTTTTAGGCATGTACGTGTGTGTGTGTGTGTGTGCATGACCTACTTGGGTCGGGTTTTATAGGAACAGGCCACGAACAGGCCACGAGTTGGCCACCCCCGGTGGAGACGTCCTTTTTGGCGTACCGAAACGGCTAACGAACGGGCTTACACGGTGAACGGGTAACGGGCCAGAGTTCGTGATTAAGCTGATTGTGTAACGATGATTGTTTTGGAAGTTGGTGTTTCGGTTCCTCGGTTTGGGGTTTTGTTTTTTGTTTTTTTTTGCACACACCAACAGGCAGTTCGATGGAAGGAAAAGCCCTCACAAATCGGGGAAAGGGAAACGCAAACCAACTAAGACTAACTGTACTGCGAACGGTGCGAGTATCGCGCATTAACGCACCCGATCCGAGCGCGAACTGAACGCTCTCGAGAACGTCAGGAATTCGAAACGTGCTCGCTACGTGGACAACCTTGAACAAGTTAATTTTGTCATAAATCTCGTCCACCTCAATGGCTGGCAGATGCAGATCCTGGCGCGGCCCGTCGATCACAGCCCGCGAACGCAGTGAAACGGCACGAGCTCTCGCTGGCAGACAGGTGGGCTTGGTGGCTCATGTTTATGCTATCTGGTGATTAAATCAGTGGTATTTACATCGCTTAAATTAGCGCTGCAGTGAATTTAGAGCCACGGTGGACGAGCAAAAAAAAAAGCAAGCACCTTGGTGGCTGGATAAATTAATTGCAAATGCACGATGGATGCTCGCACAGATCCGCACAGCAGTTACATTTCATAAATCACTCCTTGGCTTCGCGGAGTTGTGCATTTAAAATGCTGCCATATTGAGGAAGCTTTGATATTTATGTCAAACGGTTTTGCCGAACGAGCTTACGAGCGTTCCGTTTTTTTTTAAAAGTGAACGTACGAATTCGCAATTTCAGTTATATATAAATTACTAAACCGCTGGTTACAAACGACCGTTTCCTAGTGCATTTTCCAATAGGGAGTGTTTATTAATAAGTGGGGGAGCACCCAAATTTGCATCAGTTTCGCTCGATGTGCGCTTATGTAACGCATCGTTCCGGCTGTTAATTGGCCCCCATTCCGTCAGGAGCTGAGGCTCCCTTCGAAAATCAGAGTGTGAAGGTGGGGCGATACGTGAGAAAATTTCGCTAGCCCCATCCAACGCATTAAATTAAAAACTCCCGTTTTCTGACACTGATAATCCATAACGCACACGCCTTCGTCTGCCGGGCCCAGCGCACCGACCATCGGTACCATCCATCATAATTATTAATCCTAATGACCCTTCCGAGGGGTGGGTTGGTGCACTTTTTTTTTTGTTTTATTCGCACCTTTCTGACGCATTCGGCACTTCAAAATCCAACGCACCATTAATGCCCTCTTTCGCTCGAGTGCGAACTGCAGCGCAGCGCCAAAACGGAGCAGAAAGCTCGCAGAATTACAGGCGCAGTATTTCTTTTCGTTTATTTTTTGCCTTGCAGTGTTTTCCCATAATTTGGGGTCATTTGAAAGTATGCCAATGAATTCCGCCAAGGTTTTGTGCGCAAGGCGAGAAATTGCCTCATATGTTTCGAGGGTCTCTCGTCTCGGGAACCTATGGAGCCGTGACCAGCGACCCGCTCGACGTCGCGGGACATGAACCGTGGACGGAATTAGGTCTAATCGGTGCAAACTTGTTACTCGCGTTCCGCGACGGGAAGCGCAATAAAAACCCACGAGCCGCGGATTTTGGAAAAAAACTTTCTTTTCCTCACCGACGCATGTGCATAGTTTGGGAGGCTTCGAGTGAACGCACCAAACGTGCTGGCGGGGCGTTGCATAATGTCTCGATGAAGATGACATGACGAAACAAGTGCACCAGTGTGCCGAAACATCATCCACCGAAGCCCAGCCAAAGCACATAGCCCACGGGCTCGGTCGTCGGTGGTATAACACCGAAAAGTCATACGGTGCCCCGTTTTTCCGGTTCTGCCCGCGGCCACGGACGGCTTTTCGCTGATCGCCGGCTTGGCGCTCCCTAATGACAACTTCATTCACCGTGATCGAACCGACCATTTGCATGCACAGCTGCTTATTTCGCACGCGAAACGTGAGTCCGGCGTTTGCCGGGCGTATGATTTCCACCAAATCACATAACACCTTCACCGGCATGGTGAGGTGAACGGAAACATTAGGGCACCGGGTCGAGATGGCTGTCTGGCTGCTGGGAAGAAGCGTGAAAAATGCCCCAATCCGATTCCCGTTTGCAGAACGTGGCTCCGACTCCAACCAAGCTCCGAGAGCACGGCAATTAGTCGAATGAGATACTCGTGAGAATGGTCGAGACACGCGGATTCGCTTTCCACGACACAGCCGCCCACGTTTTTTGCATAATTTAGCCTCAACCATCCGCGTCGACACCATCTCGCAGGACGTGTTCAGCTTCCTGGCCGTTCGCAAAATCTCCCGCAACCTAGAATGTACCCTGTACCACGTCGTAAAACGTCCAGATTGAGAAAACGCAAACAAACGCGACGTTGTTACTGTGACGCGCGCAAAAGTTCCGTTTTTCCGATCTCCAATGCACTCCCGACGGTTCCGGCAGATCTTGTCGCGTAAAACGGATGCGTAAACAAAAGCGCAATAAATTGTTAGTACAGCTGTTTCACCTAATTGTCGGTAATTCATAGTTTGACGCTTTCCCTTGCGTGTTCCTCGCCTGATGCTCGCTCAAATTTCTCTCTCGTTTCGTCTGGGTCGCGTAAACCAGGCAGCCAAAAACGCAACCGGCACGGGCGTTTGTTAGCATTTCCTGAGCCCGTTTCATTTGCCGCAACGAACCGGACGGCCCCATTTGAATAATAACTGACGCGTTAATGGGATATCGGCCATGGTGGTTAAACGCGCAAACGCCAGCTGGGTCGCTTGGGTTGAGTTTGTTGCAAATTATGAGCAAAACAAACACAACAAGCCCACACATTTGGAGCCAGTGCCATCATTTGCGGCCATTGTCAAGATCATGAACGGTACGAGAAAATGTCCCACCGCACGGTGGGACGGAAAATGGTATTTGATTTCCAGCTCGGCTCGCGGAAACGCCACCACGTTGGCGAGATTGCTGAGCCAAAATTATAGGTTTGTAGGTGAAGAAAGTTTATTGTTTGCCAGGCTCATTTCTGAAGCAACTCCAACGCGCCCCTTTGACCTCCACGACGGAAACCACTTACGTGAAGGAGGAGAGAAAATGAAAAGTGCTCCCTTGCGTGTGATAGGACGGGAAGGCCATACGCAAGCTGTGTGTGTGATTTCTCTTTCGCAAAATTAACGCTACCTAGCACCTGAGATGTTTGAGCATTTTCACCAAACGATCGTTCATTTTGTGTTTGTTTAAAAACACGAGAATTTGTTATTGAAAAATATTTCAATTGCACCAATTGCGCACAAATGCCGGAGGCGTCCAAAGCCCGTACCTCCCAAGGTATTGGGTGGGATTTTATTCAGTTACCTCCGGTTTTGTTGGCACGTTGTTGCAAAATTCCTAATACCGGTTCCAAAGCAGCACCCAGCACTATTTTCCGGAGGGCATTTTCGATAGGGCAGCTGTCAATAATTCCTCACATTCCTGTTTGGAGCAGACCCTACGCTGGAATATAAAATAGGTCACCGGACGCAGCAGAAGTATCATTCGTCCAACAATCGTCAACCACATCACATCCAGCACATCCCAGCACAGTTACTTTTGCACAAAGTCCATAAAAAAACACCTCAATCAACATGAAGGTACGCCGAGTTTGTGGCAAAAAAGGACTCCTCAGGTCTCCTCATCTCGTAAGGACATCGTCTCATCTAAGCTTTTTCTTCCTATTCTCTTGCAGCTTTCACTGATCTTCGTCCTGGCCGTCGCGCTGTTCTCGCTCGTCTCTGCTTCACCACTGCTCATCACCAAGCACGTCGTCAAGAAGGCACTCTTCAAGGGAGGACTTCACCTGCTGCATCATCACCACCTGGCTAAGAGCGCCGGTAAGGTGGTGCACGAGACGCACTATGTCGCTGTGCCGCCACCCGTACATGTTCTCCCGCACGTTCAGCCTCTCGTCGTGTCATCGGGACATCACCACAAACACCACTAGTAATAGTCCCTAGATCTAGCTTTCTCGAGTAGTTGCAATCTCGCAATGAAACCTGTGCCAAACGCGTCTTTTTCTAAATAAACGCCATCGCCACTCGTCTTAAGCGTAAAACCGAATTGTTTGCTCACTTAGCGTCATTGTGGTGGCCTCAATCGATCTGAAGGAGTTCATGTGATGAACTACCGCAACCTGGGGATTCGGAAAAAAGGCGTACATTTGCCCATCCGGGTACGCTGAGGGCAAACCATAATGTTTGTCACGTACGCTGGCCGCTACCGTCGTCACGCTGGCCAATTAAATCCTTTCACTTTCACCCTCATTATGCAAAGTTGACCACGAACCACTAAGTCGAGGAGACCGTGGTGCCGTTTGGTGGGAAGAAATCTAAAACGGAAGAAGCAAACACACCGGCCCAATGTCCGCAGCTTCCCCAATTACCCGGGACACGAACGCCGAATGTGCGTGAAGGTAGGCGAGCGGGAATGGGAATGAGTTTGGAAATAAAGTTGTCGAGAGCAGCGTGTGTAAGCGCGCATTCAACCCGCGTTAAGCGGCGATGGCTTTTGTTTGGGCAAGGCACCATTAAATTTCCCTTCGAACTGATTAGCTTCACAAATGGTCCCTGACGCAAGCGCGAGGTTTGGAATAAGTAAGACAACAAAAAAAAGGCACACCTTTCATCGATGTGTAGAACTGTCGAAACGCGTCAAATCGCGGTCTTAGTTCTCTCCCTGTTTAACCCTTGCTTTAAGCTCTGATAATTTCCCGCAAAAGCCCACGATCGCAGGGCACAGATAAATCAAAATTAATTAAACGTTAACGTAACACCCGCAGGCAAGTAGGGCAAATCGAACCGAAGCGCTCCCTTCAACTCCAACAAGGTGTGGAAATTTTCCCAAGCAACCACTTCAACAAAGGCTCGTTCTTCAGCTAGCTTGGAGAAGCCATAAATTAACGAGCGTTATGTCATTCATTAGGCGACAAATTGTTTCCAATGCCAGAGCGATACGTCGATGATCAACATCGCATACTTCTCATGCTGGTTGGGGTTGGGGTTTCATTTCGTTCGTTCGTTTAATCGAACTCCCGCCCCAAAAAACGCACAATGCACACTCCAAAGGCCCGTGAGGTATGGATTTTAATTTTTCGCCTCCATTTTTTTTTGCTCATTTAGCCCCTCAAACTTGCCAACGTGCACCATCATGCTTCGGCCACACCGACGATGCCGATCGGTCGGCACAATTCTCATAGCCTTGCACGGTCTCGAGCGGCGTTCTCCGTTGGAAGGCTGCGGAATTTCGGCAACGATAGCCGTCGCCGCATTACCTGTTTCCGCTCAAGATCAACCGGCTGCAGTTGCCAATCGATTTGGGGCTCGATTTAATTTTCCGCGGCCTCCTCGCGCGCCGACGTGCTTTGAGTGCAGCGCAGCCATCGAGCCATCGACAATGGGCCATTAGCAAGGTCGACGAGATTTGGCCATAATATTATGAGCTCCATCCTAACGGCTGCGATTAGATAATGGATGGTTTTCGGCTTCGTTTGTAAACTTTGCGTGGCTGATTCGTGCGCACGCTCATTATTTTAATGCATCATATTGATGGGCCGAATGAGAGGTTTACCAGCTCAAGCTAGCCACCTTCTGCCATCGCTGGGAAGCGACCTGTTCTAGTCTTGCTCGGTTGAACCTGTTATACGTTACCGTTACGGGCAGTAAAAATTCCCACCAAAATTGGGAGACAACAATTTCATCCCACGAATCGTTTAGGACATCCATCCTGGCGTGTTTTAAAACACTTTCACTTCGTGGATACCCGTGGGTGCTACGAGAGATGTTTGCATTGGTTTGAGCCGATTTTAGACGGACGGAGGCTTCGATCGGCAATAAATTTCTTTTGACACTCCAATCCCAATTTAATTGGTTAGAAATTCCACACCATACTCTAGGTGGCTTGAAACATGGAAGTCTAAATTAAGAAATGGATTGTAGGCTTATCCATTTATGGTTTAATGTGCCCCGAAGTTATGCAACTCGAGCTCTGAAGAAGTTTGACCCCAAAGAGCTCAAAATATGAAGCCGTATCTCACCTGAAACGAAACATAAAAATATAAAATATGAATTAGATACTGCTACAGAATGAAGAATACATATAGTTTATTAAATATATGGGTTGAAAAGAGAACGTATTTTTCCCCCTATTTGCTTCCCAAGCAAACTGGGTTACACAAATTATTTCATAGACAAGAAAATAAGACATAATTTCCTAATCATCAGTGCGATTTACACGATCAGTACCTTTGTTGCTACAAAAAACTGCCCAATCTCAACCAATAATAGAACTCGATCGTACGGTTCTTGTACCAATCATCGTTCTCGGGCACCTTCCAGCTATCGACTCCCAAAACGAGACCTAATATCTTCAGTAATTCATGCCCATAATTGTGCATCATGCAACATCTTCGTCCGAAGCTTCACCGATTAGCTTTTTTTTTGCGTTTCTTTTCTGTTTCACTTTTTTCTATTCCAATCCTCACCTCACTCCCCGCAGTCATCAATAATTTTATCCACCCATTTTCCTCTCTACACGTGATTCGATATCCCCTGAGGCTAACGGTAGCTCACAAAGGAAACAGTTTGAACCATTGCGCCCGCAGCAACTTCCCCACCGGGCGTCCGGTTTAGGAATGTTATTAATAAACCAATTACAATTACATCTCGTTACGGTGTGCGGTTTCGATCGCCAGCGATATCGCGCCGACCGAAGGGCTTGTAACTAATGCTCGATTCGACCAAACACGAGCTACGTGGTCGCTTGCCATGTAAAGCACCAAAAATCCACCCCCTGGCCTGGCTGGCCTTGGTTTGCTCGGGCCTTAATGGTGGCGCAGTCTCGCGCCCGAAATCGTGCGTAATTTCGTAATTATGAATTTCAAACTTTCCAGTTTCACTCACGTGAGAACTCACGCTCCAGTCGTGCCGAAGGAGCCGTCTTTGAGCAGAAAAACGGTCCACCACGCGTTCACGAGAATCTCCAGCGAACTTATGCACGTTCATTGAAGGGCAAAAAAGGGCTCACGGAGAAAGCCCCTCGCGAAAGGTTCATGAACTTTTCACGCCGTCCGCCAACGACCATAGGCGCTCTTTTCGCGAAGCAAACAAACGCGCGATCACCTCTTCTTTCTTTGCGTCGAAAGCGCTCGAAATTATGACTCCACGCCAAGGCATCAACTGACCTCTGGCGCTGTCATTGTTTTGGGGGCTACGAGACAACGCGTGTTTAATGTTTGTCAATTGTCAACCCCCCCACGGTCCGTTTCCCATCGGCCATTGTGTGGCCCAGGGCGACCCCTTTTGGAGCAGGCACGCCCTTCTGGCCGGAGAAAATGAGGCCCCATATTCCCCGTATGGGAGCACCACTTCAGCGAAGAACCCTCGTCCCTGGTTGCGTGAGTTCGGTGCAAGGAATGCACGTTGTTTTGTGTCAACTTTTCGCAAACACAAACTCTGCGCTATCTGCACGCCTGGGACAGTGACCGTCGGGTGTGTGGCCATATCGGGTTCGGCAAGGTTCCGCATTCGATCACCACCAGGACGTGTGGGGTTCGATTTGGCGTTTGCATATGGGGTGGGTTCTGAAGAGGCACACGTTGCACATGTTTTGGAATCGGGACACGCACACGCCACTGTGAAACAATGATCCGAAACGCAACGAAAATGAAACCGCCACCAAGCAAGCATGTTGCAGACCGACTATGTGTTTGCATGTGTGATTCGCGCTTGGCTTCATTGTTTTGAGTTTAAGCGGGAGATTTAACATGTTGGAAAATTTACCGGACTTCCAAAGTCACTAGGTTTTTGCACTCAGCATGCTGACAAATCAAACACCACATATTGAAATGCATCCACACCAAACGTTGCTCTAGAAAAAGAGCAGATTTGGGCTAACCTGTGAATTTGTGCCAACTTCTAATGCTAGCAACAATGTCAAGCGAATCCCTCGACAGTCGCAATAGATAAGGTCCATCAAACATGCCATCCATCGAGGAAAACCGCTCCCAGCCCAAGAATGGCGCCGACCTTGGCCACGGTTCACTGGCATCGCGCGAGGCGGTTCTTTGTCGCAACAAAAATAGCAACGCCAATGATCCGGCACGATGGGACGCCCTCCATTACCATACGCAAAGCGTGCTTAAAATAAACCACGCATGACATGCCGGCCGATAAACGCAATCGCCGCTCATATCCGTGAACCCGAATCAAACCACCCCGGATAGCAATAAAAATAAAACAATCCGCCTGGCGCGAATAAACGTTTCGCGACTGGCGATATGCGCGAAACTGCGCACAGCTTGCGCATCTTGCGTAAGTTGGCGAAATCCGCGAACACCGAAACGAAGGAGGATAAAGATTACCCTTTTGTCCCGTTTTCGGCAGACAGCACGAGCAGACCGACAAGGTGGGGAAAATCCCCAACATGAAACGATACGATTGCATAAGCTTCCTATTCCTGCAATCGGATGGTTAATTGAGCCCGCTTTATCGCGGGCCATCGAGCATTCGGGAGCCCAAGCGAGAGAAAGGTTACGGCCCATGTGGTTACGGTTGCCCTCCATACCTTGTTATATACATTTTTTTTTCTGTTTCGGGGTTGTGTGTTGTTGCTTCTTTTCGGTTTCCGCTTTCTATCGAGCGCGAACGCGAGCAATGACCGGACACTCGCAAAAAAAAAACAACAACAACGTGCTTGACAAAAAAAACGACGAAACCGACGTAAAAAAAAGCTCACACACCACCGCACACGCATCGATCCTTATAACTTCATCAATCAAACGATCGAACCCATTAACACGGGGGACGGAAAAGAGAAATTGTCGATTCGACCGATCGTCACCTAACGCGACGAGGAAAAACAAGATCAACCCCCCGTTGCAGCGACAGCATAACTGCGCATAACTGAACGTAACCAATGGGCATAACGATTTAATAGCGTTTATTCTTCGGAGCGCTTTTTTTTTGTTTCGTCCGCACAACCCCTCCAGCTCGGGTTGGAGATATTGGAGATAAAAAAAAAGCTGGACCCTCTGTTTCAATGGCCAGTGATTTTGGCTCCAATCACGGTGATTTCGATGGCGGAAAAACCAAACGTCGCTGCCTTCAGGTACACGCGCACGCACTAATCATGGTTGTCACAATTAATCGTGTCTCATTAGTAAATGCTTTAATTTCGGGGCGTTGGAATGGCTCAATTTTCAGCCACCCTTTTTCCAGAGATGATACTCGTTGCAAAATTACACATCAGCTCTAAATGGGTCACCCTTTACCGATCGGAACACGTGCCACACCAGCTTCATAGTGGCAGTCAAAAAAGCGCCCTTTTTCTGTGGGCTTTGGTGGCTCGATCTACTCTGCTTCCTGCGGGGCATCAATCATGGCCGCTTGCTTCCCTCGAGCCATAACGGACGAACGGGCTCGTGTTGTCGCGATGCCGGGAAATTCCACCCCAAGGGCGCAGGTGGGGTGGGCGCTCAATCAGGCACGATGAAAGTGCAGCTTTTCTGGTGGCTCTCACGGCTTCCGCCGTGTGGAAGGTGGCACTGGTTGGGGCGAAAGTCCGCCGGCCATTTTCGTTTCGGGAGCTTCTCCCCCGTTCCAGCCGGAAGGAATTCCAGACCGCACGACAATTCCGTTCGGGATGGTGGACGCGAGCAAGTGACCGAACTGGGTTAAAGTTATAAATAACGACAATTCCAGCGAGTGTGCCATCGCCGGCGGCCATGAGGTTTGTCCAATTTCCTGCCACAACCCTGGAGGCCGATGCAGAAACAGTCGTGGCTCTCGTGATTCGAGGTTCAAGTTCGTGCGATTCCCAAGATCGCCTTTACCATCGCGAAAGGAAGCGGGCTTTATGTTTTAAAAAAAGGCGGTGAAATTAGTACATCGCAATCGAGCCTATGCTCCAAAGCCGCTAATTCAATGCTGGTACATTTTCCATTGGTAGCGTATATGCCCGAACACCGAGTGCGGCATCCTCATTCACAACCCCACAGTTGGCAGCTTCCGATCAACACCTCCCCTTACATGGCACTGGGATGGCAGGGTCGGGTTTTCTCCACTCGGAAAACCAACTTCCAGCACACGCTCCCATAAACGGTCCAGCAGGCTTTCCGGGGCCTCATTACGTTCGCACCTAAAATGGTCCGCCCATTCATGATCGTTCGCTCAGCTCTCGGGGGTCATCAACACCGGTTCCAGGAGATCAATGCGTGGCTCAGCGTTAGACAACATTCGAGGTGGAAAATGAAGCCTGCCACAAAACCTGCCGCTTATCTTTCACTCCAGATCTCTTCTCGATCGCCAAATCTTAACGAGTGATCTTCAACGCCACGTGCATCGAACCGGGCGTGCCCTAGATCGACCATTGCACAGTGATGACAGTTCACGTTTCCTCAAGATGGCGCAAGATCGGTTGCATCTCTAGGGGCGGGATGACAACCGCGGATGATGACACGCGAATGTACGACCGCTTTATTGGTGCACTCATAAATCTGCCGCCTAACAATAGCCGCCGCAATGGTCTGCACCCTAAAAGCGCCGTGTTTCTTTCACCTTCCCAGCGGAACGGCCTTTCCATCGTGGATGGCTTCGTAACAAATCGACACGAATTCGGTGCTGAGGCTTATTGATTCTCCGGCCCGATAACAACCGGCTACGCAACGGCACGCGGGGAGCAAACTGATGGGCTGAGGAAATTCGGTATAAACATTTGTTTCAACACTGTTCCGTGGCTGGAAGATGGTGGTATCAACGCAGCGTGAGAGAGCCGTTTGGAAGGTGCATAGGAAACTGTCAAATCGCTTTCGAAGTACATTTATTTTGAACACCATAAAACATGCTTCCCAAGCGCAACCAAAGTGCTGCAAGATGCCGATCGAGCACGGTTCTTTCCGGCTCCATAAATGCTCCCGGACCGATCGTAAAGCAAGCCGCAGTTCCAGAGACGAGTGCCACAGCACCGGGCCTAATTGACGCTGACCTCTACGCCCGGGAACAAGCCCTACGGCGCTGGAAGGCTAATGAAGACTGCGGCACTCTCACTCTTTACGAGCGCGTGGGTCTATTGTGGTGCCACGAATGAAGGTGTACCTTCCCAAGCCTCGAAGCTGGTCGAGTGGCGGAATAAACAAGAAGGTCACAGGGAGCAGCATGAATTATGGTCGACGATCACTTCGCGAACGCGCGCGGCACGGCATTTCCGGTGGTTCGCTTCCCAGTCGTGTGTTTCCCAGATGAAGCGCAGATACTTCTGCTGCACCAGCACAGGGTATTGCACTCGCGAGGCCTCTGCGCTAGTCTCGCATCACCGTAGCCGCAACAAAATTGGCAAAAGCAACGGTCTAACGGTGGGAGAAATTTAGCAGACAAAAAAAGACTAAACAAACCCGTCCCTACTTCTAGCTCGGTTCCACGAGGCATCCTCGGTCGAACGGAGCTGTCCCAGTTCACACCGTTTGGCGCCCGATCTGCTGCACTTGAGGGCTTGTCTAAAACCCACGGGGAGGTGAAAAACACATCCCCAAATCGATCGAGCCCAAAGTCGCCGGGCGGAATCGTGATCACATTTCACCGATCAATCAGCCGCCGGGTGTTGCCGCCTTGAGCAGACACTTTCCAATCTCTACCCAGCCGTCGTTTCCGTTCGAGCTGATGGGGCCGAAAATGCGCTCCAGCCATTTGCAGATAATCTCATGATTAATCATTAGCCCCACACCCGGGGGATGCGACTCGGTTGATCCATCCGATCGATCTTCGCTCGCGATCCGCTGACGTCCTGCGTGCAAAGCGCTAATGGTGTCGTGTGCGTGCACAGGTCCCATCCCCCTAATGGGATGACGATAAATTGTGTGTTTCCTAAATGGGAAAGCTTTATATCTAATCGGGTCCGATCGGTTAACGAAATGGGCTGAGATCGCGCTTGGCTCATCCCGCGAGCCAACCGAAAACGAGAGCTCGCTTCGAGCGGTCGTAGAGGGTTTTGTTTAAGTTTTCGCTCGATTCAATAGAAAAGTGAAAATTGTACGCTTCTGAGTGCACATCGTCTGCTTGAAAACGCGCCTAACTTTGGTTATCAGCTTCCGACGCTCTTTCATTCATTGCTTTTCTCATTCAGCACCACAACCATAGGGACACGTGTCACACGAAATGAAAAAAACCAACCAAAGGCAACCATCGTTTTCCAATTTCATCGCGCACACACACACACACATTGTGACCCGCTTGTATGCACAGCTGACCCTGCAGGCTAGAGGATGCACATTCCTCCCAATCCCGGTAGCCGACCAACAAACGGGCCAGTCAAGTTCACTAAGCAGCCACTTAAGCTACGGAACGACGTTCGCTTGAAAGCGCGGCGGAATGCATGTGCCGAATTCGAGCGGGTACAGAAGAAAGTCACCATCCAACTCCAGACCCGGGCATCTGCTACGGTGCAAAGCACACACAAAAAAAACACTCCCAAACCCCAAGCCACTCACGGTCTCCCATAAACGTCTAATGGAATGCATAAATAAACAGCATCCAAGCGCTAGGGCCCGTCGAAAGGGCGGAAAATGGGAAAAACACCCGACAGTGCACTTGAACGCTGCCCAAGAGCAAGCCCATTCTCCTTCCAGCGTACGGTCACGAACATGGGTGTCACTTTCGCGTATTGTCACCTACTTGGCCACCAGCGCATGGAACGCCAACTCACCGCGCACAATGGAGGATCTGGCCAGCGATAAGCGCGCTACGGTAGCGGTGAAAATCTAAGCCCCCGAAGCGCGCTTTCCTCCTCGGTAAGGTGCATGTGCCACCCCAAGAGAAGGTACACGGTATGCCACTCGAGCTTTGCGCTCTTCTGCAGCGTGGGGAACGAAACCGAAAACCAGGCAGGTGAGTTGAAAGTTGTAAGCTTCCTCGCATAAGTTAGTAGGGTTTAAATTTATTTCTGAAGCTTAACGCTCATTAAAATGTTCGGTGTGAAGTAGAAAATTCAATCCCAGCCTGTTTGGTGTGGTTAGAAATTTAATTAAACCTCCCGCTTGTGTCACTTGCAGCATGAAAAATACAACCATCCATCATCCATGATGGGAGCGTTCTCCCAGCAATCAAGCGATCTGTCCACCGATCGAGCGATATGAAAAAAAGGCAGCTGTCGCCCGAGAACACCACAATTACCCGTAGGAAGGATCCCGTATTTTTTGCCAGAACCTCTGAGGCAGCAAACACGCGCAAACCGGTAATCGAACCACCGGACAACATCCGCCGAGGAAGCGAAACAGAACACAAAGCGATCGAGCGATCCCTACCGAGCATCAAATCCCCGATGGCAACAGCTGCCAGCCGTTTAGCGGAGTCCGGGACTTCCCTAATGATGGTGATGACCGTCCGGCCGATCGGAAGGATGTCATCAATTATGACATCGTCGCGGTGGAATGGTGTTACTGTTTTTTCTCTCCCTAACTCCCTTGATAGGTGAGCCACGTGCGCCAATTATCTGCACCAAGGCGATAGAGTCACCCTCGGGCTGGGAGTCGGAAGCAACACGCATCGGATGTGACCCATCGAGAAGCTTGAGATCGTTTAAAAAAACGAGGCGAATAAAAAAACACTCATTCACCCGTTGCATTGTGATAAGAAAATCTAACCCCTTGCACAACGTCCACACGAGAACGGTTGTCAATTTCCGGTTAAGACATTTACCGCAGCTGCAGCTGAGGGCGCGGTCACATCAATATGCATGTCGCCGTACTCTTCCAGGCAAGTACTTCCCGTGGGATCACGCTCTCGAAGGATATCGGTAGGCGATCCCACACTCAGAACGGCGCGTTCAGAAAGAAGCAACAAAGTCCGCCGCAAGGTTGGGTTCGATTGCAACCGGTTTTTTCTTTTGGTATGGAGAGTTCCGCTTTCGGTCGGATGCAGCTCGAGAGGATCGAATTACAAGTACGGCAGGATGCGCATAATCACCATGGGAAAAGTAAGGCCGGTAAGGCGTGAGCTGATTGAGGAAGCAACCGAGACTGGCTAGTCGGAAACTTTCCTGCCGAAGGTCAAACAGGGCTCTGAATTGAATGAGAGAAAAATGAGAGCCATATCGTACCGCTTTTCCGAGGCAGAATACGAGTGAAGGGTGAAATCAATTCCACTTCAAGATAGAGAGAGCATTTTCCGATGGTTTTCACGCACGGCAATGCTCGGTTGAGCCAACCAAGCCAACATTCAAGCTCGCAACGAAATGAACAACACGCGGCCCTTCTCGAGGGCACGATTCGTTTGCTTGTTCGATCGCACGCACCGATCGGAACCAATTAATTCACCCTGCCTGTGGCAGAGCCATCAACAACTTCCCTTTCCCAATGAACTTTTCGTTTTACGATGGATTTGTCGGTAATTTGGACGGTAAAAAAGTGGAGTTAAGCTCACTGTTTGATTTCGATTTGTTTTCACACACTTCTGCTTATCGGGGCCGGTTGAAAAAAGCAAAAAAAAACCGCATCCAACGGGAGTTCAAAACGAAGGGAACGAAAATTACAAACAAATACACCCATTCGCTGCGGCTGGTCCGAATGCGACCGGGAAATGGGGATTTTACTGGCCGGCGTGAGGAGGTGACATTTAGCAGATCGTTGTCGGTGTTGTTTTAGCGGCTCCCTGCGAATGAGCACTTTGTCACGGTGGCAAAAGCGCCAAGCAAACAAACAAAGCAGTAAAAAGCTGACCCATCGGCACCGATCTTTGGTGAGGATGGCATTATCTAACGTCGCAAACACGGAAGTGTTTGAAAGTCCGAAAAAATGGCACTCTCGTGATAGCAGTTCGATGGCTGGAAATCGGTCTGGAAGCCCTTTAGAAGACAGGCCGCTTGACACCAATACCGCGCGCATTTATAACCAAAAACCAAAGCCAAACAAATTGCAGTTCGTCGTGCTGAACGGATGTCGCAGTCATCGAGCCCTGATCAGAAGCCCACAATCTGCCAGTCACGCGGCTCGCGATAGGGCCTGGAATGATGTCAACGGAGACGCGAATTCTTAAGCACGGATTCCTCGTCGAAAGTTCGCAAATAATCGTTTACTCTTTTTTTTTTTCTCGTGACAAAACAACCTGTCCCGTTGCGCGGCCGGAATGGGTGACAGCTTTGTTGAGTGGCAATTTTTCGTCAACAACTCCACCGAAACAACGACAATGGGGCTTTCACGAACAAAAGCGCGCTTTTTTGTGTCGCTGGCCCGTCCCTCGCAAGGAGCCTGTCATCAATTATGCGACGACCTGGCCGGTTGGAACACGAGCGACTCCCCGATTGAAACAGAGGTGCGAATGGAATGTGCAAAGTATTACGAACGCGTGATTCATCCGCCCGGTGGAACGTGAACGGAACGTGCCACGGTGATGTCACATGTGCGATCCCAGCGAACTATCGTAACGGCTTTTGGCGAGCGAATTCGAAATATCCTGCTTCGACGAGCC
Organism: Anopheles nili; assembly: GCF_943737925.1. Taxonomy (NCBI): domain Eukaryota; kingdom Metazoa; phylum Arthropoda; class Insecta; order Diptera; family Culicidae; genus Anopheles; species Anopheles nili. Next base: position 5,704,337 of record NC_071291.1, on the reverse strand, counting down.
ACCGTTCAGCCCAATCGAACGGACATAAAGCGCAAACGTTAATAATGCCACATCGAGGCTCGGACAATTTCCCAAAACCCCGTTGCATATGGCAGCCTCGAAGCCATATGGGACTCGTGTGGTAAGACAAACGTCGCTTCCGAGCCATTTTCAGCGTCTTTGCGGCTTCATTAGAGGACCAACGCTCGATGGAAGGAATTTAGGGCGCGGGCGCATTTTGAAATGAAGACATTTTTTCCTAAATTTAATTAATCGTCACGATGCCTAAAAGCGATGAGCCGTTGCGATCGCGTTTCGTATCGGATGAACCCATCATCGAGGGCATCTTTCAGGTGCGTTACTCAACGCAGCGTTAGGCTTACGGCATCCAATAGGGCCCTGCTACTGACTGTTAACCATTTCGAGAGCCATCCCATACCCGAAATGAAGACGTAACATCTATAAAATATCTTTACTATACGAGCAATTTCTTGGTTAAGATTTACTTCGACATAAAAACACACAGCTGAAGGCTTCACAAGAGCTGGCTTGTACCTACCGCCCTTTAATTGAATCAACTCGAAAGGAAGCAGAAAAACATAACCTTCCACGCAAACGAACCAGGCCACGCACAATGACGCCCATTAGGGCCATCATGTCGCTCCGAAAGCGCCCGGATCGGGTTCGATCCGCCCCCAGCAAAACCCCCAAAAACTCATCAGCAAATTTAATGAACCGAATCTAGAACCTCTAGGTCTGTCCGTCGAAAAGCACTTCGGGCTCGTATGCCAAATGATCCCAGCCAGACCTCGACACGGGGAGAGGGAAATTTAAAATTTTACCTTCGCGGAAACCCAGCCCCCTATGTCGATTGGGACAAAGGGAAAACCATGAAGCCACAGGGGCGGAGGCGCGTCATGCTAAACTTTTCTGTAAACTCATCCGACGATCGATCGATCCGTACGGAACTGGTCATTTAGCTTCATCGATTCAAAGTCATTTCGTTTGATTTGATCATTTCCAACGATTCGACGCGTGGAGAAGGGTGATCTCAGCAATGGGGAACCGAGAGGGAAAAAAAGTTGAGAAGAAAAACAACAGAACCATCCGGGGGTAACCGAAAACTGGGAAAGAATTGTTTCCGCCAGAATAAGCGATCAGCGTTCCCGGGAGGATTGGATTTGGGCAGGATTTTACGCTCTATCTAGGCCTTCTCCAGTTTACTGACCCGTCCGGAAGGGGCAATATCCTCTGCAACAAAGCAGTTAGATATCCTCTGCAACCTAGCTTAACCTACCAGTTTACCGAAAAATCCTGGGGCTTACTTTCGGTCTTTCTTTTGGTGAGATATGTTTTTGAACTAAATTCGATGTACATCATTTGATGCTCGTTTAGTTTTCAATACAATTCCACTGCACGCACAGTTTAGGTTATTTCTTCCATTTGCTACGAATTGAGCTCTACCACACAATACTCAATGCATTTGCTGCCAACATTTCAACTCCACAAATGTGGTCCATCCGAGACAGACAAGGTAAGGCGCTACCAAAGCACCCAGTGGAGTGAAGTTGCGCTCCTTGGCCATTGATCAACCTGATCGCCGCGTACCGAATATGAGCCGGCGTTGAAATCGCAATCCAACAAACCAACCTCCTACCATCGCGGCCCCCACGCTCGATCCATCGACGGCACATGCTGTACATGTTTCAAGTGCACCGGCTTCTCGCAAACCCGCTCGACTTCAGGTGAGAAGGGTTGCCGCGTCGAGTCACCCGAGTTCGAGCCTCGGGCCCGAGCGTGATTGATGTGAACGTTGAACGATCGCTGTGTGTGCTTTTGGAAAATTTTCGCTTTCGATTCGTAAAAACCTCCCCTGAGGCCAGTGGGCAACAACAACAACAACCACACACACACACACACGCCAGGCGAGCGGGTGTGCGAGAAACCGGTTCTGGGTCCACTGCAATTCTGCAGCATGGCCACTCCACCAGTGGACGCAAGGTGGCCACATCGAAGCACGGACGGAGAAACACATTTTGGGAAATAAAAAGCATCGTGAACACCGTGACCATAATCGTGAGAGGCCTCGTTGGTACGTGTGCGCGGTGGAGGTGGATTGTTGCAGGGGTGGGTCTAGAGAGGAGAAGGGCAACAACAAAAAAAACGGCACCGAAGAGAGTGAATACCCGTACGAATGATGATCATCGATGTTAACCTGTTCGGATGCGATTCGAACGGTGAAATTTCAGGGTTAATGATTTATGGTTTCTTCGCCGAGATCGAGGCACGATGGTTGCCTTTAATCTCTTGACCCTTGGTGCAGCAGTTCTAGGATTGGCCCTTGCCCGGGGGCCAATTGATTTCCGATCCAACGGGTTATCAATTTCCATTCCCGATTCGCTTTCCCGGGTGGGGAAAATCTCCACCTCGAGTCATTCCGAGCGCGGTGACTTCATGCGAGGAGGTTCGTCGCTTGCGGCCGCATTGCAGTCTTTCGTGCAGTCTCTGTCAGATACGACGCTAACAAAGTAATTTTCTCCGTTCAACGTACAACAAACAAAAAAGCCAACCAAGCAAAATGTTATCTCTTGTTTGCACCGGTGATGAATTGGAGCTCGTAACGTCGAAAGACAAAAAGACAACCGCGAAAAGCCAACCGGCGGGCCGTAGATGGCAGAAGTCAATTAAAATGTATGAGGTCCTTTCGTGCTGCAAAGCGCAGCGCATTCGTTTTTGCACATTTTTATTGTTGCCCGCCCCATCGTGGAGGCTGCCACCTCTAGCCAGTCCGTGTGCCGTGGGGTTGTTTCACTCGCTATTTGTTTTGCTGCCCCGCTAGCCGCTGCTACTACTACTACTACTACTAACGGCACCCGGCACCAGGCACCGCCATAAGGCAGTGGCGGAGTGGTTTTTGTTTTACCCGGTTGCCTTTCTTCCTCATCCTGCGAGGCACCACCATTGCCAAATGGGAAACGAGAAACTTTCTCCCGCGCGCGGCAGGTTTCGCCCGGGCTCGATCGATGCGATTTGCGAATACATATTTTTGACACGCTCGAAAGAATCCGATCCGCGGGCCCTCGCGGAAGGGTGGGTGGAGACGGTGGAGGGGGTGTGGAGAAAAACCAGTCCCCACACCACCGTCGATCAGTGAGGCCTATCAGGGCGGAAGCGGGATGTACACGGGCGTAGTTAGGACGTGTGGTAGGTGCCGTACCCATTACACTGACCAGCGGAGGATATCGCTATCGTTTTGGCTTACCCAACAGACTCTGACTGACCGCACCCGGCTAACTAACACGTAACGTGCGAAAAATACACTTTCAAAAGAGGAAGAAATGGTACACCATTATCGAAAGCCACTCCAAGTCGAGTTGCACGTGCACGTGCCAAAAGGAAGGAACCGAACCAATGAATCGGCTGCAGTACAAGGCACCAACCGTAAAATGACTCTCTTTTTTTTGCTCCAACAAACTACCGATGAAGGACATACTCGAGGGATGCGCATAAAAAATATGCGCTTCTCTTCATTACGTGAACTGCTAGGCAAGCGTCGTCTAACGGCTAGCTTGCGCCTCAATTGCAATGTTTACCAAACCGAATGGCTCGGTTTGCACAAACAAACAAGGTAACGTCAATTTTATGCCCCCAAAAAAAAGCCTCCCCTCTTAATTTCGCAACAAATCACTCAGATCAATCGCGCACACAGTGCAATAACGTTTAATTAAATCTTGCGGCTCATCCAAACACCCCATCCGAGCGCGGGGTGCAGGTTTAACTCGGGCTAATTCTTCCTCCTCGAATTCGTGATCGTCAATCGACGATTCTAAATGTGAAACCGATTCCCAGCAATCGATCGCCAGCGGTTCGCGGTTCACATTGGATCTCTCATTTGGCCACTTGCGCGTAAGCGATCGCCTCCAAAACCTTGTCGGAAATGTGTTTTGCCTTCGCGAGTGTTGCTTCCGACCCATGGACGGGTGGCGAGGACCCCCGGCAGATGGTAAAAACAAAAAAACAACAAGCCTTCTCCCCTCGAAATGACTTTGAAAGTGGCCATGTTGGGGCCAAGCATTGGAAAAGCAACGACCACCATGGCCATCGTTTGGCGCGTGTTTGTGGTACTCGCGTGTCCTTTCCGTGAGTTCCGTGGGTCTGCCCGACACGAAAGACACAACGGACAGTGTCGTGCAGACGGGTGCATGTGCAACGATGCGTTTGGAGAAATGCATCCCCTTCGGTGGCCCTTCTAGCGTTTCCACGCCAACTTTAACCATCGCTTGCACGAATGATACCTTGTTTGCTTTATCCGCCAATAAGTTACACCAACCTGGTACACACCTGTTAAAACCAAGCCTCAAACTCATCAACCCCTTTTGTCCTCCCAACACCCTCCGCCCACCAAAGTGGTCGAACAGAAGCGCTTTTCGATGACATCGAATTGAAGGAGGAAGAAAGAAAAGCCCTTTGCTGGGGTTGTTTTATTCCCTCTCTCTCTCTCTCTTTCTCTTTCCATCACACACACACACACAGTGTGTGTGACGAAACGTTGCAAACGGCGGCGCTAAATATGCGTGGGTGTTTGTTGATGCACCACCCCCACCCCCCCCCCCACCCATTCTTTTTTTCGCCCCCTCGAACACATGGTTCCACGGTTGTTTCCTTCATTACCTTTCCGTGCTGGTTCGTTTTTCCTTCGCGGTCGCCGCCGATTGATGATGAGCTTTCGTCTGTCGATTTTCTTTCTGCCCTCCCCCACTTGTTCAGCGCTCCGTCGGTCCAGTGACGAGCATGCTGCCAACGGGGATGCCTTTCGCTCTCTCACGCACGCCCAGCTGCACACTCGCCCGGCAGGCACGGATCGATCATTAATCCAATTAATTAGAAGCGTACACCTCGTAATGGGCGAGGCACGACTCTAGGGTCACCGCCGATTCGCCGGTTGTTTATTTTTCCTCACACTGCGCACTGTTGCACTCTCTCTCTCTCTCTCTGTCTTTTTGTGATTTGTTGGTTTTTTTTGTTGATGCTGCTTTTGTATGCTAGATTTGAAACTTTACACGAATCACCCCCCAAGGGGGTAAGTGAACCCGAGGCCGGCAGATGCTGGACAAAGCCACTTTTGCTCACGAAGGGCACAAAAGGCCTTCGTGCCTTTAAAAGGGAGTTTATTGCCAGCAGTACCGAGAAGTGAGGGACATAAACGCACCCCAAAATAAGGCTCCAACGGCTGGCGGCACCTTGCACAGGCGAATGCAGAACGCACCTGGAGCCGCAAAGTGGATGTACCGACGTCCAGCGTTATGAGCGAAGACGAGGACGACGATTCGTGGCTCTTTTCACTCGTTTTCTTTCGTTTTCTTTTCCTTTCTTTTTTTTGGTTTCTTTTTTCAACCACACACAAGCCACAAAAACGTACAAACGAACCACCCAAGGAAACGTTTTGGCGGTTGCCTTTTTGCACGAAAAATACTTCACTAGTCACGGTGCACTTTTCCCTTGCCAAGCTTCACCGAGTATCCATGCATTATTAATGCGCCACCGCACGGAAACGCACCTGCCACTATTTCCGCCCGGTAGTGTGCTTTGTTATCAGCAGGTGTTTTCGAAAATTCGCCCACAATCTATCGCCTTTTTTATCAATCCCTTTTTCTAGCGCACCGTCACGCCGGGGACACGAACGTGCTCGAATTTCACCGTTTATCTGTTTGCTTTTTGGTGTTTGGATCGTCGTTGCACTTTGCTGCTGCACCACCTTCAATCGGTATGGTTGACTAAAAAACACAACATTCAACCGAAGCCACCGACACTGAAACTGCTCGAGAGCTCTCACGTCTACTCGCGATCGCGAACCGGTTCGAACTAACTCTTTACCGCACGCTGGAAGAGTTGCGTTCGCCGTGTGCTCTTCGAACCAAACGAGGAGAGTCACGCAATGGGCGCGCGATCGTGCCGCCAACCGATCCCGAGAGCTTTTTCTGAGAGCTTAATCCTGGAGCATAAGCACGCTCTTTTTCTCTCGCACACTCACCGGTGCTTTTGGTGTTATTTCACTTCCCATCGTGCACTTTTCACCGACGCGCCCGAAAAAAAAAACGGTTGAAACATGAAAATTAATTACGGAAAACCGCGTGCGGTGGCCACAAAACGGTGCAGCAGTATTTAAAAATTGCACGCAGTATTGCACGGACAAAAATTCAACCTTCAACGAACGAATCCTCGAGGTTGCACTCGGTTGGGGTATGCCGCAATGGCGCGTAGCGTACGGACCCACCAACCCCCAGTACGAGGTGGATAGAGCCTACACCACCAGAAGAATACAAAGTAGTGTGTGCAGAACGCACAACGCGTCCCAGAGTAATAATGCTCCCCGGACGGGCGAACATTCTTGCATGTTCTGTGGCATGCGTGAGAAACTCCCGAAAGGATTGGCCGGCCTTAATTGGTGCTAATATCCAGCGATCACGAGAATACCGGTGACATGCAAGAATGCGTGCCATTTTGGTGGCGTCAACGCTCGTAAAGGTACTTTGGGAAATGAAGCGGCATGTTTCAGCGCAAATAAACCCCCAATAAACTACTCCGGCGATAGTGTACGGAGAGATTACTGTTTTTGTGTTGTAATTAAGTGAGAATTGGCACCGCTATTATTTCTTGCACATTTAACGGCGCCAATATTCACGCGGGTTCTGCTAACGGTCGATTCATCCGGAATTGATTCGAGAGTTCCCTACTTTTTACGCACAATTCTTCTCCCGCTAGCAATTCATTTCAATCGCCTGCTCGCTCAGACTCCCTAAGGGCATTAGAAACCCTTCACAGAACGCTCCAAGACACGCGAAGGTTTTATCAGACCGCAGCATAGCAAAACGCACCACGCCGTTATGGGCGACATAATTACCCGCGTACGCAACCGATTAATAACCGAGTGTTTATGCACCGCTCATGCGTCCACGGTGCCAGCAAAATGAGATGCAGCAGTGTGTTGGATTGGAAATTGGGAAGCCACACGGCTAGCCAACCGGTTTCACCCACCCGGCGTGCTGCAATGATGCAAAGAAAACTGCGCCATAAATTTGCCCATTTCACGTACGATAATGTGCGCCTGCAGGGCAGTGTAAGGAGCGAGGCTAATGAGAAAATAATTAATTACCTTTTGAGCCCGCGAATGACGCATACGGCACGCATTGCCCACCAGCGTCCTGGCGTTGGTTGGCGCGGTAACCTAAGACATAAGCAACCTCATCCAATCACTCACGTGGGACAGAGAAATAAGCTCCGTTTTCATTACACTCCGGTTTCGGTAGGAAACGATTGGGCTGATTACACGCACAGCTGCCGCGCGTAAGTGCAGGGAAATATGACAACTTTTCACCTGATCCGTGGCCCGTTCAATCCGAGGCATAATCACACCCGCTAGTGGTAAGGAAGTCGCACGCGCCCGTCGAAACGGAAACTACCTGAGCTTTGACGGACAGATGGGCAGTTGATGAAGCACGATCACCGTTCCTGTTCCACGACCGGCACAAAGTGTAATTTCAATTTGTGGCAAATTACATAATTTTCTCGTGCTCGAACGCATGATCACTCCCTAGCAGAGCCTGCCGATCGACTAGTGTTGGATCAAACGCACAAACAGAACGCAACTGTAAAAACGGTAAAGTTTGGCTGCATTTACGTAGCCTACATGGCGGCGGGAAGAACAAAGTGAAATGCATGTTTTCCACGAGCGGTTATCGGGCTCTTTTTCAAAGGCACACAGGGCAAACACACTCATCCCTCGTGTGCGCAGAAGAATGATTCAATGGAGCAGCCGGCAAGTTACATGATGATAGAGAGGTAATATTTCACGTACCGGCATTCGATCACCGGCTAAAGAAAATGCCCACAGCAGCCCTCAGGCGTACGCTTGAGAGAACTGTGTGAAGAAAATGCCGACGCATCTGCTCCGCGTGCCGGTGTCGGAATTTGACAGCAGCGTGAGGCACCGCGAACTATCCCACCGGTTGGCCCTTTGGCGGATCACATCAGCCCCCATTCTATTGGGTCGCGATTAAATCACTGCCGCGCGGTCGCGATTACGCCATCGCGTTCCCAGCGCAAGCCATTTCACCCGGCGCATTGACAGATTTTCACACACACACACACACACGTCACATGATCGGTAACGGAGCAAGGGGGTGGTTTGTTTTTAATCGGCATGCGCTTAACCCCCCTGCGGTCCGATGCAAATGCAGGTCCTCACCCACGGTTTGCCATCGATCGTGGTTGGTCGGTTTTTTTCTAATATCTGATCTCTTTTACGGGCCGATCGCGACTTCCTTCCCACGTGTGCAATACGGAGCCGACGCGTGCCCTCAACAAACCCGGTGGCATAATCCACCCTCTCGTGGGGTGGTAGGTGGAGCGAAAATAGGGAGTGGAAGCTCTCTTTTTTTTTCTCTCCTATTGAGTCGCTTTTCTACAACGCACATAACGTGCGCGTGTGTGTTGGGGGATTGTTTTTATGACATGATCTTTTGTCTTTCAATCAAACGTTAGAGAACACAATCATTCCCAACCGGTGTGGGGCTTGAAGCCAACGCAATACGTCGCCATTTTGGACTTCCAGAATGCATTACTTAACCGATCGCAACCGAAGGGCCCCTAGCCTGGTGAACGATGATGAAATGGAACTGGGAGAAAGGTCTTTCGACGCTTTCGACCACTTTCATCACGCATCGGCCCAGGATCTCATCGATCTGAACCGTGTTGCAGAAGTCGCCTGACAACCTGTCGTTGTCCCAGCAAGAGAGAGAGAGAGAGTGGACGAGAGAACGAGAGAGCACGCACTTTCAATCGTTTGCCGGGTGAGAAATGCCAACAAAATATGCACGGAAAAGTGCAGAAAGACGTGAACCGGAGACACGCGTCGTTTTGCAATGCGAAAGTCGCCAGCAACCATCCAGGGAAGCGGTGTGCAGTGATAAATTATATCATTTCGAATTCCGATTTCGATTTCGTTCGGGTTCGGTGAACCGTTCGTCACAAACGCATCCCGGTGGAATCTTCGTCTCTCCGTCTCAGGATCCAGCAAGCCCCCATGAGGCGGGGGAACACATTTTCTCGATTGCTTTTTGCATAGTTAATGTTCATGACCGCCACCAGGCAGGGACAATGCCAACGATCAGGTATGCCGAGCTCGTAAAGGTACGCCAGCCGCATCGGGGACGATTGTAAGATGAAACTCCAGCAACTATTAAAAGCGACAAAAACGGACAGGTTTCGATCGTGCACCAGCGGCGAAGGTGGTTGGGTTCGATTTAATGGTTCCACTATTTTTTTTTTTCCAAAGGCTTTTTGACTTCTCAAGCTCGTTTTGGGCCCCGAGAGTTGATAAAACGGAATTTCTAATCCATTTGCATACCTCGCAGGCGTGCGCGGAGCTCATTATCGCCTGTGTCACCCCATTACTGACGGCCACAGATTGATGAGGCCGGACCATCGATCGCGACCGTAGCCCGATTCGCACGGCATCTCGAAAACCGCACTCCCCACACGAGAGTTGGAGAAATAAAGGGAAAAGAAGCAAATCCCAAATGCGCGTGCTATTCAAATTTTACTACTTTCACACCGATGCGCTCGCGGACAGGTTTTTCCTGTGGAATCATAGTGAGTGAGAGAGCGAGATGCCATCAAAGCACCCTTTTTTTATTCACCACCTTGCAAATCGACATATCTAAGAGTAGCCTGAAAAAAGGCTCTCGGTGGCACATTGGGTGAAAAAAAAAAGCGTCGCCAGCCATTCGTGCCACGACTGGTGGCATAATTGAGCGTGTCTTCCCATCAGTACCGTCATTTAACGAGCCTCCACACCATCGACCCCAATGGCGCAGGCGACACAGAACGACCAAACCGCCGGCCAGGGACAGATGACGAGTCATTTCGCATTAGTGTCAAACACCCAACGGGCGAAACGGGACCCCGAAGGGCGAAACCTAATGAAGCCGTCGATAAGGTAGCGCCGGATTTTATGCTCTCCAGTGCCAGTTCTCTGTTGCCAGACCACAATTGGTGGCACACGGCAACTCTCGTGAGGCATCCCGGAGAAAGTGTCATCACTGGAGGTTCACGTTATCGGCAGATGACTCTTTCAATTGTACGCTGAGTCCGAGATTGGGCGAGAAAAAAAGCGCCACCCCTTAACGATCCGTTGTTGGTTGCTTTTGTTTACACCGGCACTTATGAACTACCCGTACGAAGGGCCAAAGGGCCAAATACACCAACACGCCACGGTAAGTAAAACCCGCATACGCAAACGAAAGCGAAACCATCAACGCACCCACCGAAGGGCGTGGGATGGAAGTATCGCCAAGAAATTATCATCACCAAGTGGACCAGGGGAATAATGCACCCTACGGTTTCGCCCTTCAGGCGGGCCTTACGGCTCTTCGAAGAAAGCGGAAGAAAGCCCACCACGATGTGCATCATCCGCTTGGCAAGTGTGTCCCAAAAGCTAGAGCCACTGCAGGAAAGTGTTGCGAAAGAAGGGCCTCATCGAAGGGCCCGATGGACTTTCGATTCCCAAATGCCGAGCGCTTCCCTCGATCGTTCACTTTTTCATAATCGTATCATATTTCACCGGAGATTAAACAACACCAGCGGCCGATCGACGGAATCGCCCGTCGGGGGTGGATAGAGACCGTTGATCGTCACCGGAAGGAAGTTGCATCGTGCTGAGTGTAGGGTGAACAACTCCACCCGTAGGCTGGAAGGTAGAGCAGCAGTAGGAGGATCGCTCAATTAAGTTGACCAAACGATCGTGACGAATCGGTAAATTGCGGGTTCGAATCGCGTCTCCACGTGCGATTGGCGACAGGCCATTGATCGGGTGATTCGAAGATCGTGGTGGGCTTGGTTTCTCCTGGACCAAGCTCCAGTTTGAGAGGACGTTAAGTAAATGTCAGCCTCGAGAAGAAAGCCACAGACCACCCAGAGCCAGTAGAGACGCAATGATCGTTTCGGTGGCGTATGATCCAATGATGACGAGAAATGGGAGCTCTGGCGCTTTCTAACGTCATACGTTAGGGTTGAGTAAACGCACACACACGCAACTCCGAATGACGCCCCATTACAAAACGCATGAGCGAAGAAAGGCACAGGAAATAATAAAGCTCTCTGCACTTGCATCAAATGGATCGCGCTTGATCGCGAGATGGCATGCTGTCGTATCTCACGCGTTCGTCACATCTTCCGGTCAGCTCCGATTAGCGTAATCGCATCGCAGTGTAGAATCTCGGCCAGTTCTTCGACCGTGATTACCTCTAACAACCGGATCCTCATCACCGGACCGCAAGCGCAATCGTGACATACCGGAATTCCGCGGGTGATGTCGCGCGAACGTCTGAGAACTCGCATTAAGCCATCATCTTCCGATCGGTTCATCCAGCGAACCGTTAGCGGTGGTTTTTCTTGTTTTTTTTTTCGACGCGATCGTGTGCGTTTTGTGAATCGGAGAGATCACTCGCCTTGCGAGCATTCCACGCCTACGTGGACGAGTTGCCCTAAGGAAATGATGTACCGTTTTGGTGCGAAATCGTGACGGAGACGCATGGACTGGGAGCTGACACGCGGACAATTTGAGTGTTGCAAACGCACTATTCGTGCTCTGCATGATGCGACCATGAAAGCTTCCCGTTGATGGTTGCCTCCCAGTTCCTCGGGACCGGCAGTGCCGCTAGTCTAAACGGTCAGTTGAAGTCACTCACCTCGTGCGATTGCTGAGCGGAATTTTTAGCAGCTTTTCTCTCCTTGCGACAACCACCACCGGTACCGGCTCCTGGGGCAGCCAGCGCAGTTTGGAGCTCCTTCTTCAACTGCGCTATGCTGCGATCCTTCGATTTCAGCTCCTCCAGCTGCGCTCGATGGGAACGGAAACGAGAGAACGCAAAAGGTACGGGTAAGAATTTGGTGATTTGGGTCAACCGTTTCTAACGACCGGCAAGCGATTTGTTCTTTCCCGGCCGGTTGCCAAACGATGTACGGTTGTTGTTTTATTTATGCTTTTTCTTGCTTTTCCTTACTTGAGGCTGCTATGCTTCGGACGATCGGAGTGATGTTCCCAGACTCCAGACGACTGACCAAGTTTCCGTGGCGATCAAAAAACTATTTTAATTAGACCATCTATCCCGGCAGTCCGTCAGCATTTACTGTAAGACGCCATTGTCAAGCTGCGGATGGATTGCTTCAGAGCTTTGGTGAAGCATCGTTTGCGCCAATTCACAAGGCGTGTAGCAATGCAACAACTTTGATTTGTTCCTTTTATTTTTTTGGTAGATCAGCTCATGAGAGTCAAGGGAATTAATTTTGCTACACAAGCTTTGCAATACTCTACGAATGTTCGCTGGTTGGTAGAGGTAATTTGACCGATTCATCAGTGTTTTATCTCCTGTTTTGTTCTGCATGAATGCATCAAATTAGTTTTGACTTATAAACCTTACACGTCGAAACCCAAAAACATTTAATGACCATACCAAACGAAAAGCGAAGCTGCAATTTACTCCCCGTGATTCATCCGCACTCCGGTTCATTTAGAATCGAAAGTGCGGCCCGAGAAGGTCTGCAGCGAGACTCCATCCAGACGTTCTACCTAAAATGCCTGGGAACGCCCCGAGGGTCCATCGTTTTGTTGCGCACCCTGACGATAGGATTCATTCAAGCGTCTGTAAACAGTGAACGAACGGCGAGCCACGAAAAGTCGAAATTTCGCACTTCCCTCCAGGCAGGATTGCATTATCCTCCCGACCAGCCACCACCTCGGGCGGATGCTGCCCCAAACCGGTGCAACGAAACCGAACATTAAGCCTGGCAGCGTGCACTACTGGGGCCAGCGCATGAATGGGGGCACATAATTTGATTGAGAAGCCGTCCCCGGTTTGGCGAAATTGTTGTGTGGCCCCGGGGCGTTCCCGGCGGAATTCGGATGGTCGGAAAATTGCCCACCACTGAGCCAATTACCGATAAGCCCGCGCGGAACCGATAACCGCATCGTCGAGCAGGGCTTTCTCACGCAGCCGGGATCGGTGCTATTTCCGATCGTCCACACGGAAGACCGCACCCTCGCTTTGGGGCAAAAGCACCAGCGCTCAAAGGCTCCTGGTGGCCGTCGTTTGGGGCACGATTTTCGGGTGGCCTTAATGGCAGCACGGCATGAAATGGCGACTGGCAGACAAACGGACGAGAGCAAAAACAACAAAAAAACCGCCAGCACAACAGCTTCGTCCTAAGCGGATTGAGGATCGCGCACGGAATCTGCATAAGCAATACGGCGATATAGCTCGAGTCCGGGATGAAACTGCGCCATCGTCAAGGTGGTACCATACAATAACAACAAAAAAAGAAGAAGTAAACTGCGATCAAGCCCAAGCCGCGAGGAGAAACAAATGTTTTACGATCGTTAGCTTAAGATATCTCGCGCGGCTCGGGCGTTGTGTTTTGCTTCGTTCGTTCGGCGTTCATGACTCATCCGTTGATATTTCGAGGGTTTGACCCTAACCGGGTTGCACGTCGGCGTAAGAAAGGGTTTTACCATCAGCCACCCGCGGCGGGTGAAGCCTTGAGATGCTGCTTCGTGGAATATTTCGTGGAACTGACGGACAAAAACCCCTCGGAAAGGTTCCTTCCATGGAAGGAGCAGCAAAAACAAAATGCTAAAAAAATATAACAATGTCATACAGGCGCTCTCTTATTAATATTCTGCCAATGTCCGAAGATTTATCTGATCGTCCCTATCGCTGGCTTTTTTGTACGAAACAGAGCGTGATCTAACCGCATCTAAGTCAATGCCAATAGTTTCCCCGAAGCACGCGTTTGCCTTTCTTTTTTGTAGTTCAACATCCGTGTTTCATATTTCATAATTTAGCTACACCATCTCGGCGACCCTCTGGCACGTTTAGAACTTACCAATCGCTGGATTTCGTTTCTGGCGGACTTGGAGAGTTGAGTCAATCGTAGTTCATGCAGATCCCGCTGTACGCGTATATCGGAAGCTTTCCGCCGTTCAGCCTCGGAGGAAATCTGTGGAAACGAGACGAAATCGAGCATGGTGAGAATGGCGCTAACGCTTGCAGAAGTACAACCTCTTCGAGCTTCGCATCCCCAACCCTTTCCACACGGGTGCGATGATCGATTCGAATCGAGAGTGAAAACAATGCACAATGCACACGGCCGGCATTCCGAAACGGTAACAAACTGGCTGGAATTTGCATAACACGGAAACGAACACGGGCCGATCCGCCGACGTGCGGTTTCCTTCCATTCTTCGGCCGCTAGAAAACGCAGCTACTCATAAAATGGGCGCCAGCGCCGGAAAGCGAAACGCCCTCGCTCAGGCACCGGTTTCAGGCAAGGTTTGCACGGATTGCTCCAGAATACTTTCCCGGGCTTTTTCGATGGCTAGGGCCGCATAATCGCACCATAAGTCAACCAGCTCGGTATGGGTAAAAGGCAACACACGGTGCATTGAACGAGGGAGCCAGCGCTACCGTAGATCTCGTTACCGATCGGATTGACTAATTATGACGCTGATTTATACTCTCCGGGCACTTAATGCGGCTCCAGCTCGTTCCGCAGTGAAAGGAACGGTACGGAAAAGCCCAGCCAGAATGTGCTTTTGTGAGCTGGTGTTCCTTCTGGAGTATTTCAGGCAGTTAAACCCAGCATCCCTAGCCTGCCGTAGATGCCCTTTGAACATACACAATTAGCTTCGCTACAGTGTAACCTTCCAGTCGCAACAATATGACGTGACATTCGATCAACTACCGACCGTCAACTCGATCCGGTGATAAAAAGCCCGTTCAAAATCATTTTCTTTCAATTAAAATGTCATCAAATCCTTCGCGGTGTCAGTTTATCGTCGCGCAATCAAGCGCCGAACAAACCCCCGAACAGAAGAATCCTCTCAGACGGTGCGCGTTCAAGATCGCGACACCTCGGGTGGTACAATAAATACGGCCCAACACGATCGCATATATGGCACGCGGGCGCACGTGCCATGTAACAGCTGCCAGACGCCAGGACGAATCGTCAACCCGTCGAAGGACGACCGTTGTACGCCACCTCGGCTTGGATAATAATTGTTCGCGCATCATTAAGCCGATACCGATGGGGCTCTCGCTGGACGAAGTTGCAAAGCGATGGTGGACATGCGCCCCATCCTGCCACTCGAACTCACCTCAATCGGGTGAAGGTTCCAGGCCGCACGAAGGTCGCTGCCAAAACGCAATTAATCGCGCAGATTTGCATGCAAGCCCGCTTCGGTAAGGGTTGTGTGTGTGTGTGATAAATGCGACACTGCCTAGTTCTCCTTCTCCCCCGGCGTCCTTTACTGCGATCCCGGACCCGGCGAAGGGACCTTCCATAAATCGGCATTATTTATGCAACGCAATAAATAAAAACCCTGGTGAGCGTTTTTTTTTGTCCCGAACCATTGAAAGGGAAATGGTTTCGAGCTTTCTACGGCGCGAAGATGATGCCTTTTTAGGGGTTTGCCCCACCAAGAAGCGTGGGGTGTTGAGCGAAGAGAACAGAAGGAGGAAAAAAAGCGCGCACTCCATCGCCCGGGAATGACAATCAAATCAATTTATTTCCTTTTCGGGACGGTGGTTTACTTTCGCACACACCGCCTTCCTACTCTCCCGATCACCTGGTCCTTCGATCGGTGGCCGTTTCGTAATCGAAAAATCACGCATTCAGCATTCCGTTGACCGGCTGACGGACACCGATGGGAGATGATGAAGATATTGCCAGCCGCGGTTGATTGCTATCTTACGCGACAATGTCACAGCGCAATGGACGCCCTCGGACGCCCCGGCCGGATGGCGATCGATCGTTTAATCCCTATTTTGCCAAAGTCGAATCGCCCCAACGACAATCGATCGGTAGCTGGCGATCAATGGCAGTACGGCGTGCTTATGTGCATAGTTATGGTGATCGGACGCGTTGACATTGGCAGGCCATTCAGCTCGGCAGGAAGGAACGGACGAGATCGGTGGCTCGGGCCACGAGGCGAGCCCAGCCGTGACATTTTGGGTAACGAAATGTAGCCTGCAAACTGAACGTCACGTCCGTTTTGGCAACAAATTAATCAGCAATAATTGCAAACGGAACATTGTTGTCCGAAAGCAGAAACCGCACGCGTAACCGCACACGGCAATGCGGAGATAATGGCTTTTTCGAGGAGTCTTTCGAATATTGTGGGCTACATCTGATACATTGTTAGCAGATAATTATCTCGAGCCAAGCTAATTCATAGTTTAAGCTGCACGCATTAAGAAACAACTCGGTTATCTAAATAATCCAGGCGGAATCTTCAAAAATGCAATAACGGCTGAATTCAGCACGCAGCCATTTCGAACCATCTGCCATGACGCAGCCATCTTGCACGCAAGTCGTAAACGCGCACGCACTATTGCACTCAACGTGCTCCCATCGTCTGCGGAAAACTTTCCCATGGGACTGTGTCTCGTTCTCGCTTTCCACTTACTTGATATTTCTCCTCTAAGAACCTGTTCGTTTCCCGCAGGGCAGAAATCTCCTGATTCAGCTTCAGAACTTCCAGACAGCACTGTTGCTGATGTTGCTGGTGTTGAGCGCGTGACTCCGTCCCCCAGCCGGTCTGGGGGTTATCCTGTTCCGTCGATCCGCGGTTGGGCCGCTTGGCCGACGTAACGCCACCCGGGGCTCCCGTACTCGGGCATTGCACCCCGCCGTGACGCTTCTGGTGCTGCAGAGCTTCCTGCAGTTTCTTACATTCGGATTTTGTCTTTCGCAGGTCGGACTCGTTCTGGGCCCTGCAGGGACACGTAAAAAGCACGCGGTGAAATGAAATGCAACTCAACACAACTACGATGTCGCCCACGACTTACCGTAACACTCTGACGGCGTTCCGCTCCGCAGCTAAGCTGCTCCGAAGTTCGCTCAGCTCCAGGCGCATCTGTTCGTTCTGCGCCAACAGCTTCTGGACGGTGTGCGCGGTCTGGGCCTCCGTCACCTGGTGCTTTTTGCCCTTCGATTGCGCCGTGGCCCGATGCTGGCCCTGTGCCGGTGGCACTTGTGGCTGCATCGTCCGCACGTCCGGTTTCGGTGGAATCGGTGGCTTATTTCGAACGATCACTTTCTCGCCGTGCAACAACCCTAAGGATGTTGTCGGTTCATCTGCATTTAAGCCCGTTGATGCGAGTTGCTCCTGGTGGTTTCTAACGTCCAGCTTTAGTCTCTTCCCGTTGGCTTTGGAAAGATTACCCAGCGCCTCGGAAGAAGGTGTGGATTGGACTGTTGCAACGACCTTCGCTCCTGAAGATTCCACTACAGCCTGGTCATTGGAGCTTATTTTCCCGGACACTTTCTTGCGTTTCAAACTCACATTCGTTTCCTTGAGGTTTACCATTTCGTTCTTTGTCACTTCAATCTCCGAAAGCGGCTCATTCTGTTCGATCGACTCCACCGAAACGGACGCTTCTGCGGGATGCTCTTCAATATTCGCCATCGTTATTGCTTTTTCACTGCGGATTATTGTACCCGTTCTGTCCTATTGCTGCTTCGATTGCGCGCGTAGGCGCCGCTGATGCGCTTGCTGATGCGTATGCTGGTGCTCTTCACTTAGGCAAAACATTTAAATTTTAATTTTAACACTAACCCTTCCGCGCCCTTTCGTATCCTCAGGGATACCTTCAGTTGTAAACCGTCTGTGCGAATGTTCGGGCTACCTTTGCGCACACTTCTTCACAATGATTGCCGGTACCTTTGACCCGGTTTTGCGCGTTCGTTTATTTTCCTCTGTGGTGTTAGCGTTTGGGTGTATACCACCTGGGAACTTCCTGCTTCAGGGCACTGTTCCGGTCGAATTTGAATCCCCACTCGCACTAGGGGTGTGTGCTGTTTAGCGTCGTGTTGGGCGTAAATCGATCCAATTTCTCACTCCGGCAGGGTGTGGCTTGAAGTAATCTAGCGACGAAAGAATGGAAAACAGACAGAGATGCAACATTACTGAACACATCATCACCATCATTATCATTGCCATGCATGGAAAAATATCGTTATCATGCTGAGGTTGCAAAGAAGTGTGGCGCTTGCGTGAAATATTACGCTTCGTAAACATCGTTAGCCTTAGACAGGTCAATGGAAATGGTCGAACTATTCGTTTTTAGTAGGTCCCGTTAAATAAGTGAAAATTTAAAAAATATATCGATCAGGTTCTTCATAATTTTCCAATGTGCAATCAGAGCACAACCGTGCGATTCGTCTAAATATGTCTGAATGTACAAATCCCTAACCGCCAATTCCTCGCCTTATCGCCTCCGGAATACCGTGTGTTATAAATTTCGGACATGATGTCATGTGGACATGAACACCGTGGTGAGCTGCCACGGCAGGATTTGTGAAAACTAGGTGCGGTTTCCCGAGCCGACGTCCAGAAGCGTGGTCGACACCAGCCCCATGATGGGGATTTGCATGATGTCAACCGTACGAGCAGCCCCAAAATAAAAAGGGACCACATCCTCGTAAGGTCGCCGTGGCATTAATATTACTCGCGCTACCGATCCAGTTGAATGCGAGTGACGAATGTGTAGATTTGCGTCACTGAGAGACACGTCCCACGTGTGGGAAGAAACCTGATCTACATGGGACATACATATGCTTTTAGGAAATAAATCGAAGTTACATCGCTCAATCAACCTTACGTAGGACGACTCAAAATTCAACACTTTAACCCCCATGTTGCGGGTATACTCAGGGCATAAATTATCACGCACGCACATCGTGAGCTGTTAATGCTATCCGATTTCATTTATCCAGAACCGCGGGTGAGGATCCCGCCTTAAGCCAACTCCGTGAACGTGTTTTCCCCGTGGGTGTCAGAGATGAATCGATTGTTTAGGTTATTATGCCACTTTTTACAAGAGCAATCCGGCCAAAGCACCGCCATCGATTGGGCCCATCGATCCGCTTGCACCCTTGCGGCGTGAAGTGTTTTCAAACTAATCTCCTCGAGCAGCACACTTCCGCCGAACGGCAGACAACGCCCCAGACGCACGGAAAATGCTGACCCGTTTTTCATGTCGCACTTTCCCTCCCTAGCAGCCGGCATGTTGCGCTGCGTGCGTTTGAGTTGCTGATGAGCGGCAACCGGGAAGAAGCTTGACCGCACATTGGCATCGTCGTCGGCTTGACACTGAGCTCGAGAGATGGCGGAAAAAAAATCTAAAAAGAACCTCCCGCCAGTTGCGGATCGAGGATCGGACACCGGGACCGATATTTATAGCCACATGGGGAGGGCCGCGTGATTCGGCAGCTGCGTTGGATTTTCCCCGTCGGTTTACATTCCGTTGGCACGTCCTGCGGCCGGGTGGATCGGACAAGGAACCATGGGGGGAAAGCAAATCAAACCGATTTGATTGAATTTTCCCATTGACACGCACGCACAGCGCGTACCAAACTCCGAAAGAGCTCCGTTCTTTGTGCTCCGAAAATGGTGCTAAAGAAATGATACCACGTTTAGCTGACCTCATTTGATGCCACTTAAGGCGCTTCGATGCACGCATAGTTTTTTTTCTACAGCTACTAAGCACTCTTTTTCCGTTCAGACACCGAATAGATTCAGCGGGAATGTTTACCAACCGATAAGCGAGCGGCAAATGAAAAATGCGTAAAACACTTTTTCTCCCCCAGGTGGAACGCTGAAGCTCTGTTAGATTCATATCCCTACAACCCAGGTGCAGTGTGTACATTTCACGCGCGTTATCAAATCCCACAATAGTAACGCAATCTATAACGAGGAAAAGCTTGATAAAAAACAATCAACAGCATCCGCCGGCTTTCCGTTTAAGGCGTGGGATGCTATCTGAGGGTAAATATTCAACTATTTGCCACATATTATCTTGTACGGCATACCACAAAGGTTATAGAAAAAATGCTCTTCCCGATCTCTCCAAAGAATGCAAGCCCCAGATGGGTTACAACAACCAACGATATTCTCTAAGGCATATTTACACCCTCGCGTATTGGGTGATATTTTTCCAACCCTCGTGCGGCGACTCGCAAACGCACACGTCAATGGTTGCTGTTTTTTTTATTCCTTGCCTACCCCTAAGCGATCTGATATTTTTGGATCTGCCTGCTTGGATCTCGCGGACAGCAACGCGCTTCTGCGGCTGCACTTTCTCGACATGACGAAGTATTTGTGGATATTATCCCGACTGACGGCCTACTACTGGCGACTGTGGGTGTATGTATTTGCGCGTCGCAATTCAAACGGAATGGAAGCTGTCGTACTTCCAGTGCGAGTAATCTGCAACATAGGGTAGCTTTTTCCCCCCTCAAATAGATGACGCATCTTCCTATTTTAGAAGAGTGATTGTAGATGCGATTAAAACTGCCGTTCGAATGGTTTGTTTTATTTTGTTGGATTGTTGCGAAATCCCGTCGACAACCGCACCGGCACTTCGTTTATTAATTTACCGTCCAATTATGCAACGCAAACAAGCATCTCAAGGAGGCATGCTTGATTGCGTAGAATGGAAAAATGCGCGGAATTTCGTAAGAAAAAACACATAAAACCATCATCCAAACAGCCTTTCCCAAGCCAGCTTCTCGGGATATCATAAAACCCGCGGCTAACATGCCCTAACAAGAACAGAGCTGTAAATAATCTCGCCCCCGAGACAATGCATCATTGCGCCATTCGGGCGCGTTGACGAGCCGTCGCAGGCAGTCACAGCATAGAGCTTGACCTCAGAACCATTGCGTCCATTACGCGCATCAAAACCTGCCCCGTCCGATTGTCGCTGATCGCGCGGTGCATTATTGCGGAATTTAAATTAATTGACCGTCCTGCCATGACGGATGGTGTCGACCTGCCGCAGCAGCATTATCGGAGTGGACTAGAATTTCACACAACGACCAACATCTACAAGCGACCTCACCCAGCGGTACGACATTCAGAACGGAAGTCTGCCGGCTGTTTGTTTCGGGGAGTCGTTTCGAAGACACCGAGACGATAGATCAATCATGCTGTTCTGGTGGTGTAAGCCGATCCGATTTGGCGCCAACCAACCACTGCCGGCTGGGTGGATATTTTCTCCAAATTTAGAACAACCAACTGCGGCGAACAGGCTGGATGAAGCAGCTGACTATCTCTACCCTAACAAGTGACGGCATTAGGGCCATGATCGTGCAGCATCGTGACCGTGGCGTCTTCCACACCATCGCGCACGTCTGACGTAATCTGGTTCTACATTCTACGGATGGCGATCTGCGCCATCACAGGTCGCAGTCTGGGACGCGTGGAGGAGTTGAACTGTCAATCGTTCGCCCGTTTGCAATTTGCCATAAGCGCTGCTATTTGCCCACTTGTACCCCGAGCGGGGTCAGCCCAAAGAGGGTCCACTTTAACGTGCCTGCGACGCGTGCCTGTGTATACGCGTGTGTTTTGGTCCAACCAATTTGTACTCCCTCGGCTACCGAAAGGATAGCTGTCGCCGCCTTTGGATCTAGCTGAGGAAAGTTCGGTAATGCTGGCCAAACACGGGTGAACAAATCGAAAAGCAACGTTCCCTCTTGATCAGATTGTGTGTCGGTGATCCGTGTAACAGTTCTCCCATCGATATAGTAGCGCAGTACATCTCCCTTTCGGCTTTGAGAGGCGTGAAAAAATACAGTCGTGGGAGTATAACTAGTCAGAAAAGACGCGATACAATCCACGGTCATGTACCGGAGGACGGGTGCTCTCCGAAAAAGGGAACCCAAGCCAAAACGGGAGGAGATGAATCTGTCGCGGGGGCACCTCGGTCCTATTGTGTCGCTTCGATATGACCTAATCAGAGTGAGGTTAAGTTTGTGCGGTACACCCTTCTTCCACTCGATTCAGAGAGGGCTTCTGGTCATCTGGTTTTGGCGCATTTATATGTTTTTTGTCATTCGACAGGAAATACGCTCATCATTCTGGGGGTATATTTTATCAAAATTCAATGCATTGGAATGTCTTTATAAGCCACCCGAGATGCATCTGGGTTGAACTACTTGATCACATGAAACAAATATCTTTTCGAATGTCACACTTATGAGGCTAATGAGTACATCTTCATCACCAACCCATGGTGATTGGCTATCGGCCAGACCCCTTGGCATGCCGTGGTGTTCTCAGAGATGTGGAGGAGTGTAACAGACACACCAAAGCAACAACATAAATACCTATTTACACTTCACAATCGGTCAACGACGGATCCAAATGCGTTCGCACGTCGGCACAATATGGGGCCCTGGGGTGGATTTTAATTATTTTTACAACACCAACCTCCAACACTTTCCTTGGCCCGTGTGCCACCCACCGTGAGCAACAACACCGGGTGCTCGTTCTCACTTCGGATTCGGTCACTTCACGCTCGCACGCACGCACGCACAGTGGCGATTCTATAGTTATGTTTGTTTTTTTTCTGTCTTTTCTTGATGCGCCCACTTTTAGCTAATGGCGTAATTTTTTAATGTTTTGCACGCACAAGAACAACACGAGTAATCGCACTCTTTTGCAGAAATTTTGGGATTTGAAGACGTTGAGTAAAATAACAGTGCACACAAGAGATGCTTTAAATTTATTTGCTCACGGCGCTTCTGCCGCAGAGAGTCTCGAGTGTTCGAATTTCGCAGCAGTACTTTATAAAACGTAAAACAATCGGATCGAAATGTGTTCGTCGCTATCACTAATTTATTTCCGTTCGCAAAACATGAGGTCGAAAATAAACGTAATAATTTTGTTGCCTGTTTCGTATGGCTCATTCGATGCTGGAACGAATGATTAGCTTTAACTCGTTGAATCCGTGCGATTCTCGTTGGCGCGCGGGTATTTGCACCAATTTGTCCGTTATGATTCACTTTTCAAATGATTCACCTGGCCGGGCGGGTTACTGTTCGTTTCGTTTGAATTATTCGAAGATAACACACAAATAGTTCGGGCTCTTCCGCATCAACCCGGGCGATAGGTAGCTTTTCGTAGTTCGTTTGTTGTGTTTATAAGGTTACTGATTGGATTTGTCTTAGCTTTCTTGTTGTTTTCCGTTCAGACTTTTCTCTTGTTCGTTTCGATAGTGTTATGTACACTTAGAACTACTTAAATATTAAAATTAAAATTAAATGTTGCCTAATGCTCGAACGACGACTGACTGAGCCGAGCCGATCGCAACCATTCGAGCCGAGGTCTGGTCCGAGCGATTCACAATGATGTGTTAGTGAGAAGCTCCCCATTCACCGGACCGGGAAGGAACAGCATGCGCAAATGACACTTGCGCAGCATCCGAAATCCGCTAGGACGTGAGATCCGAAAGGGACGTATGATCCGAAGAAGGCAAAGGGAAATATTCGCGTCGTTCGTGGTTTATTTATTTTCTGTATTTTGCAGACAATATGACGAATACATTTGACCCTGCCGAAGAGGAAGGAATTACGAATACTACATATGCTAGTGCAATTCTGTGTATCGCATGAACTTTTCCTTTCTCATCGTATCAACCATTTGCCGTGCCCGTATACTAGTCAATGGTTGATGGTCAATGCACTAGACATCTCTCGACTCCACGTGCGAAGACGTCAAGTAATTTAAATACAAAGGAAATTTAAAAGCGTCGAAAACATCCTTTTTTTCTCCCCCTCTCTCTATCGAAAGAAAAATTGCCAGTCATTATCCTGACAGATGTCATCTTAAAAATCACAATCATGCATTCCCATTCGGCACTTTAAGTTTCTCCAATGTTCCTATATTCGATGTACTCGATCGGAAGGGTGATAAAAAAAATTAACACTGCACAGAAATGCTAAGCCGTAAGGGGTAGCAGATTTATGACGCAAGCCACTACTTTGGAACGTAACCTTCACGCCAGACAGGATAATCATGCCGTAGTACACTGAAAAAAAAAACAGTTCCTCTTCTTGAGGGTGCAGAATGACCCTGGCAGAGTTCGCATGTGCAATGGTATGTATTTACTGTGTCAGCAAGATTCGATTTTACGCACCTAAGGAAATATAAACCATGTCGCCATGAACGCTGGGCTACACGATAACAATGAACAGAGTAAGGACAGGACTGTGCCAGAGTGTACCGGATGTTTACAAGGCTTCGAATTTGATCTTTAATTTAAAAAAAAATCAAGGCGTATCCATCCTATATGAAACATTTTATTTTTCACTTCATTACTGAATAGAATATAGTTTTTGAATTACAACGAACGATATTTTTGTCAAAAGGAAATTCATTTTCGCGCTCGTCAGTCCAGATTAGTCTCACAAAGATCAACAGTTGGTATCACAATTGGTTACACTCACTATGTAACACATGGTGTCTTTTGGGATAGTAAATATTCCTTCACAAGCAAATTCCTAGTTCTCACATTCAAGTACCGAGAAGTTCTTCGGACGCGTGTCGTTTGAAGACTGCTTTGCATTTCGCGCTACGCACTTCTCCGGGAATCTTGTAAACGCATGATGCACTTTTTCAGATGTCGAGCACAATTCACGGTTGAAGGCTATCGGCTTCGTTTATTTCGGGAAACCGCCAATCGCGATATTTCAAGAGTATAAATAACATCCCGTTTCTATGTAGTTCCTGCCCGCGACAATTTACCGTGCGTGCATCCGTTTCCTTTTTTTCTTAACGTACGTTTACGCATTCGCTTACTCTTTCCTTAATAGTTCATAATCTATCCTGGTGTCCAACTACTAGCTTTTGTAACTTTCCAATAAAAATTACAACCACATTTTTGCCGCGATATGGAATGCTACATTATTTTTTTTTCTCTTTTTTCGAATTGTATGTCTAACAAATTTGAGTTAATTATGCCTTTTGTTTAACCTTGCGACATACCTTCCATGTAGGTCTGAAAATAATTGAAAATTCAATTATGACCAATCTATGTGAAAAAATAAACATTATAAACATTAACAAGTTCAAATTGTATTTGAATTGAGTATCCCACATTTGTCTTAAAGTTGATGGTACTAATTATATTAAATACCACAATTTTGAAGGTAGCGGACCCACTGTGCTTTGTGGATTCGATTTACGTCAACCCTTGAAGTATTTCGTTACAACTGCTGCATACAAATCCTACTGTTCTCGGAAAGTGTAATACAGGTATGTTAAATTATTAGCGTTTTTTTTCTGATACGTATTTTTATGTATATGAACTATAATCGATTATAGCATCCATTGTAGTTTTAAGTAAAAACTTATGTTTTAGTTTGTAAACAAGGGTAGGCATTTAACAAGCAATGAATCTGGCTCCTTCGTTTTTGACAGTCTCAAATCGAGATAGCCAAAGAATGTTGTTGTAAAGCCGCAGCTCGATCACCGTGGTAACTTGAGAAGTTGAGCAAAGAAACAATATATCGTAGTTTCCATCGTACATTACACTAATCTTTTGATATAATTGTGCAGATTGTAGGTTTTAATACGAATCCAAATAAAAGTATGTGATTTGATTAGCCGGGCAGTTGCTTAGATTTCATAGTACTGGTTATGCTTTCATATTGCTTTTGTCTCTATTCTCGTTTCAGTAGCCCAGTTAATAATGATGGAGTTAAACATTTCGCTGTTTGTAAATCTCAATTTACAAATATCAATCGATGATATCAAATTGGAGTTAACTTTGAAGGGAAAGGATATGCTACGTGTACCGTAGCCAACAAGACAAGGTAAGGATTGCAAATTTGGCTGGCATACTTGAAAACTTTATTGAATGGCCTCGTGCTTCTCGATATTTTTCGTTGTTTTATTATTTTAAGACTATATGACGATCAGTTTTGGGCATGCTTTTTGCCTAAATATTTACTTTCCAAACGATCATTCAGAAGGTCATTTTGTTCATTGCAGTTTTTTTGCAATGAAAGTTGCAGATACTGTTTTATGACATGCTACCCATAAATGTGGTGTGAGTAGTACCACTATTCAAAAATACAATGGGTAACTTCAAATTATTCCTTATTCTACTCATTGAAGTAGTAAGCAGTAAAAGTAGTATGTTTTAGCACGCTACCTGACCTCATTTGACATCAGCCATAAGCATTATGAAGCTTCTGTTATGAAATAACAAAACCGAATGATGCGATTCAAGTTTTGCGATAGCCTGTTACAAAATGCATTCTGGAATCGAAGAGAAATTTATATATGTTATGCCATTCAAAAAATGAGCCAATTTTGCTGTTATTACCGAATGTGGTGAATTTGTGTTGATTGTTTGTATTTACAAAAGCGTTTACACCAAACTTTTGAAAGAGGTGGTGATTTCGTGCTGCTGTCACTTGGCTTATTTAAAATATATTGTAACTATGTGACGTTCTATTTTTCAATGTTGAATTATCTAAGTGATTGTAGATTATTTTCTATATTACGCATATTATCAATTTACGCACTTATTTGTTCCAGATTTTAGGAACATTTACATTCCCGAACATACCAACGCCTACTGCAGCGCCCATTGTGTTAGTCCAAACTGACAGCAGAAACAGCCATAGCGAATGACAGAAGAAATCTAGAACGAGTTGTACAGCAACGAAGCAGGCAGCGCATTTTTCTTCGTCGTCCGTGTTTCACGTTTCTGTAGCAAGAGGCAAGGAATATAACTCTGGTTGAAACTGCAACTCATGTCCAAAATTGGGTGAAGGTGTAAAAGCCAATTTTCCGGACAGGAAGTTGGAATTGCCAATAGCTTCATCCGATGCGGGCTGAAGCGTAATGGAGAAAAGGTGAAGCCATCTTTTTCCGCTTTGGTCGTTTGAGACAGCGCAGTGTGCTGTGTCAGAGCGCAAAAGAGGGGAAGTGTGCGTACGACGAAGATATTGCATGGGGTAAGTGGGCAAAGTGTATGTCGTTCGGCAGACTAGCGCCACAGGCTGGGTTGACCATACGAGCTGCGCGGCATTTTTGGCTAATATTTCGTTGGAAACGGGATCGGGCTATAAAGTGTAAAAGTGAGCGCCAACGGGAAGCAAAGATCGTACGGATAGAGTGTGTGCCAGAAAGAGAGAGAAACGGTGGGTGTAAGAAGAAAAAACGGCAAATCGATAGCTGTGGTGCGTGAGTGTATGTGTGTGTGTGCAAGGTAGAAGGGGTACAGCTGCGGCGTGCGTGTGCGTGCTGCCACCATTTTAACATGCCATTCATGGGAAAGGGAAGAAGCAAGATTGTTGTGTGTGAACGTGGTGAATTGGCGCGGTGAAGAGAGCAGCAGAGTGTCTTCTCGTGTGCAAGGATGATAGCACCCTCCTAGATGCTCGAAGAATAAATTCCTTTTACCTATCCAGGGCGGCAAAAGCTGTGCATTCGTGAATACCGGTAATATTGTGGTATCGCCATAGTCGTGTTCTTCGTGAAACAGTTCACGCACGGTAGCATAATTTGCATCGCAATCGCGCGTCGCATCTTCTGACTTGGGGAGTTGTGCGTGTATGTGTGTGAACTGGCGCACTGTAATAATTACCATATAATATCTCCACTGGCACGTACTGCACGAATACTATATACTGATCATAGCAGCGCGCCAGCTAGCTTGCCTGTTTCATAACCGAACGTGTGTGGTAGCGTGGTGAAAAGAGGCGTCAAAAATAAAATAATCGAATCTTGGCGCAATATGTTAATGTGGACTTCTAAAATTCAGTCTGTTTTTATCGATTTGGTCGACAAAATTCCTTAAATTCGATCAATTTTACAGTGTTTCTGTTAAAATGATGCTACAGTGAGAAAGTGGAATTCATTCGTACCACCCATTCCAATGCGGCGGGCAGTATCGGACGAAACGACAAAAGCAAAGAAGCTTTGTGCAGGCCTTAGTGTGTGAGAGATTATCAATGTGTGAGTATGGTACTTCACTTTTAAGCGCATTATTATTAGCAAGCAGCAATCGCAGCGTGAGCGCATCGATTTTAAACGATTCCAGTAAGGTGTACCCACAAAAAATACCCCAACCTTGCACTAACCGCTCGCTTATATTGTTTGAGCGGAAGTGAACTAAAAACGCAAGCTCCGATTATTAATTGCAGCGTACAACCACCACACGCATCGTCTGTTTCGGATAAGCTAGTGTTAGTGTACTGATGAGAAACGAGCAACGATATATGTATGCAAGTGGCTACGCATTTTTTTTTTGTATAAGATCAGAGCAAATCGCCGCGTATTCTTTGGTTGATATATTATTTTTACTAAAACTATTAAAAATCAGTTAAAGTACAAACGAGATGCAACGCTCTAATTATATGTTTATTTTAAAAACATACCTGACAATAGCCTCTTAAATATCTTAAAAAAGCTCTGACGATCTCAAACGAATTCTTTGTTAAGGCTATTAACCCACTAAACTAATGAAAATTACGCATTATATGGCTTCATTGCAATCATTGCTTACCGTATTTTTAATGCGTCGTTCTGAGCGTTGAATGAAACAGCTCAGTTTTGTATTTTTGGAACGAGCATAGTTTTCGTTATATTTCACGTATACACAACATGTAATTCTTTGAATATCTCGTGTTGGATTGAAAAATGAAACCCTATCGTATAACATTTCATCACTCGTATTTTTCATTTCGATTAGCCTCCTTGTGAAAAAGCTGTACGTGTAGATACAAAGAAATATTTCAGAAACATCATCTGCCACACCTGATTTGCTCTGTTGTTGCTTTGAAAAGAGACATTTACTTTTCCTTGAATAAAGTTTATTAAATTGTGGTATCTATTCATTTTGATATTGTCGATTACGATCAATGTGTTTTATTTTCCCGGTATTTGGTACGTGTAGCTTTGCTAACCGGTATTCTTTTGATAAGAATATATTTGGCGCCAACGCTGCATTTGCGGATTAGCATGCACAAGCCGGTTAAGTGATAAAGCCGTTAAGTTTGTGTAAATTATGTAACGAGATACACGCACAAAGGGTACACCAGCTTGTAAGAAGAGGCATCGTTTTAGAAAAAAAAATAGTTCGATTGATTGCTTTGTAGCATATTGTTCAAGCGCCACTGAAGAGGATTCAGTCAAACGCAACAAATAGATGCATCTCAAAATCCACGTACGCAAAAATGATTCCCATCATATCGTATCGGTAGTTCGTGCGTTTTCCTTGTGTGCAAATAGAACGTGTGTCCGCTCACAGCCGTAATATTTTGGTCAATTGTTCTTCACTGAAGAAAATCTTCTCGCTCGATGCATTGCATTACTTTTAGCAGGAATAAAATTGGATGGACAACGGCGAGAACGTCATCACGTGTTTGTCAGTAATTGTAGAATCATTGCAAATGTGGAACCGTTCTAGTTGAAGCGTAAAATTATTTGAGAGAACCCGGAACTAAGCCCTAAATCCTCAAAATTGTTACCGCATGGCAAGACAGTCTCGTCGTGGTTCCGATGGCTGCTGTGCCGCGCCTACTTCGGAAGCGTAAAAATGATAGCAAGCAAACACATCTCTACTAGCAATAGACTTTTCGTAGAAGAAAAATCGCGTGAAAAACAACGTTGAAAAGCCCTTCGACAGTGTGTGCGTGGTGTTGAAAATCGAACACGAACGTGTGTGCGTTGTGGGGTACAAATGCCGGTGCTTTTTGTATGTGTTAGTGCGCAAGAGAGCGCGGCTTTTTTGTTCTGATTTTCTTCGTACATTTTTTCCGGCAGCGAATTGCGGCCGGGTGCTTTGAGACACCGGCAAATGTCTCGTACTTGGATGGTGAACATGATCAGACATGTTTCATCATCAAAATTATATGTTGAACCGGCGTGTATTTATCGAGGATCTCCATTTCTAATACGAAATTTTGAACGTGTAGAGTAACCTATTTATGCGGTAAAAACAAAGATGCATGTGATTAGAAGCCAAAATCGGTTCAAAGCCATGCGAGGCGTTAAGATATCTTATATTGTGTTCCCCAGCATGTCAATATTTTTTATATGCCGTGGTTAAAGATCATCGACACATCGAATTATTGATAATCAGTGTCTAGATAGAATATTTTAGAAGGGGTTATTTTATTTTATATGATGCAATAATTTCTAAACCGGATAGTGCAATGCTGTGTCCAAAGATAAACGTATTTATTTTATTAACAAAATAGTTTTTTCAGTGTTCATGTTACAGTTGTTGCCAAACTCAAGTTTCACATGTTATATCTGTAACCTAAATTGTGCATTAATTTGTTTTTTTTTCGTCCAATTAATCTTACTGCAGGCAGTGTAACGTACTACAGGTTGACGAAGGCAAACCTGCTTTCTACATCTGCTAAGGAACAACACTTTCAAACACTTCAAAGAGGGTACAATCCTCTGAGAAAGTCGGCCGCCCTCAGAATAAGAAAGGAGGATCTTCTACAGCTTTGAGCCTGTCGTGCAAAGTTGCTCCACGCCATTGGGAAGCACCTGAAGCGTATTGAATTGTATGTGTCACGGTGAATGGGACTAGCGGTTGCCCCGTTTGTACCCGTGAAGACAACATCCGATGCTGTGAAAGAGATGGCCCCCGCTCTAACGGAGCCACTTAGCCAAAGCAAGTTGTCCTCATCTGCTGCTTCCGGTGCCTCACCGAGGACGAGCAGCAGCACAACGGCAACGGCCACCGTTACCGATACACTCGGTGGTACCACAATCATCCCTTCTCCGGAGAATGTGCACTCCGAATCACATGATCAGTCGTCCTTGTTGGCAGAGCTCGTAACAGGACAAGAGCATGACCTCCAAGTCGCTTCGGAGCAGGAAATCCATGCGATCAGTGAGTGTGACGCTACTGTAACGGTGGCCACTACAACATCCGAGCATCACGGAAGTGGGGATATCTCAATGAGTTCCGAAACTGGAATTGTATCCACGACGGTGGATGACATACAGAACAACAACAATGGTGTTCAAGGGCTGAAACTGGAAGTCGATCCTAGCCGAGACTTGATCGAATTGGCCCTCGAGCAGCTACATCACGACGCATCTATGGGTGGAGGAGGAGAAAGCTGTGAAGTACCGGCGATGCCGGCCACCAATGTGGCGAACATGGACGTCTCTTCGTCTTCGCCCATGCCAGGCAACATGTTGCACCTTCAAGAACAGTCGCAGGGAGATTTGATGTCATTAGCTATTCCTCCGGCGCAAGGTACCTTACCTCAAGGATCGCTTTTTCAAGATTCGCACCAGCAACAACTGCACCCTCAGTATCAACAACAGATGCCATTGACGCCGGGAGGAATGATGGCGGTGCCTCTGGCCCAAGATTCGTCCCAGTCGTCGTCCTCTCTTGGTGGTGCTGGCGTCAGCGGATCTAGTGAGCTGGGAATGCAGTTGAAGGAGAGCTCTGACATGGATCAAATGATCCGCGAGCTTTCCACGTCCGACATAGACATTATGCAAGTGTTGAGAAGTTTCGACAACAACAGCTTGCTGCTCTTCAGCGATGCCGACGTGGCGAATCTGTGCGATGTACCGGTGGGCGATGGCAGCCAGCCGCAAACATCACCGAACAAGGACCGCGAGAGATTGGAACAGCACGCGGAGATTGTTAAGTTGCAGGCGCTAATGCAACGGAAGCAGGATTTCCTGGCACGTCGTCTCAGTAAGATTAAAGCTCGATACATGGGTCAACATGTGAGCGAAGAGATTGCAGGGCTGTACGAATACACGCTGCGATATTGGAAGAAATGTGAAAAGGAAAACGCCAAGCAAATGCACAATAACAACAGTAGAGCAGGAGGAAATATACATTACGGGACGTCTACACTTGCCGGTGATAGCGGATGCTGGCCTGATATCATTCCGTTTCAGGCTCCTCCGCCGGATCAGACGCCAGAAAAGCTGAAACCTATATCGGCCAACGCGCTGAAGACGTTCTCCAAGCGGCTTGAATCGATATCCAACACGATCTGTTCCGTGCAGAGCCATCGAGTGATGAACAATCGCTATTTCCATGGCGTGAGCAACGCTCCAGCAGCAGGAACATCCCGGTCAGTATCGTCGATGACCAGCGGAACCAGTGGGTGGACGGGCTCGGAAAAATCGAAGGAGTTTGCAAATATCTCCAACACGATCCCGATGTTTGAGCAACCGGCAACCCAAGAGCTGGAGCAGACTGCCGGAATGCTGTATGCCGAGCTGAGACAGGTTCAAGAAACCATCGATTCGGATGCTACGCTTAGCAGTTCCGGCGGGGAATCGGCCGATGAATCAATGCCGTATGTGAATGCCTTACAGGAACCACTCGCAATGTAAGTGTAAACTAACGCTGCGAAACCATAGAACTGCAGTATAAACATTAGGTCGTGTTTAATCATGAAAAGAAATAGAACAAATTAATAGAGAACCGCAGAGCGCAGAATTCGTTGTTTGCAGATAAAGACAGAATATGTAGGAGTCTGTTATTTGGTAGAGTGATTTCATCGTACAGCTTTTTTTCCTACGCTTTAAATTAAGATAAAGAAAAAAGAAGCGAAACGAACAATGAACTTGCTTGCTACATGTAGGAACGATGTCATCATCATACCGCTTAAACTATTAGTTTTTAACCACATTATTCTTTGTATTTGCAGCACGGAGCGAGCCGCGTGGAAATGGGCAAATAATCGCGCGGCTGTGGCGAGCAGGTGGACCTGGGTGGTGGCGCGAATAGCGGACCTGGAATATCGCATCCGGCAACATAACGAGGTGCTAAACAAAATCCGAATCAACAAAGGCCCCATCACACTTGAAGGGTTGTCTGAAATCCCGGAAGTGAATGGCTATCGAGGTCCTCTTCCCGGCAGCAGCAAAGCACCAATCTCCGAAGCTACAGACGCGGAGACTGGTGACGACGACGCTAATGTCGTGTCCGGATGCTGCCGAACGAGACCTTACTGTCGAGAGAAGTTCCGAAAACGGCGGCTGCTGCAAACGCACAATCTGCACACGGTCTCGAAAAAAGCGGCCAAGTCAAGGTAATGTAGTGCGGTTATATTACGAAACGTATTGAATCTATAAATTGTGTTCCAAGGAAATCACTCATTATTTGTGCCTTTACATTACAGCAACATCAAATGTGGCTGCCAATGGCCCCTTCTACCGTGTGCCCTTTGCACTGGTCGGCCAGATCCGACAGCACCACGAGATCCGGCCGATACGATGACATTCTCGGAACGCGTCGCCCTACTTGATGCCAGCTATCATCCGGTGTTAAGTTTTCCAGAAGGTAAGCACAGCTTCCCAGCTTGTTATCCATCTGTGCGTTTTCCCAATATCTCACTTTGCTCGCAGATCTACTTGAGAGGATTTAAATAAGAAAAGATAAGTTTAATTTTTACTTTCAAGTGATGATACTGTGGGAGTACAACACCTTAATAAAGCTCCATACGGAGATTTGCCTTGTACGATGTCATTTGTTTTACGCACAAGAGCGAAGTTTCAACAAGCATTGTGTCGTATGCAAATCGCACTGTTGAGTTGCATTTACTGTAAGCAGTAGCGTTGGTCAAGAAGTCGGAGTAGCTTGGTGGAACGCCTTGTAGTGTGTGAGATCATACGTAGCAAACAAAATGTTCATTGTGTGTGCGCAACTTCAGGTAGAGGCTTTCAATAGATTTTCGATGAGTCAGTCAATCTGGCTTGGTTTTTCAAATACACCTTAGAATCAAGCGAACCTTTTTTCACTCCCCCCTGTATGTTACCAATCCCCTGTTCCGACTTCCGCGAAAAAAAAAACCTAAAATGTTTTGTAGTGTGACCTTCATAATTGATCAAGTATGCTGGTTTCGTCAGTAAACGTCTACCTTTTGGAGAAATTTTCTTCCCATTGCACTCGGTATCTCTCGAAAGGTTCTCTGCAAGATCTGACTTGATTACATCTGATGATTAAAGTACACCTGGAGTTTGCACATGTGTCATTTTTCCTTCCGTGCTGAACCAGACCAATGCCATGAATATCGCAACACTCCCGGGACGCGTATGATGGAAAGGTGGCTGACTCACGTTCTGTGTATGGGTGCGCATCACACCAACACCGTCATCACCCACCCAACGCCTGCATACTTGCTGTCGCGTATTATGTCAACCCACCTCCCCCTTAGTTGCATTGCCCTTTAGTGAGAGGGGGAAGCCAGGCTCGAAGGGAGAGCATATTTTCCCGCGCAAAATTTTCGTTTCGTTTTAACGAGTAGCATTTGTACCGCGTCTGGTGTGTTTCTATACCTTCTGTCACAACGGCATTCCGGCGCACATGCGCGCAAGGGCTCACAAAGCCTTCGCAAACCCTTCCACAAATGCCCTTCGCGGCGTTATGGGCCATACCTTTGTCAACATACCCGGGTGGTTCAATGGGCGATGTTTTATTATGGAAATTTTCGCTCCAAACAAAGAGGGTAATGCCAGACCGGCGTTTTTTGCTTGATTTTCGATGATTTTTTAGTATTAAAATGTCTTCTGTTGCTCTGTGTTTTTTAATTTCGTGCTCGACTCAAATTAAATGTGAATTGGTGTTAATGTTTCTCTTCTACAATTATTCATAATTTTTTTCTATTTTTAGACATTTCGCACAGCATACACCTGGAGGCGATTATGCGAACCCCGGAGTGGCAGAGCAAAATGATCCGCTCGAACGCAACAACCGCTTCCACGGACTCGGCGACAGGAGCGGTTTCGCGTGGACATCATCACCATTCCGCGGCGTTCTTTTCATCCGGTGACGAAACAGCGCCGTCCTCGCACGGTAAGCGCTATGCCAGTTCCGACGGCAAGCGGAAGTATGGTGCCATGACCAGCAACAAGTACAAGAGCATCGATCGCTCCATGGGCGGCGATAGTAGCAACAGTGAGTATTGAAGGAAGAAGCGAAATCTTGAGCATGACGCGCTCCTTTGCTCTCACTTGCAGATAATGAATGCTTTTTTTCTACTTGTAGAATATAAAAGAGCCAAATCAAGGCGGGATGTGATTCTGCCGAATAACCGAAGATCTGGACCGGGTTACCCAATAGATGGTTCGCGTTCGGGTCCAAACGGGCACAACAAAAATCATCGCACATTGAGCAAATCGAGAAAGTCTTCACATAGTTATGACTACTACGATGGCCATGAGGGCGGCGTAAGCCGAAGTAAAAATTCATCACCAACGCCCAACACCCGTAACGAAAGGTAAAGCATCTCAATTCCGGCTCCGCTTCGGTGCAGTTTTTGAAGCGTTTTGTTAATGATCAATTTTGTGTATTCGTTAGGAGGCATCGCAACAATTCGTACGACATCGGCAGTATCGTCATTCCTCAGAGTATGGCAGCCTCAACTAGGGTATCGTTACCACAATATAAGGACATAACTATACCAAAGTACGTGTAGCGTACATTTGACTTCGTTTTGAACTAGATTTTACATAAAAGATGTTATACTTCATTTTAGATGGCGGATTGTGGACGAAAAGGACGATGCAGTCGATGAAATGGAACATACGAGTGAAATGTCTGGTGCAGGCTTGTCGTTGATTGAGGCTAAAGAAAATCCAATGGGTAAACCTTCGTCGAAGACCGACCCGTTCCATCCCCCGAATGGTACAAAAACGACGACATCGATTGCGATTCCTTCCACCTCTGGTTATACTGAAAATTCGCAGCAACAGCAACAATTGATTGTGATACCGGCGCAAGACGAGGAAGACATTTCAGAGGAAGCGATCATGCTGAAACATGAGCGCGCTCTGCAAGAGGAGCGGAAAAAATTCCGATCATATCTGAAGTTCCCTTGGAGTCGGCCTCGAGCAAAGAGGCGCACTGAGAGCCGGGCTGGTTCCAGTGGAGGCAACACACCAGATCCAACCTCGCCTGCACCGCCGACACCTATGATTGAGCATGATGTAAGGACAATCTAATAGGCTGTTAACAACAGTTATTCAAACGGTTTACTTAACTCTATCACTTTCTTCTTTTGCTCCGTAGTCGTCGCCTGCTTGCCCGTCTACACCAATAACTTCTCAGGATGGACAGGAGCTCTCTGAAGCAAACGTTATGAATGGTAAGACATTTCGTATATCAATTGAAGATCGAAGGATGGTACTAATGATAACGTTCTTTTTCGTTCTCGGCACAGCCCTTAATAAGAGCCTTTATAAAAAGGAACGGCGTCGAACAGTATCGTCGAAACGAGAAGATCAACAAGCACAAGGAGCAGGCACCATTACGCCAGATACACGTGAGGTAGGATTTTTTTTCTATTGCACAGATGGTTGATATTTTACACAGTAACTTGATAGAAATTGTTAAAATAACGAATTTGCTGATCAAAAACAATTATTTGGGCAACCTATTTGAAATTGATTACCGTAGAAATGAAAATCAAATTTTCCCTAATTGTTCGAAAATCTCGAAAATGTCGATTACGTTAAGTTTTAACCAACAAAAAGGTATCTCCGACACAATTTTCAATCTTTTACTAAATATGAATTGTTCTCGAAGTCATCCAGTTAACATATGTTAATGCAATTATCGTATTTCAGATTGTTTCACCGTATGAAACACTGGAGTTCCCACTGGCAAACGATATTTTCGAGGGTATGCTCCGGGCGATGCCCAGCGACCACATTGCGCTGGCGAATGATTGTCTCAGCAAGCTGACAGGCCGCAACGGTTTGCCGTACCGTAGAAAACCGGCAAGAAACAATAATATTATGCTAAGGGTTAAGTCAACCATTAATCTGGCTCCAGCCAGCTTGGGAATTGGCACCCAAAATCCGCTTAGCTCGAACGCATCGACCGCGACAACGGTGTCGGCAACCGAGACGGACTTGGAGGATTTCGATGACGAAGATCTGATGCTCGCAAAGCGGACGGAAAATCAACTCATCATGGAGCGGCTGCTGAACAGCCGGAGCGAGTCACAGCAGTACGAAATAGTGCCACCCTCGGCAAAGCCTATGTTGGATGACGACGAAGATGTAATCGATGACGAAGAAACAGACACCGGCGAATCGCTGTTCGTCGAAGAGGACGACCCCAATGATCCCGAGTGGAATGATCGTTCTGCTGGAAGGTCCACCGGTGGAGCAGCCAGTGGCTTCGGTAGTGGCAGAGGATAAATGCAGCGACAGCAGTCGGAGTTCAGCATTTTCAGCATTCAGCGATAACCGTTGTAACGACACGTAAATGTCTATCTCAAATGACTTTTTTTTATCCCGAGAGAGTGCAACAGAGAGCAGGAAGAGGATGTTAACGATACGTTAGTATGTATGATTTGCTCCATAATGTGAGCTTATTTTTAGTGTATAAAAGAAAACCCAAGTGAGTTTTCGAATCATCACCTCGTAATGCGTGCACAGACAACATAAACAGTGACAAACCATCTCAAAAAGGCCGGGAAGTAGTAGAGGGCAATGAGTGGCAGTGATAGAGGTGTGCGCTTGTAAATAGTTGAAGGAGTCGAGTATCGATGCACAGAAAATAAAAATGAGTGGCCATAAGTCACTCATTATTGGGCTTTCTCGGGCGGTCCAGTTTTTGTTGCTCATAGATTCAGTTTCCTTTAGCCATACACTATGCATGCACTATGGTTGTTGTAATGGCTGCAACTCTAACAATAGTTCGGTTGCTGTGCTCTTCTTCATAGCTAAGATTTCGTCATCCTTCAGAAAAGAAGACTCGCTCAGCTGTGCGTTTGTAGTCGTTCGTTTTATTTCAATTTTTCTTTTTAATGACAACGTTGCGTTTTCTCGGCACGCGAAGCAATATAATAACGTAAGTTTGTCGTACGCGAGGTTATTTGCAGCATGGAAAGTAGGGAATAATTTTTAAATGCATTTAAACTTTCTTCGCGTGCGTATTGCAGCAATTTTCATTTCATTCTACTATTTTAATCATTAAATTCTCGGTAAAAGTTTAGTTGAACTTAAAAAAATGAATCGAACCCCCTATCCATCTTAACATCTCTGTTATGCTGCGGCACAATGATCTCTCAGCGAGCGATGCTGTAAACTGCCTTGCGTGTTTTTAACCCGTTCACGCCTGGTGTCCGTGGGAAGTCGTTCTTTTTACTTTTTTTTTTCATTTTCCGTCGTAGAACTATTTTATTGCATTGAATTACCTAATATTTGGTTCCGGAATTTGTTATCACTTATAAATCTTGTTCTCGTATGGAGCAGGTTTTCACTTTAAATTTTGCAACGGTTGTCGCTTTTAAGATACTAGCACAGTACTTCGTTAACACTCTGTGTACGTGTGTGTCTAACACATCGATATGGCAATAGAAGGAAGTTTTCTTAGGAAGGATAGAAAGTAGCTGATACGCTTTGGTCGCCGAAGTCGTGAAAAGTGGCAGAGGAACTAAGTGGAAAATAAACGGTAACATTAATATTACCTGAGGCACGGAGCCGCTTACAATAGCTTCGTTAGGCATACGACGAAGGAGGCGGCACGGATTGATTTAGGTTTTTGTCATTGATTTTTTTAAAATAAAACTACCTATTCATAGAACTGTATCGCACTCCTCAAACGCGAGTTCTTAGTTAGGCGATGAAAATGGTCATTTTTTGCACATCATGTACCAGCAGCGCATCCAGTAATTTTATTTTCCTAGACTTACTTCGCCAGAGAGAACGCAAGCGGTCGCCATAACGATAGTAGTTACGATTCTGAGGATTATATTCATACCCACTAAATGCATACTTGAGAGGCCTACAAAGCTTCGCTGAAAATAATGTAAATTAAAGTGTATAGTGTATGTAAGTGCAACGAGGACGCCGTACACGATGCAGATCGATAGTCCTTAATAAGGAAGAAGAATCGTGGTGGAAAGTTCATCGAGTGTAAATGTATCATCAGTCGTTGGAGGGTTCTAATTTGTGGTGAGGGAAAAAGAGTGGTCCTGGAAAAAAGTAACACGCTATAAGGCACTTCTGGCGGGGACACAAACTAAGGACGTTATGTGAATTTGCTTTAACGAGAATGGCGCAAGTGCGCTTCAGAGGATGAAATATTAAGAGATGATGTAGTTAACATAACGCGACCATAATAAAACCTGTAAAAAAGCTATACGACGGAAGAGCCTAAACAAAACAAATGCGTTTGTGTGTGAAATTTCATTTTAGACGTTACACTTCATTCAACTTGTTTGAATCCGAAAACCGAGAAAGAAATGATTATTTTCCGCTCTTGGATCGAAAGAAATGATCTCTTAGATAATTTCTTTATTTTTTAAATTAATATGAATGTTATATAATCAAATATACTTACACTAAGCTTAGCTTAGCGACTAAGGGATTGGGTTGATATAACTTTTAGCCCTTCAAAATAGGCGAGCCCCTAGCAAAACATATTTTCCTAAAAATACAAATGATAGCCGATTTAGCTGAAATAATTGGAAAACACGCTTCTTTTAACTAAGGAGTACTGTTTACTATTTCCTGAAAGAAAAAGGAAATACTCAATCAGCCTCCGTCCCCGCTTTTCCGATACTTTTCACTCACGAAAAAAGCATTTCTAGAGCGCGCACAATGTCCAGAAACGACAAAAACCTAGTGGCGCGCGCCGCTGAACGGAAGAAACTCGTCGTCAAATTTTGCTATCCAAAAACCGGCAATAATAACAGGAGAGCATGAATCGCAGAGGTTACATTTAGCCGAGTCGCCTGGTATCAACTCTTTCTCGCTTCCACGCACATGCAAATTTGATTGCTAGCTCCCTTTAGCGTTATCAACCCATATCGTCGCCTTCTCTGACACGTGCTTAGCCGCATCCTATCTCTTTCGCCATCGATTGCTTACTGTACTAAGCGCACTAT
The DNA here is from genome assembly GCF_943737925.1 of Anopheles nili. Lineage (NCBI taxonomy): Eukaryota > Metazoa > Arthropoda > Insecta > Diptera > Culicidae > Anopheles > Anopheles nili. Next base: position 5,664,599 of record NC_071291.1, on the reverse strand, counting down.
GTGATCCTGATGGTCACAAATTGAGGTATTATGATCGGGTATAAATTATTTTGTTACACATAAATATTTCAAATTAAACACAAAACAAAGCCTGTGACAAATTGATGTGATATAAATAAATGTTTCCCTTAACATGACGTGTGTTTGTGACACGAAACCAAAAGAAATTATAGTCATGAATAAAAACCGTGTCAGGTGTTCGGATTTCTTTCGCATTGTCTCATAGTCCAGCAATGTTCAATTAGCCCAATCACGGCGCTCGCCCCGAAAACAAGAGATAGCACATATTTCCTCTTGTTCTACCGTTAGGTGTCTCGTAAGCCGTCATATAAAAAATGTTCATTTTGCATGCCGCGGAATCTGCGGAGCTACCGCAATCGTGAAGATTTTTGAGACGATAACTTACAGGGTCCAGCGGGCAACGATACTGATAGGAGCTCATGCAACAAAGAGGCTGCATGTGGTCGATCGATCGAGTGATGGAACTCCTCCTGCTGGTGCGGCCTATTATTTCACAGTTCATACATAGTTCAAAACATAAATCACCCATCAGTAAACCGTCACTATGTGTTTAATTTGGTGGTTGTTGTGTTGTACAACACATTGGCATGATAAGGCAGATAAAGCTCGAGTATCATATTGAGTCAAACAAAAGGGCAACAACTATGAGATAATTGCAAGCTCAAACACTCAAAACACATGAGCCATGCTTCGGCAAAATTAAGAATCTCTCTTCGAAGGATCTCTCACAAAAATCTAGGTGCTTCATTGATTTCTAGCGTAGAATTAGAAGACAAATCTCTTCCCAGCCAACAAGAGTACAGTAACAGAGTTCATTACCGTCAGCTTAAAGCAACGCAATCCCGATTTACGGCTCACGGGAAGCACATATGGCCAGTATGTCAGTTTTTCCGTCAGTACCATGATTTCCGCGCTTCATTCTGGTCCTTCACCAGTCACCAACACGTCTAGTCAACAATCGGATTTCGCAGTTTCCGAGCGGAACATTGTCCTGCTAATCGATCCGAGACGGCAGCATCCTTTACCCAACTGAAGGGTAACGCTACTACCCTAAGTCCCTGCGAAACGGGCAAAGGCTCATTAGCAGCTCCCGTTAGGACCCCGCCAGGAGTGACCTCAATTGCGAGAGCATGACAAACCGGACCATCCGTTCCCGGCGGTTCAACTTGTGAAACGATGCACCTGACGGTGGCCGATTGGGATGTGCTTTTGCTGTTGCCTTCCGTGCCTCAGCAAACGAGCCGTAAAATCAGCATAACTAATCAATTGCGCGAACCCTCCCTCCCTCCCTCGGTTACGACACATTACACCAGGGACGGGAGGTAAAATTAAATATGACTTATGACGGCGCAGGATAGGCAACAGCAGACGGTTTTATTAAAATATGATTCAATTCAACGCCTCGTCAAACCGGAACCGGAGGCGTAGCGCCTTCCGTCCCACTCGTGTGCCGAGTACAGGATATGAAACGATCAGTGTCAGGTGTAGGAACAACCGGAGCCCTCGGAACAACACCCTCTGGTTGGGTTGACTTTTCCGGAGATCTCGCTAGCGTAGCTAGGGTTGTTTGTTTGTTGGTACGTTCGTACTCGACACCCTACCGAGTTTCCGGGCCCCTTTACTTTGGTAGGGCAGCGAAAGGGCGGACAAAAAATTAATAAAGTGTCACTCCCGTTGACAAATCTGTGTCTAATTGCTGCGGTAAAAACAAGCGTAGTAGGCGCAACGACGCTGTGTTATGGCTTCTATTTTTCCTGAACCATTTCTACTCTTTTTCACTATGGTGTGGAACTTTCTGCTCATTCGACAGGGCGAGGGACAAAGGCCAGTGATAACGATATTCGAACGAGGGTTGACTCGATGCCTTCAACCAGCTGCCAAAGGGGTGCTCGTGGATGGTCACAATTAGAGGCATTCCCTTCGATAAGTTTAAACTTTCCAACAAGTGGAAACAAATCGCGTCGGATTGGGATGGCTCGAAACCGCAACGGGCTTAACCTGCTTCTGATTTTGGTCGCGTTAATTACTTACGTTTCAAGGATAACGAGTGGGTAGATTAGCTGGCTATTACAGCATTTGTTAGGGAAAAAAAGGACACGCTGGCAGAGTAGGACTGAGAGAACTTCGTTGTTCTGGGGTGCTTGCTGAATAGAAGAAATAGATTTGCAATTTAAACTGTATTTAAATGTGAAATTTGCGCTGATATGATTCGTAGACTGATGGCTGATAAAACATACAAACCTGTAACTTGCGGGAAGATAAATTAACTACTAAATACAAAATTTAGTCATCGATGACGAACATATAGTCGTCAATAGATGGATACTCTTTTTTGCCACGCACATTTGAGCTTTTTTACCACAAACCAATGCAAGGCAAATTTTTTCGTTTCAATACCGACGTCATGGCAAATAGCACGTACGGTAAAGAGAAGTTAAAATAGAAAATTTTCTTTTTCAATACCGAAATTGTGGCCAATAAAAGGTACAGAAAAGAAGTCAAAACACAAACATCGCAAAATGTTAGCTTCCTATACTACACTATACGCCGATGTCGGAATATGGCGTCCTTAAACATAAACATAACAACAAAATATCCTCCAAAACCCGTACGAGTCAGGAGTTTATTGAAATATCTGCATACGAGTATTAAATTTACCTTCATTAACGCCACTAACTAGTGCTCCGTACTTCAGGCCACCGTCTATGAAAACAGTAACGATTTAAACACAGCATCCGTTTAGTCGTCGAGCCAGAGCCGTGCGCTTGGCTGCGGGGGCACACATTAAATTCTCGGGCACCGTTTGCAAAGGGGCCATCAGTGAGCAGCATCGATTTTTCGTCCTGTCGCAAAAGGACGCACCATTTGTGACCAGGCGCCTGCTCGGTGCTGGCAACACGTTTTCTATGATTGGTCGCCGAAATGTGTTACCCATCTTCGATGGGCGGAGCCAGCTGCGGCAGTTTCTCGCAGTAAAGAGCACCGGAGGGGTTCACGGCCCGACGTCCGTGTGCTCCTGGCAAACCTCAAGGATCTGCTCCTTGCTCGGATGAGGATAGTTGGAGCGGCTTGGGCGTCAAAGCGTTTCGGTGCGTTACATAAGAGCTAAGCCAGGCGCAGCCCTTCGTTGGAGGGAAAAAAGCATTCCTCCAGTGGCACTGAGGCAGAGATCCTGCCATGTTTTATTTTCCTACAGCGGTGTGAGTAGCGAAGGTTCCGCAGTAACGAAACAGCACGCGTCTTCCCTGTCTCGCACGTGTGGCTTTCCGGCCGGGTGGGGTGGAAAATTTCATCCCTTTTCGGCGCGGGATGCTGCGAAGGCGAGCACACCACATTCGTGCAAGCTGCTGCCAGGCTGGCAGCCAACCCTGCCGATGTTGCGGAGGTGGTCCTTCGGCGGGAAGGATGCGACCGCGCACAGCTGCAAGGATATTAAAAATGATGTTGCCGTCCGTGCGGATTTCCCTTCGATCGGTGGTGGAATATTAAACTCCAGCCGCGGTTGTTCTTCTCAGTCGGTGCCCGGCGTTCACCCAAAGCGGGATAGGTTTGCAACGGCGAATGAAGAGCTGAAATTAGGCGAGCTTGAGTGTGTGTATGAGTCAAGGCAGGCTCTGGAAGGGCAAACCATAGAGACTCGATTAGCAGTTTTAGTAGGCCGTTGCGTTGATAAGTTATGTGAGGTAGAAAAGCACCTGAATTGTGGCAGCCTTATAACGTGTACCGAGAAAAGTGCTTCCAAAAAGGCAGAATTCATAACCACTGCAGAGAGAGATACAGTCGCGCTAGGACTGCCAACATGGAGCCGCCATTTCCGCCGGATGTGGCACCTTTCACGCCCATTTGGGGCCAGGAAAACCCATCACCAATGGTGCACTATCCGGAGTTAATGGCGGGATTCCCTTGTGCTGATTTAGGTAAGATTGTTTGACAAAGAACGAAAGGCAAGTTAAGGAAAACTGCCATCGAAAAAGATGTGGATTGTGGATGTTATCCGAAATACTTGTTTCGATTCCTATCGGACATAAAAAAGTTCTCTATTTGTTTGTTCAATGAAAAGTGTTAAACAGCGACACTGATTTCGAAATCATTTAACATAATCAATTTGACAAAGAGTTTAACGGGTAAATTCGGTATGAATAGTCTAAGTATGAAACAAATCTAGAGACCAGCGTACAACGTAAAGCTTCATAATAAAAATTAAAAACAATTCAATTTACAATTCCACCAATTGCGGAAATCCCACATTCTACACCATGTTAGTTGTTGTTAATTCCACCAAATTCAATTTATGTTAACCACATTATTTGCTATGGCTAAATACATTCAGGAACGTAGGTTGATTCAAGCAGTTTTTTCTGGCTAGTATTGAGGATGGAGTCTACTATCGTCCTCCAGAGAAAACATTTTAGATTTTTGTTCTATGTGCAACTGATTGCTATACTGTTGTATATTACTATGCTTTATTCAGTTTGTGTAAGAGTATAGACTTGAATAAACAAATATGAGTTTTCGGACATTTTTTCTATACATATGAGAATTTTAACTGGGTTTAATTTCGAAATGAATGAGTATTTTTAGTACTTCTAGTTTTCAAATACATGAATATAATTTTTGTGTTTGATACATCTTTTTTTATTGAATCAATATATTCACTTCTTTATGATGGAAGACTCAACATACAAAGTGATTTAAAATAGAATTAAAGTAATGTGCGAAATATGTAGTGTAAGTTTAAACTACGCTACTGTAAAGTTTACGTTATAATTAGTTAGTATATAACGCAAACAATGCTACACGATCCTCATCAAATTATAGTTCGATTTCGATTTAGCAAGGGTTTGAAATCAAAGTCTTATCATATCGTTAGTATCAGGAATAGGTAATACAGCAACTACATATTACTTGACGCTTGCTAATGTTGCGTTACGACAATCGGTATTATGTTTTTGATTGGATCTATTTGAAAAAGATATCCTTCTTAGTTTGTATCCTTTGCACTTAGAATGTTTCCAATCAGTTTTAATTCACTGGTTAAACTTTGTTCAAAATTTAATAGTTAAAATATCATAGCACCTAGAAAGTCAATTTTCAGTCTTTTGCCTCAGCCTCGCTGATTCAATTGAAGTTCTATTAGTATACTATTCAATAATGGTAATATCAATTAAATAGCAACTAAATTGTGTACAAATTTCTTCCAACACTAGATATCTAATTTTATACGCTAAATAGTATAATCTAAAGCCAAAACCAATTACCTCTACCACTTACCTTTGAACAACTACTAAAAAATTATCTTAGTAATAAGTGCTCAAAAACTTCACAAGACAAGCAAATATGCAAATCCAACGTTTATCTAAAAAAACATAAAATGGTGCTAAAAATCTGTAATTGCATTTGCAACACAAATCGATTTCTAGATCAAGAACTGGATTACAATACATAAAATCCAAGAAAAGAAGCACATATTTTCTTACCATATTTCCTTATTTTTCGGATACTTGTAATCATAATCCGCTCATTTGAAATGAAGTCAGGCTAATTCAGGGCATCTTCGTTGGCCCACTCACAGTTGAACGCGTCGTATTGACATGGCCAGGTTGATTTGCAACCAATTGATTTCCAAACTGCATTCGTCTTTGACTCGCTCGTAGTTGAACACCATTACACGGCCAGGTATATCCATTACCATCGAATCTGTCAGCTTTTGCCAACGTTACATTGGTCAAACTTCACACCCAGCTCGTAATTCTTTTTTTCAAATCCGTACATTCCATATTCCGAAAATCGAAGACACGATCGTACACAAACCCATCTACTATCTATTCACCACCTTAAGGAGAAAACTACGGGAAAATCGGGAATTGTCTTTTGTTTAGAGGAACGTCTAAAATTTCTTTTGTTATCGGAAGGATCCCAGCACCACCATCCGAAGGACAAGTTTGATTGGAAGAAAATTTTTGAATAGTGCTTGACAGACCACACGCTAACAATGGAGACCAGAATTGATAGTTGTGCAAGAAATCTGCGTATTTCGGTCAGGTCTGTGATCACATGCTTTGGACGATTTGCAATGAAATAAAAAAAAACTTGATCGCTACATGCGACCTCGGGATGTTCGTTCTCATATTATATCGTATTTAATGGTTTTTACGAATCGTTTATCTACACGGCGATGTTTATACATTTGGATGTTCAGTGTACATTAGCGATGGCTACATAGTTTGATCTATTGAATGATGCGCCTCCATCGAACGGCTGAGAGCGTCGGAGCGTTATGCGTGGATCGCTGTTTGATGGTGATCATGGTATTGAAGGAGCTTTGAATTGATTTTACGATTTCCCCCTCGAACAGGGGACATATTGATGGGCGGAAATTGCTATTTTTCGTGCTCCTTTGCTAGCAGCTTGTGTGTCGCCGGCCATGCTTTCCGGCCAATGAGTATCAATTGATTTTCGGATTTCGTTTCTTTCATTCGTCCCACACCAGCAATCTGGCCCCGGCAGCAGGTGGGCAGTTTCGTCAGCCAACGGTTATCGCCACGTGGCGCACAACCAGCACCAAGCAGCGCAGCGGCAAAGAAAGCGCGCCGCCGGGTTGCCTCGATGGCACAGCGCCGAGCGGCCAACATCCGCGAACGACGACGGATGTTCAACCTCAACGAAGCGTTCGATAAGCTACGCCGCAAGGTTCCGACGTTCGCGTACGAGAAACGACTATCGCGTATCGAAACACTGCGTCTAGCGATCACATACATCGGTTTCATGTCCGAGCTGCTGGCAGGAACTCCGACCCACGATGGCCGATCGCCGGAACTATACCCTGGAGTGCTAGCGGCAGCCGCACACCACGCGCCCCATCATCATCATCACCATCATCACCATCAGCACAACAACCATTCTTCACAACATCAGCCGCAGCATCCCTCCGCACACCAGCACCACCATGCGCATCTACAGCACCACCAACAGCAACAGCAGCAGCAACATCACAGCCTTCATGGATCGACAGCGCCACCGCCACCGTCGGCTGCTGGAGCGACAACAGGACATCACATGCACCACCCGTCGCTACAGCGAGCGGCCGTAGCCGCGGCAGCCGTCGCCGCCGTCACTGCGGCTTCCGGTGCTGGCACCAACGGGACCGACTACCATCCGGCGTACGGAACCGGTGCCACACCACACCACGTGGGTTGAGCACGGGGCCGGGAGTTGAATTGCAGAGCGGCTTCTTGCGAGAGTTGACAAATCGTTGATGCTGAACCGTCGGGTGTGTTGGTTGCTGGTGGGTTGCCGGAAAAGCTCAGGATGCTTTTGCTAAGGATAACGATCAGCACAACGCAACGCGATTAAAGTAGTGTGGCTGTAACGCTTTGCACACAACGTGGGCGGCGCGTGGTTATTATTCATTGTTCTCCACATTATCGAGCCCGCAGTGTGCAGTTAATGTACCTTTACCGGCTACGACGGGAAGCATTCGCCGGACCATCTTTACCTTTGCGGAGACGCAAAGTACCTAGCGCTCGATTGATCCTTGCTCACCATTATTTACCTGCTAAATACGCTTCTGTATTATGGTGTAAAAATTCCTTAACGTCTTTTGGCATGCATCCATCTCGTCGATAATTCACGGCGTGGAAACCCAAACCAAATGTACATAACAATGCCTCCACTCTCCACTTCCTAGCCCTAACGTCCTACCGCTCTAACGCTGATTCCTAGCTTTTCACGATTCCGTTTGCTTCCTTTTGTTTGTTTGTTTTTTATCCGCTTTGTTTCTACCTCACCATTAACAGTGGAAAATTCGTTCGCTCGCGCTGCTGCAAGCTGGATCTAGATTTCATCACGTTCATTTCGACCGATCACACGGACATTGTTGCGACACACTTCCTGCGCGTTGTACTGTGCAAACGGTACTCTAGACAATTCCTGCCTACTGCGTGGTTTCGTTAGTGCCTGTATTTCACGGTCCGTACTTTCAGACTGTTGCGAGTTCTTTTTTTCCTTCGCTTAGATCGATAGTGCATTTTTCTTGTTTAGTTCAACAGTGCGTTCCATTATGTAATTTCATTTCTGGTGTACATATAAATATATACATTCAACTTCTTTGTCTGTTCGAGCCGATCGCATGATCCACGAGGAACACGGATTGGGGTAAAATAAGATTCAAAAAGGAAAAACAACTATGTGAATGTTTAAGCAAATGATAAACAACGAATAAAGAGAAATTGTAATTAACGTACAGGAGTGCGTTCTCCTGCGACAATAAGGACACTGCCATGAGTTTTTTGATAGTAGCAGTGCTTTGGGGATTTGTTTCGTACTTGATGTTCGTGTTTTATGTTTGTTTGAATGGGAAGAAGGTTGTTTGTTTGAAGCAGCTTGTTTGCTGGAGGAAACGTGAATTGAATATTTTGATCAATAAAACGACGCGTAATTTGATAGAGAAGCCTCCTCCAAAAGATAGTTAAGGCTACATGATTCGATGAGCTTCCTCCTAAAGATAAGAAAAAAAAGTAAATAAAGAACATAATAATACAAGACTAAATTATGCCTTGTAGTTGGGAAAGGGGAAGCGCTGGCTAGCGTTGGAAAAGCGACCGCAGCAGAAAGTCTCGACCCCGCCAGTCTTGTTCCAGATGACAGCAGCGGATTCAGAGCTTTACTCTGAATCTGATGACGAGTAGCATACCCGACGCTTTTTGCGCTTCTTGTGATGTGTCGCTCCATGCCGGCGGTGGCAGCATCGGTCAACGCTGGTCGAAGCGACGGGTGGCGAGGCACGTTTGCGTCGATCGGCGCGGGGCTCATGCGGTTTGCTGCGGCTAAAATCGACCCGCACCTTTCGTCCTTCGAGCATGGTGCCATTGAGCTTGCGCTGCGCCCGACGGGCATCGCTGGCATGCTTGAAATAGATAAACGAGTAGCCGCGCGAAACGTTGGTCTTGCCGTCGTAGATAAGCTTAATGTCCTTAACGGCACCGTAGCGGGAGAACAGCTTCATGAGCGTTTTTTCCGTCGTATCGGGATTCATGCCGAAGATGCCAAGGCAGCGGTTTTCTTCGTTCGACCCGCACAGAATGCGCCGCACCTCGGTTGCACTGCGGTTTGAGATGTCCGACACGGACGACGAGCTACTCTCCGATGACGAACTCGAGTCACTCAGCAGCGGCGTCACGCGGCGTCGCTTCCGCTTCCATCGACGGTAGTCTTTGGAGGAGTAGTTGAACGCCTCGTCGTACGCCGAGTAAAACTGTTCCAGCTTTTCGTCCACCTCCAGCAACATGTCGCGCAGGAGTCGTACCTCATTCTTCGAGATATCGAATATGTCGATCTGTTGCAGGGGCAAATTTCGCCGCAGCATCTCCACTCGCATCCGGTTCCCGTTGAACATGTTGTTGTTCATTTCGAGGGCGCATTGTGTCTCGCCCTCGTAGTAAAATCCCACGTACGCAGTACCGTGGGTCGGTATGAGTATGCCGTAGATTTTTCCGAATCTACGGAAAGCTTCATACAACTGCCAGTCGGTCGTGTCTGCAAGTGCAAAGCGCTTATGAGCGAGATCCAGTTTCGAACGCATTCGAAGCATCGAACTGACCGATCGATTTCTACCTGCACGGAGAGAAGAACGGAGAGCTCTACTTACCATCGCGAATGTTTCGCACCATTATCGACACGGTCATGTCGAACCATTGGTCCTTGAATATCTGCATTACGATAAGTATCGAGTCGTGGTAGCGTATCCTGTCCCATTTTGCGGCTTCTTTCGCGTGCCGCGAGTGTCGAAAGCGTATGAAGGCAACCTTCGTGTTGATGTCGGTTCGATGTTCCCCGTACCAGGCGACGCGTTCGATGCGGCCGGCATACTTGAACAGCTCGATCAGATCCGTTAGAACGATTTCTTTTGGCAGGTTTCCTACGTACACGATGTTTTCCAACAACTCTTCGAACAGTTGATCATTTTCAGTTAGACGAGGAACTTGTGGCTGAGAAGTCGACGGTTCGTTCATTGCTGCTGGCCATAAAATATCACCCATACCGTACGGCACAATATGCACGCCTGCAGCACCCCGAACCCCTCAATACGATGCGTCTCGCACCAGTTTGACCGGATTTTTCACAAACGATCACTTTCAGTTCGGCATACAATGTATAATTTTCGAGCAAACGGACGGATCACACTATCTTTGATATTTATTCCAACCAACAGCCCTAAGCGGATTTTTTGAGCGGTACGGCAAGCGTGAGGAAAATCTATTGGGGAGAAAGAGAGCAAAATGTTTTCGTTTCTGCATCTAACGCTACTGTCAAGCCGCATGTCACTGGTTTCATCACGAGTTTAAGCTGCTAGGTTGGCAGGTCTACATTCGATGATGGTGAGGTTTTCATCGACTTTGTCGTTTTTGCGGAATCGACCAAAAGCACCAACGAACATTAAGAAAATGTGCTATTCCTGCTAATTTAAAAAATGTATTTCCATAGCGTCACGCACGCGCACGATTTTCATCTGTCTGTATGTCACGATTGTAGTACTTATGATGCCGCTGCACATGTTTTTAAATTCAAACGGCAAGATCGTCATATTGTGCAGTTCCTAATACTTGCTGCTGAAGCGGCATTCCGTTTTTAAATCAGAAAAACCGCGTCAATTAAAGAACAGGCGATTCCACGAACATGGTACTTATTTATACCTGAAAAGATACAGCGTTCAGCTTAATAAAAATAATTTGTACCCGGCTTTTAATGGATTCGAAGTCGAATGACTCGCCGAAATTGGAATGTAAAAAATAATATATATTGATAAAACTGCAACAGCTAAAGTCTGGTGCGCATGACTTATTTTGCTACAAACAATGCCTTATTCAATGGATCATTAGTTAAAATTTGTCACTCAATTTATATATCCGCACTTTTGGGTTCAAGGTTTGCGCCTGCTCTGGCGTAATCCATAATTGAATATCATAGATGCTCTTAATAGACAATTCCTATCCACCCAAGCGAGCTTTACTGTAATTTTGAAATTTTCATATATTTTTTTTCGCAAATTCAATCGAACTCTAAATATAACTTTGAGAAGATTAAGACTTGGGGGACAATACAACACAAAATCAGAAACCGTGATTTAGTACCGTAGAGCTAGTATTTTTTGTGATTCATAGATAACATATCTCCTACGGAGGAAGGCATCCAATCTAACACAGACCATCGGCAGCACGCTTGCATTTAGTAAAGCTCGAGCGTCCGAAAAGAACGGACGGACTTTGAGAACGGAACCAAACGTTTTTTCTCTTCTAACCCAAACCAAAACGATCTGCGCACGATGTCACCTTCGAAACCCGTTGAGATTCCCGAGTGGATGACAAACAACTTTTTCACTGATGCGATCGCCAAAGCGCTTAACATATCGGAGGAAGAGTTCGCCATTGAGCAGTTAGACGTGCGTGCAGCCACGGAGGCTGGAGATAACTTCGTTTCCATTATGTACCGTGTGCAGGCAGCGGTATTAGTGGGTGAACAGGAGCATCGGAATGTTTCGCTGATCGTGAAAGCTCTTCCCCGTTTGGGTCTCTCGGAGGAGATGATTACGTCGATGAACGTCTTCCCAAAGGAGATGGCCATGTACACCGAAATATTGCCGGCCTTCGAGCAGCTGTATCACGAGCATGGTGTCACTGTTTCTTTCGGTCCTCGCTGCTTGAAACACTGCACGGAACCGACGGACGTTATTGTTATGGAGGATCTCAAAGAACGTGACTTCCGCATGGTGAATCGCCAGGAGGGACTAGATTTGCAGCACTGCCATACACTACTTCGACGATTGGCTCAATTCCACGCGGCTTCGGCTGTTTACTACGAACGACACGGTTCGTACGATGTAAAATTCAAAGAAGGAATGTATGCCGAAAAGAATCGCTCCATGTTTGAGCAGTTTGAAAAACAACACGGTGTGTTCATGTATGAGAACATGTGCAAGTGGTCAGGAAAGGGGAAGCTTTATGCTGAATTGATGGTAGGTCGTAATCGTAACTAAAATGATCCAGGATCTCTTAACTGCAGATCATTCGTTAGAGATAGATAGAGAGAGAAAGAAAGAGAGAGAGAGAGAGTTATCGTACAAGAATTCGGAAAAATAGAGCATGAAATGTAAATCTATTTTTCGCTTGCAGAAACATTGGGGCATGGACATGTTCGATGCATTGCTGCGCATCACCAAACCTGATCCGTCCAAGTTCAACGTTTTAAACCACGGTGACGCGTGGTGTAATAATATGATGTTCCAATACCACGACCACGATGGCGATAGTGACCTCATCAAAGAAATAACACTCGTAAGTAGAGTAATCCGCTTTATCAGCTACGAAGCCGAAGCCGATGTATGTAGGATTAATTAATCGCAACTCGGCGAATCGATCCAGATTGACTTCCAGATGTGCATGTGGTCTTCGCCGGTAATTGACCTTCACTACTTCATCTTTTCCTCCGTGCGCGGGGACCTGAAGCTCCGCGAGATGGACCAACTAATTCGCTACTATTACCAGCATTTGACCGAGAACTTGACCCTATTGGAATATGGGGGCGTATGTCCGTCGTTGTTGGATCTGCACTCTGATTTCATCGATCGTCAGCTGTACGGTTTAAGTACGGCTTTTTCCGTGCTTCCCATTTGCTTGATGGAAAAAACCGACAATGCCTCCATCGATCTGATGCTTGATCAAGGAGACGCAGGAACGGCATTCAAGGAGAAGATGTACAACGGATCGGCTTACGTCAAGCAGATGGGTGCAATCCTAGAGTACTTCCACAACACTGGTGCCTTCGACATAAACCAGCTCGGAATGCAGCGTCCTGCCGAGATAGAATGCGACAGCACAATTTGCCTGCCATTGTGGCTTGATCGGCAGTTTTTCGATGATGTAGTACTCAGCAAGCTCGGAGCATGCCCGCCTGGTGAACGACGCGTTATCCGCGGCGTGCGCGTGGAGCTGGCAACTAAGAAGGGAGACAACTACGCATCGGTTCTGTACCGTGCCAAGGTCGACGTTCAACACGGTCGCTCCGGAATCGTGGAGAGTTTTTCAACGATCGTCAAGGCACCCCCAAAGGGCGTACTGGCAGAACACATGTCGTATCTGAACTTCTCAGCGCGCGAGATAAAGATGTACCGGGAGCTGCTTCCTGCCTTTGAGCGGCTCTACCGCGATAAGGGCGTCGACGTGCAGCTTGGTCCACGGTGTTTCAAGGTGTGCGAGGGCTTTCCGGCGGACGTGATGGTGCTGGATGATCTGCTGTTTAGCGGCAACAATCGCATGGCGGATCGTCGCGCCGGGTTGGACCAATATCACACGGAACTGGCGCTCGAGCATTTGGCCAGGTACCATGCTGCTTCTGCAGTTTACGTTGATCGCGGAAATGCACTTTCCAGTGATTTCCACGGACTAGAAGCGGTTGAAAATCTCAAGAAAATGGGTGAAGAGCTTTTCCAGCCCATGCTTGACAGCTTGATAGAGTTCATGGCCAACTGGGATCTCGAGCCAACATTCTATGCCGACTTGAAGGAGTTCGCGAAGAACGCCTTTTGTGAAGTGGCTGCCATCATTACTCCCCGGGAGGATCGCTTTAACGTGTTAACGCACGGTGACCTGTGGGTGAATAATATGATGTTCAGCTACGATACCAAAGGTAACGCGCAACAGGCATCCGCTGTCACCCTTGTGGACTTTCAAATGTGCTGGTGGGCCTCACCGGCGGTCGATCTACACAGTTTTCTGTTTTCCTCCGTGCAGGCGGAAATAAAGCAACCGATGCTCAACTACTTTCTGCGGTACTACCAGGAGAAGCTGGTTGACAATCTCATCCTGCTCGGTTACCGCAAGAGACTGCCGACATTGCAGCAACTGTTCGTTGACTTCAACGATCATTTGGCAATGGGATTGATCAGTGCCATGATGGCACTTCCGTTTGCGCTCGTTCCTGATTGTGAAGATGCATCGCTTGATACGGCCGTCGGAAACAGCACCGACGCAGGGCAGCGATTCCAAAGGCAGCTGTTAGATAATGACGAGCTGAAAACGCAGCTTAAGTCGCTACTGCCCTACTTTCACAACCGAGGCGTGCCGCGCAAAGCCGAATAATGCCACCAACGGTTACTTCTCACCATTATCGACCAACCAGCTTTTAACATTAACCATAAAAAATGACAATAAATAAAGCATTTGAAACAACAATGTTTATAGCTCAGTGAGCTGTGTACCTGAGCAATGAAAAAAAAACACATTTTGTCTAACACAATAGCCGCAAATCGTTTGAACCTGTACGAGCCTATAACACAGCTAGCAAGCAAACAGCGACGTCAGCATGACTCTCACGTTTGATTTTACTTGTACCGTTCTGCTGATCATCTTCAAGCATCGTCTCGGCATTCTTCCAAGATGATGTAATAAAAAAAAACACACACACCATGCGAACAAAGGCGCGTGCAGCGTAGCTCAATAGGTGTTCGGTAGATTTTGTGGGTACCGAGTTTCGTTTTGTTATCACCGGGATTGGGGCAAGTTAATGCCGAAGACTTTGCGCAACGGGGTGTAACCGTTTTTTTCCCGTAAAAGGCAAACCTTATCTGGAGAACATTTTCTTTTTCGCCCACTTTTGAGCATTACTCCCTAAAAGGCCACAACCGGAATTGTGCGGCTGATTCGATATCAATATAGATTGCGTGTGCCGCCTATGCGTACTGACCTATCTACCCCTAGCAGGATCGATATGTTTGTTTTAATTCGGTGGGCACCTGCTGATAGTGTATCTAGCAATAGAAGAGTATATATTAGGGCGCCTCCATCGTAGCCCGTTCAAATTATGCCACACGCCTGGAAGACACCTACCTCCAACACGCGAATTATTATCAGTGCACGCGAACGGAAAAGGGCTTATTACTCGCGGACGGACTGCCAACTCGCGTCAGTCTTGATTTTACGGCCAAAGTTATCATATCTGGTTGACTAAGGGGTACGTTTCTGGTGTTAGTGTACAGCCACGTGGCTCAGAGAACTGCAGGAAAGACTAGGAATACAAAAATCATTCAACGTGTGCTACCATGGCAACCTCGTCGACGCCTGCAGTCAATTTACCAGAATGGATGACAAAAGAGTATTTCGTAGACGCCATAGCTACCAAACTGGATCTCTCATCAAACTCATTTACAATTACCGACCTGGATGTACGACCTGCGACGGAGTCGGGCGATAATTACGCATCTATTCTATATCGCGTTCGTGTAACCGTGCTGGTTCAAGACACCGGAGCCCAAACGGACGTGTCACTAATCGTGAAGGCACTCCCAAATCTTGGCCTGTCCGAGGAAATGATACAACAGATGAACCTTTTCCCGAAAGAGATGGCCATGTACACGAAGATATTGCCCGCGTTTGAGAAGCTGTACCATGAGCGTGGACGGGAGGATGTGGTTTTTGGGCCACGATGCCTTAAGCATAGCACCTCTCCAACCGACGTGATCGTACTGGAGGACTTACGAGAACGACAGTACACGATGGCCAACCGCCGACAGGGTATGGACATGAATCATACGCGATTGGTGCTACGACGCTTAGCTATGTTCCATGCAGCGTCCGCTGTTCACTATCAGCGATACGGTTCGTTTGGGGAACTGTTTAGAGAAGGCATGTTTGCCGAAAAAGGACGAGCGATGAACGAACACTTCCAGAAAGGGCAAGCCGATTTTATGTACAAGTTAATGAGTGAAAGATCGGAAGAGGAGAAGGCGTTCGCAGAATATATGGTATGGTAAATTGGAATGAAAAACTTTGGCTAAATTTAATAGCAATAATATCATCGTTGTGTTTACAGAGACACTGGGGCATGGATTTATTTGATGCACTTTTACGCATAACTCAGGCCGACCCGACAAAGTTCAATGTACTTAACCACGGTGATATGTGGTGCAATAACATGTTGTTTCATTACAACGCCGATCAGCAAGTTGATGATATCGTACTGGTGAGGACATCTAGCAAATAATCGCAACATACCCTTTTTTCTTTAGCTTCAAAGCTTGACTTTCTTGGTTTTGTTTCTTCAAAGATTGACTTTCAGCTTGGGGTTTATAGTTCACCGGCAATCGATCTGCTTTACTTCATGTTTACCTCGGTCAATGGAGATGATCGGCTTCCTCAGATGAATTACATGATTCAATATTATCACGAACATCTTGTTGAAAATCTTACCTTCCTCGGATATGAAGCTGAGCTGCCGTTGCTCAAAGACTTGCACTCGGATGTTATTGCGCACTCCCTGTTTGGGTTTACGATGTGTTTCGCCATCTTGCCCATCTGTTTGATGGAGAAAACTGACGACGCTTCGATGGATCTAATGTTGGGTCAGGATGAAGCAGGCATAGCCTTCAAGGTGAAAATGTATACAAATCCCGCCTACGTCAAGCAAATGAAAGATATATCGGAATACTTCTTCAACATGGGAGCATTTGATGTTCTGCAGATTGGTACGCAACGGGCCGCTCGCATTGAATGTGCCTTATCACTACAATTACCGCTCTGGTTAGATCTGGAGTTTATCGAGCACATTGTAGATGCAAAGTTTGGCACTAGTACCACGGGTAAACGAGTCGTTCGGAATGTCTACGTTGAGAATGCCACGAAAAAGAGTGATGCCTTTGCTGCTGCCATGTACTCCGTAAAGGTTGAACTTTTCTGGACATTGGCGGGTACCGAGGAAACGTTATCACTCGTCATCAAAGCCCCACCAAAAGGAAACGCGGCAATATATGCACAAACCAAGAAAAGGTACGTGAGAGAACGTTTAATGTATGAGGAATTTATCCCGGCTTTTGAGACGCTCTACCAGAACAAAGGAGTGACCGTGAAGCTCGGTCCCAGTTACTACAAACCACGATACGGACTGCCAGTGGAGGTGATCGTCTTGGAAGATCTAGCCCGTAGTGGATTCTTGCTAGCCCGAGGACAAGACGGACTGGATCAAGCCCATGCCGAAGTTGTGCTTGAACATTTAGCCAAGTTCCACGCAGCATCAGCCGTCTACTGTGAAAATAGCGAATCCCTCCCTAAAGAGCTAACTGACGCTTTCACGGATTGTGCAGTAGCGAGAGACGCCGATAAGAAGTTTGCGACCTCACTGGACAACTTGTTGACGCACATGAAACGGTGGGAGTTTGCTGTCGACTTCGTAGATGAACTGGAAGCTGTATCTCGGCAGATATGTACGCTGTTGGTTGAAACTTATGCCGTCGATTCCAAATCATTCAACGTACTGACTCACGGGGATGCGTGGTTGAACAACATCCTGTTTTCGTACGACACCGATATTCCAACGCAAGTGGCTATGATCGATTATCAGTCCGCTTCCTGGGGTAGTCCGGTGCTCGACCTGATTCACTTTTTGTTCTCCTCCGTGGATGCGAATGTAAAGCTTTCGAAACAAGCATATTTCCTGCGCTACTACCAGGAACGGTTGGTACAAAATCTATTGCTGCTCGGATACAAGAAGCCACTTCCTACGCTACTGCAGCTTCATGTTGATTTCAACCATCGTTTAAGTGTCGCAATCAAAAGTAGTATGATCGATCTACCATACGCTTTGGTAGATCGCAGTGACAACGCTACAGAGAAAGCTACCGGGGAACTGAAGGAAACAGGACTAACGTTCGAGCAGGTGCTCTACGACAACGATCGCTTCAAGGAACAAATGAAAACCCTTTTGCCCTATTTTCGATCTCGAGGAGTGCTGACACCGCTTGCTGCCAACTGCAGGAAGCAATAATATGTTAAATCATTGTACATTATGTTCTATTTATTTCAATACCAAGAATACAATATTCCTGATATTTTAGAAACGCAAGACACAATTGTAAGGTATCAGTAATAAGATTAAACAACAAATCGTCGAAAATAAACTGAGCAATGTTTTAATTCATGTTTTGCGAAGAGCTTGTTTATTATTAACATTATAGAGACAAATGATCGAAGAACCCAAATTTGAAGAGTACCGGCAAGAGCCGGTCGATCAAATCAAGATACTCCGGATTGCCATATATACGCTTCCGCAAGGCAGTACCTTCCGGTTGCTCGGATGTTATCATTTCCATATCCGACAGTTCGGTTACTCCGCTCATCGCGACTGCGACTGCTTCCGACAAAGGCGGTAGCATCAACACACCGCGCCGTTTAATTTGTTTCAGTAAATCGTCATATGATGGGATCGGTTGCCGGCATTGTAGCTGTTGCAGAGCATTCATTAAGTTGTCGTAATAGTACCGGCACAACTCTTCCAGAGAATCACAAATCAATTCCGCGGCAGATGTAATTAAAAAATACAGCACATCCGTCGCTACAGGCCCGTAAAATACCGTTTGAAAATCAAGCTGTTAGAAACGCGCACAGTGAATTGACAACATGTGTTAAAGACCTGATGCATGTAATTTTTGCTTCGTAAAACGTTACTTACAAACAGAAGATCGTCTTTTGCAAACATAACATTGTTTGGCCAAAGGTCACTATGGTTAAGAACGTTGAGTTCGGATGGGTCGAGTTGTTGTGCTCGGCAGCATTCCTTCAGCAATCGTCCGTCAAGCGCAGCCTGTAAGTACGATGTTCCGATGAAACCATGTGCAATTAGCCATAAGCTATATGTACTCTGTTTACCAGTGGTTCCAGAATTTCTTTTGGAAAATTCCGTTGACGCAGAGTATTCAGAAAGACGCTATACAATCCCTCATAGTGATCACGCAGGACATCAATAGTTCTTTCCGTAATCACTCCCTCGGAAAACAGTCTGGGAAACGATCCATTGATTTCTTGATAACGCACCGAGGCTGCATGGAATTTGGCTAGTTTGATCAGGATATTTCTCACATCTGCCATTCTAAGCCCATAGCTTTTCTCCCTCATACGAAACTGGCTACGATTGAGATCCTCCAACACAATCACAGTGGCGGGTGAGTTGGTTGCTTTGAACATCTTCGGTCCAAAGCGTACTGAGTCGTTAAACAACCTTTCGAATGCGGGTAACAGCTTCTCGTACACCTCCTGTTCTTTTGGAAAGACAGCCAAAATATCGACAAGGTTGGCTCCGAACGATTGATCTGATTTTTCCTTCACGATATAAGACAGACACATCGTCCGACCAGTGCACTCCACATCGATCGACACCCGGTGTATGAGAGACATGTAGCCGGCTGTTTTTTCAGTCGCCTTACCGATATCAAATCGTGAGACGATGATCGATGCTCCACTCTCAAGCTGGAGATCTCGAGTGATCACATCGTAGAAGAAATCAACCGTTTTCCAGCTGGAATCAGACATTGTTTTTTCGCGCACTTGCCACAAGGAGATGAATACACGACTAAATGAGTTCGTTGCGCTGTTGCTAGACATGCTACACGCTGATACACATCATAACGTTAGATAATACCAACTTCGTGTATCTACTCAATCCGCACTCTCTGAATCCAACAACCCTTTCCATCCGTTCGCGATGTAGATAGTAGACTGCTTCTTGTGTGAGTGCATTGTGGGTCAGCAGTGGCTAATTTAATTGAAATGTTTGTCAAAAACCCCTACTGAATAACGAAACGGTTTTCGGATCCTCATTCGTCGACGTGAAATTTAAACAAATGTTTCAGAATTGATACTAGCTTTCGCTTATCAATTTAAAAATAGAAGATTTTCATATCAAATGATTTTCATATCATATCAACACATTGGCAAAGGGTGTTATCAGGAACAAGTACCCAGAAATTTCACAACACTGTGTTATACGATCTAGGGCAGTTGTAGATGGCCGCAGCACAACAAAAAAGATAGCATTTGTGTGGTTCAATTAGAACACCTAGCTTTGGGCAACGGTTATCGCACTAGTAAAAGTTGATACCAAAAATGTATATTTAAAAAGTGAGAAGAGCCATAATGCGGTGGACTAATCCGAATTTCCTAGAACTTTTGACTACATGAATCTAAGTAATCCCTACGAGTGTACTTCTGTGGCACCTACAAACAACTCACTGATTGGTACATGCAACTATCGTGATATACCACTAGAAGGATACCAGATAGCTCTAGGTTTAAATTGTGACTTGACTGAAAACACTGAGTTCAACTTCAGAATATCTATTTCACTTTCAAATCACTTAGCATTTTGATCAGTCACTTCAATAAAAACTGATATTTAGCGCGTGTCGAAACCTATCTGTAACGGTATCAACTAATAGGCCAACAAATATAAGGACAACGATAACTTCCTGCAGTGTAGATGACTTGATCGATGTCCAGTGAGCCTTTAGCAGTCACGTCACGATGCTTCAAATGTTCCGTTTCCAACCTTACCAGATGTAGTTCACGTGAAGATCATTCGCAAGGCATTACACGCTGATGCTATGTCAACCATCGACGATAAGCAGCTTTAGTTGCATTATTGTGATCATAACTTGTGTATTCTGATCCCTTCCCGGTTGGCGTTTGTGCCTTCTTCCAGTAGTCACCGGTTTGGTTGATGGCACGCTCGGAGGATCTGCTTGTAGATTAAGTCAATAATTTGATCTAAGTGGTTGTTTAGAATTATCACTGGTGTACCGAGTTTCGTCACAGATCTGCCAGGCATGTTAGACGCCACGTGAAGCAGAAACTGAAAAAATCTGCGGCAACTGAAGTAAGATAAGCGAAATAAACTAGCATGGTAAGTAATACTAGGAGAAGTTTGTGATTTATGCACTAGGCTCTGTTCGAATAAACAAAAGTAATCAAAAAGATCCTGAGAACGTTGTCATATTAAATATGTACTTCTCTAACACGCTGCCAATACGTCATCCAGAGAAACTGTGTGGACGGAGCACAATCATTCCACCGAAGTTAGACAGTGTCTGGTGAGGTGTAGATTGTAGCTGACATGGAATTAAATTCAAGATGCACGCTGTCTCCTCCGGTATCATGCACCCGTGCCATATTGCACAACCATTCCCAGGCACACCGGATATGACGTCTTACCCGACAAGCGTCTAACCAGGAGCGCACGCGGGACCAACAATTTATGGCACTAAATCTAGTTTCTGCTACTGTCCTTCCGAGGGTGACGTGCGCTAAGTATAAAGACTACCCGAACACTCGCAGTCCAGACAAAAGGCGAAAGCATCTTGCACATGCAACCAGTGGCAGCCGATAAGCGACAGGCAGAGAGGATCACGATGCCCGAGAACACTATTCCAGAGTGCCTTAACGCTTCCAACGATGCCCCGGACTGGTTAAACGAGCTCTATGTGGAGAAAATTTTGCGTTGTGCACTGCAGGATGAGTCGATTAAGTTACAGCGGTTGGATATATGTTACGCTGTCCCAAAAGGTGACAACTTTGCGAGCATCATCTTTCGTCTGCGCGTCACATACCATTCCGAGGCACAGGTAACGAACAAAGTGACTGCTAAACAATGGAGGGTGCTAGTGTAACCGGGCTTTTCTTTTGAACAGTACGAAACAACACGCACGTTCATACTGAAAGGCATGATCACGGAGGGACTAGCGGGCGAGAAACTGCGGCAGTACGATGTGCAGCGCAAGGAAATGGATGTATATCAGTTCGTGATTCCAGAGCTAAAGCTCATGATGAAAGCCATCGATGACCACAGCGAACTCTACCCGACGGCCTTAGTAGTTGATCGCAAACATGAAGTGATCATGTTCAAGGATCTCACACCCGACGGCTACAGAATGGCGGATCGGACGCAAGGGATGGACATGCCCCATCTGAAGATGGCAATGCGGCTGATGGCTAAGATGCACGCTGGCTCGATAAAGCTGCGCGAAAAGCAACCCCACATTTTCGAGCACTATAAGACGGGCATGATGACGCGCCAAACGGATGCGTTCTATCCGATGTTCAACCTGATCTTCGACGCTCTCACGAAGGAGATCAACACGTGGGGTCCGGAGTGGCAGTACTATCATGCAAAGTTGGAGAAACTCCGTCCCAGCTTCGTTGAGTACGGTCTGCAAGTGTTCGATAATGATCCTGCTAGCGACGACCTGTGCGTGTTCGTGCACGGTGATCTTTGGGTGAACAATTTACTGTACAGATACGACGCCCACGGCAACCCGATCGATGCGGTACTGCTGGACTTCCAATACTGCTGCTATGGGACGCCGATGGTCGATTTTTGCTACCTCTACTACACTTCGGCTAGGGACGACATCCGACAGAGCTGCTTCGACGAGCTGTTGCAGTGCTACTTCGACGAGCTGATCGACTGTGCGCGGAAGCTGCGGTACCGTGGCAAACTGCCGACACTGTATCAGTTTCAGCAGCAAGCACTTCGAAAGATGTTTTATGGTAGGGAACTTCACCGAGCGCTTGCAATGCTGTCTTAAATCCAACTCTCATTCGCCCTCTCATTGCAGCCGTATACTCCACCTTCATAGCACTTCCGGTGCAGATGAACGACAACACCGAGAACGCCGACTTTGATGCTCTAATGAATGATAACGAGCGGGCGCAAAAATACAAGCGCATGATCGTGTCGAACGCGAAGTATCAGAGCATTGTCCGCGGCTTACTGCCGCAGTTTGATCGCAAAGGTTTGCTAGACGAGTTGTACTAGGCTCCCCGGGGGAGGCAACTCCATGTTCGGGGTTTTAGTTTGATCGCCGAGTTGTGCTGTTCACTTTTCTTTACTGGTTCTCAATAAACACGGTGTTATCAGTCGTTTTCTGTTTGTTTGTTTGAAATCTCCAAACCGATTTGAGTGTTGATCCGGGTTAAACTGCCTAAACCACCCGCCATGTTTCAATGACTAAGCGAATTCGAAAGACGCACTACCATTACCAGCAATCGCAACAGCTGGACGGGAGATGATAAGAAAATTGATAATCACATCGAAGAAGGGCGCAAATGTTTTCTTTCAGCGACGTGACGATCCGCTAAGACATCGTATGCATTGCACTCCGTGTTGACTAATTACGTGACCTAATTTGCTTTATTGCACGATAGCATACGCTGCACGGAATCCAACTACACATCGAGACGTATGCGCGCTGCTTCCGCTTCTCCTGGAATACTGGACGAAATACATGATCTCTGGCTTGCGAACACATCGGCAGGCGGCGTTAGTCAGCAAAGGACTGTAGCGAAACTGCTGCTACGCGGTAACACCATCAGCTGCGGCTAATTTGGGCAGCAAAACGAGTAGGATTTCGATGAACCGAGGATTGCTGAATATTTCTTGCCTCGCTCGAACGGCACCCTCGTCGTCTCCGAGCATATTTTCCGGTGTGGCCAACTCACTGTTCTCCAGGATCAACGGCGGCACAATGCACGTCGTGACGATGAGCGCTACGAGAGAAGATAAAAATCAAACGAAATGGCAATAAAATTAGCTAGGATTAGAGGATGAACCATTCGGTACGTTTGTTATGCAAATCGCTGCTTACCGTGATCGCGTTTTGCGGCCATTTCCGCCCGCACGCGCTCGAGATCGGGCAGTGGACCGTCATACTTAAATTGGCGCAACGCATCCAACAACTCGCCGGTGTACAACTGCACTAGCTCGTCGAATCCGGCCTGCTGGATCGCATTGTTCGCCGATGAGTAGAGAAGATGGGTTAGATCGAAGCCCGGTGAACCGTAGAAGCTCTCCTGGTAGTCCACCTACAGCAACCGTCCGATTTGGACGGTGAAAAATCACGAGACTCGGTATTACCCGACATGGCGAATTGGGATTTTCTCTACAATTCCCCGGTCCCTATTTACCATAATCACATCCACAACGGTGCCGTCCGCCGCGTACTTCCACAGCAAATTGTTCAACCACATGTCACCGTGGTTGAGCACGTTGAAGGTGGTTTCATCGCACGCGTAACTGAGCGCTTCTCGCTCGATCGCTGCCTCCAGGAACGATCGCAGAAATCCGACGTACTGCGTCAACTCTGGCACCTTCTCCGCCTGCTCAATGCAATGCTGGATGGCGTTCGCGTAAAACAGATGGATGGGATTGCCCTCAGTGGCAAAGGTGCTGCTGGTGAGCGGTCGAAACAGCTCACGATTCTGTAATTAAGGAGTGAGCACTATCTGTTACAGCAATCAGCTACATTTCGCACATCCCGCAATTGGGGTGGGAAAACCTCGCGTTACCTTACGCGCTAGCACCGCCGTTGCGGCGTGAAACTTTGCGAGCTTCTGCACGATCAACTGCATGTGTGATCGGTCGAGGCGCGCTTTACGATCCGGCTGACGGTAGCCCTTGACGGAGAGATCCTCCAGCACCAGCGCATGCTCATCCTCGTAGATGAACCTCGGTGCGAACTGTGTGCAATCACCGAAGCTGGTCAGCAGCTCGCGGACGGCTTTCAACACCGGCCCGTACACGGTTTTCTCGATCCCGAACACGTTCAGCTGATCAGCACCCTCAGCTAGCTGTTCGTTGGCGAGCTTTGTCTTCACGATGAGGGACAGTGTATCCGGCTGATCGGACACTGTATAATGTACCGTGGCGCGCACGATGGCGCTCATGAAGTTCTGCCCTCCCGGACAACCAGCGGCTAGTTCGAACCGCTGCACAGCCACATCCGCGTGCAGATACGCCTCGAGCACACGCGTAAAGTACTCCCGATCAATCCACGGCAATCCCGGTGCTGCGAGTTCATCCATGGCTCCCGCTTAATAACTCTTTGTCTCACTCAAGGCGCTAATTTGCACGGCGCCACGCTGCTACACGTCAACCGCGATGCTTTCACGCAACTGGCCGCGCAAAACGGACGGAATAATCTAAACCCGGTCGCATTTACTCCGCGAAACGCGCACAGCGATAGCGGTTCGTGTTGGACGCGGCACAAACACCAGCGACAAATCGACCGGGAACACCCGCGGGAACAAGGCGCAAAGTGCGATGCAGGCAGCATAATTTGTGCTTCGTCCAGCGGACACGGGTTTGTTTGGGGTAGAACACACCCTATCCATATTTTGTCACCGAAATGTTTCGCACACAGCTGCAGCAGATGGACGTCCATTCGAGATGCACTTATCGGGGGAAACGTTTATTGCTGGATGCAATTGTTACCGTTACATGTTGTGCTACAATTGTTACCGTTACATGGTGTGCTGCAGTTGTTACATGTTATGTGGGTTGGGTTGAAATTTGGGACTGAGCTTATTTATTATTTTCGAAATAAACGTCTACTGTAAATTAGAGCTGCGTTGCTAACCAAGGGCTGATAATATGTGAAATAAAATTATTGTTTGAATCCATTGCATGATTTCAGTCAATTATCTTATTAAATCGATCAATACTGGCAGAGGCAAGAGATCCCTGCGATCAATTGATCTTTGCCACGTAGGAATGAGTTGGAATATCAAGTTCTACATTGGCATCTAATTGCAGCAGTATGTATAAAAAGAGACAGCAACAGATCTTATATTAAGCAATATGACGATATGGGACTTATGTAAAGTGTAAATGGTTTATATTTTCTGTAGATTATACAAAGATATTTTACTATCACTATTGCTTACATCAAGATGTACAATGCTCCAACATAAAAAGTGATATTTTTATTTGATTCAAGTATACACTAAAGAACAACGATGTAGGAATGGTTTATCATACATCGGCGGTTTTATTGGACAAGTTCATTATCTGTTATCGGGCTAATCTTTATCACATAATCATCGAACCAAAAGTGCCACGCGCAGGCTGACGTGTAGCGCGTCTACCACAAATTTCTACAACAATGCAAACTTGATATCGAAGATTGCTTTGGCACGCTTGCATGAGCTACAAAAAAGGCGACGGATTGCTTCGGTATGAGATACGTTATCAATTATCGGCCGCCAGTCGACCACGCGCGTGACGTACAAGATTCGTTTCAGACTCGCCTTATATGGCTACATGTTTGCCAGAGTTCCCTGATGAAGGAATCGCGTCAGCTCGGTGTGTAAGAGCTTCTTGTAAGCTGGGTTGCTAAACGCCGGATTGTCTGCCTCACCCTTAATAAAACTCTCAATTTCGAACGTGTTTGGATCCATATATTGGAACGGACTAAAGACTGCATAGTGGAATAACTCTGCAAGGGAAACAAAGAATGGTGAGGAATGTTCGATTGCACGAGATGCTGATCACGTTGAAGAGAACACTTACCAAGTCCCGAGCATCGCAGTAGCTCCAGCTGCAAATCCAACAAGGTGGGTATTTTACCAAGAAAACCTAACCGTCGCAGGAGATCACTGTACTGTTGATAGTACATGTATATCAGTTCCTCACGATGGTTGTTCTTAACCGTTGGCGTTGGTATCATGTCGAGCAGATAGTACAAATCGATGGCGGGCGAAGTCCAGCAGCAGATTTGATAATCCAGCAGAATTGTATCCGTGTGGCGACCCTCGGCATCGATTTGGTGCAGCATATTTTTGTTATGAAAATCACCGTGGATAAGCACGTTTTGGATCGTCTTGGAAGGGTTGTAAAGCCAGCTGAGATAGCTGTGCAAGTTCTGGTGGAAGATTTCAATTGGCTTCGCAAAGTGAGCAAACTCTGGATACATCTTCGTAAGCTGTAATAAATCACCGAAACCCTTTGTGATCATTCCGCCGAAGGTCATAAATTTGTCGGCCATCGAGTAGGTGTTTTCTGCCGCAAATGAAGGGTCCTACCGCAAAAAGAGCACTTGACAGTAAATAAACTAATAAGTCATCATTAAACCCTGCACTTACGTTGCTACTGATCATAACGGAAGCGGCATGGAACATTGCAATGTCTCGTACAATCGGCTTCATGTCGTCCAAAGTGGCGATGGGGTCCCCCATCACCCAGCCTTGACCGCTGATGTCTTCCAAAATAAGAATTGCCTGGGGTTTCAGAGCACCGTAAATATAGCTGTAACCATCACCACACGTATAATTACAGCATTAACTAGAATTCACTGAAGCTTCACAAAACCTACCGGGGATACTTGTACTCCTCTCCAATTTCCTCATACAGCCGAGCGATCTCTGGCAAGATCTTGCTGTACATTTTAAGTTCAACTACGAACAGCCCATCGTCCTCCAAGAGCTCTTTCTTTAGGCCATCCGCCTCAGGTTTCGTTTTCATGATGAGATTGATCGAATTCTCCCCGACGCACCGTTTCGAGCGGTAGTTGACAGTCGTGCGGAACATCACACTTGCGTAATGATCGCCTTTGTTAGTTCCCGGACGCATAACGCATCCGCTGGTCAACTCGATCGTCTGATCGTTATTAAAATCACGTATTACACCGAGAAAAAACTCATCATTTAGCCATGCTGGTGCCTCAAGCTCGTCCAGATTGTACGACATGGTTGCTGAGAGGAGAAGTTATTGAAGTTGCAAATTCTACACCCACACCCCGTAATGGAAGAAATCCGTCTGATCGCAGCTACTGCTACTGGGAAACTAATGCTTCTAAGCAATAAGGGCTTGTACTTTAAATAAACACAGTTTCGATGCGCTGTAATCTGTCTTGCAGGCAATCTTCGTCCTCGGGTGGTGGTATGAGTGCGCGAGACAAGTGGATGAGATTGCAAAAACACACTCCACAGACGGTCTAGTAGCTTCGTATCTAGTGACCATTCGCGTATAGTAAAAAAACAAATTCAGAGCAAACACTAGCAGAATATTATCTTTGCTTCTGGTCACATTATCTACCACCAGGGCTCCTATACGTACAAGTCGCTCAGCTGTGGGTTATTTATCGTTTATGGCCGCATATAGTACTACCATTGTGTAAATGAGCAACAAAAATACTAAATGAACAAAAGTTTGAATTACCCATTTATTTATTTCAAAACAATTAGATATTTAGAGCACACCCTGATGTAGAAACCGTTTCAACTCCTTTCGCATCGCTTCTCGGAACTCTTCAATCTGCAAAGCGGGATTGGCGATCTTTCCCTGGAAAAATGCCTCAGAGTCTACTTTTGACAAATCAATGTATCGAAACGCAGAGAACACGATGTAATGGAACAGTTCTATGGAAGAAAATTAAAGCCCGCGTGTTAATACGATGAAATTTTAATTCCAAAGCATCCTCAACGTATTTTTTACCAAGTTGTCCGTTCGAAAGCATTCCGAGCTGTAACGCATTCAGCGACGGTATGTACCCGGAAAAGTTCAAGCTCCTTAATAGGTCGGTGAACTTTTGATGATAGCGATAGACGATCTCGTCTCGATGATGTGTTTTAACCGATTGTGTTGGTATCATGTAGGTAAGGTAGAACAGATCGACCGTTTGTGAACTCCAACTGCACATCTGATAATCCACGAACATCGTATTAACCACTCTGTCTTCGGACTCCAGGTGAAGTAGATTTTTGAAATGGAAATCACCGTGAATGAGTACGTTAGCACACGTTTCAGAAGTGGCATATGCTGCCCGTATCCTATCGTCAATTGTTTGATGGAAGCTTTGCACCGGTGCAACGAACTCTGGAAGTGACAAATCCTCTCGAAGAAAGTTCACGAACGAATGAAAACACGCATCCGTCATACTTCGCATACTTCGGAAAGTGTCCGGAATGGTGCACCGGAATTGAAGTTTGAATTCTGGATCCTGTAATAGAAAAACCGTCACTTACTATCGCTCCATCGTTTTGGTCATCAAACATAAATACTTACCTGTTGTTGCATCATCATGGACGCTGCATGGAATTTGGCAATTGCATCGATTGTTGGCTTCAAATCTTCGAAACTGTCCAACAGACCCTTCATTCTCCATTTCTGTGGGCTAATATCTTCTAGGATGATTATTGTATGAGGCTTCTCGGCAGCGTAGATCAGTCTGTGAAACCGGTTAATTACCAACTGGAACGCTTAATGAAAGTTCACGAAAAGTACCTTGGATATTTGTACTCCTCTCCGATGCTCTCCATCAAACGAGCCATTTCCGGAAGAACTTTAGTGTACATTTGAATTTCTTTTCCAAAAAAATCGTCATCATTAAGCAGCTCCTTCTTGAGACCCTCCTGCAGCGGTTTAATCTTCATAATGAGATCGATCGATTTCAAGAAAAGTGCACTAGTCTGCTGATCTCCACCGACTCGGTATCGTACTGTCGTCCTGTACATCACACTAGCAAAATGATCTCCAGCTTTCGTCCCCGGACGTAGCTCACAGGTGTCCACTAATCGTACCGTTGAATCGTTCTCGAACCTACTCAGAACATGCTGAAAGAATGCATTACTCAACCACGAAGGCGAAGAAAGTTCGTCCTGGTTGTACTCCATACTTGACGATTGAGCTCCCAATATTGGTCGCCCTCTTCACGGGATTGTAATGAGAAACTGTCGCGACCCAGCGGCTGCCTTGAAGCTCCCAGCTGCAAGCAATCATTCCATAGCTGTGGTAGTGCCTTCAATGCGAACGAACCACTAACATTCCATTATGAATGTCGCTTTATTTGAACTTCGGATGTTTTTGATGCAGCAAACGTCATGGAGCCAAGGAAGTGCATTCAATGGGGCAAATGGGCCAACAATATTGGTAGGAATTTAATTTTACTTCATTTTTTTTTGCATTGCTCGCGTGTAGTAGGTTTCTACGTGTAGCAGAATGCCACATTTACCTTCATGTGGTAAACAGTGTGTACAATACGCTTGCATGGGGTTCAATCGCAGCAAGCCGTTGCGATAAGATAACGTTATGTAATTCTGTTTTTGTTTGTTGTTGGTGCCTTCCGCCCAGCACTATCGCATTTTGCTCACGTGGACCCATGCTCAGCTGTTGCAAGGAATTTGTTTTCCCATTCAAGTAAATCAAGTTTAAAGAAACCGTAACCAGAAGCGTCACGTTACGGCTTCATCACACCTTGGTGCAGTAATCGTGTCAGTTCTGATCTCATGACGCGCTGGTACACTGCGCTGCTAGCGGCGGGATTTTCTGCCTTTCCCGCCAGAAGTGCCTCGAAATCAATTTTCGAACGGTCAACGAATCGATACGGATAAAGCGCCACGTAATGAAATAGCTCCAGTGCAGCCTTCCGGAGGAGCTCCACGTGTAGCTCTTGTAGTGTGGTGACGCGACCAAGCCATCCGAGTCGGCGTAGAACCCGATGAAACTCGCTGTGGTACAGATATATCATTTGCTCTCGATGCCGTTCCTTAACCGAATGATCTACGATCGTGTCGAGCAGGTAATACAAGTCAATGGCTGGCGTCGTCCAGCTACATATCTGATAGTCGATTAGCATAGTGTCTCGGACAAGCCCATGGGCGGAGTACTGGTGAAGCAGATTTTTCGAATGAAAATCCCCATGGACGAGTACATTCAGACAATCCGTTGAAGGACCGTAGGTTTCAATCATCTTATCCAAGAGGGTCGTTTGCAGCTTTTCAACAGGTTGAACCAACTGTTCGAAGCCGGCGGTAGATCGCATGAAGCCCAGTAAGTCCGTAAAGCTTTTCTTCAGCATTTCGTCGAGAGCTTTCAGCTTTTTAGCTACATCACATCGATGATCCTTGCTAAAGAGGGGGTCCTGCAGAATGTCGAGAATATTCCTGTTGAGACATTTGTCTCTATCAGCGCAAAGTCACTTACGTCTTGTGCTATCACGACAGACGCAGCATGAAATTTGGCGATAGATCTGATCGCAGGGAGCACATCCTCCAGGGACGTTAGGTACGAGCCAGTTTCCCAGCCTTTTCCACTCACATCTTCCAGAATCAGAACCGTTTGAGGGGACTCGGCAGCAAACACCAGCCTATGTGAATAACGCACAGCTTGTTAATCGTACTACCCTCGCACTGCCACATGAATCGACCCTACCTGGGATAGCTGAATGTTTCGTTGATTTCGCGCAACCTTCGGTCGATTTCTGGTAGCACTTTGCTGTAAATGCGCATCTCCCTGAGAAAAAGGTCACTTCCATCGAGTTCATCACGCTGGAGGCCGCCCGAGAGTGGTTTAGTCTTTATGATGACATCCAGCGACGCTTCCTTACCCAAACGGGAGCGATAGTGTATGGTTGTCCGGAAAATTGCGCTTGCGAATCGTTCACCGGGCTTCGTTCCTGGTCGCAGCTTACATCCGTGACACAGCCGAGCTGCGGAATCGTGTGTAAATTCACGAATCACCCGCAAGAAAAACTCATCGTTCAACCAGTCGGGTAATCGATCGCTTCCTTCCACCACAGGAAGCATCACAGCATTCGGTTGATGAGCAAAAGTTCGTTGGATGAGGTTGAAATCGCAACAGCACTGTGGTGCCCCTCCATTTAATGGGTGTTTTTATATGGGAGTGAATCCCCACCTAGTTTCGCCTTGGCGAGTGAATATCACGATAGAATTTGTGATTAGATTTCAGCTGGCGAAATAGTAACGCTCACTATTGTTGTAACGTGTGAACCCATTTACAACGCGCTTTTGATCGGAGTAGAGATACATTCCCTTCATAGGTCGTAATCAATCGTAAATAAGATTATTCTCAGCTCGTACATTGACTCGTGTGGGCGTATAATGTTGGAACTTGAAGAATACATTTGAATAAGAAGCTAGAGATATGTGATGGCAATTTGCATCACGCTCATGTGTGTATAAATAATTCCACAACTTGTTCATCTGCGAGTGAAAACCGACAAGTATAACGAGAAAAAAAAGCGCGAATGATTCATTCATAAAGGCGTAAAAATGCGAATGATTGGCCAAACGTGCTTACAAATGGTCGTCGCGTCGGCTAAACCATTTCGAAACAAACTCTACTGTGACGGGTGTGTAACACTGAGTCAACTCCAAATTTGCACTTATCATCGTTTCCTGTAGGCTTTCTCCCTGTCGATTAGCACCACTGATGCCGCCTGGATATGAAACGAGATAAGACGCCAAAATTCGTACACCATCACAGAAGTTTTCTATCGGAAGGCGTCGTTGGTCCTACTGTCATCGATTGCAATGCGCCACAAATAAGTGTATATAAGGTAACCGGTTTTTGGGAGTCACCTTCAGTCGTCATTTAACCGCACGTTCAATCAACACGAGCATTACGCAGCGTTTTTGGAGATTTATTTTTTGCCTATTCTAACGCGAAATGGCCGAAACTGCTGCTAGCGAAACGAAACCAATTACGCCACCGGAATGGCTAAACGCGGCCTACCTGGAAGGCGTACTGCGAAAATCAGAAGGTGATCGAGACCTGCAGGTCGAAGATGTGGAGAGCTCCCCGGTGGGAAAACCTGGCGAGTATCTGGCCAGCCAGTTGTTCCGTGTTACGGTCCAGTGCAAGGGACCGAAGGTGAACGGTTCGAAAAAGCTAGTGGTGAAAATTCTTCCCGAAAACGACATCATCGGGGGCACGATGGGGAAAAGTTTGTTTGAAACGGAACTGAAAATGTACGGCGAATTTTTGCCCCAGTTCAAGCGCCTCTTGGACGAGAACGAACGACCGGTGCCATTGCCCAAGTGTGTATACGCCGGTGACAATCCATCACCGGTTATTATATTGGAAGATTTGGCTCCCGAAGGGTGGCAAGGGCATGATCTCGTCGAGAGTTTCGAGCAAGCAAAACCCATCACGATCGCGATCGCTCGATTTCACGCGGCTTCATTTTATCTAAGCAAACAAGTAAGCCCATCGCGGACATTTCGATTGCGTGCAATTTTTCATGGATGCATTCGTTTCTTTTCCAGAAAACCGACTTCGAGGGCTTTCAGACGGACATATTTAAGCAGAAGCATCCAACGCTCGATTGGATGTTTGGGAAAAATTTGAAAGCTTTCAACGATGCCCTGCGCACGTGGGAAGGCTGCGAAGCGTTTGTTGAACCGTTTGAACGTGCCTATGCCGACTACTGCGATCGGCTGCACGATATCTACAGCTGCCGAACACCGGGCCGGCTGTACAATGTGCTGAACCATGGAGATTTTCACGCGAAAAACCTGCTGCACCAGTTCAACGACGAAGGAGCAATTGCTGACTCCCGGTTCCTGGACTTCCAGGCCTCCTGCTGGTCGACGCCCGCCATCGATCTGTACTACCTCCTGAACAATATTGTGCATTACAAAGTGAAGGCAGCACACAAGGAGGATTTGATTACCTTCTACCATGCCGAGTTTGCGGCCACACTCAAAGCGGTCGGATATATGGGACACATTCCGACGTTGCTGGACCTGCAAATTGAGCTGTTACAGAATGGCTTCTTGGGTAAGCACCGTCGACGAATGAACAAACGGAAGTGGTTTTCAGTAATACTATTTCCATTCTTTCGCTTCAGATATTCTACACTACACTTGCTTTTTGCAGTTTCGGTTTTTCGATTTTAGTAAAATTCCTCCAGAAGTGCTCGCCTCTGGTCAGGTGGGAAATTTGGGTCTCCAGAACGAGGAATATCAGGAGCTCATGAAAGAACTTATCCCGGGCTACATCCATAAGGGGTTATTAGAATAAATAAATATGCGACTGCTAGGTTTACAATTATCGAGAACTTTCATGACTCCGATGAAAAGGAAATTAAATTATTTCTGACGTAATAAACAAATAAAACGAACATCATTCCTTTTTTTTTACTACAAAACTTTTAACTTAAAGCAACAAAATAGCCACGTTTACGCACACCCTGCGGTGACTTGATTCGTTATCGACAATGTGTGACTATTTGCTACAGCTTATCAATGTGATTGCACGTGATCTGATTGCTGAGTAATCATGAAGTCATAGAATCGCACCATAATTTACGACGACATACTTGTTGCTGTTTTCCTTTTCGCAGCAAGAAAGTTGAACATTTTCATTTTTGAAAATCATTCGTGCAGTGCAATCTACCAGCCTTTGTTCTCAGTCTGTACTCTTGTGCTTCTGCTCCGATTTTTGTTAAGTAATCGTGTGCTCAATGCTTTAGCAAACATGCACGTGATAAACACGATCGTTACAGCATAACATTCAAGTTGATTACTGACCACGGTTTCGTTGGGCGACTGATGAAGCATGTGCTTCCCCCGTACAATGAGCGATTCAAAATGAAAGCTGTAAATGTTATCTCGCAATTGTTTTACAGTGTCCTAATAATACTGATTAATGTCTATATACTTCGGAATTGGGAGTATATATAACCGATAAGCTCCAATATTTGCCAACACGGATAAAACGAAATGAGTATTGCACATTTTCTACACTTTCATTCTGGTGCACATTTCGATCGGTTTAGCGCAAGTGATACACAACAGGCTACCAGGATGCCCTCAGTTAACAAGGATCCTACCAACTGGCTGGACTGCCAACTGTTTCAGAAAGTCCTCGCGCATCACACAGCTGATCGAACCTTAGAAGTGGATGATGTGCAACTTGCTCTTCAGGGAAATGCTGCCTTACAGTACGCTAGCACGATCTACCAAGCCATCGTGAGCTACCGTAGCCGAGGAAATGCTGAATCGATTAAGTTGATTGTGAAGTTAATCTCCTCGAAGGTAAACAGCGTAACAGACGAATCGTCGTTTGATACCGAGCTTAACGTGTACCGTGATTATCTGGCTAAAGTGGACAGCGTTTTTGGTGAAAGCAATAAGTCACATTTTGGACCGAAGTAAGCATAAAACAAGTAGCTCAGCATGATACGTTTATCATCTTACTGCTTGATTTTTTCTAGGCTAATTTATGCGGCTAGTGAACCCACACCATACATCATTCTGGAGGATTTAACGAGTCAGCAATTCGTGCATTGCAACAAACTTCTCGGTTTGGATGATGCCAAAGTAGTCCTGATGAAGTTGGCCCAATTCCACGCTACATCGTACAGTTTGAACAACTCGTCTAAGGTGAATCTATAGAGTACAGCAATTTCTTTAGGATCGATTGGTGGTTAGTTTTGAAAAACTTCTTCACTTTTCTCCAGCAATCAGATGTGTCCAATAGGGCTGATAATGCTCTCTTCAAACAAAAAGCGTCGGAGGGCATGAAGTTCATGCAGGATAATTTGGGCATTTTCATCGAAGAAGTGTCACAATGGCAAGGATATGAAAAATATGCCCAACGATTGACCAATATCCTGCACACCTTCGTTGAACGCGGAACGGCGATCTACGACCCGAGAGTGCACGAATTTAACGTGCTCATTCACGGAGACTTCCATTACAACAACATGCTGTTCAAGTTTGATAGTGACAATCGCGTGCAAGATGTACTCTTCGTAAGTATAATGACAAATTACGAATCACTTTCACCTTCTATTAATAACTACCCGCTTTAACCCAATGTTACAGTACGACTTCCAGCTCAGCTGTTGGACGACGCCCGCAGTGGATCTGCTGTACTTCCTGTACTTCATATGCGATCGTGAGACTCGCAATTCGCAACGTCAGCAACTGCTGCAAATGTACCAGCAGGAGTTCACACGCACCCTAAACGACATTGGACACATGGGAAAGGGTCCCGCCTTGCTCGACATCAACTGTGACCTACTGCAGGCCGGCTTTCTCGAGGTCGTCATCGCGATCTGTTTCGTGCCGTTTCTTTTTGCCGACTACAACCACGTGACGGACGTCTACATCGGCAAGAACGAGGATGCGCGTGTCTATCGTCGTAAGCTTTACAGCAATGAGGAGTATCAAGCGATCATCAAGCCCCTGTTGCCACACTTTTTGCATAAAGGTTTTCTAGATTAGCTAGACTGGAGTGACACGCTCACAAATAAGTTCAACAGCACTCGTAAGCTGGCACACTTTTGTCTGATTTTGTTTATTGCCTACAGGCGACGTCCGAACGCCGTCAATCAAGGTATCCTTTGCGATCGTAAAAGTTAAGCAAATACTCCATCCGGTCCTGGTACTTTGGGTGTGAAAATAAGCGTCTCCGGAATGCGATCGCCTCCTCCGTTCGACCCAGTAGTCCACCCAGATCGGCATTGGAGGTGTCCTCCAGTAGTCGCAGCGGTATCAGGAAGGTGGAAAACATGACGCCGTTATGCCCCTTGCGCAGCATCTCGATCTGTATGTCCAGCAGGGTGGGCATTCGTTTGCTGTACTTCAGCTTTGTCAGCGCATCGACCAACTCGGCGTGGTAGTGCTGCAGCAGCAGATCGAAGTCCTCAACCGTCACGTCATTGGCGGCGGACGTGTAGAGCAGGTAGCTGAGATCGATGGCCGGCGAACCGAAGAAACCGGTCGCATAATCAACAAGGATAACGTCCCGCGGTTTTCCACTCGGTTCCGTCTTAAACATCACATTGTTCACCCACAAATCACCATGGTTGAGCACGTTAAAGTCGGTATCACTGCGTGTGTACACTCGGCAACCCTTCGCGATGATCGTGCCTTCTAGGGCGCGCAGTTTTTCCGCGATCCGGCCCTTCGTCGTCGGCCAGTTTGATGCTTGTTCACCACACGCGACCACACTGTTCTGGAAGAGTGGGTAAAAATGAGGCACATCCTCACTGATGTTGCGGTAATGATGTGAGGCAAGGCTCTCTGCATCCTGGAATTGAAAGAAAAAAATCGAAAATCATCATTCATCGATTGTCACGTGACTCTCCGGAAGATGATTCAAACTTACGATGGTGTACAGAACGGCGGTAGCCGCATGGAACTTGGCGATCTTCTCCAACACCAGCTGCAGCTGGCAAAAGTTCAACCCCGCCGCTCGACCAACTGGCTTGTAGCCTTGCAGGGAAAGATCCTCGAACACAAAGTGCTTGATCGTCGTCGTGTGGATGGCATGGGCACTGTAAAAAGTTCATCTCATCATCATCATCATGCTAGATGCTATGATACAAGCCAACAGATAAACGCTTACACCGGTGCCAACCGCTTGTTGTATCCGATCGAGCTCAACAACTGCTCGACTTTTGGCATCACCACATCGTACACGGCGATCTCGCGCTTAAACACATCATACGCATCCAGCAGGTCGGCATCTTCGTCACGTGCGAACGACACCTTGACGACGTACGTTTGCGTTCTGTGGAGGATGGAGGATGAGAAATTAAAACCCCTCACATTGTGGTCGAGGCTCATATGCCAACCTGTGGTTGTGGCTTCCGGTCGTGTAGTTCACCGTCACCCGCAAGATGTCACTGGAATAGTTTTCACCCTTGGCTAGGGGCGCTACCACCTTGAAGCTCTCGACCGTTATCGCACTTTCACACTGCTCCCGCCGCAGTATTCCCTGCAGGTAGTCCTTGGTGATGAACGGATAACGTTCCTGTAACGTCGTCGGATCCATCGTCCTTGTATGCTGTGCCGCAATAAACCCGTCCACGGAGCCGCCAATTTCCACCGGTCACACCTGCCACGAGAATGATTCAATCAGGCACCCACGGCAAGGAATTTAAACGGTTCATTTCCACCCCAGACGGCCTGTGAGATACAGAGAGCGATAGTGGAGACGAACGCCATGGTCACGGTACACGAATGATAAGGCAACCATGGGGAGCTCGTTTGATACGTACAATCGCTGGTAGAAGAGCGTAATTCACCAAGCCCCAATCATGTATTCCTGCTTCGCGTATATGTGCCACTGCCCTTGCTTTTCACTGGCGCGGGTATTTGTTGTTTTCGTTTTCTGGGCCACTCGAACAAAAACGCGTCACGTCCAAAAACCAGCCGCGAAGGAAGACCTGCGACAACGACGGCCACGAAACTGTGCTGTCATCCGCAGATAATTGGCCGACATTTCGGCTCGCTCGCTTGGGACAACTTTCGGCACTACCACAAGCACAAGTCACCGGACGGCCAGCGTGACACCAGGCGGCCAGCGGTCCGTTTTTCCTACCGCGGAAAAATGCCTGCGTCCGGGTTCGCAACAGCAGCAAAACAAAGCTAGACACGTACACGCGCCCAAATTACGCGCCGAAGGGCCGCGGTTGAATGGCCGTCGGTAAGCTTCTTGGCAGTTGTGCCCTTGCCGTCGTGGGTTTTGATTGTATTTATAGAACTTATCATCCTGACACCGAGACACATTGCGAAATGAAGGGGGTAGAGTTCCATCATCCCCCAACGTGTGCGTTGATTGTGTTTGGGGCAGCCGAAAAATAAACGCAAACGCACGTGGTTGGGGAACGAAAACCGGTCCTACACCAACACCGAAATGGCCGCTATTTGCGTGCGAGTTACGCTTGTCGCGGGACTGACCACGGGGAAAAGTATTGCCATTGTAATCGGCCCTAAACACGGCACGGGAAAGGATGCACTGTTGCAAAAGGACAAAATTTTTCATCAACCTTATGTGACGTGAGCTGAACTAATTGTAATGCAAAACGATCACTCAAACACCGAATGATCATTTTATCTATGACACTACAAAAGCCCCAATATCACCACGACCTTCAAATGCCGTTATTAGGGTCGGTCATTCACCTCACCAAGCGACCTTGAGGAGAGGCGATTTGTATTTACTACTGATTTCACTACCCAGTTCGGTTCTTTCTCGGTCAACAGAGACATCCAATTTAGCTAACCTTGCGCCATTTAGATCGGTGTGATCGAGCATCATGTGAGCCGACCGCTATCTTTGTAGCAGGAAGTAAACAGAGGCCCGTATCGTTGATTTAGACAATTTAAAGCATACGCAAGGGGTCATCCCTTGTTTTGCGTGGTTCAGATGAAAACTTTGCTCCATAACCCAATGGCCCCGACATCATTGACGTTGATCGTTGTGATCGCTTCAACGGTGACCGCTACGCTAGCCGCGCGAATTGGCACCCATCGAGTAGAGTCGAGTTCGCGCACATGTTTGGTTCTTCACCGAGAACGATCCCCACCATGTGTTGCGCAATCCAACTGTTAGATGGACAGAAAAGGGTGTTAATTGCAACCGGGCAAGTTCTGCGTGGCGATGCTGTTTAGAATCGACGCGCTCGTTATCTCACTCCCAGCGATTCGTTGTTCACAATTTATGATGCCGCGGCCGTTCAAGGGCTTCAAGGGCTCACAGCGTAGCATTAAATTCGTGTTTGTAGTGAAACAACAAACAGGAGACCATAGCGAACGATTGCAACCGACCGGCTCATGCATGCACGTTAAACTGTTTGTAAATAGTCGCATGCATTTGCGTGACCGTTAACGCGTTTGGCACCGGCGTTTGGCTTCGTTTTGCCCTTCTTTTTGCGGCCATTCATCGCGCGGAATATTCATTTTACATTTTACTTAATTTCCCACAACCATTAAACGGTGGTTTAATCACCAGAGATGTGGCTCTCTTCCTGGCCATACAGCGCCCATCAATCACAATTGAAATGGGCGAGTTGCGAGTGATTATATTGCCGTTGTCGTGTTTTGCCTAGTCACTGCTTAAGGGCAGAATTATTTCTAACGAGCCGCACCAGTCGACCACGTGGCAAGATAGAAAACGTGCCCCACTGTTCGGCCATTCGGCCAGGGTCACAACGCACCTGCAACCCGCGGGTGCGTCATGAAGCAGATTCTCTTTGACCTGAGACTGAAACTCCAACCGATGCTGGAAGTGGTGGGGATTTATCGGCCCTAAAGGAACAGCGAAAGAGTGAGAGAGTGAGAGAGAGAGCTCCACGCGTTTCTACCACAGTTAGCTCGAGATCACATCTACTCGATGGCGCTATCAGTGCAAGTTCGACGTCATCGTCGTCTCCCTGCTACCCCGAATGCCACTCCGTCATAACGACTACGATTTTGCCAGGCACTCTCGACGCTGTTTAGTTTTACGCCGTCGGTCACCTACATCGGTTCACCCTGCAATTCGTGCCTGTAGGTGCCACCTCGAACAACGCTCGAAAGTGCCAGTAGTGGAAGCAGTAGTCGTGAAACACCACCCAACAGAGCAACAGGATGGCTTTCAACAAGGACGAAATGAACGCACCGAGCTGGATGGATTGCGCCTTTTTCGAGAAGGTGTTGCGCCACTCGGAGCGTGATAGTACGATCGTGGTGAAGGAGTTTCGTGTCCTGCCGGGTACCAAACCGGGAGATCACTTTGCGAGCGTGATCTTTCGTGTGCTTGTACGCCACGATAAAGCCGCCGACGAGGTGTCACTGATCGTGAAAACGCTCCCGGCCGAGGATGGGCTCAAGAAGGACATCCTCAAGGATGGGTACGTTTTCGAGACGGAAACGCTCATGTACACGACCATCGTGCCCGCGATGCACCAACTGCTGCGATCCGTTGACGATCCCACCGTACTTGGCGCGAGGTAAGTAGCTTGATTTGGGGGCAGATGGGAACGATTCTCTCACGGTATCGCGCGGTCTTGTGAGCTTTTTATTTGCGCCCCACGTCATGCCACCGGCATCACGTCGTTCAAGAGGCTTTGATTAGATATGAGGCGTGTGGCAGAATGTTTGTCTTAATTACTTGATGAACGGGCAAACAAAGGGCCCGGTTTATCAGCGGCTATCGCTACCAATCGAAAGGACACGAGCCACAAAAGACGGTCACAGGCGCCTGGTTTATCGCCTGGTCAGATTGCTGTTCACTTTCGGATTCGGTTACTTGTGTCGTTAGCCAGTAGCTGCGAGATTCCGCTTAGCAAGCCGCATGACATGTTGAATTTCAAACAAACCATGCCGGTTTCGGAGCTTTGTATATTTACAGAACGTTCAAATGTTAGCCGTTGGAGCAACGGTTCCCTTAGCAAATATTATGGCTCACACCTACTTCACGCTGGCTCATCAGATACGTGAACGCGGAGCGGTTTTTAATAGCCAGGCTTGCGACTATGTCAATTTCGTAATCAATCGTTTGCATACCAGCGGCAGAAACGACTGCGTCAATTCATATTACGGAAATGCGCTAATCATCCGGCTAGGCTCAAGTGCGTTTTAGTTGGCCT
Organism: Anopheles nili; assembly: GCF_943737925.1. NCBI lineage: Eukaryota > Metazoa > Arthropoda > Insecta > Diptera > Culicidae > Anopheles > Anopheles nili. Next base: position 5,623,822 of record NC_071291.1, on the reverse strand, counting down.
TGGAGCGAAAAATATGCATCTTTGTCCCACGCGGCGGGTAGTGTGATGGTATTGAGGGGTGCAATAATTTAAAACTCAATCCACGTTCCGTAAAACCGCAACCATGTCGGATTACATTAGACACGTTCTAGGATGCGCCAGCAGCGGGCTAGAAAACCACAAATGTCGCGCACGCGCAAATCTAACTGCAACGTAAGCAAATATTACACCACAGTAGGCAAACAAACGGTAGCCTGGAGACAAAACTATGCAGCTAGAGTTTTTTTGCTGGAGTTTTTTTTTTCTAATGATATTTTTCTGATCTTATCATGATTTGCGTATACTTGAATGTTGTTATGAAAGAGTTGTCGATTTCTCTCCTCAATTTCTGTCAACTAATATCAATATACTGGAGCACTAATCAAGGAAGCAGGACAGACCACCATATTTCTTAAGATCCTTTGCATGGAGCGTCTTTGCTGTATGATTTTCTAATGGTATCATTGCTCGCTGCGAAGTCAAAATCGCAATGAAGAAATAGTTATGGCGGAAAGATATGGCGACTGGTACGTGAGCGTGAGAGACCTAGTGGTAGAACAAGAGGAGAAAGGTGCTATCTCTCGTTTTTAGGGCGAGCGACCTGATTGGGCTAATTGATCACCGATGGACTATGAGACAATGCGAGAAAAAACCGAGCACCGGACACTGTTTTTATTCATCACAACAATTTCATTTGGTTTCGTGTAACAAAAACCTTCAATGGTATGGGAAACATTGTTACATGTTACGGATAATTATTGCCACCAGCTTACTTCTTTGTTAAGCCCGATTATACTCTTACGACTTATGGAAACCGAGAACTCATAGTGCACCTAAAACATCGATGGCGATCGAGGACAATTTGTATGCGGATAATCACGCCCTCGTAAGAGCGACGATATGGTTCGATAACGCTAGAGAGAGCTAGCAATTGAATTTGCAAGTACGTGGAAGCGAGAAGGAATTGATACCAGTCGACTCGGCTAAATGTAACCTCTGCGATTCATGCTCTCCTGTTATTGTTGCCGGTTTTTGGATAGCAAAATTTGACGACGAGTTTTTTCCGTTCAACGGCGCGCACCACGAGGTCTTTCGTTTCTGGTGTGAAAAAAATTGCTTTTCGGAGTCGTGAGTGAAAAGTTTGGGATGAACGTGGACGAGTGCATTCAAAAGGAAGGTTTTAGTAGATTAAGGGTAGTTGAGCGTACTGGCTCCAGTTTTTGTGGGCCAACAAGGGTTGATAGAATTATTTGCTCTTGCTTTCCGGGATCGTAATGAGCCTTTGGATGTGTTCCCCAGTTTCAATTGAATCGGCTGTTATTTTTATTTTTAGTTGAATAGCAATTCAACATGATCAAAAAACAGATTTACAACTACGATTTATGGTCCGTTCCCGCAGACTGCTCTACCACGAAAAGCACCCTGTATGGGTCATGGTGTTCGAAGACATTACCAAACTAGGATTCGAGATGAAGTCGGCACAATTGGATTTATTCGAAACCAAGGTGATCTTTTCTAAGCTTGCCCGCTGGCATGCGGCTTCCATGGCACTCGTCGATACGGTAAGACCACAATGCACCTTCCACAACAACCCGGCGAGGCTGAATCCGATTGTCTCCCGCAGCTTCCGGAAATGAAAACCCTAACCAAAGGCGTGTACGTCCTGTTCGAGGAGAACCAAGAATTCCTCAACATGTGGAAAAGCAATCTGGAGCTGCTCTCCTCGATCGTGCTGGATTTGCCCGGTCTTGCGCAATTCTCCGAACGGATTCGCACTGTGAAGGACAAAATCTTCAAAAAAGCCTCCAGCATCTACACCTTCGATCCGACATCATGCTTGCACGTGTTGAACCACGGGGACTGTCACTTCAAAAACATGATGTTCAAACGGACCAATGGAATGCTGGACGACATCATGCTGGTAAGGCGTTGAGTGATCTCCAGGGCTGCAAGATCGAGTTTAGCATGTTTGATGGATTTGTGCTGATTGTTTCCGATTTTAGCTTGATTTTCAAATGAGCGTTTGGGGCACGCCTGCGATCGATCTCATTTATGCGTTGTACAACAGTGCGTCGATCGCGACCCGCGAAGGACACCGCGACGAGCTCATCAGCTTCTACCATGCGCAGCTCGTGGAGTGTCTTGGCAAGTTTGGTTACCTCCGCAAAATGCCAACGCTGCTCGAGATTCATATGGAAATCCTGAAATGTGGACACTTAGGTGGGAATTACACTAGAACGAAACGTAAATCGCTTACACATGCCTCTTTTCTTTTAGAGTTTCTGCTGGCAGCCACCTTTGTACCGTTCATGTGCGTAGAAATGAGCGAGTTCATGGATATACCCGAGGACGGTGAAGGATTCGAAGTAGACTTCGCGGACACTGAAAAGATGCTCGAAAGCTTCAGGAAGTGTTTCCTTACGCCAGTCTACGTTGAGTACATCACAAAAGCCCTCCCCAAGTTCGCCCACAAAGGACTGCTAGAGTTGAACTGAGCGGAGCACCCGAAAGGTTCAAAAACATTACTTTTAGACCTAATCGGAAGGACTATGTATTATATTCATTCAGTGGGATCATCGAAGGAACTCTTTTGTATTATGTTGCATGGAATAAAAGCTCCCTCCAGGCGTTATTAACCAATACTCGTCGGATAACTCATTCTCCGCTGCTAAATAACTAAATCAATAAATTGCCGTAAATTTTCTCAACAAAAAAATTAAAACAAAGATAGTTGAATTTCGTCACTTCATTTTAAAAATGAATTTTATTTCATTTTTTCAACTATCGCTCCTCTGTGAGGAGGAAGACGAATTCAATTGAACAGCAAAGGCGTATCATGCGCTCTCTCTAGTGTAGTAGGCTCAACACGCTCTACATTTCGATGATGCGCTGGCCGGTCTTGCTGGTCTTCTCAAGGAAGTCGGCGTACTCCTGGTACGGCGTCTTGTTCAGTGGCAGGTCCTTCCACAGATCTGGCGTCAGGAACGCGTACGTCTTGGCGATGGCGGCATACGTGGCCTTCGCGAAATTACCGAGCGTCGTCGTCGAGCCACGAGTGGTGGTATAGCAATCGTCAATACCAGCCATCTGCAGCAGCTTCTTGGGAACCGGAGCAGATACGATACCGGTACCACGGGGAGCCGGAATCAGGCGCACCAGAACGGAACCACACTTGCCGCTGACCTGGAAGCAAAGATAAAAAACGCGTTAGTGACTGAATACTTCAAACCCGTCGACAAAGCCTTCCGTGCACTAAAGAAAGAGTGTGAGTGATCCATCAGACGCAAAACGAACGTCATTGTAGCCATGTCTAGTAACTACGTATCCGAGGAAACCGCATAAGTTTACAACGTTTTTTCATCATTTGGAAAACTCTTTCTCTTTCGGCATCGTGTTCAACCATTTGCAAAAGCATTCTTCTTTTCTCGACCTATTACTCACCTTGCACGGCACGGTGTGCGGGCGACCGATCTTGTTACCCCAGTAACCGCGACGAACCGGGACGACGGAAAGCTTGGCCAGGATGATGGCACCACGAATAGCAGTCGCCACTTCCTTGCTGCACTTCACGCCCAGACCGATGTGACCGTTGCTGTCACCGATGGCCACGAAAGCCTTGAAGCGGGTACGCTGACCGGCACGGGTCTGCTTCTGGACGGGCATGATTTTCAGCACCTCATCCTTCAGCAAGCGGTTCAGGAAGAAATCGATGATCTCGAACTCTTTGATCGGCAGCGAGTACAGATAGATTTCCTCCAGCGTGCGAATCTTGCCATCCTTCACCAGGCGGCCAAGCTTCGTGACCGGTACCCACTCCTTCGAGTCTTCCTTGCCACCGCGACCGCGTCCACGGCCACGACCGCGACCACGTCCCTTAGCGCCGCGGGCACCGCCACGCGAGCCAAATCCTCCTCTAAATCCACCACGGGCTGGAGCAGCGTCCGCCATGCTAAGGAAGAAAACAAACAAAATCCATCCATCAGACTCATATTTGAGGTTAGGTTGCGCGTTTGACACGCACTGAAAATCAGTCGCATATTAGCTAATAAAAACAAGCCTTACTTGAATGTAAGAGCCAAAAGTAGGGCTGTCTCGCAACATTGCTTAAGTTTAGTGAAATATTTTACGCTTAGCAACAAATCTCAGTTTCTTTCGTCACCACGTGGCGAACCAACATGGCGTAGGCAGTAAGAACCAGAGCTGCGTCAAATGGTAGCATCACAGCTAGCATTATAAGCACAGTTTAAGGCAAATACGGGCAGCCAGTGTAGGCTAAAGCCATTACAAACGTTTTATACACTACACTAGAAACGTTAACCTGCTACACGACCAAAGTCGGACAGGGAAAAAGCACTAATTTTCAATCAGCCTCAGCCCATACTTACTTGAGATTGGTGTTGTTCGTGTTGTTACGGAAACCCGAATGAACGAGGGTTGGGCGTCGCGTCACGTTGTACCTTCCGGCAGCTGCTGTCGTCACATAGCTGAACCCATAACCCTACCTCGCTTTCAAGCTATGCATATGCTTCCTGCGCTGCTCTTTCTTTTGTTTCAATGGTCTCAAACTGTGACGTCATTGTACATATAAAGTAGCTATGTTGTGGGTTTGACTGTGGAAAATCAAGAAAATTTTCATTTGAACAAATATGAAGCAAATAATTCCACGAATTAAAAATACAAAGCATCAAGCCGTTAACGAGATTTGAAAATTATTAATTGAATTTTCATTACTTTTTCTCGAATTACATTAAAAAGAGTAAAACCAATATTTTCTATAAACGTTGATTTCAAACCAACATACTTGGTCGATATAATAACAAATAACCGTACATCGAAAATATCCTTCCTGTTGTAAAACATAACCGCCAGGTAGAGATGTAATCAGGATGAACTGTTTGCTGGAAGTATCTTAAGCCTTCATAGGCGTTAACAAGATACACTCTTGAAATCATTTAAGCTTGCAATTTATGAATCTTTTACATTCATGTGGTGCTAGAAAACTTTCTTTTGGAGGACACAGAGATAATTGAATGGTATCCAATAGCTTGATAAATTGAAGAAAAAAACATTTTTCTCAAATAGATTGATTATATTTTCGACTCCTTCGCGAATTACTGCCAATAGTAATGAGTGAATAGAATTTTTAGAATACTATTCGATAGGTTCCATTGGTTTTACAATAAATCAAACACGTTTCCCGCTGTGCAAGAAAAATAAAACACTTCTTCAAAAACGCCTGAAGGCGGTAATCATACGGCTTTGCATAATCAACAGCTTGTTTCGACATTCGGTAATGTTTATGTGCTAGAGTAGCTCAACATTATGATGGTTAGATGTGAGTTAACATTGTTCAGGCTGAACGTCGGTATTTACTGTTTTCTTCGCTATGGGCTCGCAGCAATTCTCCTAAAAGGATGTATTTTATCCACTAAAACTATCCCGCATTACCAAGCAAAAGCATTAGTTTTCGCTTTTTTCATCATGATGTGCTTTCACAGAATACATCATACTTTGCTGTGCTGACTCAAGTCGTGAAAAGTTCAATTGTTCAACTATAATACGCGTGTTCTCGCTCTCCATACTGCTGTACACTTCCCACTTTATGTTCACAGAACTGCTGACTTGATGTATAATTTTCCTAGTACGGTTAAAAGAAACAAAAAACCTTATTAATGGTGATTTGCATCTTTCATTGCCTGCGCCACATAAAACTATAGGATAAGGGAACAGAAATTTTCCAATGAAACTATTCAAACAGGCTACCTGCCTGTAAGCTTGAGTTGGATATTGGAGGAAAAGCATGTATTCCACTGTTTCATCCTATTTACAATCTTGCATACCTGTTATTCCAACAGTAGGAAAAGTAACGAAATTTACCATAACTATCCATGAATACACGACGTTCGTCATTCATGTTCAGTGAGGGATTGCGCTCAGTTCTATCACAAATGATTTGAAACGATACAGACATCAGTACACGAAGAAATAATAAACACTAAGTTTTAACAAGCTTCTTAAGACGGCTAACCGAAGATGTGTCGAGATGTCTACCGTAGGACCTGCACGCGCGTACATTTAACTGTAAAGCTGCCAAGCATATCATTGCAAAGTAACATATGGTTTCGATTAGAAATAATGTTTTGATTTCATAATTGTTCGTTGTCCAGCAAACGTGAAAAGATTCTGAGCACTTGAGGTTTTACGCGATGCAGACCAAAAAAATTAGCTCAACGTGGTTCTCCTCACATCGGCCACAATTATAGGCCAATTTAGTTCCAATGGAGAAAAATCTCTTCAAGACAATGCTGTCATTTAGCCCCACAACAGGTATCTTTCGACATAAAACAGAAGCGTCCTGGCAATTACACGCGTGTTTATATAATATACCGTGTGATGATAACGATAATGTAGATGCTGGTTAAACATAATCATTTTCAAATTTATAGTAATTTGCGTTTCATGGGAAAGGGAAATGGATGGGGACATTCACTGTTTCATTGAGTTGCAGTGCCCGATGCCGTCGCTGCTGCAGCCGCACAGTACGCCGCTTCTAGGGCCGCTTTCTGCTCGGCCGTAAGCTGACTAATGCACGCTTGGAATAGGTCCGGATTGCCTTCGATTTGTTTGACAATCGATAGCATTCGTTGTGCTTCTGGATGGGGTACGGTAACCGCCTCCTGATAGAAACATGACGCAATGATCGACACGATACGCGGTAGATTCACGTTGTTCTCGCCGAGAATGATGGGGTGATTGGCCTGAATTAGATCACAAAGGTAACCGTACACGTAAACGGCCTCATCTTCATCCTCGCCGACCGGTAACCAGCTGAACCTGTGAAAAGATAGCAATAGTGGTCAGTTCAATAGGTTCGACAGCAAAGAAATTTTGCAAAATCTACAAAAGCTACCATAGTACAACATCAGAAAAGGTTAAGCCATATAAGGAAGTTCAATCCCCAGCCAGATCAATCTGGTAAGACATGTTTTTATCCAGTTGTCATCATGTTGTACCAGTGTTTCGGCGTCATGCGTCTTTTAGAACCATTTTTGGAGCAACTTACCAGAGCGCGATGATTTCGTCGGGGTTTGTGATCGCTGTATTGTTGTATTTCAAAATTTTGGTGACTGCCGATATAGCATTTTCCGTTGGATTTACGTTTTCCGGTTCACGGCTATCGGGGGCCATAATAACTTCCACTAATAGGGAAATTGCCTGCGCACAGGTGACTGCAAACTGTTCACCACCGAACTGTGCAAATGTAAAAAAACGCGTTAACTCTTATATTTGTTTTAAGTGACGAATCATAATGACTTTGAAATGTATTATTAATTTACTTTAATTCATTTGCCTACCTGTCCCAGTACACCGCATCCGTAGACAGCAGCCTGTCGCACTTCCGGTTGCTCGTCTTTGATGTACTCGAGCATAGGTTGCAGAAAATAGGGCTGATACTGAACACACAAAGGACCAGTATATTCTGAAGAACAAAAGATAATAAAATTTAAACTGCATTAGGACCGTTGACTGTTATTATTGTAGAATATGATGTCTCATTACGTTCAACAATTCAATCAGCAAAGGTTAAGCCATAAAGAAGTATAATCACTATGAGATCATACGTATGTGTCAGATGTCATCAAAGAAGAACCGCTATGAACATAGGATTCCAAACGACGGCCATTCTTACTTACCAATTACATCATCGAATATACATAATCCCCATTGTCGATCTGCCCACGGGTTGGACGAGTTCAGCAGCTTAACGAAATGTGGCACCACACGCTGGAACGAGGGTAGGAACGCATCCTTATAGGCGACGAACAGCGAGTGGATAATGTCGGATATGCGCGATAACAAGAAAATGTCCGCGTCGTCTTCCTCGGCCAACTGCTCCTCCACACCGTCATCGTAGTCCTCTTCTTTCCTGGCTTGGGCGCGTTTTTCTTCCTTCTCGAAGTGCTGGTTCATGAACTTGTCAATGATTTTCAACACCTCCTCCATGGCCTCGTTAGAGAGACAGACTGCACCGAGCGTCTCGATACAACGAGCCAGCGAATGCAGCAGCTCTGTCAACACATCCGCCTCCGGTTCGGAATCGATCGCCTTCAGCAGCTCCGGGCAGATGTACAGCCACATGCCCTCGAGATACTTTGGTCCCTTGATCTTTGCGCAGTCCAACAGATATGGGAGCGATTCTGCGGCTGCCGTCCGCACGCCATCATGGAAGTAAAACTTCAGCATCGGTACCATCAACCGCACGACTTCCTCAGCGTAGTTGGCGAAACCGTCCTTGAGCTCACGCGCGTAACAAACCAGCATCTCGCACGCCGACGCCTTGTCCTCCAAGCCAGCCGTACGGATGACGAAATTTTGCTGCTCGCCCAAATTCACAAATTGCCAGTTGCTATCATTCTCCACACCCTGCATTTCGTCGTTATCCAGCAGAGCGACCTCGGGCTTCATCGAAGCCGTCCGCATAACTGGACCCATCACCAGCGGCAAGAACTGTTCGAACTGCTTGCCGAGAATCTTGCAGATGCGCGCCCAGGCCGAAATCAGATAGGACGTTTGCGGGTCGTCATCCGGCAGGTCGCCTTCGGTGTGCGTCTTTAGCAGCATATCCATCACGTCCGAGGCATCCGACATGAATTTCTCCGCCCCGACCGCGAGCCCGATCAGGCTAACGCACTCGATCGTTTTGCCTCGCAGCAGCTTCAGCTCATCCGTGTTGCCATTCTTGATGATGTACTTCAGCGGCGGAATCAACCGGTCGTAGTACACCACAAAGTCCTTCTCAGTCGTGTCCGCCACCGACGCGATCGTCGTCACAACCTGCTCTAACACGAGTTTGGTTCCCTTTTCGACAAGCTCGTTGAATTTGGTGGTCAGTATCGTCTCGAGTTTGGCCATGATGGCGTCAAGGTACCGCGTGAGGATGTTTTTCGGACAGTCCTCGCTGAAGTTGACCAGTGCTGCGCCGGCGTGGGCCTGCACGCGTGGATTTTCAACGTCATCGAGCAGATTCAGCAGCCCCGGGATGACCTGTTCGTGGAACTTCTTCTCGAAGATTGGTGCAAAGTCGGTAGCCATCTGGCCGATCGCGTTGCAAGCGGCATAGCGCACGCGCGGATGAGGATCGACCAGATATTTCAGCACGCCTTGCATGATGTTCTCCAGCATTGCTTCCATCTGTTTCTGGCAACCTTCACCAGCAGCCGAAATGGCCATCAAGGCGGCATGCCGTTGCTTCCAATCCGGACTGAGCAGCATGTTTGGAATGTTGTTTACGATGTGCGGCAGAATCGTCTTGCCACCGAGCCCACACGCCAACCGGTCCAGCGCCGATTCGGCAATCACGTTGTTATCGCTCGTATCGTCCTCTGTAATTTTGTCCGACACCGACCATTCTTCGTCTTCCTCCAGATCGGTCATCATCTGCAGGATCAGTGGTACGAGCGCGGCCACGTACTTTTCCGCCCGTTTGCGCACCATCGCCGACGCGTTTTCGGCCAGCGAAACCATCATTTCCAGCGCCAGATGGCGTAAGTTGTCCTCCATGTCCGGCATGCTGAATACTTTTATACAGAGCTCGAAGATCTGTTCGAGCTGCGGTCGGAAAAACTTAGGCACGCCCTCCGCCATATCGATCAACAGCTGCATCAGGTTTTGTGGGTCGCCCAGCTCGATACTCTCGGCCGTAATCAAAAGCACCGGCGGTAACAGATCGGCAAACTGACGCTTCAGATCCTCCTCCTTGTCGTGCAGTAGGATAAACGCTCCGTACGCTCGAACCGCCTGAAAGCGAACCTCCTGGTCCGAGCTGGGTTCCATGCACTTGACCAGCATTTGTTTGATCAATGGGAGATGCTGCGCTTGCTGATTGCCGAAGATTCCCGGCACCGAGGCGAATATGCGTAGGGCAGACTCCTGCAACTGCACATTCGCACTGCTGTGGCAATGGAAAAGAAACTGCAGAAACTCTGGCCATTCGTTGTTGCCATCGTCGTCGATCATGCACCGCGCCACCTCGGCTACCATTTCACAAATCTTTCGTCGCATGCTTCCCTGCTCGTTTTGTTGCATCGTCATCAGGATCTGTTGCTTCAGCTGATCTTTCGATTCCGGGGGCAGTGGTTCATAGAACTCATGGAATTCGGAGGAAAATAATCGCCGCAGCAACACAGCCGACAGCATCCGGGCATCCTCCGCCATCTGTGGGTTCTGTACCGTTCCCAGCAGATGAGGAACCTTAATATCGCACGGTAATCCATTGTACACCTCCTACGGTTTCAACCGGGCATGCAGCATTGAAAGCAACCGGTACATCCATCAGGATACAGTTTGACGTTTGTGGAGACGACAATTTTGTTTTCGAGAGCCAGCGCACGTGCAACGAGAGAAGAAAAAAATAAACAAATAAAATACACAAGGCTACAGAGGTGACATCGGACACGGTCCTGTTGAACTGTAAAATCAATAAAATGCGACTTTGGGGTTGCCGTCGCAATTTCACGTCAAACATCCAATACATCGGTGCATTCGATGCCTCCGACTAAGCCGACCTTCTACGCGATTGACAGGAAATCTACCAAAATACACATGCCGACGTGTTGAATATTGATAAACTCGCCTATCGCCTGACCGGCAACTTTGCATCACGCAAAGAACATGTGCGATGACGTCCGAAATGCTACGGGAACGTAATTTTTTCGACAAAGTCACACCCAAAGAGAAGACCCGAGTAAGCCATTTAATTCAAAATTCATTCGCATTGGGAAGATTCTCATGGTCAGGAATATCATTCCCAGAACTAGCAAAAACACGTGATTCATTAGAAATGGATTCTACAGCTCAAATTAAAATAAAACGATCGTGATGAATTATACACACTGTTGTTCATCACGTTAGGATGAACGTGGCTAGGCGAATATGGTTTGCGGAGTATCACTTTTTCTTCGTTACACCGCCCCTATGACGCATTTTTCCGTTTCCCATGTAAGGCAGGCAACGACAGAAAGGGAACCGGAAACACACCGCACATTGACATACGCACAGGCTGAACAGAAACCCCGCGCCCCATGCACTGCGGCGACCTTGGCCACCGTTGCTCAGCTACGTACCTCTGCTTTCGTACGAATTTCATTATCCGTGGATAGCAGCGAGCCCATGAGCTGCTGAAAGTTGACCTGCTCTCCTGTAGCCATTATTTTCGCATTTACTACTCTATGGATCGTGTTGTTTCTCCGCTGCTAACTCGATTGGGTTCCTTTCCTCGAGGCTGTAGCCGCCTTTTGCCGTGTTGCTATTTCAATGCTGTGGATTCCTATGTAGGGTTGGTGCTAATCCGACACACTGCTCTGCCCACCGACACCTTAAGCCGGTCGCTACTTTCGGTTCGCTTTCTTTGGAGCACTACGAAAAAAAATTCCGTCCACTACATGCGCTGCAAATTTCGGCGATCAGAAAATCCACGAGGAACCGAGCGAAAACGTGAGCGAGACAGCTGCGAAAGAGCGCGAGCCGTTGTCAAGAAGAAGAAACGCGCATTTTGCTCGTGGCGGCTGTTTCAGACGGGCGATTGCCGCTCGAATCGTTTCTCATGTTGTCAGCACTGCATATTATTTTAAACTGACATAGGAAAGAGAGACAAAATGATACAATCCGTCAAAATGCTGTATCGTTAACCTTATTTTTTGTTATAAAACATTGTATTTATGTAAAAATATCATCTTCTCTATTTTATTTATAAGATAATAAATGAAAGCATCACACAACGATTTAAGTAGCCTCTATTAAACATATTCGGATTTTTTTCCTATCGTCTCAATATAAACATAATAGTAATGAGCACGTGACAAAGGAAAAACCTTTAAAAATAATTAAATGTTGCTTCATATAAACGTAGTTTTAAGTGCTTTATAAAAAACAGATAAAATAGCATATATTAAAAATAAAACACTTTCCACGAGTTCAACGGGTTGTCAAAATTTGGCTCGATTTGACAAATTGTAATGTTTTTCTTTCGCACCGCGAATACACAATATTGCGATTTGTTTGTAGTTTACGTAAAATAATACTCTTTGGTGCTTTAGTGAACCAAAGGTAGTACTAGTCTATTACTCTGTGACAAGTACAATGTCTTTTGCGGGAAACGTTGTTCAATCGCTCGTTCGAGTGCTATGGAAGCCACAGATTACTACAGTCCGATATAGGTATCATGCGGACAAAGTGGCCCGTGGACCACTAGTTAGACGTTATGGTTATGAGGACAGGATTCTTCAACGTGGACTTCTACCTCATCTGGATAATGGACAAAAATTGCCTATGCCAGATTACAAGTATGTCAACAATCGATTAGGTAACTCTTGTCTATTCAAAGTTTTAAAACATCGGTTTTCCGCATATCACTTGCAGACCAAAGAATGCATGGTGTGAAAAAAGGGCGCTTTTTGGACAAAATGACTACATCGACATTTTAGGTAACGATAGGCTTCATCCTACACGCGTGCTGTACTCTGTACCTTCTTGGTTACGTGGCGTGTCCGGTAATGAGTACCAAGTGCTGCTACGGAAGCGGAAAATGCTCAGCCATACCATTTACCCTATCGCAAGACCTACGAAATGGCGTGATATGGAAAAACGCATCTCATATCTGTATCGTTTCCTCAATCGCAAAACTAAGACAGGATTTTCAAACGTTTAAATTTCAAATCAAAGTCCTAGTAGTACATAGAGAAAATAAAATAAAGCAATGTTGTTTATAAACCATTTCTAAATGAGTAATCTTAATTGAAATTTCAGTATTTACCTTACATTTTTCTGTATCCGTTTATTAATCAAATTGTAATTCAACAATCGATATGAACAAAACAATCAAGTCATAAAACGAATATTGTGCTTTAGACAAAAACTAAACGATTATAGCATTTTCATTGCAACGTTAAAAATGAATAGTTAGTTAACTCAAGCTCATATTGTCTCGGTCTCTTAATTGCCTTTAAATGCTGCGCTTAAATGAAACGAACGCAGCAATCGTGAGGCAGCATCCACAGGAATTGATTTGGCGACGTTGTGACAAAGCTCGAAAGGATCCTGAACCACAAACGGTTTGTCATAGTAAAACTGATTCCTAGCAACTTTATCATTCTGATGATCCAGCATGTAGCGCCGAAGGCGCTGCATTTCAGGTGGTATGTTTTCCAGTTTAGATCCGTCGAACATCTTCTTTGACACGCCGGTATGACCCAGCAAAGGGCAGACCACGTGAGTCTCCAGCGAAAACGATTTATTTGTTAGGCTGTAGAACTCGAAAAATCGCTTCGATAGTACCAGTACAGGATCTTCGCAAGACTCCAAATGTAGTTCTTCAAATGATGGCATGCTTATACCTCCATTCCAGTCTGAATATACACAAAAAGGGTTTATTAGATTAATTCTCATACTATAACGTATGCTGTTTACCGTCGATAATGACGTCACATGTTGGATCATTCTGCAACGATGCAACAGATGGCAATAGATTATGGCATTGGAAGAAGAATATAACCATCAAAGATAGTGTATAGGAATTCAAACAACATTCACGATTCCATTCCTTAAGGTAGCACACTAGCAAACGACCTGAAGTGTAGGGTTATTATTAAAGAACAGGGTTACAATAATTTAAAAAGTTAAAAATTGTACAGCGCTATTCGGTTACTTACTGGTCGGCTGCAAATTGAACATGTACTGCAACCACACGGAGTTACGGTGCGCTAGGCCGTTGCTGAATGTTAAATCGCATTTGATATCGAAATTGGGATTGAAAACTCGTAACAAAGGGACGCGAGCATTCAGCACGATTGCTTCAATGATCCATTCTGACGAATTTTGCAGGATTATTTGTACTTTTTCTACTGAATCTGATAATTCTTCGGCCGTGACCTTATTTTTCCGTCCGTTGTATACATCATACAGATCAACAAATACATCCAAATCACTTGTGAAAGATCCTGTGCCTGCAACCCGCGAGCCAAAATGGTAACACTTTACCGATGGGTAACTTTTTCTCAAACATTGTTCCAGCGCTTGTTGGGCTTTCATATTCTCATCATCGGTTTGCACGTACTTGCTTTCTAATCGAATTTTTTGTATCATTGCTGAATGATCTCTGCTCAAGAATTTTTTCATCTTTTTGGACAAAACTTCACCCGATCGCGGAATACATTTTTTCTCCATAAATGAGCCCTTTACTACGGCCGAGTCGACTTCCGGCTCGTGCTTTTTGTGACGTTCATGCTTTTTCATATGCTTTACAGCTCCATCATATTCATTGTATGTCGCAGTGCAGAATCGACAACGAACGACATTTGGCTGTTGGTAGTAGCACGACATGAGCATGTCCTTTTCAGTTTCATTTTCGCCCAGTGACACAAGTTGGGATTCAGCTAGGAAATTCTCGAGCAATTGCAAGAGTTTTTCTATCTGGGAGAGCGTGAACGTATCGATAGCTTTGGGTCCTGGTTCGTAGCACTCTAGGTTCAGCATCAGCGCGTGCATCATTACATTTGTTGACATGTAACCCTTCGACTGGAAATAGAAACGAAATAAAGATTGTTAAAATGAGAAGACACAACACTTATGCTAACTGTACCATCGTAACATATAATTGATCTAATTTCAGAATAAAACGCAACAAAACGACACAATTAAAACATCTAGTCAAATGTTTGAAACTCAAGCATAAAGTTTGTGTTTAAAGGTTTGTAGTAATCAAAACAAATGATTTGTTTGAAAATGCATCAACACGCCGACGATCAGTGAAATGTCAAATCGTACATCGGAGTGCATGTGAAGGAGGACAATTGACAAAATATTGATGTCAAGAATAAAATTAAGCTATTATTCGCTATAATCCTGTGTGTTTCAATGCATGAATTTAAATTTTAAAAATATAAACTAGAAATTACTAACGAGATGTTCTACCGCAATAAACCCCATGTAAATAATACAAACATATGGAACTCTTTCAAACTTAAATAAACTACTACAAAGTACAACTGATTTTTGAACAAAGTAAAAGAATACTCAACACGTGGTAATTCTTTTCATTTCATTATTATGCGATTAGGAAAGCGTATTGTACTAACACATAATTCATCTTGCGCAGGTTTTGGCAACAGCTTGACCACACGAATGTCGTACGATCGTAACATAAAGATCACCGCTAAAGCTATGTTAGTCATGGATATACCATTGCCGTGGTAGAAAGGAACAGTAGAAAGGGAACTATAATCGTGGAAAGCCGCTATTGGATACACCAGTTAGACTGTTGTTTCAGTTGAAATAGGATGATGCTGGCATGAGATTTGGTAACTGAAGCAAATATCCCTGAAACTGTGGAGTGATGGAGCAATTGTATTTGAGAAGTAATGCCAAGTAGTTATTTTGTAATAATACGGCTCGTAGTTAATTAGTTTACTGGTAAGGTTTAGCTCCGTGACTAGTTTAAAAGTTATTCATCTAGCTTTTCACACTTTTTTGCAAATGTGAAATAAAAAGAAACATTTCCATTTAAATTGAACTGTCGCAAAATCTAGGTTGTGCACGATGCAGTTCCCATAACTCATGATCGAGACGCACATGGTCAACATAGAGAAAGCGTGCATTTGATGTTCTATTTTTGTCTAAAACAATCATCGTTCGTACTGGACTGCGACATTCCCTACTGTTATTGCGTTCGGCAGCTACTATAAACAATCGTCGTAATTTGGTAGCCCACATGCCGCTGATCATTAATGTAACGGTCGTTTGGGGGCAACCATCTGTGTTGATTTTACTTTGATGCGTGTTAGGAGCGATTTTGGCGTTGACCGAGGATCATTGAACGGGATTGGTTCAGTATGGAGCGTGTGAACAAGATTTATCATTCATCAAGAAATTTTATGTTCAAATACATCATCGCGGTAAGTGCAAATTAAATGTTGTGATATAAATTCATAAATGATTGATAATTGATTAATCGACGCGATTGATTTCACACCCGAATTTCAACTGATTCTCTTCTTTAAAATTTTGTAGTTTCTCTGGACCAGCTTAAATTTTGTCATCTTCTGTAAAGCCTTCAATAACTATCACTATGACGCAGAGTACTACTATCTCAGTAAAATTCTCGGGGTATGTAGTATGTAGTAGATGCAACAGTGTGATTGGTTTCTATAATATTTTAAACTATTTGTTTTCACTAGAACGGTTTATGTGTTTCACGAGGAACGGCTCCTGTACTGAACGTAACGATGGCATTGATAACTCTCCCCACGTGCAAATCTTTCAATTTACTATTACATAAAAGCTTCGGCCGATGGTCTATGCGATTTTTGATTTACTATTTACAAAGGGTTAAAGTGTTGCATTTGATACTAGGTTACAGTTTACTGATTGTTGCGAGTGAGTGTTTTTTCGATATATATATATTCTTAATTTAATTATTAATTGATTTCTTTTCACTTCGTTTAGCTATACATAGTGTGGCACACTTCGTGAATATTATCAATTTCATCAGCAATTACGATGAACGCTACCGAGAGATCAACTGGGCAAGTGGCCCAGATGACGTAAGCATTTTTAACGAATGAAAAACTAGATAATACATTTATGTTTTTTTGTGATACCAGAATATTCTACGCCTGCTTTTCGCTACTCCTACCGGATTTTCCGGGTGCATTATGATGCTAGCGCTTTTAGCAATAGCCTATCTAGCCAGACGTTCGAACCGTGATCGGTTCTACAACACTTTTCTTACCTCGCATCACCTGTTCCTCGTATTTTATGGCATGATGTTTTATCATCCGTTAAGGTTAGTTCACCGATTAAATATTTCTTTCAAGGAGTTTTTAAAAAGCTGCCAATTTTAGCAACATTATTAAACATCAGACGAACGTTGACAAGCATAAGATTATGTGTGATCTAGTGGATAATAACACGCTGTACTCTAACGATGATCTGTTGGTGTTGTGTGGAGAGCCGCCACAATTTGCGCCCGCCATTAAACGAGGTTGGATTTGGCCGTTCATGGGATTATCGATCTACGTGATTGACGCTAGCTTTCGCTACCTTACGTCTCATTCCGAAAACCTTCGGGTATCGACTGTTCAGGTCTATGCGATGGCAGGACACGCGGTACATCTTCGATTGCAGTTTCAAAAACAATCGATTTCGAAAATCCTTCCCGGTCAATATTTACTCCTTCAGTGTCCTTTGATTTCAACACTTGAGTGGCATCCTTTCACAATAACTGAGGTATGATATTGGTAGTTTTAATCTCAATACTGTATCAATTATGACTCTAGGTCTCTCTCTCTCTCTCTCTGGTCTATTTTTAGCTCCCGGGTGAGGAAAAAAATGATTTTGCTCTCACGATCAGAGTACGTGGAGACTGGACGGAGGAGCTGTACAATATAGTTGTTCAGAGGGAGCAGTGCAGGAGGACCATTGGCGGAGTTGAACCAATCCGGCGAATAGAGTTTCTTCTAGATGGACCATATCCATCTGTTATGAGTAACATGCTGGATTGTAAGAGAATCCTTTTCATTGGTGCAGGTATTGGCATAACTCCATTTGTAACAATCATGCGACTATTGATGTAAGTCTATTATTTTTACACCGCACGTCACATCACATCGATTTATTATATTTTCGTTATAATACCGTTCATAGACGCACCAACGTTGATCGTCCGGCCAGAGTACATCTTGTGTGGGTTGCCCGCAGTTTGGAAACGTTTCTCTGGTTCACAGATGAGATTTCACGTTTGCAAGAAAAGGTTATTAATTTAAGGCGTTAATCTGATCTTTAAATGAAAGCCGTTCAATCGCAACTTCTTTACAGTTTTGGAGTCAGAACAAGCCAGATAGATTTTTGGTGAAGCTCTACTGGTCGCAAAACTACGACGAGCATTTGCTAGCTGAATGTTTTGGTGATATGCCATCGATTAAATCGAGAATACATCGTGGCCGTCCAAACTGGAATGAGGTGTTCATGGATCTGATAACACTTTATCCGAAGTAAGTTTCATTTGCTCTGCATGAAATAGTGTTAAGGGCAGAAGTTTTGTGGCATGACGTTCTATTGAAAACATCAACATTACAACGTTTTGGTTTCCTATTCTTTTGCAGAAAATCTGTGTCTGTGTTCAGTTGTGGGCCTAAAGAGTTGACTAAAGAAATACGAGCAAAGTGCAAGGAATACAACAAGCATGGTTGCAATCTGAGTTACTTCCACGAGGGATTCGGATAATGTGTGCGAAAATATTTTGACGATGTTGTCGGTATTGTAATGCTATGTTTCAAATACAAGCGAGCATAATAATATACCAAAAACGATACTGTGTCTGTGTGATTTCTAAAAAGTGGAAGCTTGAATCTGCAATGAGAAGATTATAAAAATAGAGCCTTCCTATCGTCTGTGTTCTGTCCAACGGTTCTAAGTGTTTGATCGTTAGGAGACGATCAGGTTTAGTGTGTTCCAAGATGTTGACGCTTAAGTATCTCTCCATACGACCTTACTTCGAAACGCCACAAGAAGCTCTCGAATGGGATAAGGTACAGTATTCGTTATCTAGTTGCTTATTGCCGAATTTGGCGCATGTCAAACTGACTACTGTTTCCGATTATGTATTAGCTCCAAAAAATGATAGCGACTGTGAAGCAATTCCACGATGACTTTGATCGAATTGTGTTGCATAAGGACATCTACCGCACGTTCTTTTATCACTACCTGCAAGAGATACGTCTTCGAATCATCAAAATATTGATGAATTTCGCTACTATAGAGTGGTGTGAGCCTCAACCAGTGAACGCTGCCGTTGATCCTTTTGGATTTCCGATGCAGGAGCCACCCAAACCAAAGAAAAAAAGTAACGACATTCCGGAGGAGATTCCGGACTATACCATCCGCGTTAAAGGGTATAAGGAAAAGTTTCCTCTAGTTTGCTGCGATGATCAGTTTCGTACGCTGGCCACCCTTAGGTTACACTACTACTCGGTTCACGACAAAACGTACCTTATGGCTGCGAACACGTGTGAGGTTAGTTCGAATAGTTAGCTAGCTCATCGAATGAGATATTTTAAGGATGCTTTCCATTAATCATATACGTTTTATCAACCAGATGAAGGCGGCCCTATTGCGGATGGTCGTATTTCGTCGAATTTTGGATGGATGGCTGCAATCGGGAAGTGCGGCTAATAATGGATTGTGCTTTTATCTTACGAAAATTCTCCGAAGAATCATCTCCATAATTCGTTATTAGAAATCACTGATCTTCTATCTAACTTCATTGAAAATAGTGTTGAGAAATTAAACATCAGCAAATAAAATTCCTTTAACATTCGAGAAGATTTATTTAAATACTTTTTTGTCATCTTTGAGTAAAGTTGAACAAATTTAAAATTCCAGCGTATGATCCAACCGCCTCAATATCCTTCGCAAGTTTAGCAAAAGCTCACAGCTAGATTCTTGTCCGTCCAACAAATAGTCCTTCATATGCCGTTCGAAGAATGTAATTTTAGCAAGAGACATTTTTAGCTGTGGGAAAAACCATCAACAGGAAAGAAACATTACGATCTCCATTTCATTTACTGATTAAAGGCACGGAAACAATTTAAACCTCGCACAAAGAAGCCGATTGGTGAACTTTTTTGTTGTGGACAGTCTCATAGTGCTGCTTAAATGCATCCTTGTCGTTGTACATTTCCTATGGAAGGAAAGATGTCTTTATTTTTGGTTGCAACTTTCGACACAATCACCGGGGAGGATTGCTTACACCACAGCACTCGATCTCCTTTTCCTCTTGGACGCCCTTCGGCAGGGTGGTAAACTTTTTCAACAACAGAATCACCTCATCACGTAGAGTAGTCAGGTGATATAGGAATAATGTGCGGTACAGTTCTTTGTGCAGCACGATGTCGTCGTACTCTGCGAGGAAGTTGCGCGTTTCCTTCACCACCTGATCCAACTATCGGAGCAGGGAAAACACGATCGCTAAATGGCTTGCCACACCGACCCATCTTTTCCTGCTCTTACCCGTTCCCACTGGGACATATCCAGCTTGTTTGCATCTGGCTTCATGTTCGATGAAAATAATACCAATACAGCACCACACAAAGAATCTAAGTGGTGAAATCGCACGGACGTGCGCTGGTGGATAGTGACTGTGCTTAACTGAACATTCTTGTTCCGAAGCGCGGATCAAGGATCGCGATCGATCGTTGCATCCCCTCCTTTTTCATGCGCTTTCTTTTGCGGTGAAAAGCAACCCGCCGTTTTCGGTTTTACTTTTAGTACGTGAACTTGGGAACGCAGCCAATCCACGAACGGGCAATACCAATAGGTCATTGGCGCCAAAGAGTTTGAATGTCTGAAAGCTGCCCCCGAGGAAACGGATTGAGCCGCAAATAATCGTATAATAAGTTATATTACAAATGTTTCGGTAATCTCCGCATATCGGGTTTTGCCCACAATAGAGACACACACAAAAAAATACAACAAGCGCAAAGCGCTGTCACAGGTTAGCGCCATTTGCAACGATGCCCGAACTGGCGGCGTCTAAAATTTGAGGATCGGTTTGCTAAACCTTGCAAAGGAAATTTCTCTCGAACAGCTGTTGGTAGGATGCCTACGTCCTTTGCATAAATGTTGCCAGATTTTTTGTCATGACATTCTGAAGCTCATCGCGTCTCTAACGATGATGAATAATGATGGCAGGGATGCAATGCGGCAAGCACGCGAAGACAGCTCGTGTTCGGTGAAGTCGTTGCACGATCGTTGCATCGTTTCGCATCCTCACGAGTAGTGGGACTCGAAGAGAGGTGGTGGGGGGCCGTAGAGAACAATTTTATATCAAGCAGCGTCTGGTGCCGGCCAGCTTAGCTTATGAGGTATCTTGAACTGATAGCAAGCATCATTTAGCGCTAAACATTCACCAGCGGAGGTGCCTCTAAATAGAAGGAACACTGCCGAAAAGAGAAGTCGCCCTTGCATTTGACGCTCGAATCATCGTTGGTTGATACAACTATATCCCAATCGAAACATGGCTGAGGAAGACAACAAGAACGGAGCAGCTGAAGCCCCAGAGGAGGAACCGCAGGAAGCGCCGGAAGCAGAGAAGTCAGCATCCGAGGGAGAACCGGAACCAGAGCCAGAACCGCAGATCACAACATTCGACAGGGTAAGAAAGAATAAGACGCCGAATTGGATACAACAAAATGCAAGGTGTAACGAGATCTGTGTTCTTCGATCGGTAGTTGAAATTATTCCTAGAGGAAACGAACAACTTTTTGGGCAAATACGATGACCTGGTGGAGGGCAAGGATAAGCACAAAAGCGTCTACTTGCACACCGTGAACGAGTTGCGGGAACCGCTGGTGACCTTGCTGCAACGGTATATCCTGCATACGATGGTTCGCGAGGATTTCCTCTACAAGCACATCGTCTGCTGTGGCGAGGTGAGAATAGAACCGTTTCTAGGTTGTTTGCCCACGTGGGAAGTAAACTGGGCACTTGGGTTTATTTTTGGACACAGCGAGTCTGAAAGGAATCATGTCTGGTGTCGTTATTAACCTCCCATGATGTGCTTTAACTTCGCAGCCCGACGCAGCCTTAAACACGGAGGAATTCGAGGAACACTATGAAGAAGTGCACAAAGAAGCGGATAAGGCGATTTCCCAACCAGGGGTAAGGCGTTTACACGTGGATCAGTTGTCCATTGCGTATCTACAACGATTGCTTTCTTTCTCGGACATTCGTTTCCAGCTCGACGAGATTCGGGCGTACACGGACTCGGTGAAGACGTACATCGAGCTGGGCAAGGCAATGAACAACGATCTGATCTTCTCCCTGAAGCGACTACTGCGGAAGAGCAATTCCGTTCTTGCGGGTCATCTCGGTTGATGGATTGATGCGTGTTCGAGTGTGATACGAAACAAAATATTAGCTAGCTATTAAGGCTGTCATGGAACTGCTATCAGTGACAGTGAAAACGAATTTACAACTAACCACCAGGTGCTAATCGTTGCCGTTCTCGCAAGAGCATGGCGTTCTGTTAAAATAATTAACCCTTGTTGTGTCTAATCCGAAACGAGGAATAAACGTTACCCCGGAATCGAAAAGTAATACATCTCTATTGTAGCCCAATCATTGACGATATGATGACAATTTGCTTAAGCGCACTGAGATTTAATCACTCGTGTCATCATACGAGTTGATTATGTGCTACTACGACATGTGGCTCTGTAAATAGGATTCGAAATCAACCAGCTCTTCGCGTTGTGATGTAACGGCAGAGAAAGAAGCAACAAAAAAAAATGGCTCGCACACTTTGGCCATTCTTGGCTGCCACTCGGAAGTGGCCCTGAGCAGGTCACTTTCACTTTCACTTCCTGACTGCACGGTTGTTAAACCAGTGACCGAGACATGGTAAGCGCTCCGACATGTGTTCGCAAGCGAACCCTGGGCTTTAGCTGCAAGTTTCGGAACGTAAGTGTCACTCGATTGCTTATCACGGTGTTATCATTATAGTGAAGGATTTTTTTACCTCATTATTAGCTGGACAAATTTTCTACCGACGTGGAGCATTTTTTGCAAGAGTACGAAAACATTGTACAACATTCTGTGGCATACCATAGAAGCTTCCGGCGGAACCTCCAACGTTTGTACGATGATATAGCGGCCTTGCTACAGAAGTTTGAGCACATTCGCGGCAGTGGTTTGAAAGGGCAGTTGTACATGGAAAAGTTCTGCTGCGGAGTAAGTGGACAAGCAGCCCATCATTTTGTATGATAGGAAAATGTTCACAAGTTACGTGTTTTTTTTTTCGAAGGTTTTATTTGATGATTGTGAGGAGCTTAAACGTCACTACTTTGAGTTTCATAACCACGCCAGGCTTATCCATCCTAGTATAGTAGAGGTATGAAGAACCAACGCGCATACGCTTTTCCCACCAGATTTTAAATGTGTGATTTTGTTCGCTCCTTTACCTACAGCTGCGTTCTGGGAATGGAAAGCTAAACTACTTTCAACGGCGAGTGAAGGAGTATACATTCTACGGCACGGAGTCGACCAGCGCGTTAGTGGTGGGTTTGAAAAAAATTGCCAGCAACATGCGCAGCACGTTGGAACACGGCCCAAAGTGGTGAGTGGGTTGTCGTGCTCCCAATCGACACAAGAGTGGTATCAGTATTTTTAGCCGTAGAACAAATAAAGAATTGATCAAAGAAGAGTATTGCGCAGCACTAGCTGGCTTGAGTGAACATGATACGGAAAGAACAGCCTTGTAGTAAGGAATCGATCTGGACCAGAGCTCAGTTTCCGTTCAAGGTTTGGGAAGTTTGGTTGCTTTATTGAGATGGGGGTTCCCACGAAAGTTTACATTCACACCAACATCTACACTTACAGTAACAAGTATAAAAATGTACGTAAGGATATTCTCCGGTGTAGATCTTTTGGGTCACTAACGTTTAATGTCGCATCAGTTGGATCGCTTTCGCAATGACGTGAAAAGGTTCCTAGCTGAGTATGATCACATCGTGCTGCACAAGGATATGTACAAGCTAGTATTCAAAAGCTACCTGCGCGAGATCCGTTCTAAGGTGAAAACATTGCTGGCCAAATTCGAAGCGGCTCCCCTCGACGATGGAAGTACCCGTCCGGAGAAGGAAATGTTCTGCTGCGGAGTAAGCATGCTTCTGTTGTAGGGATTGATCTGCAGACTTCAACTTCCTATACATCTGGTTTGGTTATCTTTTCAACAGCTCGCATTTACCGACAATGAGCAGTTCCGTAAACACTACAAAGCAGTCCACAATGAAGCCTTTCTCCTGTATCCCAACATGCTAGAGGTACGTCGCGAAGGGGTTTGTCTGGTACTGTCTAACATGTTCCGTATGCTGATTTATTGCAGTTGAAATCCGCCTTCGCCAAGCTGGACCACATGCGTCACCGGTTGGATGAGTACACGCGGTTCGGTAAAGAGCACACGTGCACGCTGTTGGTGGATCTGAAAAGAATAGCTAAGAAGATCTCATGTACCTTGAAGTTTTAAAATAAACCGACACTCGATTCAATAAAGCCTCTGCCGCGCCCTTCGCGATCCTGCGCGCCAACAATGCCTTGGGATCATGATCATGGCCGTCTTCGATCAGCCACTCATGGGCGACCAATCGGATGGCGGTTCCTTTTTTGTACGTGCTTCTCTAAGATGATGATTTCCTTCCGATTGCGTTCGGATTTGGCGAACTCTGCCTACCGCGGTCAAGTTCCGATTGTTCGGCGCTGATCGGCGAGCGTAGAGTGCGTTTCATGATGAGATAGGAAATTTTCTTGGTAAATCATGATGCTCGATATCGATCAGTACAGCACCAGCATCCGTTGGCTACTGAAATCGTTCGCTAGCCACTAACAAGTTCGAATAGCGTGGGCACAGTATCAGGGGTGTTTAGCAGATTGGTGAAGTTTGAAACTCTGATATTGAGTGATTTCCCGATAGGTGCCACGCTAGCGAACAACTTCTGCAAATGGAGCAAATAGTGAAAACCCGAGACGTAAGTCGAAACGAGAACGCACCACAAAATGCTCTGCATATCGATATCTTATCTTGCAATACATCTTACTTCAAAGGTGGAAAAGTTTGTGTCGGAAACGAAGTACTTCCTTGACGAGTTTGATTCTATCATCAGCCACTGGGATCTCTCGGGAAATTTCTTTCTGCACTACTTGATCGAGATCCACGAGAATGTGACACAGCTGCTATCCCGGTTTACCACTCTATCGCTTGAGGGAGTAGGCGATCGGAAAAGCAAGCCGTTCTTCAACCTGAAGTGTTGCGACGTAAGTTTGGGATGGCGTTAGGGTGGGATCCATCCACTCATGAACTTGATAATGATGAAAGTGGTCTGGGTGCGCGGTTGAGTGAAGGGCAAACAAGAAGCTGCCTAAAATAGTCCACCTTGCGCTTCCGAAAGCTTCAATGACTGCGGGTATCAATCAATGCACAGGGGGCTAGAGTGCACCGATTAGCACTCTTGTCCGCGGCTCCCACATACCGATTGTCGAGTTAATTATAACACCGGTTCGAATGATCATTCGGAGATTGTAACTTTCAATGGCGCAGTATTGATGTGTTCGTTTGGCGTTATCTCGGTTTACTTTCTCAGCTCGAATTTCAAACAGTAAAGGACTTAAGACTGCACCATCATTCTTGTCGCCACAAGAAGTCGCATTTTGAGGAAACGGACAACTGCGAGGTAAGTTGACTGCGTAGCTATTCGTACAATGTACGCGTAAGTATAATGACCACGTTTGCTATTTCCATGAATGGGCCTATATTTCAGCTGAAATCTGCCCTGCTGAAGTTAGCATTTTTCAATCGGAGGGTAAGCGAATACGTACAGTATGGAACGATAGCCGACCGCTACTTGTGCCTGTACCTGAAGAAGATTCTGAAAAAGATCATCATCACGTTGGACACGTTCAACCTGTAGGCTAGGTTTGCTGTTGAAGTGTAGCCGTTAAGATAATGATTTATACCGTATTTTTATTTTATGTATCATCAATGTTAGCTGTAACAAGAAAAAAGCAGGGGTAACGGAAAGAGTGGTGTCTGTACAATTTCTTGTATTAATAAGATCGTAAGATACAATTGAATAAACTATTTATAAATGATCAACGCTATGAATAGAACGATTTTATCGTCTTTTTTAAATGAAAAAAACTATTGGTAATGGATAAAAAACACATCACGCATTATCCCACGCAGTAGCCGAAAGCGCACGAAAACCACACGAGCGCATGTTCTTAGACTGTTGCTTATGTAAAGAACGTGTTTCCCACGGTAGGCAGTACACGGTTCTATTTTGGTTCCTTCGAACCATCGAAGTGAAAGATATATCACGGAAGTGCTATGCTAACCGCAGTGAAAGCTTATATTTTGCTTCAGTCGCAGAAGGACAAGCTACCAGTTACAAGATGATTCTCGAGGACACCGTAAAGTTTCGCAAGAGTGCTAAGACCCCCGAGGACGTGGCGCAATGGCGCTTGGTCAGTATACATGTCAGGCAAATGTGAAAGTAGAAAAACTGATGTGAAAACATGCGATCGATTTCTAGACGTACAACTTTATCATCGAGACGAAGTTTTTCCTCGCGCGCTACGATAGCATCGTGGAAACGTGGGATCTGTGTGATAAGCAATTTCTCATGAATCTATGGAATATCGAAGAGCTTCTTACAAACTTGCTGTACAAGTATACAACCGTATCGACCGATTACATCAGGCACAGTAGACTGCCGAAGGTGGAAATAAAATGTTGCGATGTAAGCACCATGTGTTCTATATATGTATGTGATGCGTTACTAAACATCTCCACATTTCCATAGCATTTGTTTGAAAGCTCTAAGGATCTACACAAGCATTACTACACCGTACATCATACTCCTGGGCGAGTGGACGATGTTCGGTTTTGTGAGGTTCGTAATATTGGAATGCTTTTTTTAAAATATCGACCTAATTCCTTCGTTCTACCCTAGATGAAAGCTGGGCTGTTGAAGCTAGAATTCTACAAGAACAGTCTGAAATATTACCTTGAGTTTGGAAATTGGTGTGACCATGTGTTGTGTTTGTACTTGAAGAAAATCTATCGAAAGGTAAATTTTACGCTGGATCCATTCAGAGATGAACCAGTACAGGTTCCGGTTCCAGTTGCGGCACAGTCAGAGGAGCCACAACCAGAAGATATTTAATCCACGATTTAATGAATAAAAATTGTTTGTATATATACATTCACTTCTTTTTTGTATTCCACATGAAAAGCTTTATAGAAAATCCGAAGGGTGGTCTAAATTTATTAACGCCAATTTTAAAACGTTTGGTAATACTTTTAAACGATAAAGCCAAAAGCATTTGTGGAAGCATCAGGCTGATTTGACTTTATTTTGTTCGAATGATATTCCTCAGCCAAATTGGAGAAATATTTTGATTTTGTATGAATTCAGTTGTTTTCATAAAGTTAAAAAATGTGTAATATCCCAATCAGAAACTTACGACGTCGGTCACGAAATTGGCCACAACTGACATGTTAAATTTGACGCTTGTTTTGTCATATTGTTTGTGGGTTCGTAGTCAATTGTTGTCGACAGTGTTGATAGTGAAGACTTAGTATTTAAAATAAATTATATTAAATCTTTACATTATCGTACAAAAGTAATAAATTAACCTTACAATAGGTATGCCTTCTATGTAGGTTTAGATATAGTTCAAGATAACCTTAAGACGTGTTTTTACAATATTACAGCCTTATAAGTAGTAGTCGTCAGATATCAAAATAATTTCGCAATGAGAATTTGCGCTGGGCCGTTACGCGTGCAACAAATCAATGGAAAGAGATTCCATTCAACCTCGATGTTTGTTCCGGCTCACGAACCGGCCCAGGAGAGCGATTGCAGGCGCTTGGAAAAGTTTCTAGAGGACAAACCACACATCCTAGTGCTCACAGGTGCCGGTATATCGACAGAATCGGGAATCCCAGATTACCGATCGGAAGGGGTAGGACTATATGCCAGATCTAATCACAAACCGATACAGCATGGAGATTTCGTCAAATCGGAAGCTACCAGGAAGCGCTACTGGGCACGAAATTACGTCGGTTGGCCAAGGTTTTCCTCGATTGCTCCCAACGTTACCCACTATACTTTGGCGCGGTTAGAGCGTGAGGGTCGCATAAGCGGGATTGTGACGCAGAATGTCGACCGGTTGCACGGGAAAGCTAACTCGAAACAAGTGGTCGAGCTGCACGGGAGTGGCTACGAAGTTATTTGTATTGGCAGCCAGAACGAAAAGGGCAAGGGTTGCGACTATCGGATCGATCGGCATGAGTTCCAACGCATATTGGACCAGCTGAATCCTGCCATGGAAGATAAATCGACCTCGATGCGCCCGGATGGTGATGTTGAGCTATCAATGGAGTACGTGCAAGGGTTTAACATCCCTCCTTGTCCACAGTGCGGCGGTAACTTGAAACCTGAAATCGTATTTTTCGGGGACAATGTGCCTATGCCACGAATAGAAAAAATAGTTCGTATGATCATCGAATCGGATGGCGTGCTTGTTCTAGGGTCCAGCTTGACCGTTTTTTCCGGTTATCGGATTGTGCTGCAGGCCAAGGAACTAGGCCTACCGGTCGGTATCGTCAACATTGGTGCTACTCGTGGCGATCCGAAGGCGGATTTGAAGATTTCTGCCAGATGCGGAGAAATTTTGCCGAATTTATTCAAGCCACGCTGATCGAGCTGCTAAAAACGACGATCGTTGTGTAGAAAAATGTAGATTGTATATACTGAACGTTGTTGATTAAGTGATATCATACATGCATAATAAACAAGTTGACAATTTATCTACATATTGGATCATGTTTATCATGCTTGCAATGCAATCCCGATATTACACGTTTTCGTTTAAGTTTGTTATATTTCCACGAAACGCGATAACGGAGAATATTACAATTATATATCTTGTGTGCCCACATCTTTAATATCTTTACGGTCGTTCAATGTACGTTGGCAATGCTTGCTATATTCGATCATGCACTGTCTTTCGTAGCGCCTATATCCTAAAAAGTCTATTTTATTTCATCATCAAAAACAAAGTTTCACGATTGAATTGATTGGTTCTTCCGGTACCTCGGGAAAACATTTGGGTTCATTTCTATTTCTCCAGGGAATCTATGTCTACCAGCACAAAATCCAACTTAAGCACATATGCTCGAGTGCTCATTTAAGAGTTTGATCGTCTTCTTTGATTGGCGATCGTTTTTCTCGCAAACACGGCAATGCAGATTGTCTGTAAAATTGGATACATTCCGGTGGAAACAATGAAAAGCCACATATATGTATATTGTATACTTTGCCTCTTGCTTGCTTTATTATTGTTCACAATTCAGGGGGCATTGCTTCATTCCAAATCCTATCATCATATTTCCACTAGCATCATGCACTTGTTTGCTATCGTTTGTTAATAATATGTATTCAAACTAGCCGGATAAAACGACAGATACACAGAACAAAAAGACTCGATTGTTTGATGAGGAAAACCAAGAAACGAAGAGTAAATTATACGTTGGCTGTGTTACGATTCCTGAGCAATTCCTCCCTCTTATCGAGCGAATACGGGAGACAACACCTGCAGCTTTTTGCACAAAAAAAAGGGAACATAAAAGGAAACACAAGAACGTGGAAAAGTGGGAAAGGTACATACCTTGAATGAAACAAATAAGTCGTAATTCAAAATGGATTATACTATTCGTGGGATATTTAACACGTCAAAATATTACAATCATAACACTACTGGCAATCGTCTCTTGCCGTTTTGCGTTAATTTTCACTACGAGGGCGAAAAGGGACACGGATGGAGGGATAGTTAAAAAAGAAAAAGTGTACACCCGAGCTTATAGGAAGTAGTCGGCCTGAGGCTTTTTCGATGGTATACCGCGGCTTTCCTGTGGAGCGGCCTCGAAGATCGTGAAATCACGCTGTAGGTTTTCGTTCAGTTCTAAAATTGCCGCAACATTACCACACCTGAAAGAAGGAAACCGGAACCGAATCGTTAGTCATTATGGTCACGCGGGCACGGTATCAATCGCCTACCGGTAGCAGTAGTTTGGCGCCGACCAGACCGTTAGCACGGTTTCATTGAAGTGCCATTTGTAACCTTCCATCACGAGTTGATGCGCTCGGCAGATCATGTCTATGTCGTTCGCCGCGTTGAACTGGGACACCACGTCGGAACCGAACAGATAGCCGGCACCTCTGGGTGACACCCCCCAACCGTGCGTGTCTTCCGGATCGCTCCACAACAGATCACACATCGGGCCGTCGTGGGGTACCTCTTGCTTGCGGTCGATCGACCGGATCTGATCTAAATACTGAATGGAGGGCGAAAGGCCGCCGTGCACGCAAAATATCTTCCCGTCGATGATGGCGGACAGGGACAGGTAGTCGAAGATTTCGGTGCAGTAACGCCACACCGTCACCGAGCCGTACTTGCGTATGCACTCGTCGTAGAACCCGTACACCTGTGTGATCTGGCGCGATTCGTGGTTGCCGCGGATCAGTGTGATGCGGTCCGGGTACCGGACCTTAAGCGCTAACAGGAGCAGGAATGTTTCCACACTGTAGTATCCCCGGTCGACGAAGTCGCCCATGAAGAGGTAGTTCGTTTCCGGCACATCGCCACCCACCTTAAACAGCTCCTTCAGGTCGTAAAACTGTCCGTGTATGTCGCCGCACACCGTAACCGGTGAGTCAACCCGCTGTACGTTTCCCTCCTCGACGAGGATTTCGCGTGCCTTCGCGCAGAGTGCCTTCACTTCGTGCTCCTTGATAATTTCACATCGCTTCAGTTGTTCGATCTGCCGGTCCAGGTCGCTGTAGTCTTGCATCGTACTACTGGCGTAAACACAAGGGGGTGGTGGGTGGGGACGAAGTTCGGTCTGCCGAGTACGGGGTTTGCGTCGGTTACGTCTCCCTTGACAAATGACCAACTGATAGGAAGCTGGCACGAATGACACACAAGAAGACCGTGATGCTTCTTGAGCCTGCACTGCTACCTTCTTCTTCGGCCGTTTCTGTCTTCCTGATATAACAAACGGCAAAAAAAAGAAAAGAACTAAAAACAATGACCTTCGACTGGAGCCGCGTCTTCTACCGGGATTCACGAGCCTGCCCTACCTGGGTAGCGTATTTCGATTCTAGAGTCTAATTTCTGCACACGACTCGCAACGGTGACGGTAACGTGCCGAGATATTGTTTAGCATCAATCGCATTTAGTTCGCATAGTGTGCTAGTTTGGAACAATGGTTATAAGAAGACCACATAACGCGCGACAATGATGATGCACGGCGTCTGGGCGGGAGAAAACCGGCACTAACTGCGACAAGAAAACGCGACACCGTCCCGATTTCGTTTCAGGAAAAGTAAAACAAGAAGTGTTGTGTTGAACGTAGCCTCGGGTTGCAGTGAAATTCGCTCGTAGACCGCGGTTTTTTCCGGCAAAAACGAACGGTAACAAAATCAACGCGTCCTCCAAGCAGGCAAGCTTACAATTTTGACGTTTGACGTTTTGAGTCCGACAAACTTGCATGGAAGACGGCCCAACGGACATAACAGATGGCAACTAATGATGTGAGTTGGAGTCAGAATTATGTGAAAGAAATTTTATAACTGTTTGATCGTTGTTGCTCTTCAGCACAGAGCATTTTCGCTTAGCTCGTATTGTATTCAATTCAACAAAAAGTGTTATTACTCAATGGCTTCGGCATTGTTTGACAGTTACCACGTGCTATAGTGGGAAATGAAATATTTCACGTTTTCATTCAGTGCTATAATTATGGCATGTAGAAATTTGTGCTATAAAGCATATGTTATCGGCAGTTTCTGAACACGTGCCAGAGATTTTTGAATATATGAATCACTTTATCAGTCCGTTATCTGATTTTGTGGTGCGAATTGCATTTTACAGACTAAAAATCACATCCTCAAAAGATGAATTAACCAGGTATTGATGGATATATCCATTGACATCACAGCTTGCAACGAAATAGACAAACAATGTTTCACAATTTAGAAAAAATGTTTTTATTTAAACCGACTGTTTTTTTTGTTTGAGTTTTCCCATTTTCTCCCGTTTACTATTCTTGCTGTCAACAATTCACTTGTATTCCTGCTCCTCCCGTTCGGCATCCATCGAGGAGAGATGTCTTTCATTCTCGTTTTGTGATTTTCTGTGACTCAACCCTTCCCGTGTGCTGGCTAGTGCACGCGTCTTCCATCGCTGTACAAATTAATCTAGCTGTGTCTTAAAAAGTTTCAAAGAAACTGTAACCTTTACGCCTGTCCCCACGGCACGGGGAGCCGTAACAGGAGCACAAGGACCCCGGCCGCCCAGCTCTCTAGGTCAGACTCGTCGATAGAATTTTATTTAGAAAAGAAAAAAAACATAAACCAGAACCCTGGCCTCGGGGGATATCGAGGTCGGGACCTGCAGCGACTGGCCAGGGGCTCCCGTGGGCCCGGTTTCCCGGTTGCGGTGCTGTGTGAGAACTTCACTTACACGCTAGTATGTATAACTATTTACAACATCCCGCCGGGGCCGGTGCCGTGGCCGACCGAGGCGACGACGCTTTGCTGCGCTTGATTTTGCATTCGTGAGTACTTGTGAAACTGGGCCAGACGTGAGAGGGACGTGACGGGGTCGGTTTCGGCAAGCCTGAAATCGATCGGATCGGATGAGAAATTCTTTCGATCGTCCGATCGGTCGATTTTCTCGATTTGCTACGATCTACAACCGCGCCGCTCGCCCGTATGTACAGTATAGATAATTGGATTAAATTCTACCCTAGAGTGAGTTCGAGTGGTACGTTAACCTAAGACAGACTGGCCAGCCGGCTTGTCGACCGGCTGCCGGTAAACCTGGCTGCATTCCTTCCCCATTGACTTGCTTTTACTTAAATGCTACGCGTAGGAAACGAATCATCCCTTATTATCCCGACCGATAAGATTTATTATTGTTGCTGGGCTTTCCGGGTTCAATTATTTTGTTTTGCGTCTGCTCGCCTATGTACACAATTATGCTAATCCTAACAACGTGTGAAGAAGGTTCCATATTTCCCCCATGCTTTTAAATTTAGACTTTGAGTGAGATTTTTTTTTTGTGTAATGTTTTTCTTTTTGTTCGTTTTTCTGTGTTGCCGCATCCTTGCCGGGCGGCTTGAGTAGTTTGGAATTGTGTGTCCATTTTCCCCATTACACGCAGAGCGTCAGCAGCTTCGATCTCTCGGAAATGGTATGGTCAGTCCTTTGCTCACTCGTAGGTTTTGTTATTATTTCGCGAGGCTGCTCCTTCGAATGAGCACGTTCCAATTCGCGAGACACCTCTCCGGGGAGGGGTTGATTCTAAGAACTGTTTCTAATGTTTCTTTTCTTGTTTGCTCATGTTCATGAAGTTGTCTTTTTTTTCCGTGTTTAACGGGTTTCCCTTTCACATCACACGGTCGAGTACGTACTCGCATTTGGGTGCAGTTACAATTGAATGCGATACCATCGGCGCATCGTTATCAGGAAAACAGAAAAGCGGGAAGGAACATAAAGGAGTGCGTTAACGAATGCAGAAAAATTTCAATCCATTTGAAAGTTTCAAATTATTTTTTCCACAACAAAAATCGCAATGAGTTACTCGACGTGTATCTATAGTTTCGGTGAACGGTAGCGATGGACAGCCAACATGTCCTGGCGCCCTGGGGATGAAACATGAAAGCTAACGCAAAATAGCAGCAAACGACAAGAACAAAAAAAAAACGACACCTACCCTGTTTTCATGAGTGAACATCAGTTTTTAGGAAACTGAAGAATCGCACAAAAAAAGGTCCGTCTGTGGGTAGGTAGCATAGCGCATCGAGCGCGTCCATTTAAATTAATTATTAAATTTAACACTCCGAAACTACGGCAGTCCATAAATATGAACCCAGCCTACTACGCTGGCTGGTATTGAACGGGAGGCAGTAGTAGGCGATGTTTTGTTTTTTCCAAGCGACGCCCTGTGTCCCTCTCTCTCTCTCTCTCTCTCTCTGACTACACGAGAAACCGCCCGCTTTTTGTTCACGAGGGGTCACTAGGTGCATCATGAATCGAGCATTTTTAGTGCATACAAAAATAACCCTTCGACCGGAGTGGGTTGAATATACTGGTACTAGATAAACTTAGAGAACAGTTCTGCACTCGAATGGGTGCCCATTTGCAGTCATTCAGCAAGTGGGATTTCGAGTGCGTTTGTGCTAACGAGACAGGTCCAGCCAGCAGGTTTCCTTGCCAATTAGCTCCTATTCCTGGATTCATGTGGCGTACTGCCAAAGGGATTAATTCCAGCTTCCTGAAGGCTCGTTGCCACTTGACGGATCGGACCGTCAAAATCGCGGGTCGGAACTTTGTGCGCTGGTCCTTTAAATCTGGGCTTGAAAACTTTTCCATCCGTTTTTGTAGATGCTCCTTTTTCTCTCTCTCTCTCTCTCTCTCCATCATGGCCGCCATTATGCAGGGATTTGAAAGGATTCGATAACGAAAAGGCTCACGCGGGATGTGTGTTTTCTCTCTCTCTCTCTTGTTTTCTCCTGCTCTTTCAAATGGTTCTGTAACGCAACCGCAACCGACAGAAATAGGGGGGGGGAGCGAATTGTTTTAATTTTTAATTACCGCGACAAGGGCTATTGAAATGGTTCCACGAATTTCGTGGATGCAGATAACGCCATAATGGAGCGCCCGAATGAAAACATGCAACAGTTCGGGTCGGGGTGGAAAGCCATTATTACTTATATTTTGTTGCGCCCTCTCTCTCTCTTTTTCCGCTCGTTCTCATTTTATTGACCGACCCATGCTCGAGTGCTTACGGATTAGTTTCCTCCTCCCCCCGGGCGAGCACGGCCGGGGCATGATCTGGCATGATCGCAAAATTGCTCCTTACCTTTAGCGATAAGGGCCTCCCGTTACGAAAAATGGACCCCAATGACTCAGCCCAAACTGACCCGGATGGCGTGAGTGGGCGGTTTTATACGACCCCCGCTTCAAAAAGGGTACATGCCCGTTCGGTACGTGCCCCAAATCAACTGGTGGAACTCACCGAGCGTCACCTTTTCCGGGTGTTTTCCCATCACCACCCCCGTGTGGATCATTTACCGACGCTTGAGTGGACGGCGATGGTGGAGGAAGGTGGAGAAAAAAATAAACGAAAAAATGGGTCATTTTTCGCGAAAGCTTCAACAGCGGGTGGATATGATGGCCGAGCGGGCATGTACATAAATTTCCCATCATCCTACGCCACCCGCCAACAATCGAAAGAGGTGGATGGGAAAGAGACGCATTCCATTATTTCCCCCAATCTGTCAGGCTGCAGGCCAGGCTCACACTCGATGTGAGACGCACGGAATGGTCGACCGTAAGCAAAACCACACCCGCACCCGGTTTGGTTAGTGAGCCGTGATTCCGAGTGTGAATGCAAACAAACCACCACCACCACCAGCCCTACCATCCCAGTCAAGTGCAAGGAGCAGCAAATCACGGCACGACCATCTTTAAGCGCACCCGCACCTTTTAAAGGCGACCCGGAACGATTCCTAGCCGGCACGTCCCGGCTGATGAATCGCTGTCAATTAATTATGCACCAAAAAGCCAAACCAAAATGGCGGCCGGCTCGATCGACGTGATACGGGGTTTGGGGCTCGTGGAGGGCGATTAATTAAATTAGCAAAGAAACGCAACGATGCACCGATGCACCGATGCACCACCGCAACGTGTGTGTGTGTGTGTTTGGGTGTGTGTGGGTGTGTGCAGTTGAGCAACTCCCGTGCCACGGATGACCAGTGGGTGGGGTGGATGGTTTCCATCCCCCCTTCTAGACGCAGCTTTCCTGCTGCGAGAAGGCGAGCGGCGTCCGCACGGTGACGATCTCGCGCAAATACTGTTTGCCCCCGCCATTGGTGGAACCGGGTGGAAGCGAGGGCGAGTGGGGTAGACTGGGGTGAGCCGGCGAGTGAGCCAGCGGTTGGGAGAGCTGCAGCAGCGAGGCGGTTGTGGGCGTATGGGGCGTGTGGGGGGCGTGATGTAGAGCGGACGCTCCACCCGCCGGTTGCGTCGCGTCCTGCTGCAGCTGCAACGTGAGTGGGTGGTGATGTTGATGGTGTGGGTGAGGATGGTGTTGTGAGGCGGGCGACACCCCCGGATAGGGTCCGGTGGGTGCGGAAGGACCTCCGACAAGCGATCCTCCGGACCCGGACGGGGGACCCACCGTCTTGAGGCTACCCCCGTGGTCTATCTGGGCGTAGATCGTCGGCTCGTCGAAGTAGTTGTAGGCCGGCGGCGGTGGCAGCTTGTTGAGATGGTTGTTGAGATGGTTCTTGCTGCTACTGTCGTCGTGCGGTATCGCTAGGGCTAGCTCCGCGTAATGCACTTCATTAGCTGGCTGTTTAGGGAGAGCGAGAGAGAGAGAGAGAGAGAGAGATCGTTAGTGTCGGTGTTTCAATTAGCGCGCTTAGCGGTGCTCGAACGGCTATCATTACGGCAAAGCGAAGGGATGAAGCAAGCAAACAAACGGATAGGGGGTTCGTTCTCAAGGACACCATGAGTTGATGGCCGTAAAAGGACGAAGAGAGTGCCTAAAAATGCATTTGGGAGGAGGTGCGCTGCGTGCAACAGCACTATGGAAAGTGTATTCGTGTTGAAGAGGGTTTGCGATGTGCCGCAAAAAAAAAAGGGTTTTTGCAATTACGAGAAAGCAGAGATAAGGAGGTAAATTATTTGCCCTTTCTAAAAGTTTTGATTCCGGATGTCAAATGAACGCTCTCGCGTACAGGCAGATTGATTATGGTTAGCCAAACAAAAGGGCCTCGAAGTGTTGCTCCATTTTATGTACATTTCTCCTTCACCTGCCAGTAGCACCTGACCACTAGTTTGCAAAATCGCCCAAATTGCGCACAAAGCTGCAAGGACGAAAGGATGGCGAAACAGGTTGGCGAGCTCGGTGTAGAAGCACCGATCCACTGGAGCACCATTTATAAAGCTTTTTGATTGGATTGATGACTTGCCATTTCGCGGGAGGGTCATTTATGTTCGCCCCCGTGCGCCATCGTGATCGAGGGTTGATAGTTTGCGCACACTGAGGTCCTGAGTGCCACAGATTGAACCTGACGTTCGAGGCAGACCCAAACACGAAGCCCGCGGGCACGATTGTTCCCGCTGGTGTGGTAACTGTTCCTCAGCTCGCGCAGGCTTCCGGTGGATCGATAAGGCAAACGGGGCTAAAAATGTACGCCCTTTCGCAACCCTCGGTGGCACAGCTCGGTGGCTCCTTCCCACCCAGCTGCGATACTTACAGAATGTCACAAACGCAACAAACTGTGCTCCCTAAACGACCGGACCGATAAGGTTGGCATGAAAGATTGTTTTGCTTGCGGGCGCTTGACCCGCCAGGCTTTCGAATTCCAGCCAGTTCTGACTCCCCCCCAAAAGGGACTCTCAGCGCTGCAGTGCATTATCGCAACTCGGGCTGTGGCCTGGAATGTGTGTTTGGAATGGAACGGTGGCGTTGCATCCGATTTTCCGCATTCCGCGCAGTGTTTTATACCGTGACTTCGCTCCATCTCTCTCTTGCATGTAGCCTGCGCCAACCGCAAGCGATGATGGCAGGGTGGATGCGTTCGTGCGTAAAGTCCGCGAACACCACCGTTTGCCGAATCGTCGCACCGGCTGCATACGAATATGGGTGTCGTCTGGAGTCCTCGCACACGTGGTGTGTGCCTTTGTGACGGGCGTGTGTGCAGGACTTGCCTAAAGGCCGAAAGTCGAAAGCCGCCGAGTTGCAGCGAGTGATTTGTGATGCGCACAGGACGTGGCAGCTTGCGCCGCACGATCTGGGCTCCGAACAAAATGGCGCTCCTTTCGCACCGGAGCGCTACGCGCCTAAATGTAGGCTTTGGGCTTGGAATGTGAAATCCGCCATCCGGTTGACAGTTGCTTAGGGGAGGGTCCTCGACCGTTGGCTTCGCCGGCGTCGCTTGTTAACTCGTTAACTCGCTGGCCTCCGTGGCTCGTGTGCCTCCGTGCGTTGGCATTTGGAATTTGCCAGCAACCAGCGTGCATCGAGCGGAATGCCAAACTTGTGAAGTGAACTAATTTTCCGCCAGGCGCCACGCTTTCGGGTGGAATTTAGGAATGGGTGTAGGTCCTTCATTTCAAATCGTTTTGAGAGGCAGCGGTCTTTCGAGAGCCTTGCGGTTGCCGCAGGAACAGGGCTGCTAAAAGGCTGCTGAGAAGCGAATAAAAGTAACTATTGTCCGTCCAATCTGAAGCTGCTGCTTT
The DNA here is from genome assembly GCF_943737925.1 of Anopheles nili. Taxonomy (NCBI): domain Eukaryota; kingdom Metazoa; phylum Arthropoda; class Insecta; order Diptera; family Culicidae; genus Anopheles; species Anopheles nili. Next base: position 5,585,879 of record NC_071291.1, on the reverse strand, counting down.
GTAATTACTTTACTCATTTTCAGGGGAGAGCGTTACGTTTAGTTTTCATCGCAGTTAGAGCCTGATTTTGGGAAAAGGGTAACTTTGCTTCGATTGTTTAGGGCGAAAAAAAAATGCACGAAACGACGCAAGAACGACGTCCATTTGCACGTGAAAATCGATTTACGTGGCAGCGACGTGGAAAGAAAATCACCACTTCCGGATACGCCCCGATCGTTTCCGGAGAAATGCGCCCGTGCGCCCCGTTAATTCCAACATCGGCAATCGACCAACCAACGAAGCCTGCCTGCAGGTAAAAAGAATTCCACCATCCCGTTTTACACCGACGCGGTTGCACGCCCCCACACGCCTGTCACTGGCTGGGCTGGACTTTTCTTTCGCTGCCCTTCTGCGGGTGACTCGGACTGAGCTCGCTGCAGGCTCCGGCCATTCTGGAATGGCAGGAATCTAGATGCATCTCTCGCAAATGGATCTCGCAAGACGCAACCGGGCGCCCGCGGTCCAAGCAGGGCAACGCAGGGCAGAGGTGACAAAAAAAAAGAAAAGAAAAGAAATGCGAACAAAAAGAAAGCGACAGCTAAGCTCGCCCCCTGTCAGCTGCACGGCGGGGAACCGTGCGCTGAGAAGGTGAATCCTCGCTTGCACCCCTCGGAGAGTCTATTAATAGTGTGCCAGTGGCGCTGTCACGAGCGGTGACAGACGCCCAGACCAGGTCCTGGTTCGTCCTGAAGCTGGAAGGACAGGCACGTCAGACGGGCACGGCATTATCTCGTGGGGGGGCGTATTTTTCCTTCTCTTTCTTCTTCTGCTGCTGCTGCATGTCCTGATGATTGCCGTGCCGGTGCAGCTTTGGTCCGGCGATGGTCCGGGTTTGACGGGCGATAAATCGGGTGGTCCGCGAAACGGTCGGTCGAGCATTTGTGGAGGATTTTTAACTGCATCCGCACGGTGCATAGCGCTCACATCCGGGGGCGACATGTTGAGCGATTTCATTTAACCGGCACACCGGCAGAAAAGAAAGCACGAACATGAACGAAAACATCACCCTTATCCAACTGGGTCATCTTGTTATGCTCGTTTCGTTCGGTGCTTGTACAGCAGCAGCCGGCATGTGTGTGTGTGGCGATGACTTGACGTCGACCTGCAGCTGACTGCCTTTGGCCATCGGCTGCAGCTTTGACCGTGATCCTTGCCCCCTCACCAACTAAAACCCGCGCCCGAGTTGGCCGCGTCTGCCTTTAGGTGACAAAATGTCCAGCTCATTCTTATCCAACAGTCGCTTCGCTTCCCGCTTACCGGTCTGACGGTTTGCCTCTTGCACATCGCCTTTCCGTGAGAACGAAAAACAAAAAATGAAGCTAAAAAGCAACTGCACATCGTACTTGCGACGAAGAGCGTGCCTGCCTGCGGCCGGTGTTTGCATGCCTGCTCCGTGTACGGCACACTCGAGCGCATTTGCTGAGCGCTTGACCCGGCCTTGTCGCTGTGACCACGGGGGCAAAAGCAATCGACAGTCAACTCGACATTCGACTGCTTTCTAGCCCTCGCAGCACACAATTACCCCGGCAGGGGCGATCCGAAGCGTCCAATTTGAAAACGTCCAGGCGCCTCCATTTAAGCTTCAGCCGGGCAGCTGAACAAAGACTTTAGTTTCTTCCCTGCCATCTTGATATTTTGTGCATCTTCTTTTGCCATCATCGAGAACGTACTCCGTCCCCCGAAAATGAGCTTATTTAATGGCGGTTGCGAGCAAGCAGAAATCCGCTGACGGTGCGGATAATTCACCACGTTGACCGCATCGATCAGCAGGGTGTAGAGCTAACAGGCGCGCTAGGCTTTCGTATGTTCAATGCTGCATTTCAACGGACCTGGTAGATGAGCATCCAAAACTACAACTAATTGGCTGCGCAAAGAGCGCATCATCGAGCATGCATCATCAATACGAGGACGGTTTCACGATGCCAGCCTGCACATTCCGTTACTCGTGATCGACGGACGAAAAGGTCTGTTAGTTAGAAACTCAATTGCTACGGGTACTAGCTACTACCAGAAATAAAGCGTACCACTTCGTAACGATAAATACGTGAGGCTCGAGTGGCCTTCCCGGGGAATCCCGGTTTGAGAGCTGGAGCACCCAATCCACATGTGCAATTGGGGTGTATGTGTGTCGAACGCGCCTTTTTTTTACCCCCTTTCGTTCATGGCCATTTGAGGCACCGAAAATAGCCCCACGGGAGGACCCGGAAACGAGCCCCTTTATCGGGTTCGGGAGGGTTATCTTTCCGGTTCGATACGTTTCGACGCGGTGTAATTGGCCGTGCGGGTCGATTCACCGGGCGGTTCGAACGGTCCCGATGGAAAAGGTGAATTTTATTGACTCGAATGGTGCGGGAAGTGCATAAAATGAAAGATCGTAACACCGCGCGTTGGCCAGCTGCACTCGAGGGCTATCACGGTGCCCGAGCTCAGACAGGGTTGGAGTGATGGTTGTTCAATGAAACAAAAAAAAAAAAATCTAGCAGAAAATATGCAGGCCAAAGGCCATCGAACGGTACGAGCGAGCATCCCGCGAGAGAGAGAAAAGCGCCTAGATACCTGCGCGAGTTCGCTGGTAACGGTTATTGCCCGGGGTGTGCTTTCCCATCCGTGGTCAGTGGGTGACGTGAGCTGCCGGAATGGTGCACTGGTATCGTGGTCATTCGACACCGGGGCAATATAATCAGCACTTGACGTTTGACCGGGGGCCCATTCCCGGTTAGCGAGCCTCATCGGATGTTCGGACCGATGTAATGGGCATGTCGAACAGAGTGCTGGCCGGCTGCGCCATAAAGCGCCATAAAGCGATATGAAGCGTTCCATGTTGGCCGTGGTCAGCGATTGTATCGCGATTGTCGTCATTATTCGAATTGTTTGTTTGCTCGTGGCCGTGGAATTCGTTGGTTCAGGATGGCAAACTCCCGGCCACATGAAGGCCGTGCCCCTTGTAGAGAAGGCATCGTTACCTGACCCACCTTTCGGAATGGATGCGTGCGTGGATAATGTTTCGTTCGGGTACGTTAGGTAATGTTTCCGTTGTTTATGTTCGGCTGTAAAGTGCGTTTCGTAGAAAGTTCGAGCGCACGCGTTTTGTGGAGGAACAAAATTAGTTCAGCAAAAGCGCCCGAATGTATGCATTCGGTATAGCGCTCAAGGATTACTCTTTCGACTCGCGCAATAAGGCGCGATTGGTGGAGCGTAATAATTTCTAGCGTTCAATAAAGGTTAGCCTAGGGTACGCTGCTGCTGCTGCTGCTGCTGCATCGTTTCCAGGACACACCGGAAGCAATTAACAAACGCTCGTATCTTGCCCCTCAGGACAATCGACAGGACAATCGGTAAAATGCGTCCATCAGGCTGGCATGCTTTGAGTGCGTTCCGAAACTTTCCAATCACAGCCAGCTCGTCCGTTGCCAAGGGCATCGCGGTAATCTAACGTAACGCTACGAGAGATGAGTCAGAAGCGATGTGTAGAATTAATTTCCCACCGTTGTCAAACCGGTGGATCCGGTGCGTATGCGTTCCGAGCGTTCATGTTCGAAAGGTGACCTTTTCGAGACCGGTCGGAAGCGGCACCATGCTGTTAACCATGCTGTGGAATCTGGCCACAACGACGTCGTACAACGCCGTGCCCTCTTGCAGCAAGTGGGCATGATTTTTGCATTGACGTCAGCCGGCTTGCCGCAAAAAAGACGCAAATGATACGATCTGCGGTTAGCACAAATGAACATCCTGCGTCCCCGCGTGTCGCAGAGGTGGTTGCAGCACCAGATCCTTCCCACAAGGAACCGTGCGGCCATGATTAATTTGAGCACTGCGGGAGGCACCCACATGACCCACATTCACTTGGTCGCCCTTTAAGCCCAACGCCGCGACATCCGAGAAAACCCAAGCGACCAAGCGAAAACGGCACTGCGGAGGGATTTGTAATTTTCCTGCGACTCGCACCTCGACGATTGAGGACTTACGTTGATGCGTGCAGGGCTTGCGTATCGTGCCGATGACGTACGCCCATCGCAAAGAGCTGGGCTAAAGCTCGTGCAGACCCACTAGAATGGCCTCCGGTCCCGGGTCGTGTGAAGCTCGGTCCGTATTTCTATCTGCCCGTCAAGTTATCGTCAGGTCACGTCAGAAAGCTGCTCTTATCCACCGCCGCTGGCCGGATAAACAGGTGACGCTGACGGGACGACGGAATTGAATAGGCTTGCGTTTGGATCGTCGGTGCGAGTGATGGAAGGACGTGACGGGCAAACGCGCCCGAGGCCGTGGGTGACTTGTACGGTACTTGTGTTTGCGTTATTTCGAACGGATCGCTCCTCGAAAGGGACAATGTATTTGCAAAGTGCCATGTGAGCAGAAGGCACGCATTTGCTCGGTCGTGTATTGCGTCCACTCGAGTGCGTTGGCTTGGCTTCCTGGCGTTCGTTGGGCCGAGGATGCTCATTGATTAGAATAATTTAGTATGTTGAAGGTTTAGCTTTTGTTTGCTCACATTCGGAACGGTTTGCTTGCCGTCTGTTTATGGTATCCCATCACAGGTGTTGAGCCGATTTCATATCTTAAATTTCATTCCACTATCTTCACGGGGCTTCACTAGAACTCAACGAACATTGATTGACAGATTTTGCTGAGAACGAATTATTTGAATTTTTCTGCCAATGTCTCTAGAGTGTATTACTACCATGAAGTGATCGGTTTGTCTCGTGCTATCGGATCCAGAGAGTTGTGTAGTTACTAAACTAGGTGAATTGAATATGAACAAAACATAAACCCGGATATCCAACGCACTGAAGCGCTGGTAGCATTTTGTTTGTGAATGAATCGTGCAGAGTGAGCTGATGTTGACATCGTTGCAAATTGCGAGGGCTCTCGTGATGGTGATCCGCGTGAGCTACAGCACCATAAAAATGTCCCCACGGTATCGCTTCCAGCACGGTGCTGGATGCAGTCTTTTCCCGGCAGCAGACACACACGGGAAAGAACATCGAGCCACCCACAAAGTCCCTCCCCCCGCGGGTGCCAGGAAAATCCCCAGCCGAGGTGGAAAAATGAAGCTAAAGCCTCCAGCAGCGTTGAAGGTGAGCGAAACGTGAAAGCGAGACAGAAGCGCTGGGAAAGTGGAAAACCCATCGCTACACGTGATGGGTACATGCCTGGGGATGAGGTGAAGGATCTGTGGGAAGGAATGGGACACGAGCGGGAAGCCGACCCTACCACGAATGGAGTGCCAGCGATGCGTGATGAACCGTTCTATATGCACATGCTAAAAGCTAATGAAATGATGAACCTACCCCGGTTAGGTACGTTTTCCGGCTATCGTCTAGTATCGTCCTGCCGATAATGTCATGTTTGCTGTTGCATAATGAATTATGCAGCGCCGTGGGAGTCTGATTTGCTGATATTAATTTGTAATCGGGATCTGGAAAACGTTAAATGAAGAGAGAAACAGACAGGTAAGGATAGAGAGTGAGCGAGCGAGCGAGCGAACGGACAAACGATAGAGAGAGTGAGAACATAATGTAGAGGGATCACTGAAGTGAGGTGAGGTTCTGCTTCTTTTTGTTATTTTCATTCCAATCCAGATTAAGCCGCCTGGGAGCGTGCTTCTGGGACACCGCGTTTGGGCAGGACGAAACAATGATCATGAATACTAGCGCAGAAGCGAAACAGTAGCGCAAGGATTGGAGGATAAATTTGGTTGGGGTTTGAAACGGAAACGGGGACATTATGAACAGAAAAGACAATCTCTCTCACACATACATACACACACACACACACGTGAACAAAAAGGCCAAATAACAAAACGAAGAACCGAACGAAGGCCAAATAACAAAACGAAGAACCGAACGAAGGCCAAACGCGGCTGATGGGCATTCTCAGCGCATCGGAATAATTAGCCGTGCGGGAGCAGGAATTGACTCGAGCGGGAATTAAAACGGAAGCACAAGCGGGAAAGGATACGAAGGGAAGCAAAGCGAAACGGCCGTTATCCTGCGGAATCCGCGTCCGTGTTTCCGCGTCCGGAGCAAGTCCGGCGGAAATGGACCCGGCTCGAAGGATCGATGTCATCGATGGCTCTCGTTTTCGCAGTCGCCCATGTGTGTGTGTGTTTGGGCCGCGGCCAGGGCTTACCCTCGTTCGATGGTACGACGTCCGGGTTCTTCTCGTCGTACATGTCTTCCGACTGGCTGAGCGGTAATGAGATTTTCTCCTTAATTGGCAGATTACCGGGCCGCTTACCACCGGTGCTGGTGTGCTGCTTGGCCTGCGTCGACCGAAGCTTGAAGGCGGCCGCGACCGCGATGATTATGCAGATAATCACCGTCAAAATGCCGATAAATATCCCGATCGATACGATCGGCGTGAGCTCGAACTCAGCGTGTGTACCTGCGGGAAAAGAGAACCAAGAGAACAGAAGCTACGGTGAGATGCGTTGCGAAGTAGGCTTTGGAATAGAGATGGACGGTTTTGTCACGCAAATGGAGCACATGAAGATGGTGCACCCGAGAGGATGCTGATTTTTAACCACTCCGACTCACGATGGCACAGTCTCTGTAGGGAAAACTCGTCAGGTAGACATTGAACTTCAGTGCGACTCGTGTCGGTTTTCTCTGCGCCAGCCCGTGGTTGAGGGTAATCAGGTGGATAAATGAACTTCCTGCACGGATTGCATTTGAATGGGTGACTTGGCCACGAGAAGAGATGTTGACAGTAAAGGAAGCGTACAAAAAAATAAAATGAAAATTGCAATGTTTCCTCATGCTTCGCAAGCTCACGGAATCGTGAAAAGCTGAGGGAAACTTTTGCGCAAAATATGGAAGGCACCTAGTGAGCTGTCTGTTATGTTTTTTCCCTTGAGGAAAAACACAGTGCTATAAGATATAGAGAAGCAATGCGCGCAAGAGGTGCACTTTTAATGGTAACAATGTACGGGACTAATGAAAACGGTCTTAAATTCTGCGATTTTCACCGCGGCTCTAATGCGGGCGGCATGATATCATATGCGCAGAGCACACTCAAGAGAATTAAAACACACAAACGCAGCGCAGCGGTTTATTAACCACGGGCGATAGCAGATACCGTGTGCATGATGGCGTACCCATCGATAACGGCGACCCATCCACTGACGCGATAATGCACCACATTACGCTGATTATCATAATTCATACACAGCCCACAGTAAGCTGGGTGGGGCTCGAGCTTCACAAGCTAATGAAATGGCATCGCATTGGGACCGATTGGAGCCGTGACCTGAAATGAAAGTACGGTCCCCCGGGAGGGTGCAGTTGGCCGTGTTCACCCCAGGCACCAATTTATGCGCACGAACGTGGCAGATCGCTGGAGGAAGAAATAAATTCCAACGTTTTTTTTTTCGCCCATTTCGGACCGGACCCTATCAAGGACCAGACGAGACGATCCACCGCACTTACAATACAACCCCTTCATTTGTTCTACCTTGGTCCGACCGATTGGTGTGTGGTGGGAGTAACAAAAAAAAGAAAAAAAAAACAACCCACACAAACCGAACCGATCGGTGGGGCGCAAAAACAAAAAATATGCAAAACAAACGCGCCAACAAAATGGGCAGATAAATCGGCTTGGCGGCGGCAAAATGACGATCGGAAATCGCCAATCTGATCGGCCGGCGGAGATGTTTGCGCGTGGAAACCGGTAAGTGGAGTAATTGCGTTACGCGGGAAATTTATTTCGAAGCACCCTTTCCCTTTTGTGCGGCCGTTCACCATTTCGCAGGCGACGAGGTGGGTGGTTGACAATTTTTTTTTCTCTTTTGTTCCCACCCATTACTCCGGCCATGTTTTGTGTCTTTTGTGCTTAATTGTTTATGTGTATTTATTTATTGAATAAATCTGTTCAATTGAATTACGCCGATAAGCCTGCGAAAGTGCAGCACCACTTGGTGGGAATGGCGTGTCTGTTCGCCCGTTCGCCCGTTATCCTGGTTGATCCTCTTCAGAATTTTTCCCTCGCTATGTTCACCTACAGCGTTTGAGCGTCCTAAGAGTGGCGATCGGCATGGAGATTTCCAGCCCCAAGCGCCACCGTTGTTTGGGACAATAAAAGAGCGCAATAACCACACTTGAGTTTGCGATGCGTTAAAAATACGCTCGTGCAGGGCAATTAACAGGCACAACAGAATAAAACAGACCCGCGTCTACCATTCCGCCTGCAGAAGGCTTCGCGTATTCATTCGCGGCTGCACGCGAATGCACTGGGTCATTATGCTTGGGCAATCATTATGTGTGCTCAATTGGCTGGAATAATTATACGAGGATGCTTCACCGTGTGGCTTTTTTTTTCTCTTTCTCGAGCTCCCAATTGACCGCTACATATTTACTTAATGGCGAATGGCTTTTCATCCGGCACTCCTGGGCGTTCTTTATTGGCTTCGGACGGTAATGGTGCGCCCGCGAGAAACAGGATACCTCGGAGCCGCGTTGGGGTCATCCGATGGCGGGTCGTTGGGTAAAAAATTATGGACTCACCCGCGGGCAATGGATTTTTCGGCTTGTCACAACGATTGATGGCACCGGATTCGGAACCGGCACCAGAACCACCCCCGTCAACAACGCACCCGGCCGATGACAGGTGTACGGTGCTTATGTGTATGGAGGGATTGCCTATCTTTCGGGCGCAGTTTGACAGCTCGAGCTCGACGAAACGGATGGCGTATCCGGTTCGAAAAACCGAGCGGATCAGCCAGTGTAAGCCGGTTCGAACGCGACATCGGTAAATGCGATGTTGGAATAATTTCCAGCGAACCGTTCGAGCCCAGAGCTGCATTGTTGTGCGACAAGCGCCGGAACACCGGTGCGGTGGACCGAAAATATAAAATAAATAAATCCTGACCTCGCTCGTTCGCCGCCGTCCGTCGGGAGGTTCGCTCGCTTTGGACGGTAGAATTTCGTCAATAAATCAATCAGTTGGCTAAGATTTATCGACATTATGTGCTACAACAATGTGGCTGCATTGGCCCAACGGGGGCAACGGAGCCCAGAACAACGCACAGCACCCGTTGACAGCTTGCGACGATGATGAGATTTCGACGAGCCTGCCGGAATGATGGCCTGTTTGATGTACCGCCTGGATGCGAATTCCGGCCCCGGTGGTGTGTGCCGATGCACTTGCTGCGTTCGGTTGCACGTGCTGCATCCCAACGGGTAGGGGATTAGGTTACCTCACGCGGACGAATCCGTTTTAGTTTCTGACTAATGCAGCCGATAGGGGAATAAACGCTCAATATAGCCGATCTTGGCGTGGTAGGTGATCGGACCGGGCCACACCGAAACGATAGAATATATAACTAATCTTCACGCAGTAGTGTAAATCCCTATTCATTCCCGGAGGTGGGTTGCAAATTTTCGTACCCAGTGGTGCTTTCGCTATTCGTGGTCGAGCAGCAGAGTTTGGGACTATTTTGCAATGCTTCCAACGCCCGACGAGGAAGCTTTTGTTCGATGCTATCGAAAGTTAGATCAAATAAAGCGAACCGAACTTCGTGATGGATCATCGATTGCAGGCGGTGCCTCTCGTCTACTCCGGAATGGAGATTCGATTTGAAAATACAAAAAAAAAACACATCCAGGGAATCCGCGTCCACCCAGCCGATAGGTGGCGAGCCACAGGACGAGGCTGGCAAAAGTTCCCCCTTCGCACCGGGTGTACTTTAGGTGCCGGGAGGATAACACCTGCTCGGTTTATTAGAGATTAGAGTGAAATCTGCACCGAACGTGTCGAAAGGGTGGTTGAAGCTGACACAGACACAGGAGAGGGCGTATCGTTCGAATCGAATTAAAATTTCAAATCGCACATTATTCATCGACTGGCGCATAATGGTCCGTTGGGGGGCTGCTCAGCAAGAGCTGCTTCTGTTGAATTTAACGTACCTTCCGGTGCATCTAGCCCCTTTGAGAAGGATGGCTAGAACGAAGGACAGAGATATGGCACCCTTACATTCCCTGGCAGCACTTGCCGTTCTAGAAATCCTTTTCGATCAGCAATTGAGCCATTGTTTTAGTACGCCAGCATCGGATACGCTTTCTTCTCAGTGCGGTAGCTTTCATGGAGTGGAAGGCAAATTGACTCGAAGCTTTCCAGCCATCCAGCCATCGAGCAAGAACGCATCGTTAGGCCTTGTGTGAACCGGCCCATGCTGTTTACCGCTCACTGCCCCAAAGCACCGGTGCCCGAAGAACAAAGAAAACCGGCCTCGTTGCAGCTGCAGCACAATATCCTGCAGTGGCAGCCTGCACTCAAGACGGTGGAGAATTGATTTTCCCTTTCGGATGCGATGGGGTGTCGAAGAGGATGCTCTCCTGGTCTTACACCGTGTGGAAAATGGCTGCCACATAATATCCACTTCGATGAAAGCTTACACTACACAGCTGTGGGATAGAGTGGGGTTTGGTGCGGATTCAGCCATAAATTCAAATATTTGCCGGATAAATTTCGCAAAGCACAGCGGCACATCCGGAGCACGTCCCACGCACGCTCTGTGGTGCGTTTTCGAAGGGAGGATCATTTTCTCAGTGGAAAGCTGCTTCCACTGCTTTTGCGAACAGTGGCCCTCTGGCTGGCTTGTTTACCGCGTTTGCATCTCTTCTAGGAAAGAGTTGTTTTATTAGAAAAGTTCACCCGTCAACAAACGCGCCACTCGAAACGCGCGAGCTTTTGAATTTGAAAATGGCATATTTTTGGTGCTCCACGAAGTGCTTATCAAACCAGCCCCGAAACCTGCTGCTGTTTTAAAGCTGAATGAATAAAATAAAAACCAAAACAGGACCTGTTTCAGGACCATCCACCAGCTCGTGGGGATTAATATCTCAGCGAGCGTACCGTACCCGGGTGGTCCCACACTCACGACGCTTTTCCGCGGAGCGAAGTGAAAATGCATCCCCGTTTTTGGGGCGAAGCTTGCGCAAACAGTCATAATAGTGATTAAGCTTCTATTAAGCTCCGTGTTTACTAACCCTTTTACGTCCATGTGCTCGTAGCACTCGTTCCGTTCGTGCTTATCCTCCAACCAAAGCGTGGTGGTGGAAAATTGGGATAAGAAAGTTTTGTTCAAACCTTTCGTTCCTCCCGATCTCGCTGAACATCCACGCCACCGGCACGTACCAAACAACTTCCCTTCCGACTCGGTCGTCCTTTAGATCGTACCCCTTCGACGGCAAACACTCACACGCTCGCAACACGCAACAGTGATTGGAATTGGAATTGTAATGAACATTAGATGCATGAGTTATTGCTGTTTAGGTATAAGGTAATTATAATGCTCCCCTGTTGACCTTTGCGCTTGCAGCCGGCAATCGGTGCAAGGGTGCATCGTACCGCAGCTTGTTCCTGCCGGGAAGACATGAAGTACGTACCCAGCGCGCCGGGTGGCAGTAGATAAATTACAGTAAATATTTTCCAACGAATGAGAAAGTTTCTCGTGCCGAGCGGCACCCGTACTGGACGGGTTGGTGGTTTGTGGATGTTTGCCTGAGTCCAAACGGCAACGGGGGTTTTCTCCCTTGCGTTCACCTGCGAATAATTGGTTCTTGTTTGCCAAGCGACCGGGAACGGAGAAAAGCTGCTGGGCGCCTCCAGCAGTAGCAGCAGCCGGCCAAGGATCAGGTGTCGGTGAGCATGTGTGAGCGTTGAAGCGGTTTGGGGTATTATTTATAACGCACAGACCCCAACCCCGTAGGGTTGGGTGAATTTAATTCCCTTCAACACACCGGCCGGAGAATCCTTCAAGCGGGCAAGCCTCGTTTAGCTGACGAACGGAAGCGTCGGTTCGTTTGGATTTCATCCCCGTTTTTCTCCAGGCTGCAGCTTTCTAGCGGCCCGAACAAACAATCGAATCCGGTAAAATCTTGCGTTTGATAAGAAGGATGGAAGGATGTCCGGGTCGGTTCGGGTCGGGTCGGGTCGGGTTAATTGAATGCTCCATCTCTCTCTCTCTCTCTCTCTCGCACCAGAGGGTGATTAAATATGAGCATCAGCGCCAGATTTAAACGCCATTTGATTATCTCCAACCGGGCCGCTTATTTACCGGCCGTGATTGCGCTTGGCTCCGTCAGTTTATCATAATCGAGAACCTTTCGGGCAACTTTCGGAGCCAGAACCAGAACCATACCAAGCCGGGTGTAGTTCATTTTTTGGCCCGTGTCAATGGCTCGTTCCGAAGCCAATCGAATAAATTGGCCGCAACGGCGTAGAAATAAAAACAGGCGCGTTCGGTCCGTGGCAAAAAAATCACACACACAAAATCGAGCAAAAAACGGCGCTCGTGAGTCTCGCGGTCAATTTACGCGTTGGCACCCGGCGGCAGTGTCGGTGAGTTTCGTGGCCAACAGGAATTGGTGGTCATTTACCCAGCCGTCTCAGGCCCAGGGCCGTCCAGTTGCGGCACGTAATCATCGATAGTCGTAATTTTCGTGCTCGTGCAATGAATATTCATCATCGGTGGTGGCTCGAACGACCCGTCGGTCGGAAATGGACCATGATGAACCATCGCGCGTCGGTTCATTCGCGCTTCTCCTGTGTCCTGCGGCAGAGGATATTCAGATGATTGAACCTCTCCCGACCCCGAGTGGGTCGTCGGGTTGATGGGTGGACGATAAATTAGATTTTTATTCGATTACGCCCTGTCGATGGGCAACTGGACTTTGGATATTTTTTTTTCTGCTGGTGCGTCCCAGCCGTACCGTAATACCATCGACCGGTTAAGTGGTGGTGATTTTCCCACTCGAATTATGATGCGAATTTTATTTTGACGCCATCCTCTACTGTCGTTACGCGCGAAGGGATCGCGCATGAGCGTGGTTAATGCGCACATACGCATTATTAACTCAATTAGCTCGATATGCGCGCGTGGGATGTGAGTGGTGGATTAAACTTTCCACCCGACTGCATTAAATAATAAGCCACGGCCAATCACGGATGCGACCAATTAGCTTTTAAGCCCGGCGTGCCGTTTCTCCGTGTCGCTATTCCCCGTTTGTTTGGCGCATTGCCGTCGAGCGTTTCGGGGCTTTTTGGGTTTAATTTCACCAACGATGGTGCTTTCTTTCTTGCGCTTCCCTCAGCTAGTTTCATTTTGTGAACCATCTTCACCGCGAGTGCCAGCCCAGTGAGAATGAGGGCCACTCATTCGGTTGGCAATTATGCCATTAGTATTATCATCGGCTAAATGGTAGGACATAAAACACCATTAATTCGTGCCTGGAGGCGGAGATTTTTGCCGCTTTGTGGGAGCAACTGCACGCACAAAATAAACGGGGTTGGTTTGCTTTCGAGTTTCGCCCCTTTTCGTCGGAGGTGGCATTGTCCAGATTTTTATGCCAATTTACCTTCCCCGCCGGATGACCCTTTTCGATGGCCGGATTCCGGGCGTGTCTTTGGGGGTGGGTGGGTGAACGAAATCCAAACCTTTGGCCGATTGGGAGAGCAACAGAAAAAAAAGAAAAGAAAAAAGGAATGGAAACAAAAAAAAATCCCAGCCGGGAGTAAAATAACACCAGGGATCGAGTGGCAGAAGCGTTATTTCGTTCGCTCATCAACGCGGCGGCGAGAGTGGCCGTGTGGTGGAGAAAATCGTAAAAATAAATTACTCCACCCGTAAACATAAAAATACACATTTGCACATTTGTAAGACTATAAAAGCTAATAATGCCCGAGTCCGGGGACGAGCTCGCGCGCACCATAATAGGATCGTGGCTTTCGCCCGCCCCAATCCTGGACCGTTCGAGGATGCGTAGGCAAGGAATTCCGCCGGGGCGTCCGTCGCAAAGGAAAGAAGGAAGTCGTGAGAATATTTTACGCATGCCAAGAGAGTGCCGATCGGTCTCCAGTCTCCGGTGCTACATTAATGCATCATCATCGAGCTGTGCCGGCTTATTTAAGCGCGCAGCAAACAGCAATTTCGTGCCAACAACGCGAACGTGTGGTGGTTTCTTTTTTTCCTTTTTATTTGCTGTGTGTTATCCTTCCACCTCGATACCACCGGAACCGGGAGAAATTGATTGCTGTTGGAGAGTTGTTCGCGTTCGAGCGGAATCCTAGATCCCGTGAGGCCAAAGGGACGTGTTTTTTTCCTCGCACTGGCGCTGGGTCCTTCTGGTGGGTTGGCTAGCGCTTGGGTAGTAAAACGAATTCCCAACATCGCCCACGGGAGAGAGAACCGGAAAGGCGGAGGGTCCTTCGGAGGGGCCAGAATAGCGTGCGGTCGTTTTTAAAATTGATCCATATTTTGCGCCCCTCGTAGAAGTGAGAACGATAAATGAAATAAAATTTTAACTTCCCCAATAACGGATCGTTATCCGTTTGTCGTTTTTATCGTTTGATATATTTTTTTTGTCCATCCCAGCCCCTCCAGGGAGAGAGCGGGTTCGCGATGGCTCGCTGCCTCCCGGTACGGTCGTTTTCGCTCGTTATCGAAACCGTGTCATCCGAAGCTTTTGCGTCGCTTGTTTTTTTTTTTGTTGGTGCCATTTTGCTCGAGAGGAAAAGCTTTATCTGTTTTTTCGCGGCGTGTAAAAACCGAGCTCCGTTGAATGGTTTTATATGGTTCACCGAAAAACGGCGGCCCCAAGCGAAACGGAAACACAATCGAAGCAACCAGGAATCCGCAGGAATGAAAGGAGAAAGAGAGAACGAGAGAGAGCGAGAGAGAGAGAGAGGCAGAAAAAAATGAACCGAAAATAAAACAACGCATCCAAATGGGCAGCCATCTCGTGCATCTTGCTGTGGGGTATTGTGGGTGGTGGTGGTGGATGGCCGGTAGGGGGTGTTTGTTATTTCGCTGATTTTTTTCTTCTTCGCCCCTTTGTTGCTTGTTTCGCGCGTTCAACAGAAAACGATCGGAAAATCGGTGGCCATTAAAAAATAGTCCACTAAATTTGCACCTAATTCAGCGCGAGAGTGAATATAAATTTTATGGCAGAAGCTTATGGTAGGTTGGTGTGTGTGTGTGTGAGTGAGTGTGGATTTTCCTCAGACACTCCATTTTACGGACCTAAATTTGATTATATTGAAACGGGGGCGGGTGCATTGGTTTTTGCGTTGGCTACCGTGTTCGTGTGGTTTTTGCACGCGGCCGTTACCATTTGCATTCATTTGAGGGGTTTTTTTTGCTTGCGAATGTTTGTTTCTTTTCACAGTGTTTGTCCGTCGATGATTATGTAACCAATTTGGAACGATTTCATCGTAATGAAGCGACCTTACGGACTGCGAAATAGCACACGGACCGGGCGCGATGTGATTGGAAGCCGTTTAGTGGAAAGGATTTAGCCGCGAAGCCTTCTTTTGTCTTACAGGACACATGCTGATGATGGGCTATTGAATGCGCTAGTTTGTTTGTATAGTTTTTCGAGCCATACTCTCGCGCCCATGATAAATAACGAGATTGTATCGATGGACATGTATCTATCTAATGTGTAATGTAGCATCGGAGTTAGTTTGCTGCTGTAAAATAATATCCACACAGCGAGCACCGTGTCACGTAGTCTCACTTTGAACTCGCACTTTGGACCAGCCACTCTGTCCATATCGCGCGCGCTGCTACACACACTCGATCGGTTGATAAAAATGCCCATTGACGTGCAAGCTGTCCCGCGTATCGCTTTTTCCCCGGTGAACGTAAACCATCGATAAATTTATTAATCTCTACGTCCCCGTTTATTAAATCACGACCAATAGGGGCGTAACCACCCATCGGGGGTAGCAGGAATTCACAGAAAATGCCGCCCCAGCGCAGGTGCGCTGTTTCTTTTTTTTTTTTTTAGACTGACAACGGTCGTTTTCCAACCCGCGTCAGTGGCGCGAATGTTGGGCGCAATATTGGCGCATTGCATTGGCGATAGTTCGATGGTAATCTGATTAATTTTCAATAAATCTATGGGGCTTAGTGTCCGCGAGGCGGGAGGCGGCCATTATTGCTGGTGCCATCATTATTAGTGCCATTAAAATGTTGTTGCGGAACGAAACAATACTTCGCCCACCCATCCACCCATCGACCATTATTTAACCCGATCGTAGCTTAACTGTTCGATAACACATACATAAATGAGTGGAGTCGTGTCGTGTGTTCTATTTTTTTACTTTTTCGTCACACCCATGCTGTGCCACCGCCACCCCCTCGGGGGACTCATAATTTACCCCCTTCGAAGCCAACCGAGCTGAGCCACTGAGTGGGGCACGGGCAGGGACCACGTACGTTCGGGTCGGGTTCGTGTCAATGGTGCGTTAGAAAAGGCTCGGGAATCATTCGCCGCAGTACGCTCGGTACTTGGGTGGCAATATTGTGCGCTGGGGGTATTATTTATGAGCAGCATCGCCCGCCCAAGCCACATTTCAGCTCGAACCAACCGCACGACCTGATCATTTTTGGTGAAATTCGGCTACTTTGGTGGTCCAAATAGCAAGAAAGGAACCACAAAAAAACCACACACACACACACCACCCACAGCACCGGTAGGTATTGCAAAAAAGAAAGCAAGAAAGAAAGCGTTACAAAAAAAACACACACAAAACACCCTCGCACAAAACATGACGAAAAGCGACGAAAAACTACATGTCGTAATTAAAAGCTGGAGCGCGGGTACGGGCGAAACGCGCGGTTGTCGTGCGTTATGCCAATGAGTGTTTGCTGGAAAAGCGGGTAAATTATTTGACCCCGTACACGAACCGGCTCATGTTTGCCAATAAAGGGCCACCAAAGGGAGCGCGGGTGCAGTGGAGAGCAAAGCGGCAGAGCAAATGGGGCAGGTGGCACTCTTTTTCCAACCAACATCGGTACATTTTATTTCGCCGAAATATTGAATAATTAATCACACTGCTAATAATAAATAATTCGATTGGATTATTCAACTATTTCATTTGCTGCAAACATCCATCGTTGGTCGTCGGTTGGTTGAGGTTGGTTGGCGCAGAGAAGCTCAGTGGTTGCGCGAGTGTGGGTGGTTCGCGCGGCACCGACAAGCCGGGATTATGACGGCTTGCCATCTACAGTACGGTGGAGGCGCCCAGTACTTCATGAACAAGGGCATGGGCGAGGGCGTCCTGGGCGTCCCAGGTCGATCGATTGGGCCGTGCGCACATATTTGGCGAATTATAATTATCCGTTTATTTGATTAGCAATCGATTCACCGATTCGGACGTCGCTGGCGTAATGTGATTGTGTTCTTTTTGTTGTTCCAATGCCCCCCGCAGGTCGATTTGTTTATTTATGGAGCTCATCTCCATCCGCCACGTGCGTTTGAAGTGACCGGGTTTGTGCGTGTTTGCGTAAGTGTACGTCAGGTTCGGCGAGGGTGGTTAGCTCGGTTGTTTGAGTATCATTCGGGTTTGGGAACGCGTCGCGTTTGAAGTGACTCGCCAGCTTGGCGGGCTGTTTGTCGATGATAATTTTAATGATGTTCCACCCACCCACCCACCCACCCAAAAACGGAACTGTAGCCAAACCCAGCCCACCACCAGCGGTTAATGAGGTATTATGACAAACCGTCGCCAGCCGGGTGTCATGATTGTTTTTTTGCTGCGAGATCCCTTTGAATGTTTTTTCTACTCTCATCCGAGGTTCGTTTGATCGGCGGTCGCAATGTTATTGCTAGCCTGGTTCTGGATTGGGGTGAGGTATGTTTTGTGTTTGTTTAAATCGTCCACGGGTTGTTGGTTTTGCATGCAACGAATTTGTTTGGTTTTGTTTTCTTTGGTTGATGAGTTGATCATAAAGTTCGAAAATTCCTATAAAGTGTTGCCAAGGAAGCGGCCCTTAAAGTGCATTGGTTCATGGCAAGGTTTAGGTTTTCCTTGCGTACATGTACAGCTGCCTCATAGATGCTTGCACAGCGCATTTAAACAAGCTGCCAAACTCGCATCCATTCGTTGCCATCGAACAAGACAGTGGCTGGGTAAATATGGCCGATTCTCAATGAATGAATATCACCCCAGGGAAGCGTTGCTCGATGGCGAACGGAGTTGGCATTTTATTTGCAAACTCGAACGCATTGTACGATGATCGAACAATGGCGAGATTATACACCTGCTGGCTGGCTTAAGAAATTATCCATTTCTCCGCTCCGTTGCCATTGTCTCACGGCCGGGATGCAATACCCATCGGGGCATGAATCTTCTCGAGAATGCCGTCCTTAATGATGTGCTTTAGTTTCGCCAGGTAGTTAGTGGCGAGCGGAAGCGTATAGAACTGTGTTAGATCTGTAGAAGTGGAGACAAAAAAAGAGGGAATCCCTTCAGACGAACCGTCGGAAGCACCACAACTGGTAATCCCTCGATACCCATCCGGGAGTAGAGTTGCGAGCCGTTTCTCGGCTACCTGGGTGGCGAACCGGAAGCACAACCGATGCGAGCGTCATAACGGCTCAGAATTTAAAGCTTTTTAAACTCCCCGTCGGATTAGTTCTAATACAATATAATGGTATTAATTAAGATTAAACAGCTTTTTACATCCGAATCCGCTCGCTCGCCCCAAAGGTCCGTGGGGAAAAGTTCCACATCCGGATCACCGTCGGTGGCGTCTACCATCAATCCTTGCACTTTATCTCGCTTGTTCTCGCTCTCGGAATCTCTCTTTTAATTTCTCCCACCCCGATCGCGCCCGGTTGCCCTTCCGGTGCGGAACCAGTGCTGTGGACGTGTTAACGAGCCATGTGTCTGGCTGGTCAATCCACTTAGCGAGTGCAAGGGCATTGCAAGAGCACTGGCAATAGCAGTCAGCGCTTGCAAAGCGAGAGCGAAATACGCAGGAGTGTTCCGGCAAAGGGGCTGCCAGCGCTTAAGTGCCTGGTCCTCGTGCTGGAGCGTGTTTGAAGTGGGAAGTTTTGTAAAATTTCATTACTTCAGCGGCGTTTCTGCGTGGCGTGGTCGTGAGTCGGGATGGCTGTCGTGAGGTGGGTGGTGGTTTTGTGCACTCGACCGACCCGAGAACCCGTTTGCGCTCCCGTGGCGTCCCAGGACGCGCTGGCGAGAGATAGCAGAAACTCCAAATGACATCTGGGCCGCTTAAGATAATTAGATTTGAAAACGAGTGCAACCTGCGTCGGAACGTTGGACCGCGTTGGAGAGCAGCGCATGGTCGATGGGTCAAACATGTACGCCCGTGGAAATGGGCGGTTAGCAATCTGAGGCACAACTGTCCCTCAACATGCCCGAGCTGCTGGTCGGTATAAATTATGCACATCACATTCGAAATTGTTTTGCCGTAGCCGAAGGCGAAAGGGGCAGAGCGTACGAGAGCGTACGGGGTAGGACGAATGCTGTTGATGTGCCGGTTGTTGTTGTCGTCGTCGTGGGTCGTCGGTAGGTCGCAAAAGTACACTGGGTTGTGGTGAGCTTACGTTGACGGGGCGTTTGCCACAGCCTTACGCCCGGAGGGTATGCAACCCGCACTACGAATTAGCGCAGGCTACTCCGCGTGTTGCATAATTAATAGTGTTTGCCGAGGTTTTGGGGAGCATCCATTCGTCGATCGTACATGCGTTCGTTGAGCACGGATTGCACCGGAATCGGTGGTGCATTGGCGTGTCCTGCCTTACCTGTCTGCTTTTCGGCCGCTTTCAGGGTGTACGCCTGGAGCAGGATGGGTTCGCTGCGACCGCGCATGTTCGTCGCGTAGATGACGATCTTCAGCAGCAGCCCGGCATCCAGCCCGTTCACGGTGAAGATCGGCAGCTTGGAGGACACGTTGGCAAGCAGGGCGTGCGTTTGCTGGTCGTAGATCTCCATCACGAACCACTGCCGCTGGCCTCCATCGAATCCTTCACCGAGAGAGAGAGAGAGAGAGAAAGAGTAACAGGTTTGAGTTTGGGCGTTTGACATTTGCATCTGACACGAATTAGTTGCGAATAATCTGCGAAATATTTCCCACTGAAAAAATCAAAACCACCCCCGGATGTGGCATTCAAATCATACACGCAGGTGTTTGAATAGCGCGTGGATCCACTGATTTCACTGTTAGCAAAAAGTAGTGCGTATTTGCATCTGTCGGCGCGGGATTGTGCTACATTTAATTGCATAATAAATGGTGGCCTCACGGGCATGAGGTTTCCGCACGTCAATCTGTGCCGGTTAGGTTGGTTGCACGGTTACAAGGCACACCGTGTCTGGTGTGGGACAGTTATTGGCGCACTCGGAATTCGCGCACCGTATGCGGTAGTTCACGCCCAACTTTTCTGATGGGCTGTCATTTTCAAATTCCCTTTCTAACATATCCATTTCACTGTCCAAAGAAGAAAAAAATAACAAGCAACTCACTGAAAACCCACAGCACATAAACTTCCTCGTACGTGAATAGCTCCAGTTAGTTTTTGTGCCCGAAGCAACACCAAAAGGATCACGGGTTAGTTCGGTGCTTTTTGCCAAACTCGCGTGACGGATTATTGTGACGGTATCTGTGACAATGTTGCCAACCAGCATGACTGAGGGATTGGAGTGCATTTTGCAACAATGCAACCATGCGCCCGCCCGCTCCGTTGGGAAAGTGCTGAAAAAAAAAATCGCCAATCGTAGCAGGCACTTTGTTTGATTTGCGTGTGGTGTGTGGGTGGGGTTTTTTTTCGCCTGCACCTCACACCTCACAAGAAATGGATAATGTTTAACGCTAGCCGTGGGCAGCATGACTTTGTATCGAATGCGACCGCGTTTAGCGGGTAATTGTTGAAATGTGGTGGGAAAATTAAGCGCATCAAACGAACACCCAACCAATGTGGTGAGTTTCACCACATCGCTTCACCTATTTCACCACGCCACTGGATCGTCGGTACCAACACAATCGAGAGCTTGTCTTTGACAAACGCCATTTAGCGATCCAACTCCCAGCCGGAGCTTTCAGAAGCTCGAGCCGGCTCGAGTTAATGGCCTGCAAATAATTCCACTGCTGCGCCGATGCTCCACTACAGCCTCCAGCTACGAAGCGCGCGCTCCTAACGGGCAAACCTCGACGGGTCACAAATGCCAGGTGCCATTGTTGGTTTTGTGCATTCGCTTCCATGCTGTTTGCTTTGGTTGCCCTTCGCACCCCACCGCTTCCGGTGCAATCGGTAGCTGCTTTCGTTCTTCCTTTACTCGTCATGAAAAATTAAACCAGCTGTGCCCGCAGCAGCCGTGGCATCAGGAGCACTCTCGTTACAGCGCTTTTGCTTCGCTGTGTTCCCACTCGAGCACGTGCAAATAGTTTAGCGTCGGTGGCGACGAGTTCGAGTGCGTTTCGGTGCTCGGTAACGGTGGTGGGTGCCCCTAGACGGTAATTTTATTTGCCGGATTCCCGGGACCAAGCAAAACAAACCTGCCAACACGGGCTTGGGTCGACGGCAGGCAGTTTTGTCGATGCGTTGGTTGCGCTGGAACGGGACAAAAGTTGCATCCCCAACGAATGGAAGGCGTTGGTGGTGGTTTGCGAGTTTGTGGTAATTCGATGACTTTACAGTAAATTAAAACTGTCACGAGATGCGACGCTCGAATGAGATATTCGCACCAGGCGTTCGTGTCCTTGCGCTCGGAATGCCGTTACCTCGTTCGGGCGGTGGTTTCTTTCTCACCCCGAGTGGGTTGAAGGAGCAGATTGTGCTGGTTGGGGCATCGCGTGTCATCCGGGTGCGGGAGAGGAAGCGCAAATATCAAGTTTGGAAGGATCTTAAGGATGCGCCTTCGCAACGCAAAGGTGCAAAGTTCGGGCGGTTCAGGTGCAATGTCGGGTGCAGTACCAGCATGCGGCCGGTTTTGTGCACCGAGAACTTTAGCACTTTAATGATGTGCCACCATAATTTACCTGCTTGAGGTTTTCGGGGAACTTCACCATTTGCTCTGGCCTTCTTCCTGGTGCTACCGACCAGACCGAGTGTTCGGTAGCATCGGTAGCCGTGAGGACACGTCGTCTTCGTTGTGATGGGGCAGGGTTTATGTGGCTTGCAATTGGAGCACATCAAGCAACGAGATTGTGCTGCTCCACCTGTGTCGGGATGCTCGTGGTTCGGCTCCTTTTCAACCTGGTGTACCACCCGCAGCCGATAGCGGACTTGTGAAAATTTAATTTACCGAGCAGTGGGAATGTTCGCTACCAGTCAGACGAAAACGGAGGGCTGCAGACGATTTAGGGAGCGAATTTGGTACGTTCTTTCGTGATTGTTAAAGTCAGGAGCGTTCTGTTGCTAATCTTTTGGGGTGATTCGTTTTCTGTGTAGCTCAGGGCAAAGAAACAGTAAAATCATCACAGACCTATCCATGTTAAATGTATCCGACGTCTTTGAGTAGCAGTTATTCATCCTACATGCAATGAGAACCCGCTTGTATTGGCATAAGCGAATGTGGTTGCCAATTAGCAGTACAATAAAAACGGAAAGAGACGCGGATTTCGCTTGCTTTGAATAGTACGGAAAGTGAAAAATGGCGCTCATTACTCATTCGTGCTTGCTGAAAAATGTGCAGCGTTGCGTTCGAGCCACGACCAGTTCCTCTGTTCCTACTGTGACTCCTATTTAACCTTCACTACGACATTAAAAACCACACCCTCGGGGCGTTTCATGAAAGAATACATACGTAATGGAGTGCTTTCTGTGCGATCGGCATTTATTCCATGGGCATGTTTACATCGGCCGCAATTACCGGCCTCCTAATGTGTGTGTGTATGTGTGCCCGCTTCGTTGAGGCCGTATGCGAAAGTATGCGAAGAAATTTTCCGGAAGCCAACTCCGCGTCCACCAACACCTGCGCGCACTCGCCATCCGCGGCCATCAATCTGAGGGAATCGGTTTTATTGCACCATTAGGCACCTGCGCCCGGCACCAACCGGCTGGGGACCTTTCGATTCTTTCGCTAGCGTGCCAAATGGGCCCGCTCGGGGTGGGTCCGAGCTTTATTGGGTCATTGGCGGTGGCCAACCCCATCAACGGACGCCCCAGGACAAGGGGTGTTAATTCCCTGCCATCGACATTCGTCGTGATGGATGGCTTCAGGGGAGCTCTCTTGTACGTACGCATTGGACGCTCAACACGTCCACTGCGTCCTCGAGCGTCCTTTCGGTGACTAAGAACACCTTAACAACCCCACAAGGGGTGGGAGGCAATACTGGCGCAAATCTAATTTCACGACCCACCGGGAGCGAACCATGCTAATGGCAAGCGTGTGCGATTGTGAGCGGGTGTTTGAGAGCCTCAACGTTATCGGGCCTTCTTCCTTCTCGGCCTCGCGTGCCGTTGCGCGGGTTTGCTGGGCTCGTACGTAAATCGAACCGTAATCGGCACGCGGCAGATTCGGACTCCCTTGGCCCAGCGTGGCACTCCAGCACCAGTGCGCCGATTGGTCATTTTGGTGCCCGTGTGCCTGTGTCCGAAAGTCTCCTGGAATAACAACCCACCGCAGGCACGGCACGCCTGGCCCTTTTTAGAAGGCCACGCGTCGGTGAAAGGGGTCGGCTTTTGGTTTGCGGATCGCGTGCATGTCGCACCTTCAGCATGAGGCTGTGTGTGTACGAGGGTGACCTCCGGTCAGTCAAGTCGACAAAGTCCGCTTGGTGAAACCTACCCCCAGACCAGTCCAGTCCAGTCCAATCCAGGGTTAATGGTCTGTGGTGTGATGGAGCCAGTATTGATTGAAGTTAATTTCCCTCATGACCTTGGGGGCTTTTGGGTGGCCTTTGGCCGTTGTGCCACTGGCGAGTGGAACGGAACGGTTCCCGCGGGAGACTGGCGCTTGATAAGGCCACCACCGACTAGGCCGACACCGATTCGGGGTTCGCTTGAGGCCGTTTTCGCTTCTCCTCGAGGGAACGAAACAACGCCAAATTAACCGTACGTTCTGAGCAAGCCCTAAAATAGGAAACAGTCACACACACACACACACGGGGCACGTTAATGGATGGGAAAGCGTCCCGGGCGTTCTGGCAGGAATCGTCTGTTAGAGTTCGTGCCTCAGATGGCAGGATTTACAAGCCGGAACGGAGAAGCGTGGGAATAAGTAGAAAGCTTATTTATTTCCTTCTCGGGTACGTTCCCGCGCACGGCATAATGGCGTGCCATTAGATTATCAAGCATTAGCAAATTAATCGCTCCTGACGAGTGCCATAACTCGGCCGTTGCAAGTGACGATGGAGCTGCGATTTTGTTGCGGATAATTGCGTTACAATAACTGCGCAACGCCATTGTGTGCGCACGAGCAGACCACGTGTGATTGCCCATCGTATTGATGGATGTCCTTTTGCGATGGTATGCATTGGCTAAATGAATCAATGTAAAACATCCCCATTGCCATCGCGCATCATCATCATCATCATCGATTCCCTCTGATTGATGCTCTGTTAACGGGAAATGAAAACGTGCCCGGAAATGGCAGTACTCCAACATCAAAGCCCACCAACCGAGCGCCAACATCGACGGGCACAGTGTGCGGGAAATCCGGATGGCTTTCCATCGATGAATTGCCATACCGGGACGTTCACCAGTCCCCCATCTCGAGTTAATCCATTATGCCGGCTGTGAAAACGGACGGTAACACGGCTCATGATGTCACCCTGCGCGGGTCCTCTGATGAGCTAAACAAATGATGGTGAAATAATTACCTTCGGCGCAGTCCACCTCGAGCGATTCCGATGTCTGGTTGACGAGGGAGCAGTTGTACGGCATCTCGGGTTTCCCGGCTGCAATCAGATGAAACACGCACGGTTCCTTCTGCTGACCGACCACGTTGTCCGCCCAGCACATGATCGTACCGTAGTCGAGCTCCTGCGAAAAATGAAAGCGGAAATGGTGAGCAGTGGTGATGGAAATGAAATAATAAATATGTGATTTATGTTCGTTTTCATTATGCTGACTGCTTAATACGGTAGTGGCGTGCGTTCCACTGGAGTCGCTGCCGTTGAAGAGCTTTTCCCGCATTTCCCAGGAACGCATCGTTGTGATTGTTCTTCTACTTGGCGCTTAATTGCCACCGGCAAGGCAACGGGGACGCTAGGGTTCGATTTGCTGAGAAGCGTGTTTACACGGCCTACTTGCTATGCATGGTGGCCAGAGAGTGTGCCCGGTGTAATCTGTGCAACCGATGGAAAAGTTGCTCCTATCTCAATCGCTGACGGGAGTCCTGGCATGTCGGGAATGTTTACCTTCTGTATAGTGGCTGACCTGCGATCCCGGTTCACCATGCATTGTCTCACGATCTCACGACGACGGCACACGGTTCACTGGCCGACGCACACTAGCGCACCAGGGTGACCGGTTGACCAGGGAAAATATTTGTGTTTTAGGTACGGAATTTTAGGACCGTCGGTGGTTGTGCTCCCGTGTGGTGGCTTTCACCCGAGCTTCTGGGGTACTGAGAGTTCAGTAAACACGGTGTTCACGGGAATTCAGCGTTGCAAGCTGATCAAACAAAATTGCACACACAACGCAGTTCATAGTGGTGGCCTCGAGGCGTGGAAGCTGTGCCCCGAGTCGAGAGTTTATTCAGCGAGCTTTACGTAACGGTTTCGTTTCGTGGTGCGTGATGGTGCATCGGTTTGCAGAGAGGTCAGTTGCCCAAACTCAGGTGCATTATGGAGTGGAGTAAACACACCAAAAGCCACCTCAGTCAGAGAGAGAGAGAGAGAAAAGGGAGAGATACGAAACAAAAAATTGAACGCACCGTATAATAATATAGCAAAGTAACGCCAGCCCTAGTTGGCCCAGCTGCGTTTCGGGTGAAACAGGATTACTTTGGTAAACCTATTAGTTTGGTTTGATGCAACGCTAATAGCAGCAACATGAGCACCGGTGGCCTGTGGAAAATTGGCCCTCGGTTCATCGTGGGACACGCGGTGATGATTTATTCGAGTCGGGTAGTTTTGTTGTCCATCGTTCAACCGAGTGTCCTGCCCCGGACCGAGTAGGATAATTATTTTCATCAACCGATGTTCGTGGTGCATCCAGCAGTAGATGCGCTACAACTCACAGAAAACGCTGATGTACTCCGATCGTTCTGATGCGGTTGTTCGACGTGCCGTGTAGTGCAGGGTGTAAGCGTTTGTGGGGATTGGGAATTGCGTGCGTTTTACCGAATGCCCACCACCCGCAGTTGAAGCATCGTAACTGAATTATGTTGTAACATAATCCAATTTTCAGCCGAACCACATAATAGATTTAATTGGAATAATTCAAAATAACCGCACTCGAGCTGTGCCGGGTCGAGCAAACAAACGAACGCGTTCAGCGCTGTGTTCCGCGAAACGCACCGGGATGGATGCATTTCGATCAGGATGATAATAAATAACCGGCTTAATTGCATTAAGCGAGTACGCAAAGCGGCGCCAACGGCGAGATCGTATCGAAGGGCCTATTAATCGCCGGCAAGCCACCGCAGCCAGTTTCATGCAATGCGCCACCAGGCGCCTCCATCAACCATCCAGGCTGTCGATTTCTTTTCCGCCGCACTGATCTCGTTTTAATTTCGCACCGTTCCCTTCGCTTTACACACCGCTGGCCGGTGCATGCTGGGCGCTGGATTGGGGGGAGGTTCGGGTGTACACGTGATTTATGAGCACGATAATTGAATTCAGCACAGCATTTTTCTCCGGTACCGGTACTGGCACCGGTCGGCTCCGAGCCTATGACGTAAATCAAACAAAACCCAAACCGCACCGGCACAACGGATTGCGGCCGGTTGATAGGGTCGTTGAATCGTCCCACCGTTGTCCGTTGCGAGGGTGGGCGAACAACAACAGCAGCGCGAACAAACGGCCAATGAGTGGGAGAGCAAAAAAAAAGTAAAAAGAAGTTAAATCAACTCAACGGTACGAGCAGTACAAAAATCTGGCTTGCAAAGCAAATGAAAATTATTTTTCAATTACAGCCAACGTCATTGTGGTGGGTGAAGGCCGAAGGCGGGAAAGAACACAGTCTCCGCCTGTCGAATGTCTGGGTTGATTAATAAATTTTCCCACGCAAAGCACTCGGAAGGAGCCCTCCGGTACCGGTGGGCGTCCGGAATGTGATTTAGTCGGGCATTTATTTTCATAAACAATAATTAATCAACGTGCCGGCAGAAATTATAAACTCATATTTTGTCGGCGTTGCACGGTGCTAGGTCCGTAGGTTAGGAGTCGAGAAGCGAACAGGGCTCTAAAAGCGAACGCAGGGTTGGGATTGAACGCGCCAACACCGACGGACGGTCGTCGACCGACAGACGACGAATGATTTGTTTTGCTAAATGATCGGACGGGCGAACGATGGTGGTCTGGTGGTGGCCTCCGACGCTGACAACTCTGACAGGACATTTCTCCGTCGGCGGTGGCCGTGGAGCTGACGTGTTGTTTGTCCGAGCCGTGATAAATCTGACATGCAAACAGCACTTTATAATGCTTAAGGTTGCGCGCCGGCACCGGTGCTGGGTGCCGGGATTTAAAGCGACTTCAGCATCTGCGAGAGTATTTTGCTTCAACGGTGCAATGCAGTATGAAGCACCGCACGGAGCAGTGTGCTGAGCAGCTCTTCAGAAGGTCCCTGTCATATTTTACTAGGTGTAGTTTGATGATGTAAGCTGCTGGCTACTGCACGATACATGGCTAAGCCATGCCTTGACCTTTGGCACAAAACGTTTTGAAGCCAACGAACCGTGGTGCTGGTTTTCAATCACCTTCATCGATGGGATTTCGGTGGGACGAGGAAGGTTCAAGGATACCGGAGGAAACCGAATAATGGTGGCCAAATTATGATTGATCGAGGAGGTACTTGAGTGCTTGGGGTACTCCCTTAGCGATGGAAAACAATCCGCTTACGAGCTTGTTGCGTGTCCGGAGCAAGCTGCTTTTAGACATTTTGAAAGAGTAATTAATATCGATAGCGTAGAAGATCCGAAGTTCGGGAAGTATAAGAAGAAGAAGAAGAAGAGAGAGAAGGTGATATGAACAGAGAGAACGTGAGATAGCATGTAGTGTTTTGGTCTTGAGCTCCGGTCGCGATGGCGTCTATTTGTTTAGGAACTTTTTCAACATGCCACATTCAACTCGTATTGTTTTTTTTTGTCGGTAGATTTTATCATCAAAGCGACAATGAGGTTTTTGGGACATGTTTTTAGATCAATTAAAGTGTCACAAAGAGAGTTTGTTTTTTGTATTGAATTGTGTTACACTGACATTCTACTTGATTGTGTTCCGCTCCATCGATCATCTTTGTTTAACGTATGTAGACGAGCGACTATAATAGGATAGTGACCTAAAAGCAGGTTTATGATTTATTCTATAGAAACACAACACGCGTGAAAAAAGTAGTGATTGAAATCTGAATCAAACCTCCTCAAAATATTCCTTACCAATGACCAGGTCATTATGCAGTAATACCTTCTACAGAAAACCATTTGGATCTTGATTGGATTCGAGTTTTTCCCCCTTACCATAATCGTGCTGTGTAGCGTAACTGTAAAATAATTTGAACTTAAATTTCACGTTTGCGCGTTCTTCAGCGCGTACGCGAGCTAAGCGGCATACGTCGCCGAAGCCATCAGTGCACACTTAATTCGTTTTAAATTACATGCCTCCTGGAGGCTTCTCATGATAATAATGATGATGATGATGATGATGGTGGTGGCGGTGTTGCTGCATTATTTAAAAAACAGTTTCAAAAGGCTTCCCTACACTTCACGATCGAAATTGGCACTACGAAGGTGCAGCCGTTTAAGCGAATATGGCTTCATCCACGCGCTCGTTTGGCGCCCGTACTGTA
The DNA here is from genome assembly GCF_943737925.1 of Anopheles nili. Taxonomy (NCBI): domain Eukaryota; kingdom Metazoa; phylum Arthropoda; class Insecta; order Diptera; family Culicidae; genus Anopheles; species Anopheles nili. Next base: position 5,557,140 of record NC_071291.1, on the reverse strand, counting down.
TGCAACCCGCGTAGCATTCCACTGGCCACAGCCACAATGGTAATAATTTCATCTTGCTCATATTTTATACGCCTTTTTTCCACCCCAATATGTGCGCTCGGTTGGATGGGTTGGCGCGAAATTGGACCATCAATACGTCATGCTCGCTCGGTGGCCCTGGCTTGGCTGCACTCCTGCCTTATCCCGCCAGGGGAAAACCGCCTTTCGGTAAGCGAGCGTAATGATACACTTTCGTCATTTCCCATTTGGTGCCCTTCCGGCACGGGCCAGCGAACGAACGGACCGTAAGGGTGCACGGTCGTTCCGTGGAGTGCATTCATGTGCATCCGGTCGCGAATATCGCCACATTCTGCCGCTCGCCAACCAGCAGGGAACCGTTTTCATTTCCATGAATGAACGACGACCTCCGTTGCTATCACTTATAGCTGCTCTCTCGTTCTCTCACTCTCTCACTCTCTCTCTCTCTCTTTGTCCCTACTGCTGCGTGGCTGCTTTCTGCTTCCTGCATTTTCCACCTGGTGTGGCACATACATCGTGTGATCGTATGGATTATGCTAATAGTATGTTAATAATGGGTGGTGTTTATGAAAAATTATAACCGTCAGCAAGTAAGGCGAACGCGAAGGCTTTTCCGAGCGGCACTTTCGCCGATCGAAACCTATACCCCTCGTGGCCACTGCTTCCGGTTCGTTTTGGTCCGAAGCGTGTTTTCATCGCAGGGAAAACAACGACGCTTCCCACCGGACGCTTCCCCATGGCAACATGCAACAAATTTGCCTTTAATGGTAAAATGCTTTTAAAAGTGATGAAAAATAAAGTATATTTTCTCTCCTCTCCCTTCTCAGGCTCCCGGCACCTCCGGGTTTTTCCTCCGGGGAAACCTCACGCGATTCTCAGCACCGAGTCTGGTTGCCGAGCCTGGTTGGCCGAGCGATGGGGTGGTTTTTCGGAAAAAGGCTTCCAAATAAATACCACCGTTGATGGAGCCGCAGCGATGGGGTTGAAAAACAAAACGGAGAATGGGGGTTGCAACCAGGCACGAGCGAGACTATCACCTTTTCGGCTCGGGCTTTCCCGCAGTTTGGCTTTACGGGGGCTTCCTTCTGAGTAAAGGTTGAAAAAAAAAGGAATGAAAAATACAACACACTTTGGCACCCGCGCCTGGTGTGCGCGTTCCAGTTCGGGCTGCTTCCGGATGGTGGCCTAAAATCGGGGCTCAGAAGCACCGTTGCCACCTTCGCAAACGGGTGTAATGCTGACCCGAAAAAACAGCTCGCCTCACAAACAAACTCACCCTCAAACTACGGCACGGGCAAAACGTGGCATAATGTGACATTGGAACGGCCGCTACACACACCGGCGCACTGGCTACTGCCATTTTTATAGGTCAGATCATTTAAATATTTAATTAAAAGTGGACAGCATTTTGCACATGTTTCCACTCCGATGAGAGAGGAATGTCCTGCTGCTGCTGCTGCTGCTGCTGCTGACAGGTCGCACTATCGATCCGGAGACTGGACGGTAGATGTTTTCGCCCCTATTCAGTCCCGTTGGCAGGCTGCAGGCTCTCCACCTGAAGTGGTTAGCTTTCCAAATCCGTACCGGGCGGCAGCAGCAGGAGCCGATGGAAAATGACAACATTTCCCCGCTTTGGTCGATTATTTATGCACATCAAATTTCGCTCCTCTTCGGGCAGCACCCTCGGCAACGTCGGCACGTGCAGTGTGAAAATATGCCTCCGAGGAGCTCCAAACCCGGCAGGTAGTTTCGTCTCGCGTAGGGCTTCAGGACGCAAATATTTAGCCACACCTATCGGTAGCGGTTCGGGCGCGTGAGCGAAAGGATTCCGGTTCGGCTGAACACCGGTCACGAAAGGACCGTGGGCCAAGGTCGGTTGCGATGAAACCCTAGATCCGTGGTTGTGTATGTGTGTGTGTGTGTGTTTGTATTAGCCCAGCTTCACCACAGCAAAAGGCATACCTTCACCGGGGTGTAGGTCAGTGACGAAGCCTGCTCGGCGTGGACGCGGTATCCACTCTGCGGCATATCGATCGTTTCGGCGGTGTTGTTGAAGGACCACTTGAACGACTCCGGTGGGGGATAGGCGTCAACCTGGCACAGGATCTCGGCCGCTTCGTTCCGCGCGACTCCGTAGATTTTCTTCTGATCCGGCCGGCAGATGGGTTTATCTGAAAAGAGAACCAAACCGAGAGAGAGTGAGAGAGAGCGAGCGAATGGGACGCCATTAATTCACAGTAAATATTGATTCTCGTGTCAGCAGCGGTACATAATGTGTAGCCATTGATTGGTTTCGTATTTGTGGCGGGAATTGTGCAGTTGTGAAGAATCCGAAGCCCTTCGCGCTAGTTGGCGGTGGGAGACAAAAAACCCGGTGCCCAAAGCAACCATCTATTCTGCAACACAACGACACTATTATAATGAATTTAGTATACTTCCAGCTACGGGTTTTTATCGGCCGTCCGGGCTTTCTGATCTGATGGAAACTGGGCGGAAATCGAGCAGCACTGGCTGGCTGGAAATGATGCAGTCTCTCCCATTCCCATTTTATATTACATTGAGTTTCGCTTTACTTTACAGCACGAATGGGGGTGTTGTAAATCCCGCGAGTGCTTCGGACGGTGTGCAGTTTTAAATAAATTAAAGATCGCCGATACGTCCGACCCGTCCCATTGTTTGGTGGGCAGCACTGTACAGGGGTTGGGAATGTAAAAGAAGGAAGGAGAAAGAAAAAAATAACTGCGAGCTGTGGCCAACAATTCATTCATTTCGAACAACGTACATTTAATTCCACGAGCAATCTATTGATCGGTGCTGCTCGAATGGCCCCAACCGTGTGGATGAGCTAGCTTGTTGGAGCATTGAAGGCACGAAATACGCAAAAAGCACGCTATATTTTCCATCTCAGGACCCCGGGGCCGGTGGCGTTTTTGCATTTCCCACCTACACAAAGGCAGGAAGGCACCGCGCGGTGCAAGAGGCGGCCAAGTGGCGGATTGTTCATCAACTCGACCATTTTTGTTCGAATAGGATTGAGAGATGAATAAATATTTTACCCGTAATGGGTGCATAAAGTAATCGCGCCGTCCTGCCGGCGGAAAAGCGAACCGTGCGAGCCGTGCACCGGTTACATATGGCACTTCAGAGCGATGCTTTCATGTCGCGCCTAATGGGAGTAGAATTCTGTGAATTTCATTTAAACCGCAACGCCACGAGCACAAGCCTCTAATGAAAGAGCCCTTAGTTGGGCTTCGTTGGATGGCAGGTTTTTCCATGGACCGTTGGGTGAGCGCACTTTATGCACTACTCGATTCGGTTCCGAGATGTAGTGGCTGGTGGTTAGGCATGATTATAAAATTTTCACAAATAATTCAATACTCTAACTGAGAGCCGGGCAACCCAATCGCTTTCATCCGCCCATTTATTTTTCTCTCCCGTTTTATTACAGCGTGTTCGCGTCCAAGCAAGCCATGCTAGGGATTACGATGGGGTGAGTAAAGAAAAGCGGTGAAATAAACCATTTTAAAGAGCCGAGCAGCCCATTCATCAAAGCAACCACCTAGCCGTCGCTTAACGTTGACGGTTTATTGGCAAGGCGCAATGCGCAAGCACAATTCGCTTCCCAGGAACACCACTAACGAGCCGGTCGGTTTCACCCCGTGGGCACGTAAATTTCGCCGTCGATTCACCGAGATTCGATCGCGGAGGTGTATGCTTTATGGCGATGCTGTTAGGATTCGTTACATGCCGGTTTTCGGGGGGATGTTCCTTCGGTCGCAATCCTTTACCGGGCACGGGACCACGAAAACCCACCGAAACCGAATCTATAAATCAACCGAATGTGACGCAATTGTTCTTTATTACTTTTCCGAATGGGATTTTTGGGAGGGCGTGCGCGCGTTTTACCTTCTCCCGGTACGCTGTTTCAGCTGCAGCACCAAAACATCGTGACTGTGTGACTGTGCGGAGGTCCTTGCGCATGGTGCTCCTCGGCATAAATGTCAACCCAATCAAAGGTGGCCGGCGACGAACGACGCAGCGAACTGTCACTACTGGGTGGCTCGAGAGGTAAGAAAAAGTGCGCATCAATCTGTCAAAAATCCTCACGCCGTGTCACTCGCGTCCAGGTAAGGCAACGTGCAACATTTCGCTTCACTTTCTCTTTCCCAGCCGAGGTGCTGCGAAAAGGAAGCCCATCACAAACACGCCCGAACCATCAGTCGACGAATGGGCACGCACGGGTGGCATTTGATGGATGGAAAATATTTGCGCCCGTGCGTCCTCGTGCGCGTGGTTTTCCTGTGGGCTCGTTACGGCGTACCGACGGTGCTCTTAGTTCGTGATTGATTCCGTGGTCGAGCGAAATTGAATTCCAAATGAGGCTGGTGGATCTTAAATTTTGAACCACAGGCCGTCCACCGGGCGGCCATAATTTTGGTTTACCGAGGCCGAGTGCGGGACAATATCGTGTGCTTTCGGTTACTTTTTCAGAGCGGAAAGGATCCGCACACCCGCGCATTTCGCTTGTCATTGGAAATGAATGAAAATTAACTTTTATTCCATGCGGTGCAATTCCGCATCTATTTAGGTCGACCGAGCACGTCCCTTCGAGCACGGAGGAAAAGGCCTCGTTAAGGTAATTTCGTTTACCACCGACGACGGTGGGCACGAGGCCACCTGGTGGGAGTTTATTTTGATAAATGAAAATTAAGAAATTTATGGCCTTGTTATCGGCGTGTCCTGCGAGCCAACGGGGGACACTCCTCGGGACAGCTCCCTGTAGCTGCTGTGGGTTGGGAAAAGTGATAAAAATCACACGCTGCGTCGTGCGTCGTGTACCGACCGTGGCTTGGGATTTAGAACCGTGTGACCCACGTGACGCATACGTGGCCGTAGCAGCCATCGTCCCAACACCAGCATCAGTTTCGTCCGGTGGGTTGAACAACGAGCCGGGACAGGCTAATCAATCTCCAGCTACCGGGAAAACCGGCCGTCCTGTGAGGGTCGGGTCTCCCAACGGGTGGGCTTTGGCATCTCGACGCCGGTCCACCACGGGTCCCGTTGGTGGTCGTTTATCGTTTGCCCGCACCATGATGGGCGGGCGTGCATAAAACGGGCCCACAAATTATGTGACCTCGTCCTAAACCCGTCCCGCAATTTGCTCGATCGATCCGCACAAGGGTGGCCTCGCTTACAACGATCCGGGTTGTTCGGGTTTTATTTGACCTACTCCGCGGCGCGTGTTCGCTCGTGTTCCTCACGCTTTTTACGTCTCCATTTGCTAAGCCCTTCGAACCGGCAACGGCGGCAGTTCAGTGTTGGGCTCGCCGTTTTATTGCGACCGACGGTGGGTCATTTGAAAATGAAAAATAAACCCATCCACGACCGGGGGTAGAGTGACAAACAGCTCGTAGACAAAGGTGCTAAATGCAATGCTGGGCCGTGTTACCGCCACGCCACACGCGGGATAATGACGGCTGCAGAGCATAAAATCCTTTTCCCATTTCCGCGCCATTCGCGTGCGAAATGAAGCCAGTAGCCGCGCCGTGTCGCGTTTTCTTTTCTTCGGTCGCCCTTTTCGGTCGTTGCTTGTGTGCCTCCCATTCTCGGTTGGCGCGTGCAAAATGTCAAGCGAAAACACACATCAAACACGACGAAAGGCCCGACGGTGAACCCGCAAACGGCAAACAAACCGGGCCGGTGATGAAGCGCGAAGTAAAAGCTTTCCCCACAAAATTAGAACCATTAAATCATTTTTATTAGCTTTTGCCATGCAAATGGATGGCTTTCGATTCTGACGCGTGGCAACGTGGCCGCGTTCCGTTCGGTTCCGTTCGGTTTCGGTTGCCCTTTGATTGGGTCGCTTTCCCATTTTCTGGCCGTCCGGTCGGTTTTATGACCCGGTGGAAGGGGGGGGGGAGGTCGTTTCATCTTCTTCTTTTTTGTGGGTCTCTCTTTTCCGTCCTCGCGCGAGCCTACTTTGATTGATTTTTCTGCTCCACGTGGGTGAGAGCACATAATTACGAGATGTCGGGTGTTTTTTGTTCGCTCGTTTTGATGGGCTTAATATTTTTTTCTTTATACCCTTCAAAACCTCCCCGACGAAATGATGTATGTGTGTGTGTGCGTTTCTGGTTTTATTTTCAATTATCGCCAATGTTCGCAAACCAAAACCACCCTCGCAGCGCATGGTTGGTGACACGATTTGATAATGGGATTTTTGTTCGCTCGAAAGAACGCGTGCCCGAACGATGGATTGATTTTTGCCCTTGCGCCCACGGGTGAAGGGTTATGACAATATATCGTAACCGTGTGGTGTTTGCGTTGCTGCAGCGCACCCGCTTTGGGGCGGAAATTTAGCACAGCACCGAGGGAGACGAAGTTTCGGAAAATCCCCTCGTTTCGTGGTGTCTTTTACGCCGGAAGCGCGGAATGCACCACTCTCGTGCATTGTGCATTTTAAATCATTGCATCAGCTTTTACCAGTACATTCTCTCTCTCTTTCACGGTAAGCAAAAAGCTCCTGCATCAGATCGCACACGCGCTGAATGTTTTATGAACACCGTACCGAAAAGTTTGTTTGCACATTTGTGGCAGATAGTTCGCCATCCATTTCCCGGACCCCGAGGGAGACACGGTACGCTCTCGGTGCGTTCCATCACGAATGGTCATACAAATTAGTTTCATCTGTTGCTAAAACTTTCTCCCGAGGGGTGTGATGGTGATCCCGACGGGTTGGTTTTATTTATTTTATATCACCCATGCCCGGACGTAAACGAGCCTTTGATTTGTAACTCGCCGTCTAATATGCGTCGGTGGTGGTCTCGAACGAGAGGAGGCGCTGAGGTGAAACTAAATCACGTGGAACTGGGCTGTTTTGCACCTGCACCCCTGTGCCAATACCGCTGCTGTTGGTCGTGTTGTTGAGAAGCTGAAAATGCAACCGTCACCACCACCGGAGGGTTGTGCAAGGGTTGGCTAAATTTCGATTTCCTCTTGGGGTGGCTTTTTGGGTGAGTGGGAGTGGGTGCCAAAAAACCAACCCTTCGTCCCGTTGGCCCTGTCCGATCGTATCCAAGGTGACCGCTGGTGGACGAACCGAGTGTGCCATTATCATGTGTCCGGATGTGCCACCGGGAGATTCGGCCATTCGTTGACTCGTCCGACTCGCCGGTGGAGCTTTTACACTTTTAAGCATGTGGTCCCTACCGGTCCCTGCCGGTAAGTACAGGGCTCGCTCTCCATTTACAGGGTTTGCGCCTCGCGGGAAAGGTCACCGAGGGTTTGAGAGGTGTTTGGACAAAATTTATTTGCCCCCGTTTCGTTCTGCCCCAAACCCACGACACCCGTGGATGTTGTGGACGGATGCGAACGTACGGACGGTGCCATTTCCAATCTGCCATTCGTCGAGGAAGCGTCCGCGGGCGCACACGCTCAAGGAAGCGCAACCAGCAACCAGCACCGAATGTTTTATTACATCTGCATAAAGTGCTAACATATTCATATCAAAATCAAATAACATAAATATATTTGCAATAAAATATCTCTCTCCTGCGCTCTTTTCGGATCTGTCCCACATTTTGTGCGGGCTTTTTCCATGTGTGGGGGAGGAGGGAGTGAAAACGGACGGGTGGTACCGACATGTGCTGGCTTTTCCGTCACGTTACGAGTGTGGCGTTACGTACGACGTGAAGCGCGCCGAGCGTTAGACGTTTGCCGTTTAGAGCTCTCATCGTCCGACATCGAGCCCATTGGGTTTGGAGCAATGACGACGACGACGGTGATGATGATGATGGCGATGATGGTGCTGATGATGGTCGGGTGTGATGGTTCGTTAGCGACGATGGTTCCAGCGCCACATGTGCATCCGACGTTCCCGGCCGGCAAGCACTAGGTCGTCGGGTTTGGCAACATTTCGTTTATCCTTTTGGTTGCTGGCCCCAGTTTATCTAGCCCGTATGGTGTACACCTTATCTAATTTTGCCAAGCGACGGTGCTTGCTTTAACTTGATGCTCGGTGCTGCTAGACGATTGTGAATGCGTCCGAAACTGCAGGATGCATCCCATCGGTAGGATGTTGCTTTTGCACCGAAACATACGGGTGCTTTGTTTCGGTAGGAGACCAAAATAAATGATCTTCCCTCACACGGGCGCGTTGGCGTGGCGGTGAGTGGAGGATCCTCGGGAAAGCTTCAACACCACCCACACGAGACACCCGGAAATGGATGGATGGATGGATGGACGATAAGCAATTGAATTCATTAACGATTTTATGTAATAAATCTGCCTCGTCAGTGGAATGAATCACCGACGAGCTCGTGAAAGCACACAAAATGGGAGCACAGTAGGCTATTAAAAGTTACATGAAGCTTGCAAACAATACGGTGTTTTTTTAAGGCAATGTAAGCTGTTTAAGCAACGCTTGAAGCAATCGAGCTTTTAATGACGGTGTCGGATGATCGCCGATTGTAGTTGCGTTTCAAAGGGTTTATTCAAACTTGTGGTGAGTTGTTATATTTTAAACTGGAGAGGAAGTCAATTTGAAGCCTCTAATTTCTTATTGGATGTATTTGGATGTGGTTTAAGATTGACTGTCTGGCAGAAGCTCTACCCGTTCGGGTTTCCTTCAAACTTTTCCAGCTCTACCAAACTCCGAACATGACCATAAAGTACCAGCCATCTTTGGCGGTAAAAACGCTCCGCTGAGATACGGCGTTACAAAACGATCAAATGCATACGGCTGCTTGTTGCAGCGCCAGGAGGATTCCCCACGAGCCAGCCCGTTCCGTCGGGTTTGCTATAAACTATAACAATAACTTTAAATGTTTTATTCAAACGAGTTTCCCGTACCGCACGGTTTTGCGGTTCCGAGCTTTGTTTGTGAATGTCGTTCCGTTTTTTTTGTTGTTGCCTGTTTCCTGCTTCTTCTCGCTCGGTATTGCATCCTCCCAATCCGGCTCAGGCGTCGATCCGAGAGGCGTGCGAGGTTTGTATGCACATTGTACATAAATTTCGTTTGATGAATGCAGAAACTCCATCTTCCGGTGAGCGTGTAGCTTGGCAGCAATCTTCGATGCACAATTTCCCGTTTTGGATTGTGCCTGGGATTCAGGACTCCATTTACCATGCAGCGGCGTTTCCTCCATTCAGTTCCGTCTCTTTCGCTCCGTTAAAGAAGGAAGGGAAAAGTTTGCGCCCAATTTGCGTACCCAACCGTGGACCTTCTGGGAGGGAATGAAATCTGTGGTGTCGGAACACCGAGGCGGCATCCGCAAGAACAAATTTCTGGCTCGTAATCCAAGTGGCCTTGCGCTCGAACGTCCGCTCCAGAACGCAGCCGGCGAATGAGAAGGTCTGGCTGGTGGCTGCGTTCGTTCGTTCGATCGAGCGGATGAAATATTAACATATTAGATGGAAAATAAGTTTCCGAGCTCAGCCCTCCCAACCTGCCCGGGTTTGGAGGAAAGTCAATTGAATTGTAAATAAAATTCGTTTGAAGTAGCGTACGGGCGTTTCGGGTGCGTTTGACGGTACCCAAGCCCGGTGCCAACGCAAAAGCCAGACAGACAGACCGGAGCCGGAGTGGGACGAATAAAAACTTTATCCGGGCTGGTTTTCCTCGGAGCTCGGTGCAGCAAACTCCGGCAACAATACCCTCGCCCACAGAGCGCCCGGAACCGGCCGAGCATTTACACCACTCGCACCCGTTCGCAAAAGTGCTCGAGCGAAAAGTTGGTTCCGGGGGCGAAAACGAAACGGACAAGGAGAACGAAATACGAAATCGTATTTGTCTTGAGCACATTTCATGCGTTTCATCGATGAATATATTTCCGTCCGTGGTTCAGAATGGGCTTCAGATTTGGTGGCATGGAGTGCGGTGCGAAAGGCGATAAGAAAGTTTGCCTAAAATATGCTAACATTTCGGAAATGGTGGCGCAAGCGAACGGTGCAGCCGGTGGAAAATGAGTTTTTATTGATGTTGTAGCGCCAGCGAGAAAGCACCGGCGTAATCTTCCGATTCGTTGCTTCAAAGGTGTGAGGCCGAATGCTCGATCGGTCGGGCTGGTCGTAACTTTGTTTGCTCCAGAAATATGCCACTCGGTATGGGTAATATGTTTGATTCACATTCAATTGGGTTTGCGCATCGATCGCACCCGCGTATCGCTGGGGGTGTGGAAGTTTTCACGCAACATATCGCCGCCCGTTGGTTGGATAATGATACTTCAAAAGGAAACGCGAGCTTGTCGAGCTGATTAACATTTTCTCATAAATTCCACTCGGAATGCCGCTCAAATCAAACGATTTCTTTCAACCGGGACCGATTAAAATCCCCGACCGTTGTTGGGAATGTGGAAAATTCTTCCAACCGCAGCCAAGCGTTTTGCGGAAATATCCCCTCCATTTGAATACCGATGCTCACCGCCAGAAAGAAGCGGTTGCTGGAAGTTACAGTGCCACCGGGCAATGCTGCAGCTTGCAGGGTGTAAAACTTGCCGGCTTAGCACCGCTGTTTACAAGCCGGCCCCAGGAACTCTGCAGCCCTGGATTTGTAACCGCTCCGTGTGCAGTTTGCGGCGAAAAAGAATCGCTTCGGTGCTGATGGTGTGTAGGCAGCAGTAGACAGCAGCAGCAGGTTGCAAGCAAGAAGTGGAAACGAACGCGGGTGTCGAATGCACTTCACGTGGCCAAAAATCTCGCTGCAGTAAGAGCAAGTTTTGGGCGCCCTCGAGAATCTTCCCCGGGCGAGATGCATCTCACACCGGGATCATTTTCGATGGCGCACCTAAGCACCACCACAAGGGTTAGGGTGGTCTGGAAGCTAGCTGCGCAGCCGGACACGTTCGGGAAATTTTAAAATAAACACAATAATTTACATGCAAAAGTGTATCTCGCTCCTTTTTTACCCGTTCGCACGATCATGTCCCGCAAAGTTGTGCTCGGTTTCGTGTTGCCGTCTCGTGGCGGTTTTGCCACCAGGGAGGTTGGTGTTGGGTTTATACTCTGGAGGGTGAGTTGGCTGAGTTTTCGAGGTGCACCACAGGCCCCACGATGGAATGGCATCGCTGGTAAGCGCCACCGACGCCACTCGACAGCGTCGTTTCTCCAGCAATCCCGGGAAGCGTTTGCTCCAGCTGGGGGGAAAATGTGCTCACGCCACGAAAAATTTCACCAAAATTTGCCTCCTCTGCTACTCAGTGCTACTGGCCGGTTTGGTCGGCGGCGGTAGTCGAATGAGGTTGCGAAACAAAACCCCAAGGGGAAGCCAAAAGACCCTCGAATTCTGACGGCTGGGTGGGAGCGTAAATATTTTTGCAAGTGCAGCGAAACTTTTGTGACTAATGAGTTTTCTCTGGTGAATTTTTAGTTATTTTTCTACCACTCGGCTAGCGAAACAACCAGGCAGTTTGTTTGTGTTCGTGCTTTCCGCATTTCGATGCGATCGAAACTTGCTCCGTGGGGAGTTCTTGGGAGCGTGGGTTTTTTTTCCATTCTCAGAGGAGCATCATGGGGTTGAGAATAATAGTTGTTCAAAAGACAACATTAAAACATGCACCGGGTGGTACTACTGGGAAAAAGCTATCTGAATTACAAGCTAATACCCGTGGCACAATACCATATGTTTTTGACGAAACAAGAAATATGATGATGAAATCGCATTTAAAATCAGTTTTTAAATGGAAAGTTTCCCTTCGTACACTAGAAACCATTAGCAAAACAGATCTGTACTTTCCGGAGAATCGGCTTTGAATAAAACAAAAAACCTATGATGTACAACGTATGATGTGGTTCATGGTTCTGTTGTATGAATTTGCCAGATTTGATATTCCGTGAACGAACTCATACTACCAAGGACAAGAAAAACAATTTTCACGATTTTACGCCAAAGCTTGTAAGCTGACTGGTGCAGCATGATGCATGACCCATTCCAGGGCACTATATTAAAATCCCCAACAAAGGTGTAACGCGATTGTAAATTGTGACCTCAATATTTGCAGCACCGCGGAACTCAACACCCTTGTCCAATGCCCCCCCCCCCCATGATGGTGAGGTGCAATCCCGGGTGCGAGCGGGCGAATTAAATTATCAACATTATGGTACAAATATTGCCAAACAAACGACTGCTGGCGCGCTGGGGGGATGAACATTCTTGACGCCACGGGGATTGAAATGGATTTTTCTTCCCCACCCGAGTGAAGCTGTCCACGCCGCTGACTTGCTGGTGTGCCGGTACGTTGTTTTCCGGTCGAAACGGAACGAGAAAATCTTCCAATAAAAAAGTTTCATAAAATACCAGAACGAACGACGGCGAACGGTGGTGGTGATGTAAAAAGGTGTAACAAAGGCACGAGACCCCCCTTTGCAGCACCGAGGGCGTTTCACGTAAAAAAAGAAACCCTACCCCAGCGCACTCAGCAACTGCACATGGAAGGTGGGGGGTGGGATGAAAAACCTCGCGCGAAGAAAACAAACTGGGAAACAAATACAAATAAAGCGTAATCCGTTTCATAAATTGCCACTACTATAATCATCAATAACGCGTGGTTCGCACGGGGGAAAAACCCGTATGTGGCTGTGTGATTGTGGGATTGTGTGTCTTGTCGCATCGAAGTTGGCTTTCGCCACGCTCGGCTGTCATCGTTACCGTCACCATCATGAGCCGTCGTCGCCTGCTCGGATGGTGGATGGCGCCTTGGCGATGATGGCGACGACCACCAGGCTCTCCACGCTCCAGCGGCACAACATGGGAGTGAATGTGTGCCAAAGACGTGGGAGTAAGGAGGAAACTTTTCCACACGTGTCGCGTTGCCAGTGGCAGGCTTCGCGGAAGCGAGAACTTTTACAGCACACCCGTCCATTGCACGTGAAGGGATCCCTGTTTCCGGTGGCTTCAGAAGCGAGACGAGCTAGTTAGCTTGTCTTGTGTTCGGTGCATGCGTCGCGCTCGTCATCACCTTTTTACCTTCGTTGTCGCACAAGGTGACAATCAATGGTGGTGATGAGTGCGGTGAGCGAGATCATGCATTGGCTTGGATGCTTGGTGTGCAAAATTCGGTTCTAAGCCAGGGGTGTTTATTTTCTGGGAGGCTTAAAGCTTTCCCAATGCACGGGCGCGTAGGTGAACGAGTCTGCAGGGTGATTGGTTGGACTTACACATCACTTTCAGGTCGACCGTGTTGCTTTCGCCGTCTCCCTCGACGTTCGACGCGATGCAGGTGTAGTTACCGGCCTGGTGACGTGTCACCGTTTGCAGTGCCAGCGCTGTGCTGCTCATGATGACGCCCGACTTGGAGTTGTGCTGAACGACTTGTTCCTGAAATGAGCAAGTGAAGAAAATCGGAACGTTAGCAGGCTTCGGTGGGAAAAGATAGGCAGCGGGCAGCCTTATCAGCAACACCATTGGCAACGGGTGGTGGAAAATTCGCAAATGCGTCTCGCGTTGCTTGATGAGATTCGCTTTGCCGGCTCGTTTCCGATGGGCGTGTGAAATGAGCGCAAAATATCTGCGGTTGCCGGCAAGGAACAGTGTTTTCCCACGAAGCGGCCATCGACGGGCAAATGGCGCGATCTGTTTCCTCACTCACTCCGGAAGGTGTCGCAGGGTGTTTGCGCTTTAGCAGGCTCGGCTGTTGTTTTTTTTTTGTGCCTCGCTTCCGAATCACTTTGAAGTTATTAGCCAATGGCACGAAATGAGACGCACGCAGACGGACGAGTGGGTGCACTGGCGAAGGACGGAAATGACAGCCTGTCCGGGATGGCGTACGAGATGGCAGGTACATTAAGTGAAATAAAATTTTCGTTATGATCATAAAAATATGCCACGGCTGATGGTACGGCTTTTGCGAGCGCGCAAGCAAACAACATCAGACCACTGAGGCAAACGACGGATGCTTTCCACCCCAGCCGCATCGTTCTCGCTCCGCTGCGGCATCAGAAACGACCGGATAGGGCAGGGAGATGAGATAACGGATGGCGGGAAAAGTCAAAAGTGAGGAAAAACAAGTGCGTAGGCAGTAAATTTGAGCTTTATTATTATGATTATTTATTTAGAGTCTGCAGTGGGCGCACGCCCCCTCGCGAACGTTTTGCCCGCACCGCCACCGCCACAGCACGCAGCCATCGCCCGTACGCAGCCACTTCGGTAGAACGAGCTACCATGCGTCTCCATCGCACGCGTACGATGCTGCGATGGCGTTCGTTGGTGGCACCCGCAGGGCACCGTTGAGCATCGAAAAGATACATCCAAGCCCAGGGTTTTGTGCCTTGCGGTGACGCTAAGCACGGGGCTTTATCCTCGCTAGCTCACCACGCTCAGGTGATACGCCGAGGAACCTCACCGTTTAATGTAACGGTTTTGGCAGCAGCAAGCCGTGAGCTAAAACTGAAGCCCTCCGTCTCTGGGCCACTTTAATGTGGCCGGGCATGATCCGCACGGTGGGGTCGTAAAAAAGCATGAATGAAAATGGCACATACCACGCGGCTTCGTAGGAAACACGACACGCGAATGCGAACCAAGCGAAGGTTTAGTTTTTTGTTCGCCCTCTGCACCGGGAGATTATGAATGTCCGCGTTGCCGTGTGCGCGCGGTGCCGTATATTACGATCATGCCGCTCATGGTAAGTTGGCGTTAAACGCACAAATAACGCATCATAATGCGGCGCATGTGTGCGACGGGCCATAATATTCAATACCTGCTGCAGAGGCAACGCGGTTGCCATGCTCGCTCGGGTTTGCGCACCGGAGAGATCGATTTTCATCAAACACATATTCGGTGCGTGGTTGAGGGCGATGTTTCGTTCGGTATGAGAATTTGGCTATGAGAGAAGAGAAAAAAAACGACTCGCTGGCCTTAAGCAAAATGAAGCATTTTAAGACCGAAAATAGTAATATCGTGAGGCATTTCATTAACTTTGCGCCGTGAAAGCACCGCACAAATGCTGATTGTGGTGACCTGGTTTGGGGCGTGCATGCAGAGTATTTATGATCGTAAGTGACCCAAATGGTTGTTGAACCAATTTCCGCCGGTTGATTGTGATGCATTTTGACAAAAAATTGCTCAAAAAATGCGAAACTCTCTGTCTCTATCTCGAATAACGCCAAATTATCAACCATGAGAACCGGAGAAGCACTTATGCGCTGTTTCACTGATCCTCTTCGGTAAAGTAATGAAATTTAACTTATTTCGTTATCCTGCTAGCGTTTTTATTCGAGTAGCACTCAGGGAAATGCAACTTCGCTACAACTCTCGTACGAGAAATGAACGAGTAACTAAATTTTATTGCGCTCGTAGTTCGAACTTTGTAGCAAAGTTCCGAAACAAAAAATCAACACAGAAAAACAAAATTTCTTCCCATTTTTCGCTCACCACCAAAGCAAAGCATCCGGCGTTAGATGAAACGCTGAACGTCGGACTGGCTGTTTTGGTGATTCGCTTTTTGCTTCTTGTGCACCGATAAAGTGCAGTTGGACGAGTCACCAATATTGATGGTTCGCCCTTCGCTCATCCTTACCCAGTTCGAACTAGCCCGTTTCGACGATTCTTTTTCCCTTTTCACTCACACACATACACACACACCCTCAAAAGGATCGGAGTGAGCAGTAGATAAAAAATCGCCGAGCCCCACCAAAAGAAACGAAGCAGTAAAAGTATCTCTCTCCAAAGGCTAGCAGCAAAATGGATCACGACGCCACGGTGTGGCGTAGGACGCCGAAAAGCTGTCATTTTGTGCCAATTTCGCGTCATTTTGTCGACGAAAATTCAACGCCAACGAGCGAGTCTTGTCACGGAGGCATCCGCTCTATGTTATTTTGGTGCGCGTGGGCGTTTTTTTGTTGTTGTTGTTTCAGCGTGGTCTGTTCGGTTTTCCGCTCAAGGCGCTTTTAGTGTCACCGAACGTGGAGGCCGGCCGCATGGACTCCGGAGGGTTCTCCAAACGGCGCGCAATGATTACAAAAACAATAAAGTAATAAAAGAAAATTAAATTCTAGCGGAAAATGTGTTCATTCAACGTTTATTTTAGACACGCCGCGAGAGTGGGCGCCCTGGAAAGCGCCTTTTATGGGCCAGCATAAACGAAGGGGAGCTGTGTGGCCAGGTTTGTGAGGGGATCCGTTTTCCAGCGGCGGTGGTGGACAACTATTTGGTCGTGTGATCGTGGCAGCGGTGGGGCGCAAATCCGGTGGAACAAAAACGATGCCGTTACGGGTTTTACGGTTCACCCTGTGAACGCGCGGACGGTAGACGCAGAAAGGGGGAAATTCTCTGATTTTTTGTGCTTCTTTTCCTAAAGGTAAGAGTGAAGGAAACCAACGGAAAAAAAACTAGACGGTGCCTCGGAAGTGTACCAGGGATTGTGTGGCTGCGTGAGGTTCTTGGCTTGGTGCCGTTGTTAGACAATGTCGTTTAAGACCTACTCGGGAACGTCGAGCTCAGTCGTAGATTAAATTATTATTGTCATTACACTTACATCGAGAGGCGCGCGGCAAACGTCAAACGGTGAATGGAGAAGTCGATTCTTTCGCCCACTCTCGACCATGTTCAGGAGACGCACAAAAAATACGCCCTCAACTACACTTCCGTTTGCTTGCTAGGGCACATGATCTCAAACGAAGGGCCCGGACGCGACCAAAATGGAGTCCAGTGCAGTGAAAATAAGAATCTCTCGCCTCTTGCCAGCGTTTTACAATCGGCCTGAATCGGTCCCGGCACGGGGGTGGTAAAGGTAAGAGTTTGTGTTCGTTTTCTTTTTTGTGACCACCATGCCATCGTCCGCTTTTAATGACCGACCATTACACGGAAGGATGGTCGAGAAACGGTTTGGTTCATGTTTTTTTTTTGCCTCATGCTAGCGTTCTTTGCTGCCACCACAGGAGGAAAGTGCAGCTCATTTTAATCGTTTCGAATGAGGCGTTGTTTTCCGCGAACGATGCCACTGTGGGAAGCAGGCGAACGCGCTAATTGTTGACGTTGTTGCAAGCGTTCAATTTAACTCGGAATTGGTGGGCGTTGAACAAAAAATAATAATAATATCCAGTAAACTGACTATTAGCGTGTTGTCGACGTCAACGTGGGGGCGATTTTGGAAGCGTGGGAACATCTAACGCGCCTACGGCAAAAATGAAACGTTGGAGTGTTTTATTCTGAAAAAAAATTGAGTGTTTTGTTGAAAGTAAAACTCGCATCTCACGCTCAACCTGAAAGAAAACTTTTGATGCGATCAAACCATGCATGCCCTTGGAGGCGTATAGAAGCTATTGAAGTCCTTTGCAAATAGTGAGAGAGTTCCGGTAAAACCGGTCCTCATTTACTTTACATTATTATCTTTTTTTATGTCTTCCAATCCGGTAAATTAGTGCAGAATGGGAAGCAAAAAGGTTTTCCACCGAGAATCGATCGATACCGCTGCTCTTGTAGGAGTAGAACATTCGGTGGATGATCGAAAATAAAACAAAATAAAAGAACTGAGCAATAATAAAACCTTTCTTCACTACCGCTCACATATTCGCTAAAGCGCTAAGCGCATGGAGCGCAATAAAATTGCGTTATGCGACTCGAAAAATATGGGAACTGAGTTTGGGTGGATCGACGCGACGTAGAATGGCGGGAATCTGGGGATGGCTTAAATTTAATTGAAAAACTACTCGACAATCGATGGTGCGGAACTTTTCCAATCAAATTGTTCGTCCATAGTTTTTTAATTGATTCAGCCATTCGAGGAGCTGAGCGGGACGGCGACCACCTTATTTCTTATCCACTCACTTGGCTCTTGGCGGATCCGGAAGCAGGAAGAATCTGTAGTGGTTTTACGCAAGGTGAATTCTACTGTCTTGGTGATGCAGTGTGCAGCGGAATGTGCTCGGGCAACACTAATTGAACTGATTTGTGGGTTTCTGTGGCAATATCTGATAGTATTTTGAGTTCGAATGCACTGCATCAGTGAAAAAGAACTACAAAAACGAAAAGCATTTTCTCCGGAACGATAATTATCAACTTATTACTTACGGTAGAAACTTGAGATCAACATGAAACACAGTCAACACTGCGACCCGTTAAAATTGCGTTCAAAAGCAGCAGAAAATGTTGCACGGATTGAGAAACTATAATAATTCCAACCGAGATGAGATCGAAAACATAGCGTTTCGAGTCTCTAGTGCAGTCGGGAAGTGAACGAGCAGCTTTAAACTAGAAGAAAACCCAACGCTCTGATTCCAAAGGCCACCCACTGGTCAATGGGGCGCAGTTTTCCGAACTTTCCACCCGTGCCGATTTACGGGAAACTTTCCCGTGCCGAAGGAAAACAGGAGCCCTTAGATTGCGTGCACTTCGCGAGCCGGCGTGTTGATTTGTTTGCTTGCCCTGCCCCGTGTGGTGACCGGCTTTCGTTTTGATGGTTTTAAATTTCCTTTTCCTGCCCGCGTTCGCTTTCGTCCTTTCCCGCTGTCACGTGTCCCTCGCGCACCAACCCACCCTCGGGTGGGGTGCACCGGCGGAAGTGAATTCCAATAAGCAGTAAAATCGATGTAGGCAATAAAATGTTATCAAAATGCTGCCATTCTTTCCACCGGGCGCCAAGCAAGCGGCGTGTGTTGGCGAGTACGAATTGCTAACAGCTTCTATTTGGCGTTCTTCGTGGCCCTGTTGCCCTACCCCGGGTGGTCCGAAATCAAAGCGACGATTATGGGCACCGGATGCACGACACCAGCCGGGACACGGGAAAATGGCACAAACGTGGCCCGGCGGCGGGGCACGATTGAATTTTCTCAGCCATTTCCTTCGGTGCCGATGGCGATGGCGAACGCCGGCCGGCAGTCGGTACAGCCCGATGGGCAGGAGTCGGCGAGGTACGGTGACGTCCGGACACCACGTCGGAATGGTTTTGCAAGCAATGTAAAATTTTATTGCCCCTTCCTTCTCGCGATCTGTCCTGCGACGTCCTGCAGCCCGCGAGCTTAGATCGTTTGTCGCATTTGTAGGACAATTTTAGAGCGAAGGGATAAAACGGAGCACGGTGAAACACGGCGAAACACAATCTGCGCCTTGTCTTGGTGGGAGCTACGACGAGTGAGGCACGAGCGGAATCCAGTCGCTCGAAAGTATTATAAGTTGGTCGAAGCGTAATAATGGTGGCGAAAAGCGCTGGCAGAAGCATACGGTGGCTGCGTCCGAACCACCGTGTGGCTTCTCGCTAATCTCGTGCGGTGGGTTCCACAAACATCGATGGAGAAGCCATAAACTTAGCACCGTCCATCTGGGAAGGCAAAAAAAAATCACGCCATGCTAGCAATTGCCTTCGTGGTGGACATCATGTCCTGACGGTTGGACAGATACGGCAATAAAAAAAAACATCCAAGCAACGAATTCCTCAAGAGACGTGCAAAATAGACAGAAAAATGTGAGCTTACCGGGCTCGCGGAGCTGGGCATATTTTATCGCGTACAATAAGATTTATGCAGAGCTGGACGGTTACTGGTAAATAAATTCACCCCGTCAATGCGACACATTTGCGACAGCAAACAGTCAATCAATTGATGCTTTAAGCAGTGATTTGTAGAAAATCTTCAAAATGCTCTTCCTTCTTTGCGAGATGTCAAATCTGTCAAATGTCACAAGGATATGTATTCATCCGAGCATGGCCTACTTGACAACTGTTAACACCCGCTCGGAATTGTCTGTTTACATTTATCACCTTCCTTGGGCGCCGTTATGCCAAGTTTCCATTCGAATGCACAATAATGATTTATGGAAGAGATGTTGAAGCGACCAATTAAAGCCCGTAATAATGAGCTAGTTCAATCCCATAAAACACATTTCTTTGTGACAGCGGGAGGACTTCGAGTGCAGCTCGCAATCTCCAGGGAGGTGCAGGAAGCGAGTGGTAAAAATATCAATTTCATTCCTTTATCCCTTTCCATTATTGCACATCATCACTTATGTTTGTCGAGGCGTTAGCACGGTCCACGATGCTTTGGATGACTTACTGGAAGCACACCCCGGGGCCATGGTGTGTGTGTGCCATTATTCGCTCGACTATGTCGTTGCATCGCTCGGGAAATCTGGTTTGAAGATGACATCGTACACGTTTGGAGTGCAGTTTTCCAATCACTGCGTACCAGGGCAAGGCAGTGTTAGTGTGGGAAATGGTTTGTGGAACGGCTTCCATATCAAGTTCGTTCGTTTCCAGTAATGGATTTGAGCTAGAGAGCATCGCTTCCGTTGCCTAAGACCGGCATGAATAGCCTCACTTAGGAGTCCTGCATCAAAAAAAGGGGCAGACAAGAGAATATCTAGTTCCATCACAACAGGATGCTTTGATTTGATTTCCGCTTCATGTCCGTACGCAGGTTCGCAGGAAAACGGCACATTAGATCGGGATTGCGATGCAGCTATGTTATGACGCTTATGAATCCGAGAAACGAACAGAAGCTTAAGCATCTGTGGTTAAGCCACCGAAAGCTCACAGTTCCGCTTTAAAATCGCTCACGAAACGAACGAACTCCCATCCCCGAAGGGCCCGGTCCAGTTTTTGGGTCAGATTTTGCCCCTCCCAGTAAGCAGGCTGCTCGAACATTTCGAGCTTTTGTGGAACATCGTTTCGACCGAGCCGTATGGAGCTGACTGGTCAGCCGGAAAATTCCCAGCCTCCTTTTGCACTGGGCTGAGCCTGCATTGCTTCAAGCGCCCATTGCCATTTTCTGCCGTCAACAAGGAGGGCCGTTTGGAAAACTCCGGAACTCGGTTTCGCCACGGCCTGCGGTCGGTGTGTAAATTTATGCATTTATTATTATCCTTTTTTACGACCATTTTATGGGCCCGATTTTACATAGGAAAAGTGTTTGAGTTATTGACGTACCGATTCAGATTTCAGCGGGCACCCGGACGGATTGTACGGACTGGCCATTCGTAGGCCGGCTCCTCTCCTCACAATCTTCATCACCAAACATCTGATCCGTCGGAAACGGTGAAAGGGCAGGAAATAAAAAATTTACATAACATTTACGAGCGCCCGAGCGCCAATGGCTCCCGGAGCGGTGCCAAACCTTCATGACACGCTGCGCCACGAACGAGTGTGGGCGCATTTCGGAAGGAATATGATCGTGAAGGGTTTTGCTTGGGCGTATTGCAGAGGCTGTTCTTTTTGCTGTTGCTTCTGCTGCTTTGCCAAGCCACAAAAGCTTCGGATGTGATGACCACGTAGTTACTAGCAACATGATGGATGGCAACAGCTGAGCTGGTAAAAAAAGGGGTTTTCGAAAGGGATGGAGAAGTTGGGTCTTGCTGAATGAATAACTTTAAAATATGTGCCCATCGAGAAAGTGGCTCCGCCTATTAAAGGGCAGTTGCCGGTTAAAGCTGATAGATTGATAATTGCTACGGGTGTATGAAAATGTGAGTTAATCGGAATTAATGTGGCTGTGGTCAAAGGTAAAAGTTTTAAACTGTTTTAGGTTTATTTTTCACCATGAACTAAACTGTTTACCATAGATAATACCAGAAATGCATCTATTTTTTAAATTTCATTTAATTTAAGATTGCAAAACTTCTAACAACGTTCCAAATTCGCATGCATCGTTGTCGCTTGAACGCATGATCGACGTCACTATTATCGATTTCATAATCCAATACACTTCACTGCGTGGCATTTCGTGTCCACGTGTGCAACCATGGCAACCACGAAACGTTAGAGCGTCAATCGAGCAAAGAAAACCGAGACTCGCTTCGATCGCTAGCAAATAGGAACCACTGGGAAGCGATCGAAGCGTGCAGAGGATCACGAGTTGTCTGAAAGCATGACGAACATGAAAGAGTTTTCGCTTCGCCACGAAGGGGCCACCGTTGAGTCGAAAATTTAATTTTCCTACTCTACTCGAAACACCCGCCTCCCGGTCCGACCCTGGCGAGCGCGAACCGATGATTTTCCTTGGTCAGTAATACACGAACCGTAGTAGGAGGAAAATTCAGCAGGCGAAACTTTTGCCAGTTCTTTGGCAGGAGCCTTTTTTTTCCTCCGCTCTCTTCAGCTCGCACTTGTGGGAGTGAGCTTCTTTTGGGGGAAAAGAGCGTTTCATCGTTCTTCCTCGCGTCACCGAAATACAAAAAAAAAACCCACGCCAAAGAAAACCGTCACTCCCGTGTTTCGTCCTTCTACCATTCGGACAGGACACGCGGGAGCGCGTGAAGGCCAGTTCGTTAAGGGAAAACTTTTCCGACATGGGGTGGCTCATTTTCGTCCCTTTCCAGGGCGTAGTTTTCCATTTTTCATGCTCCTGCTGGTGCTGTTACGCTCCCACCCGTTTGGTGCTGTTGCCATTGCGGATGCTACTGCTTTTGTATTCCGCTCGTCGTTAGTGTCTTTATCCATTTTGCGCGAGTCCGTTGGGCAAGCGTTCAACTTATTTTAAGTTTGGGTTTTGGAGCGTTTTTTTTGTTATTGCTTCTTTCGGGGTTTCTTTTCGCTCTCTAGCAACCCGTCCACCGGAGGTCATAGCTTTCACGAAGTCCCGAAGCTCATGGACGGCCACGGGCGGTTACGGTATGTCTTCGCGGGCGCCGAAATAGCCTTCATCGGGTTAAACTTCGTCGTGGTAGTAATTTCTTTCGTCCCCGGGTGCGAGCTCTTCTTCCCTAGCGGCGGCGCAGATAATTATTAGTGCAGACAACTAAAGGCAACCGCGACAAAGATTTCAGTGTCCCGTGTCGGGTTGGCTTCGCTGCTGTGGCTGGCTGTTAATTGCTAGCGCTCACCGATTAGGCGGATCATACGCGAGACGGCGTTGAGCGATCGCACCGATGCGAGATGAATGGAACACGAACCGGGGCCAATCCGTTTTAGCACGCGGATGCCCCATTAATGAGGACTCCAAGTGGCTGCGAGTCGCAACAAAGCGAGTAGCGGCGTGCGGATGGAAAAGTTTTTCCACACTTTCCATTAAATTTAGCCTCGCTTTCCCGACCATTTTGCGGTGCGGCTATTGAACCGTACCCGGGAAAGTTCATTTGAAAAAGTACTCGCGTGCCTGTGGCGAGGATGAACCGCACCGAAACAACTTAAATTTATGGATATTCGATTGAATAAAAATTTGCTAGGAACCGGTTTTGTATCGTACCAAAGATCAGCGCGAGGGTTTTTGAACGATTAATGTATTCCTTTCGAAACCCTTGCGGCTACCTTGGGCACGATTGGCTACAGCTCTCGGGACGTATTACACGCTGAATCGACCCGTGATTATGTAATGAAAATGGTTCAAAATGAAACCGCTCCATTTGAACGCAGTTTGTTCATATTTGACCTTTCCTCCTTTCACGAACTGCCTTGCAGGATCCCAGTGAATGTTGAACGCTTTTTTTTCAAATCGGCGCTCCCTTTTTGGTAGGCAATTTATGCTCGCTCATGCGTAAAATGTTGTACAAAGACTCCAATTGACAAAGGCCACCCAATTTTCGGCTCGGAAAATGCCTCCCATTGGCCGGCACCACGGACCACGATCTTCGGGGCAGAACAAATGAAGAACTGTCCTGTGTTTTCAGCTCACGTCCCTTCCTCACAGCACTCGCAGCGTGAAACAGTGACAGCGCGACCGCCGGAGGAAAGGTTAATAAAGTGAAAACAAGATAAGGCGAGGAACGAACATGGCGACGTTGGGGCAGAACAAATGAAAAAAAAAAATACAAGCATTACACCGTGCCATAAATGATAAAAAACAAACCTTTAATGGGGAAGAAGAAAAAGAGTAATTCCAGCAAAAAAAAACGCAGCATCAAGAACGAAAGAGAGAAAAAAATAGATGTGGAAAATACCACATTGTGGAAAATGGGAAAAATGCCAACCTTAATCAAGGAGGACAGGACAGCTGTTGCCACCGGGTCCGTTACAGGCACAATGTCAGCCGGCCTACAACCGCAATCAAGTCAAACACGGTCACGGGGCTGTTTTTGTCCTCTTTCTCACTGTTGGATTTTGGGGAGGGGGGGGGGGGGGGGTTGCATATTTTTTTTTCTCTTCTGCGCTCATCGCCCTACGGTCATTCGGTCGTCTCTTGCGCTTGCCACGTGTTGGTGCACGGTTCTGGCCGGTCTGTGGTTAATATCGTGACCAGCGAACAATCGACCCTCGGGATGATTATCATTACGGCGAGACGACGTACGACGCCCTGAGAACCCCAAAACGCCCAGGTTTCGCCTGTCCTCCCCCTTTTGCCTGTACCTTTTCGGGGAACTAAAATAGGAGTCGCATTGCTCGGTTACAAGGGGGAAAAGGCACACGAAAAGCCCTAAAAGGAGCGATTGGATGTCGGCGGAAAAGGATGCCATTTTTTTTTCAAAATTTTTGCGGAACGGTAGTTATGGTGACCGTTCGGTTTGAAAAGCGCTACAACCAAATGACACCATCATTACCGTTATTATCATGTTCGATTCAATGATCTACATCCGCAGGTCGAATTCGGGGGTAGTCACAATCGAACATAAATCGTTGGGTCGATTTTTTGTCACATAAAACAGAAACACTTCTCGTTTCTTATCATCCCGCGCACCGCTGTCGATAAGAACAAGTGGAGATGGGGTGAAATATATCTTCTAGCCAACATTCTGGGGTTTAAATATGGTATTACACGAAAAAAGACGGAAAGAGAAGCTGTTGTTTTCGAGCTTTCGTTTCAATTGATTTTATCCAAAGCATCTACATAAAATTCGATCCTCAGCTTCAATGAGGGCTCTTCAGCTGAACTATACAATCTCGACAACAGCACTCGGCACACAATGCATGGAAATTTTCAAAAGTCCAGTTTCAACTCGATGCGATATCGCTCGCTGTAGTGTCATACCTGTTCAACTGGATTGACCCCGCTTGGTGAAGCTATGGAAAGAGTTCAGCAAAAACAACAACAAAAAACGCAACATTCTGCATATTTTGTATCGTTGTTAAATCACCCAAAACGATGTGAATTGTCCTCCGGAGGGGCTTCGGAAACGAACGCACCCTCAAAGTCGTTCCAAATTTAGTTTTACGTTTACGGGCTTTCGACTGTGGTCCGAGTTCAAAATATGGCAACAAAAAAGAAACATCTCGACCACCCGTTCGCGCGGTGTACATGTGTGCGGTGCTTAGGAGATTATATAAAACATTTAGATAAAATCTAGATCACCTCAAGCACGTGGCTAGCAGGATAATGTGTCTGGGGGAAGCATCCGGCGGCCACCGGGTCGATATAGTCTGCCCAGGGCGACCGCAGCACTGCGGGCAGAAAGTGAAAAGGCAGCATTTTTCACACACCCGCCCTATGTTGCGCTGCTTTGTCCGATGTCCGGACCCAGCTCCTGGTCCGAGGCTTGGTTTCGGTCCATGGGTGCCCAATGTGGCGACCTGATCGGACGCAATCAGGATCAGGATAAGATTTCGGTACCGCATCCTGCCAGCGCTCGGGAAAACCCGGGAGCTCCGGTTGACTTTAAAGGCTGCAAAGGGTGTGACGTTAGGACACCACTCACACAGCTACACGCGCAGAGCGAAAGGGCAGTGGAATAACTTTATGACCTCGAGGCAGGCCCGGGGCTCGTACGTGGAAGGAAATGGCTTTGGGTGGCCAGCAAAAAAACGAAACGAAATGAAAAAAAGGCAACGGTTGTCACCCTGTCGGGTTCGACGAGATGAGCGCACCCGTTGGCCGGGACGGCGATGGCGCAGTGCGGTAACGTATATCGAATATTGGATATTTTCTGGTCGCTTCACATTGCCACATATTTTTGGGATGGAATTTTTCTCGAAGTTTTATGAGTTTTACGCCGCAGCAGCCACCGGCGAGGCCCGTTACAAACGGGGCCGACTATTAAAGTCAATCCCTTCGTATCGTCGGTTTTGGTATGGCTTGGGGTGGAGTAGGAAAACACACACACACACGCGCGCAAACGGACACAAACGCACATCCAAAACTTCATCCCGTCCAAGTGTGATCGTGCGAGAATGCGGATGCGCAGGAATTTGGCCGCCCTGAGGGCGACCGCGTATATCAATCGCAGCGCACCCCAAGGACGAACGACTCGGAACCGGCATCGGTGGTGGCGAGAGGAATTTATTATTTTAACGTCTTCAATATGCATATCGCATGGGATGGACTTGATCCTTCACTCGAAGCATCAGCCCAACGGTTTCCAAGCCAGCGGACGTGACCGAAATGTTTGAGATGGCCAACGGGCGGATGTCGTGCGGGAAGCGCTAAAATAAAACATACTAACGCCCCGGTTCGTGGTGCAGCGCCGTTGATATAAAGCCCGGAATGGTCCGGTTTCGGTCGTTGTTTCCTTCGGAGTGGGGTTTTGTGGCACCATGTGTTAGAATCGTTCGTCCGGCGACCACTTCCCAAAAGACTGGGAGTTCCCAAAATGCGCCCGACAACGCGGCAACGGTTTATCTGCCACCGTTGTGGGGTGGAATTTTTCAACCCCGGTGTAGGTCACATTTTCGGAACCACAAACGTAAAGAAATAATAAATCCAATCAGGACCGCCACAAGTGTGCCACTTTCCGGTGATGGAACTCGTTAGTGCCAACTGGTTGGCTGGTCTGGTCGGTTTGAAATATTGAGCGGAAAATCATGGGTCTTTGTAGCAGCAGAAAAGCGAAATGCAATGTATCGAATATGGAGTACATGCTTTTCTTATGGCAATGTGCAACCTGACGTTTTAAACAGTCGACCCTTTTGAAGCGCACTTGATAAAACTTCATTAAGCGCATCAATGTTTGCAGCAAGTTATTGCATACCTCTGACGAGCAGCAGAGTCCGGTGGAGTTTTCCCGAGGGTTCGTTTATTGTGGTACGGATGCCGGAAAATCCAACCGGCAGAGGCGAGTGTGTGTGTGTAACATTTTATTACATTCTTACAAAACCCTCGAACACCAGCGACGGAATGCTCGGATTCGATCCGATCGCATCCGATCGATTCATCGCTGGCGTGTAAGCGTGCAAGGAAGCTGTCAGAGTGTGGTCCATTCCGGCTATCGGAGTCCTTCACTGTTTGCCGTCGGTAACTAGCCCTTAGTGGACGTAAAAATGAAACTTTTTGATGAAATATGATTGACGCAGACGAGCCGAATCATGGCGGAAAATGAAGCTTCCACACTCCCAACGAGAAGGTCGTTTGAAGGCTTTTGTTTCACCGAGCCTGACCATTGGAGAGACCTTTGGTGCAGGACTCGAATGGAAGTGGAATGAAATTCCGGGAAACGGTGATGAAAGCGGAACGAACCCAATATCAATCACCATCGGGGCCGTTGCATTTGATGGGGAAATATTTTTAGGATTTTTCGAAGAATGCATTCCCATTCCCGTTTACTGAGAGCAGGTTTTGCTAGCTCGCTGTGAATGTTTTTTTTTTCTACCGAATCCTCTTATCCAGTCAACATTGCAACTGTCTGATTGCCGGAAAGCGTAGGGGTATCCGTCCACGAGACGGGCTGGATTCGATTTGAGAAATGGAGCCGAAATTGAGTCACAAACCAACGAAATTCCGCACGTGCACAAGAAGGAACTGTCTGCTTGTCGGAGCTTTCGATGGCGCTTTCCCTGCGTTCTGGTTGGGCACAGTGAACTTCGAGCGGAAAACAAAGGCAGCCAAGCGAACGGCTAAGGAGACATATGTAAATAAGATATCACGAAATGGAAACCGCATTGCATCGGAGCTGTCTTGCAAGGATGCAGCTGCAACTGCGCCACCTGCAAGTGCCACCCGTTCCTGTAGCTGGATCGCGTCGGCACCGATGCCCGGCCATTTTAAGCAGCTGCAAGCGGTCGGGATTCGGGCTCGTGAAGAAAATGGTGAAAGAATTCCGCGAGCTTGTGAAGCGCTCTGATTCCGCATTAGAGCTGGCTGGCAGGCACTGGAAAGTCGGCTCTATTTTCGATTCCGTGCGGCGAACAGCGTGAGCGCGCTCGCTGCATGTCGACGGGAACTGATGAAAATGGGTTTTGCGTAATGCAGATGCACCCTGGTAGGGTGCAGTTTTTCAAAGCTCTCCGTTCTTCGAGTGCGTTGTGCGAAAGAGAGAGAGAGAGAGACCAGTGTTGTGTGTGTGCTTTTTTCTCCTTTGTCCCTAGGACACACTTCTTCCTTTTTTGATCCTTCAATCGATGGGATTTTCCTTTCCCGGGGATATTGCATTACGGCTTCACTTACACAAAGGCGAGCCCTGTAAGGCCGTTCTGCTTCGGGCGACTTTCTTTACGCAGGGGGTTTTTCGTTTTGGCTTGGCCGCACAGATGCGTTCCCGGGCGCAACGGTTGCTCCAGGATTGGAACAGCGAAGCGAGCCTTTATCTCCGTTTCTTGATGCATATGCATGACGAAGATGCAATGCGCTTCCGCATGCCACCGGATGCCACGACAACGGAAGCAATAGCAGTGCCAACATGTGGTCACTGTGCAATCTGGGGCGGTTCACGTTTTGGAACGGAGCTCACAGTGAAACCTCGAAACCCGGCCAATGCACCCTTCGCTGCATTTAGAGCAAGCATTCCGTCCCTCCACAAGAGCGGCCCTTAATCCGCGATTCGTGGGTGCAAAAAGAAAATGTAAATGCCGCGGAAACGGCGACGACCGAGGAATAAATAAATGAACGAACAGCAGAAGAATGGAATGGTGGATGAACAAAAGGGAGCAGAGAAGCGCAAAAAGCAGATACTCACATTATGCTTCCAGATCACTTTGTATGCAGACGGATTTGCATTCACTTTACATTCAAAGTACACGTCGTCGCCCTCCTCGATGTCCTCCGGGTTCATGTTGATGCCGAGCTCGAGCTTCAGGGTGGGCAGATCTGCGAAAACGAGCAAAGAAGGCCCGAGCCACTGTTGAGAAGGTTTGGTTTGGCGCTACATTTCGAAAGACTCATAACTATTTTGCGACAGGCGATAACACCGCACCGTTAGTGGAGGGAAAAATTGGGGATTATTTTCCTGGTTGGACACAGTTTGAACATGCTACGAGTGTGAGTACGAACGTGCTGCAAGAGTTCGGTCTAGCGACGGTTTCGGTTTATTTCGTCGCATTCTAGTCTCGTGTCGTCGTAGAAGGCAGGAATTCAATGGGAAGAAAATTGCTAGCTGGAACAAACCGTTGGTAAGGGGTTTTTTTATTTGTTAAATTGTTAGCTGAAACGAATCATTGTAGTGTAGGCTTTTGCGTTTGTCAAAGGCATCAGTGGAGTAGAATAAGTCTTATCTGCATTGATTCTTTTCCTTGACTTGCGTCAATATGTGCTCAGTACTTGACATCTCTCCACTCAATGTCGCGTTCAAGCCCCTCGAGTATGGATAAAGTCGTAATAAGAAGGACCTAATGACTTTAATGTGACTGTAATGGTGTACAAAAGCCACTCTATGGACCACCAACGAGGACCTTGCGATTCTTTTGTGGAAATGCTCCGTTAATCATCGGTTAATCTTCCCCACTAGCTGAACGATAATCCTTACCCTAGCCTCACTCAAGGGGGCTGACTCACAAGTCCACACAATTCCACCACGTTCCCTGCAGGTGAAGTTTGTAAAGAAACGGCCCCTGAAGCCAGCAAATCGGCCCTAATTGTATTAGCTCTCCTGGAACGGTTCCTGGCGCTTGGTTTTGATTTGCTTTCGGCGCAAACCCCGACAGCAGTCAGCAATCTAAACAATCCGTCCCGAGCAGCTTTTCGCGACAAATCCGCTGTTTAAACAAACCGCGGGCGTCATCGTCAACACTTCCACGGATCGGGTGGCTTGGATTTCTGGCCGCGGTAGCGAACCAAGCCACTGTTCGCAGGAAAACCCCTGGGCCTCGGCTAGTGGATCATCACAGCTCGGGAGCTCGAAACGTCATAAAACCCTTCGCCATATGTGACCGCGGGTCACCCGTCACGCGTACGTTATTTATGATTGTTTTGCATGATATCAGTCGCTTTTATTGTCGCCATAAATATGATAAAATATTTTACGCTCAAACCGAGCAAACAGTTTGCGCCGGTCGGTAGCGGAAAGGATTACACGCGCGTCCCCGTTTTTCCGGAGCACGCTTCGGTGCGGGTTTCTTACGCCCGCCTTAAGCCCACGGGCGACCGAAAGCCATCCATCGTCTTGGTCTTGGCCGAAGCCACCATCGTAAGCCACCGCCGTCGCATTTTCCGGCGCACCGGGCACACATAATTGAGCGGAATTGGGAAGGGCGACCGTTTTTCGGTTTCTGATTTCGGTCGAGAGCTCGCCCACGAAGATCCGGTAAAAGTGAGGAACCGGCTTCTTGGAAGACCGGATTTTCGGCTTCGGCTTGGGTGAAATGTGACAAAATGATAAATTTTTCGTGAAATGCGGCCGGAAAGGAATGACCAATTTATTAGCGGAAAAATGGTTTTCGGCCCATTGTGGGCGTTGTTTATGGAATGTGATTTGTCTCGTTATGGCAAAGAGTGTCCCTGCTGGAGCGTTTTCGAGAGGACGCAAAACAAAATATGAGTGAAATAGTGTTTTTAAAAAGGAGCTCAAGCATCCACGTCTCGAAGAAATATGAAACTTTTTGTTGCGAGCCTGCAAAGAGCGTTTCCGTTGGAGCAAACAACTACCTAGCATAAACGGAGCTCAGAGGCACGAGGTAGACTTTCCACGGTTTGGAAACTTTCGATACGCAGCGTCACCCTAACGAGGGTATTAGCTGCCCTATCTCTCACCAACGGATAGTGGAAATCTGTTGCTAATGCTCGGTTGAGTGGGAAGAATGGGGTGTTTTTCGTTTTGTGCGATTCCTTCCGCGGGCACTCAACGCGTCTCCTCAAAAAGACACACACACACACACACACACACACACACACACACACACGGATGGAGCAAAACACATTCGGCGTGTGTCACATGAAAACCGCATAAACGTCCTCGTCGCCATCGTCGTCGGTTTCGATGAGATTGAGCGTTCGTTTCTTCGCACGGTTTATTCGAACCGTGGTGGAACACAGCACCGTGCAAGGATAAAAAACGACAAGTCGTCAATCTGCATTCCGCTCACGGCCCAAGTTAACGATCGGTGGCGCAGGATGGTCGGGATTACGTGGCTGTGAGCGCGGGTATTTTTCTTTCCTGCCACCCACATACGTCGATATGTCTCGGTTTTGTCGCTGGTTTTCGATTCACTTGTGGGTGGGTGGGTTTCTTTGCTCCAGCTGGATCACCCTTTTTCTGCAGCCACATCACCGGTGTCAGACAGGCTGACGGTAAACTGCGGATGAGCGTGTCAGCTTCGTGTGTGTGTGTGTGTTTTTTTTTGTCCGCTCGCCTCCGATCCGTTGAGTGGCACTCGGTAAAAAGTCACTTCCTTGTCAAATACTGTGCCGCTCTATCGGAAAAGACCGGCCCCGGGATGCCTTCTATGGTGAGAACAACATCAACCGACGTTCGCGACGAGGACCCGGAAACGGCAGACACGTTTTCCATGTTTCCGGTGCGTCGTTTTAACAGTTTTCTTCCATTTTGTTTCCCCTTGTTTCGCCCGCTTTGGCCACCCTATGCAGACTGACGTACGGCAGGTGTCAGACGGAACTTTACTGCCGTGGCCTGTCAACTTTATCATTAGCAACTTTTAGCTAGCACGCCCACCCAGCGTCCACCGGCCACCGGCGTGCGCCATTTGTCGGATTTGTCGAGAGCATGTTGCACCCCGGATGTTGGGCTTGTACAGCACCCTGTCTATGGGGGGTGGCTTTTACACGTGCCCCGCCTTCGGACGAGGCTGGATATATCGGAAAAGGGGACCGACTTCAGCTGCAGGTGCTTTGAATGTTGTGACCTGCGGAACACTCGGCATATGGGGAAAAAAGGCAAAAAAAAAAATAAAACCTCCATAATCCGCCAGCTTTGGGTCCACGCGTGACCGACCATCGGTTTTTGGGAACCATCGTCGACGTCCTTGGGAACGGTCCTTATCCCTTTTTCAGCGATATCTGCGGTCCATCCGACCACATCGCATCAGTGCGCTTTCGGGGTAATTTCCTTTACGAAATACGGCCAAACGAACACACTCCACTCGAGTGTTTGTGTGTGAAAAGTGGGCGGAAAATTGCCCACAACGCGGGTTCCGGCACGCGGAAGGATAACAAAAAGAGTTATGGGGCCAACCATGGTGGCGCGTCTTACCATCGGTACAATGGCGAAACGGTGCAAAGATTAATTTCAATTTTCCACAACACGCTTCCCAACGACTCGTGACATGGTGTCGGTGTCATCATCATTATCCGAGCCGGCTTTTGCCTCGTCCTTGCCGCTTCAAGGCGAATGCATCGCACAAGACGCAGGCAGCACTGACGTGGTATGGGACTCTGCGCTCGGTTGGCCGCTCGTTCCTGCGTGACGCTATTTATTTTCCGTGCATCCTCGGGCGGCAACGGTACGCCTTCCCGTGAGAGCGCTTGATTTCGTGGTGGTAAAAATAATGGAAACCCTCGGGGACTAGGGCTTTCGTTTCACCACTCGACATCAAACGCGAGTTTGAAACGAACAAATCGGTTGATTGGTGACGATTGGAGGATTTAATGACGCACCATTCGAGCTGGACTGGCTTTCGGGCAGGTGATTGATGTTTGCCGCGTGTTGCGGATGAAAAAAAGAATCCTCCACCGAAACGGGACGATGGAGCTTCCGGGCCCAAGGCCAGAAAGGAAGCTAACGGTAGTTAGGAAAGTCTACGATGGAAAGTTTTTCCACCACCGGGTGGATAAATTGGGCTCCACTTGTCGCGAGGTGGCAAAACTTTCGCTCCAAGATTTAGCTTCCCTTCAATACGCCGTTGGACGTGCCGTGGTTGTCATTTTCCTCGCGCGCAGAGATGATTTATGGTCCGCGCGCAAGATGGAAGCCGTCAACGGAAAAGTGCGGATAATCCGATCGCGTACTCGCCTATCAACGCTCGAGTTCTGAGTGGATTCGGCGGGCATAATAAGCGATCCCATTCCTCCAATGGCAATGGACGGGCAAATGCGTAACGAGCGGCGAGAAAGTAGATTCATTAAAATTGAAGGCTTTCGAATGGTGTTTCCACGGGCGCCCTTCTCTAGCAAGTACCCGCACGATGGGGAAAATTTTCCAGCCCCCCACACGTGACAGATGATAATTTTCCGCCCAGCCCTATCCTAGAGGATGACAACCCAAATATCAACACCTTATAACGGGCACCATTCCCGGGCGCACTTCCCATTCGGGTCGATAACCGATTCTACCGGCGGTTGGCACCGGCTGGCTGACTGCCACTTTCACACGTTGCGGTGTGGTCACAGGCTGACGGCAGGCTGGCGAAAAACCTCTGTCAACTCGCATGTTCATCCGAAGCTCCCACAACCAGCCACCACCGGTTGGGGGTTGAAATAGGAAAAGTTTCGCACGGGAAAAGTTTCCCCCAACACGCGGGATCCTCTGGCGCCTGGCGATGCGTCCGTACGGTGAGTGCCATCCCATGGAGTGGCTGAGATTTCTAATAGTACGGTTGACTACCCATTCGGAATCCATTCGGCCCATCCCGACCGAGGGCTCAACTTTGTCGAGGCAACGGGAAAATTCCCAAGACCAAACCCATCAAGAAGCATCGCTCTTCATGCAGCTTTCGAGCGTAGAAAGAGTCCCATCTACGCTTCCCAGCTCATGAATGGGAAGTAGATCTTCGTGGAAGCAGGAAGCACACACTCAGAAGTAAAAAAAGCTTCCAAAATCCCCCCCACACAAGCGAAAGAAAAGCTCCGGAGGTGGACCACTAGAGCGGAATCGGTGCTGCGGTAGGTTTGCGAAGTTTCCGGTTCGTTGCATACCTCCCGGAACTTCGGGTCATGGGTGGCGCCCCAAGGACATGTCGACAGGAGGGAAAGAAGCAAAAAAAAAATGCACAAAAATAGACGAAGAAAAAAAATACACCCCAACCTCGAGCGATGATACTCGAATGATACGGTACGAAATTGGATTAAAAGCAAAACGGAACTGGCTGGTCGTTCGGTGGCGCAAGTGTCCAGCGAAGCGGATAGTGGTTACATATGGAATCTCCTGGTGGGTGGTGCTTTCCCAGCAAACAAACTTTCGGCCCCCATACTGGGTCGGTTGTGTCCTGGCAAGGATGGGCAAGTTTTCGGCTCCTTGGCTTCCTTTAAAGTGCCCAGCTTGCCGTTGAATTGGCTTATCCTATCTGCGCTCGGTTGCCAGTGCGACGGAATGAGACGATTTTTTCTCTATCTCTATACATCGCTCTCTCTCTCTCTCTCTCGTGCTCTCTTTTCCGCTTGACAGAACAGTCCACATGCATAAGCGGATGCCGATTTCTCGGTCATGCTCATGTCCTTTAAGTCGTCCGTTTTGAAGAAGATCTCGCATCGTATCCGAAGACTGTGGTTGGCTTTCGTCACCACCGTTTGAGACCGTTGAAAGGGCATCCTGAGAAGGACAACACATCTCCACCAAAGCGGCAGATGGAATCAGATAGAAATTAAATGCCACCCATCCGGAATCGGGCCCAGGCTCGCTTTCGTGCGAAGACAACTCTATCTTCGTCACGTCTTAGAAGCTCTTCGAGGCCGCACATCGACAGCGACCCAACCAATCAGACCCGCTCAAATAACATCACGGTGGGGTTGAAGCAGACGAGCGAAAAAGAAATGATACAGCTTCATTTCGAAATTAGATTGAAATCGACCGGTTCGGGTGATGGATCAGCTGGGAGATATGATAGAGAGAGCGAGAGATAGAGCGCAAAAAAAAGGGTACGCGCGCGTGTTCGGGTCCTTTAATGGCGGTGGATCAACTCGTCCAACCAAACCGGACATTCGAGCCGATTCCGGACGTCAAGAGGATTCGATCCGAAGCACCACGAGCACCAGCACTCGAGCGCACTAGAATGCGCTCTCAACGCGATAAGCGAGGCAAACGAGGCAGTTGTTTCAAATTTAGCACACACTCACACATACACCGCGGCATCCCGTCAGGAGGGGAGCTTCCGGTGGTTCCGGCCAGTGGCTTCCGAGTGGACGATCGGATGACATCGCTGGGGCTGACAAAATCAATTAACTGACCCACCGGGGCTGGGTTCGTTTTCCCGTCACCACCACCAAACCCACGCTGGGTTCGCTCAGTTCGGTGACGTAGTGGCACGAATTTACCACTAATTGAACAAACTGTGTCCGGTTACGGGGTCGTTCCCGTGCCGGACCGGCGCACTCGATGTGGGCTCATTATGGCCCGCCGTGGATGGAACGGGAACGGGAGAGATGTGGCCACCGTTCCCGGGGATGAAACCGTAATCAAATTCATGTTTGCGGTTGCATCGGCCTGGGTAGATGGCTGCATTTGGGAAGCGATCTTTGGCCCTCGGTCTCGGTCGAGTGAAGCGGGGTGGTCTTCGGTCAATCGGATGGAAGCGATTGGGACAAGCCGGAAAATTAAGCTACGGATGCACCTGAGCACGCCACGGAGGGCTCGCTTTCCTTGGCGGTGTGGAGACTCCACGCTCCGCGAGTCGTCGTGGGAAGGAAGAAGACCGAAGCTAATTAGCTACCATTGTTACGAGGACGAACCGGTTGCCGTTGGGTTTGCAGTGCAAAATTTGGTGACGAACAACTGACCGGCTGCAACGGCGAAAGGTACACGGTCAGAAAATGCAATCATTTCGGAGATTGTCATGCCTTTGCGTTGGAAGGGGTTTTGCATGGAATGTGTCAATTTGACGGAGATCATTTTCCTTTTTTCTCATGGGAAGTTCGAAAAACTAGATAAAATGCGCTGCACAAGTAGGATATAAAGGGAAAATCATTGTCAGCTGTCCGTCACTGTTAGAGCTGGCTTGAGTGCTACCTTTTGCAAACAAATGGATACGTAGGTTTGCTAATTGAATCTATCTCTCTCTCTCTCTCTCTCTCTCTCTCTCTCGCTCTGTCAGCCGTAATGTCCTCCAGAAGACGCTTCTGGCGCTTGCAAAAGCTCTCAAGACACGCCAGCTCCACCGAGGACCACATCGACAGAAACCGAAACCACAGCTTCGCGGTGGCAGTGCGCAAATGGTGAAATTAGAGAAATTAATTCCACAACCCGGCGCTCACAAAAGGCTCATTCAATCACGCCAAACCACTCGGAACCAATCTCGCGTACCGAAAACCGCCCCCGGCCCCGACCGTATCCATGGTAACACATTTCATAGTTAGCACGAAATTAAAATATTTGCCGAAAAGCCAGCGTTGGCAACCGTGAAGCAGCGTGAATAATGCAAAGTAGCCGGGCCGGCACTTCCGGGGGCACCCACGCGGCCAACTATCTTATCCTTCCCCGGAGCCGGGCGAAGCGTTCCATGCTTTCTGACCGCAGGAATGCTTCAGCGCAACGGTGCCACGGATTTCTCTCGTCCTTTCGGTGAACATGAAAACGGCAAATGCCAGCCTCCGTCCGGGTCGGTGAAAGAGTTATGAAATATGCTCCCAAGTCTCACGTGTGTGTGTGGGTGTAGATCCCACAAGACCGACCCACCATGCCATGGGTTGGTGAGCACTTTCAACGCATAAATTAATGTAAAATGTATGTACGGTTTCGGAGAAGGGCGCGTAGTTCGCTCTTTCCTTGGTCACCAACTCGCACATCAGCAGCTCCATGCCCGGTGACCTCAACGTGGAACAGGAAGTGATATGGATGGGGATGGCGCGAATGGTGGTTCCCATTCGGTGTTCCGTTTCATCTTTTTTTTTTTAGTTTTGTTAAAGAGTAGCCCAATGGATGGTTTAGAGCGAGAGAAAGAAAGAGAGGCGGTGAAGTGATTTCCCCGTGGCAGTATTGGACCGTTTTGCTTTTAAGAGCAAATGTAAATTAGTAGCAGCGAACATAATTGTCGTCACCACGGACCCGCATCGAAGGGCCTGTGCCCTCTTCGTTTAATGACGGCTGGGACAACGCTAGGCTGAGCAGAAAGGTCCTCGACACAAGCACCCGTGAGCGTAATTTCGCAAGGAGCATCCTTTTGGGACACACTTGGAAACCGGCAAAAGACTCAGTTCCCAGATACTCGATTCACAAAGCAACATCTTCAATCGACACCTCGATCGACAAAACGGCAGCCTTAGAACGAGCTCGATTTAAATGCGCTGGCAAGCGACACCTTGCACAATCACTGCACTGGTGAAAGAGTCGAGTTTGCGCGAAGAAAAATCCAGGCCGGGAAAACAAAACAACCGCTAGTGAAAAGGCGCGTAACGGGCGTTTAACGAACCGGTAAAATATGCTCCAGAGCTTCGCAATTTATGAAACAAAATCGCCTTCGTCTATCGCGAACGACGGAACGTCGGTTCCCGTGCGAGGCTGGTGCATGGGCATTCATTAGCATATCTAGCGAAAAGGCAGCCTAAGCACAATGGGTCGAGCCACTAAAGGGGGCGTAAAGGCGTAGGAACACGGTCCTTAAAACCTTCCGTGGAACACTCGCACCTAACATAAAGCGACCACGGGCGTTTGCGAACGAGGCCACATTTGCATGGTGGAGCAGGTCCATGGCGAGTGTGTGCTTTTTTCTCTTCTTCTCTCTCCGACTCTCGTCGTTTTTTTTTTGCTCGACGAACGAAAACAACTTTACTGCTCCCGGGCGTATTGCTCGATGCGACAATTTTTGGAACCCGCGAAACGCTCCTAAGGCGACCGTTGTTGGGCAAGTCCTTGCGGTGGAGCCACGTGGGCGTGAACAACGCGAACATCAAAACACATTTTCGGAGAAGGCAGGCGAACAATAAACAAAAAATAAAAAAAAAACAAAGCACGCACTAAAGGAAAACCACCCTCCGCATACGCAGGAGGGCTCGTGCCTGAGCCCCCGAGGTACAAATCATTTTTAAATAAACCATTTAGAAGCTGTAACGCTATCTTAATTTCCCCAGATGCAAATGATTTCCACGTAAAATGTGTTTGCAGGCGTAATAGGCACACACACACACACACACACACACACACACACACACACACACACACACACACACACACACACACACACACACACACACACACACAAACACACACACACACGTGCGTGTAGTTGAAAGGGCTTTTGGAGGAAAAATTGCGCCATATCGTTCCGTCCCGATGGGTGTGGCAGAGCTTGAGCAGGGTTGGTGTTTTTTTCGCTCCTTTTCTCTCTCTCTCTCTCTCTCTCTCTGTTTTTGCTAGAGCTCCTTTCCAAAGGACGAAACGTGGTCGGCCAGTACGAACACAGGAAGGCAGGTGTTAAAAAGTGTCATGAGCAGACAAAACCGAAGCCCGAACCCGAAGGTGACGAGAGGGCTAACAGGTTGCCGGAAAGCACCGCCA
Source organism: Anopheles nili (assembly GCF_943737925.1). Classification (NCBI taxonomy): domain Eukaryota; kingdom Metazoa; phylum Arthropoda; class Insecta; order Diptera; family Culicidae; genus Anopheles; species Anopheles nili. The sequence goes on along the minus strand of NC_071291.1, from coordinate 5,518,814 downwards.
TTCTACGGCTGGCTTTTTCCCAGGCGTTGGCGTTCCCGTGCGGTTCCTCAATTAGAATGGAGCCTCCCGGGCGTTAGGAGTTGGGGTGTGCAAACGGGACACATTCCTGGTCAGCTAGGGGTTGTGTACACGCCGCCGGAACACACTCATAATGAGCCGGGAGCGTATAAATCTAATGAAATCCGATTTAATTTTAATGACTGCCAACATGCGAGGTGCGAAAACCGGGTGGATTTGTTCCATCGTGCTGCCCGACCACCGTGAAGCGCCTGGGCGCAGAATGCCTTACCAGAATTGGATGGGATGGTCAATTGTGACGGATGGAACGCCAGAACCGGGACGAACTAGTCAATCACGGGATAATTTTATTCCATCCGTCCTCCTTTCGTGCGGTGCGTAATTTATCCAAACGCGTAATGGTGAAAATGAAGGAACCGAGAAGCGAAACGAACGAAGCGGCGTATCGTGCGTCATCGAGGTCAGGAAGTAGGCGCTTTGTTTTACAACAAAGGATCACCGGAAAAGTTCCCGTACGGGAAAACATAAGACTGGAGGCAACAGCACACCCCGAAGTGCTTCAAGGCACCCCAAATGGGAGCCGAGCATCAAGGAACATGTTTTGATTTTTCCCTTCCCCGGCGGAAGTCGAGCTGATTTCCGGTTGACTTTTTCGATCACACTTTGCGCAACTCTCGACAATCGTATCGGTGTCGGGTCGGCGTGGTTCGGCGCACGCTCACCTGCTGATGTGCTGGGCCGAAGGGAAAACTTTCACTCCCGCGTGATTGTTTTCGCGAGTAAACGGTTAGATTGATTAAATGATGCCGTATGGTCTTGGGGGGGTTTTTCTTGGCACCGCTCAGATTGGACTGCTCGCGCTCAAGAGTCGACCGCAAGAACAACAACTTATACAACTCTTTCAGAAGTTGCGCGGGGGCGTTAGGAAGTTGAGTCAAAGGATACCGAAACGAACTGCCTCTTTCCACTCGGTCGCCTAGCAGCCGGGCCGGGATCCGACGTGATGGATCCGTTGTCACCGGAACGATACTAATCAATTCTTTCCACGCGCCGGAACGGCCCAGCCTTGCATGGGTGGCTTCGGTGTGTGTGTGGTGAATCCCGTGGAAAACCCCTTTACACCACCCCTATCGGGTGGCTCGGTTGCGGGAAAACTTACACCGGAAACCCTCGGGTTCGGTTCGGTCGGTTTAGTTTGGTTAAGTTTGCGGTTTCGGTGTCTTTTATCGGTCCCATCCTTCGTGGCACCCGATGCCGGCACCCGGTAAGGGTGAGAAATTTCCGCACTGTGGCATTTTACTAACGATTCGAACCGGCTTTTCTCCGGCGGCCCGGTTTTCCCCGGGACCTGTAAACGAGCCATTTCAAGCCCCTTAAAAACAAGTCAACCGTTGCAGTTTTCACTATTCGACTCGCCCGTCGGGAAAACCGATGGATGAAGCCCTCGCTGCTCCGACGCCGCCACCGTGTGTTTACCCATTCGGAAAACCCTTTTAATTTATTCGCCCCAAAACGAAGCCAAGGTTGTCACTTAAGGTTGTCTCGCTCTGCCGAAGGGGCCAACTTTCTCACACTTCTCACATCGCTCACCCTGCGGATGACTCGCTTAACGAACGCCAGTGGGCCACCCGGTCGGTCCTTTTGATCCCGGTGACCAATGTAAATAAGTGAAGTGAACGAATGTTTGCCCAGGGCAGGGAAAAGAACAATACCCCGTACTGGGGCGAAGTTTTGCCTCGGGGCTTTTTATTCCTTCTCTTGCATTCTCTTTTCCCTTAGATTGGCGCCGTTGTTTCTCGTTAGTCCGGCAACCGGTCCGGGCCATAGGTCCGGGACCTTTTTTTCGGACCTCGCACATCCACCAAGCGACCCCAAAATGCGGGAAGCGATTTCCTGATTTCCTTTCACCATCACCCCCGGTTTGGGTCCGTTGTCGTTTGCGAAAGCCGGCCAAGGATTTAATTTCGTGCAATGGCTCCTTTTTTTTGCTGTTGAACGGAGTTTTCGCGTGGCAAATATGGAGCAGCCCTCAGCTGTCCGATCCGTGCCGGAAGGCGAACTCCGGGCAGGTGACAATTGTCCGGAATAAATTGTCCGTTTAGCGATTTGCGTCCGCGCTCGGAAGTGTGCTGCCATTCCGGTCGGTGCTTTCTTTCTTTGCTGCTTTGGTGGCTTTCTTTAATCTCATTTCCCGACGCCGGGCGGCCGATTCGCAGTGGCGAAATTAAACCCAAATGAAAGAACCAGCAAAAGAGAGAGAGAGAAAAAGAAAACCCATCACCCAACCCTCCGAAAGGTCAGCAGCGGGCATTCGTTTCGTTGATAAAACATTAAATTAAACGATTCATTTGCATCTTTGTGACAAAATCCTGACGGTTTGCTGTCCCTCCGTGCTTGGCCCGGGGATTGCTGAGCCGCTTAAATGTCGCCTTTTCCCGAGACCGAGGGGCTACTTACAGAAGACGTTTAATTTCATCGAAGTCTCTTTGGTCCCCCGTTTCACCAGCTCGTTGGTGGCGCGGCAGATCAGCGTTTTTCCGTGGTCCTCGCGGGTTGGCGTGAAGCTGAGCGACGCCAGCGTGCTGTTACCGTCCTCGGATGTCTGCGGGAAAACATAGGAAAAAAAAGCAATTGAAAAAAGTGGTGCGGTAAAACAATGAAGACATGAAGGCGTTAAGAAAAAGAAACCGGTCCGGTGAATCTACCTGCGAATGGGATAGATTAGCGAGCGAACACACAAATGGTGTTCTCTAGATGGAAGCGAAGAAAAACAACGAGTGCGTGATAAACGCCCGTCGGATGACGGAACGGAATTTTCCCGCCAGGAAGATGATGGACGTAGCATGAAAAAGATGGTTCTCCTTTAAGAGCGCTGCTCATTATTCGCTCAAATGGCGAAATGGCCTTCGTGGAGGTTTTTTTTTCCACAAGGCGTCCCTTTGAACGGGGAGAAAATCATGCTCCGGTACGATAGAGCCGTAAAGGTGAGTAATTATCTGTAGGGTGGAAAAACGTGAAGCAGACCCAAGAGCTCCGTTGCCTTTATTTCGCTAGCAGTATGGCTTTAATATCGCTTTTACACCTAGCGAAGATGATTTTTGGATGAAATATCTAAAACGTCGATGTCACAATAAACGATTCGATCTTGATTATTAAACTCAATGATCAATCCGTGCAAGAAACGGAAGTGAGAAAATGCTACCGTCATTTTAATTATATTTTTCAACCCACATTGATTGCTTCGGCAATCGTTCTTTTCGGCGTCGAATCGTATCGTCGAATCGGATCGAAAATTGACCTCTCCATCGAGGTCAAAAGAATTGCAGAACAACTACCTTCGATCCCGGATCTGCACTAAGCCAACGATGCCGGAGTGCTAAGCCGACGGTGAGTTCAATGCCCTTCGGATCGCTGCTGCATAACGCGCGACGAACTCGGCCAATATCTCGCGCCGATATCACGGTAACGCCATCGGGCCGATACTAGTGTTGGTAAGCGATCGGCTTAAGCGATTGCGAGTGATCAGGCAATCAGTCTTAGTTCGCGTTCGCAATGAGAGCACACGTAATTCGGGCAAGCTCCGATCGGGTCGGAACATTCCATATGAAATAACGGGATATTAGGTGCCGTTTGCGTTAAAACATCCAGTAAAGTGTCGCGAGCAAGTGAAGTGACGTTCGAAATAGCAACGATTTGGTACAATTCATCAAAGATATGCTCATTTTGTTTTTACTTAAAGAATCGCGCTTGAGCCGCAAATGGCCGGATGTCATGCGCATGTGGTAGTACAAGGTCGTGCCGGCGTCCAAAATCGATCGAAAAGTGGCGTAGGGTTTGCAAATGGTCAGCTTAGCAGTGATTAAAGGAAGAAAAGTTATTGCGAATCAATCAATAATCTAGTGGTTTGTTGAAATTTGTCGATGGTGCAGTGCATTTCGCGAGGCTTCGTTTTTTTGCCCTCCAAAATCCACAAGCGAGCTGCGTCATCAAAATGGCCGGTTGGAAGGTGTACGTGTCATGTTCGGTGGTGTGAAATTGGGCAAAATGGTGATCTGGTGAGAAGAAATGATCGGCCGGCTCATTATATCAAGCAGGCTCATAATAAAATGGAGGAAGGATGTTGTGCTATATTGTTGGTAGGGTAGGAAAAGGGATTGCAAAAATCTTAATGCCAAAAATGGCGTACCAAGCGTATGTGTAATAAGCCGTATGTGCGCAAAAGTGGTGATTAAAATTTCGTGTTAAAATATCGATGGTGGTGCCACAAAGGTGAATGTCAGAGCGCTAGTTTGATCTTTATGCATAAGGGCAATAAATGCAAGAGCAATTATGTAGGTCTTTCAATAAGTGTGTTTTGTATGGCATTGTAAATCATTTTCGGGCATATTTCAATTGTGATAAGGTATGGGAGCTATTAAATCCATCTGAATACGTGAAGTGATACGACGAAGATGATGATTAAATTAGAAGCATCGGTAAAGTGTGCGTGTGTATAGTGAGCGTAATCCCCGTACATTTAGCCCCGACGGCCATCGGCAACGAGCGATTCTCGTTTCTGCAACAGCAAACCTCGGCAAGTGATTAGGTTAAAATGTGTATGCGTGTGGAAGGACAATGGTGGAGTATATCGAAGAAACGTAGTAGGCAGAATCTGTGATGAAGTGGTGAGCAATGGTGAAGCCTATGGAGGATGCGTAGTAGGCTTAATTTGAGATGAAGTGATGCTAAGCGTACCAAGATCGCTATGCGGTTTTAGCGCCTGATAAGTAAAAGTGTGAGTGTGTCTGATCAAATTAAAAGTGTTTGCTGAAGTAACGTGAAGAAATCCTACCCAACGTGTACAATTTTAGTGCAAATGGTAATTGTGAAGAGGTGTTGCACCTATTTTATCGATCTAAATATGTGAAGTGATACGGAAAAATTTGTGCTAAATGAAAGCAGGGCTAAAGTGTGCGTGTGTGCGTGTGTATGCCATCCCCAGTACATTTTGCCCCGACGGTGCTGGATCGCAAGCGTTTCCTGTTTCGGTTCCGGCTTTTCCTGGAGGATGCCAAGAAAGCTAAGCGATTGTATCGCCTGATAAGTAAAATTGTGTGTGTGTTTGTTTGTGTGATCCAATCAAAAGTGTTTGCTTACATCGTCTACAACATCATCGAAAAATCATTCAACAAAGCTGAAGTAGCAGTTTCCCGAAAGGTACGTGAATATTTTACTTTTTCTTAAGCCTTAAAAGTGAGATCTCCTACAATGAATACTAGGTTCACTACTCTGGCATCAGAGGATAAACCTCTCTATATACGACTTTTCATTCGAAAAAGCTATTCAACCGCTTCTCTACGTTCATATATCATATATTATATCAAATATGTTTCAACATTTCGTAGTCTGGCCATTGAATTTTTATTCGTGAAAATCTCATTTTAAAGGTTGACGCAAAAACACGAGACAACTTTTTAGAGAATACTAAATACGACGTTTTTGTGGTCCGCGGGTTATAGTGTAGATATATTGGTAAAAGAATATTTGCTGGATAACGAAACTTTTAGCGGTAATTGCACTTTTTTGAGTATTTTCACTTTTCTTTGGTTTACTACTACAATACAGTATAGCTGTTGTGAAACAATAAGCTGCACCGACTGATCGAGGGAGAGTCGGTTTGGGACGCATCTTTCTTTTTTTACTTCTCACCCTTCTAGCTGACGCCAGCCCGAGGAAAAAAAAAAGAGCTGTCCAGATAAACAGAAAAAGTGACATTGTTTCGTGATGAGGATGAATTTGTAGCACCGTTCGGTGTTGCAGGGATTTTTTTCGTTACCATATTTCCCTTCTCATGGAACACGTGCGAAAGTGTCTCGATGCGTGTGAGAGACAGAGAAAAAATGAGAGATGGAATGAGAAAGGAGCAAAAAACCTCTTCGGAAAGACGACACAGATTTCGTCACAATATACATGACAGTGACTTTGTAGAGGGATAATTTTAATAATCCTTTCATTTTTCCTCGTAATGAATATCGCCTACATTATGCTATGGCGTCCGGTTCTAGTTCGGATGAGCCCGTTCGTGTGCTTTTGTTCGTTGCCGTTTTGGTTCTATTCACCCCTTCGTGTGCCGTGCACTTTTTTTTACCCGCTACGGATTTTTAGCTTTCGTCCGGTCAGTTTCGGCCCGCTTTGCCCTGCCTAGTCTGGGATGCTGTGGGAAAAATGGACGCCATAAATTAAATTCTCCTAAAAGGATTCTGTTGAGGCACGGAAGAATGATAGCTATGCTGACCGAAATCCGTCCCATTGTTGGGACGCTGGTGAGCGAAACAAAGATGAAGATTTTTCATTACTTATCCCAGTGACTGGACCGTGGGGAAGAGGCTGAGTTTTTCTCTTTTGGTTCGTTACTGGTTTACTAAAAAAAGAAAAGAAAATAGGGCTTCATCAACGAAGGGACTATACGGGACGGACTTATGAATGATGTAACAAGTGATTTATTCATAACAAACGAACGATTCTCGCGCTACATCTCGAATCGTTACGTGGAACGTGCTAGGAGCATTTTTACGAAACATTTATACCCAGTTTAGGTCCCTGGAATCGACCGATATTCGATATACTGTCTGGGTGCGTCAAGTGTGGAGTCAAATTAAAAGGGTGTGCCCTGTTCAACGGCTCAATCAACCAGTTATGGGTTTGTGTTTTAGCGAAAAGAGAAAAGAAAATAGAAACGCTAATAACATAAAAATGCCGTAAACTCGCGCCTCGACGCCGCTCGGTGCCCGGTTCCGACATATGACCAGCTGCCACCCGGTCCATAACCATTAAGGAAAGGCTCGTGAAATAGGGCTGCACTTGATAGTCGGCTTGGTGCGGGCAGGCGTGCGCAGGGCAAAAACTCGATGGCTCGTTGCCATCAATTGGGTACAAATCGCTTCCCTAATGGATCGGATGCGGCAACCGGAAGGTACTCCGGTCGCTCTACTACCGAACAACGTATCCCTTTTTCGAGGTGGCCGTAAGCTAAAAAAACGCCCGAAAAAAAGGAAGCACGAGGGACAGAACACCACCATAAGGGGTCTGCGGTGCACTGCACATGCGAATCGGGGTACCGAGTGCCTAAACGGGCCAATTCGCTCACGACTCCATTAACAATTTTGCCCCTTCCCTAAATTCGCTCTAAATTGGGCTCCCTCCAGGCCCGTATAATGGGATGCTCGATGGGATGGGGAGAAAATTGTCTGCATATCCTTGCCGCTGGAAGGTGAAAGCGATCCTGCGGCACATCAGGACCCCCGCGAAAGGCACTCTCGCTCTTGCACTGTTGCATGTGGCAGCGGTGGCAAGGCGTTGCCGAGTTGCGGGAAGTAGAATTAGCACACCAGCTGGCGTGTGAGTGCGAATAACCGTAACAGTAACATTACATCGCACCCAGCTGAGAGGGATTTAGGTTAAAAAGTTAAATTTGACGAAGGTGCGCGGCTTGTGACGCTGGCGGGCAGATAACGCTGAAACGAACATAACGGCCATACTCCAGGCCGCCTGCTGTGAAGTAACGAGCAAACGTAGTAGGCCGCGGTGGTGGCAGGTCGACATGGAAACAGCCATTCGATGTTAGCGATGTTGGAGTGTATTTCAGCGTGGGAAACATTTCATTTAAATTGAAAAGTTTCAATCCGAAACGCAATCCGTGCTGGGACGTGCGATGTGGCACAGAACAAGGCGAATGTGCCATCGTTCCCCTGTTCCTGCTTACCGTTTGGTTGGTTGCCGTCAGCTGCACGCCACCCATCCACCAGGTGATCTTGGCGGGAGGTCGCGACCCCACCGACTGACACTGCACGATGTAGCGCCGGTCGGCCGAAAGTGGGCTGCTACCGTTGATGATTTCCACTGCCAGGGGACGTACTGGAAGAGACAGCGAACGAGATAGAAAAAGAGAGACAGCGTGAGAGGATAGAACGTCGGCAGTTAGTGACGCGGGACATCGCGCATGCAGTTGATGGGCCACCACACTTACGCCGCAGCTCGATCGTGACGTTGGCGGTTACGTTCCTACGGTAGAAGTTGCTCGCCTGACAGCTGTAGACGTTGTGCTGATGAGCACGGGATAAATTCCGCACCACGAGCCGGCTGCTGAGCGTGGACTCGTGCGCGTAATCGATCATCGCGCTCGGTAGCGTTTTGCCGTTGCTGGACCAGGTAATCTTTGGCGTTGGAATTCCTGCAAACGAGCGAACGAGAAACGAGAAATTAATGACGCCGCAGTTGTTAGGGTGCTAATGTCAAGAAAAAAAAATCGCCAAACAATCAGCAGCTTCATCAAGCTGCAACGGTGCCCAAGAAGTCCTCTGCTTTCCTATGAACGGTACCATCTTCGGTGCTGTTGCCATAGCCCAAGAAGCAGTTGCGACGTCGCGAGGATGGCGCAAATATTTGCCAAAATGTTATCATTAAATCAATTACAACCCCACGGGGCCGATAGGGGCGCTCGCGGGAAGAAACGACGAAGGCCACACTAATGACGCCACAATTTGTTCCGGTTCGGTGGCTGCCGGAAGCTTTCCACGATTCCTGCGGGCAGACCGACGACCGGTTCGAGAACGACGGCTAACGCAAAATGGCCCCCGACTGAGTAGAGGCGCGTGCGACAAATGGTTGCTCGTAAAATCGGAACCAATTAGATTATCGGTCGACGACGGTCGACGCAACAGCGCCGGGAGGATAATTCATAATAACGGTTTTATTCGTTGAAATCTAGATTTATTGGTCTCGGTAACGGCGCGTCCGAGAGATTTTCCCGGCCCGGAATCGTGAGGGTTGATTTAACGGAGCGTATAAATTGCCTTTGATTCCTAGCTTACCGGGTTCGGTTCTGCGTGGCGGTTCATTATTATACCGGTATAAGCGGAGAATATTAACTGGAGGACGTCCCGATATCATCATCTGGGAGCAGTTAGATTTCGGAGTTCAGATATACATCAAGAATGAATTTCTATTAAAAAGTGAAACATAAACCATGGCACCGTATATTCGACGTCACACAACCTTAACGCCGTGTTTTCGTTGAATGCTTCCACACGGGGGGGTTTGACGTGGTTTCATGTCACTGGGACACCGGTTGCCGTCTAACCTGACAAAAGTCGCGAACATTGAAAAGTGTTTTCACGTCCGCTCATCCCCATCTTGTTTCCCGTTTCGCGGTACGTTGAGTATGCGAGCAATCCGTCCCGAAAACCGGATCCGTCGACGACTCGGGACGCGAACCGGTATGGGTGGCACAGTTTTCGCAATTCCCCTGCTGGAATTGGAATCACCTTTTCCCCAAAACTCGAGCACGAATGTGCGGTAGCTAGGCAGCAGTAGCGGTAATAGCAGAGAAAATCCGTTGCCTGGGGTACGACGTGGCTCTTCCCGACGTGTGGAAAGCACTTGCTGTGCTCGTATACATTCCAGCTCGTCTAGGGGTGGTACATAAATGCGATCGAATCCGATACACGTGTGAGGATAGGCGAACCTACCGCCTGACTTGGGCTCGAAGGCGAGTGGTTGTGCTCAAGGAATCGAGGCTTATTTATTAGATCATGTTTATTGAAATGTATATTCTACGAAAAGTCACACAATGTTGGGAAGAACGGGATGAGTGGGAGGCCTGTAGAGGTTCGCATGAAAGCTCAACATCTTCGGCGTTGCTGCAGAAGAAGATGGGACTGTCGCCTTCCAACCACAACCGCTCACTGATGAACTCTGGGTGATGAGAATTGGGAATTGACACATGCGCCCCGTGTCGGTCGTTGAGGTTAGACAACCAGCGTCAGCCGTTCGTTTGTCGCCTGCGACCTGGTTGGAGTTGCGACACCAAGAGCCAGAGCTAGGGCCTTAAAACACTAGGCGTGACGAGCTCCAAAGGGCTGCTGCGCGTGTAGCGCACTCCATCGGGAGTTCAACGTTCTGCAGTTTCGCAGAGCGTATCGTTTGATGAATGGGATCATTTACAGATGATCGCTGCTGACTTTAGGGGCACAGCTGAGCGTCTTGCATCAGCTCAAGTGGTTTTCGTTTCGAAAAAAAGTGAGTTCTTCCCACAGGAATGTCATTTTGATGTGAACAGAACCTAAGTGAAGGCGATAGCTCCATTGTAGAGAAATGAGAGGCATCGGAAAACTATGGGTGGTTGAATAATCCTACTGGGACTCAAAAGTGTGCGTATGATTTTTCGCACTTACTAGACACATCATGTTAAATAGTTGCATCATATATATTTTTTGAAATCGTCGAACAAGCTGCAAATGTTAAAACTGTTCTGCTTAATTTGATCTGTGATATATCTTTGCTATTTAGTGTAGCACATGAACTTTTTCACTTAGCTAAAATCGCGATTTAAGGGGTTCGAATGCCGATGCGTTAGCGTGCGTCACAAACACACGATAGTATCGGGTTCAAATTTCGACTGAGTCTCTCCCGTATACTGGGCTGACTATCCATCTACGTGAAAATTCCAAGTCATAGAGAGCCTTAGCTTAGCAAAGCTGATCTTGACCGTTCAGGACCGTCAACGATTGCAGTGACCCACCCAAGACTCCATCGTAAAACACTTTTCTAACCGCTTTCGTGCAGGAATCTTTGCAAAAACCGATATATTTTCCCCGTTCTCTGCCCCGTCCAAGTGGTCTTGCGAGTACAAATCCAAGAGCCCCAAACAGCTAAGGAATCGAACGTCACACGCACGAAAACTCCAGATCGGTCGCACTCTGCTGGTCCCTAGAAAGTGGCGCATTAAATCAATCGTCAATCTGTTCTCATTCGATAAGCCCCGCGCCGTTCTTTAACCGATGTCGAACGGGAAAAGACGAGTGTTCTTGAGCAGGGGTAGAACAAAACAAAAATCGAGAAAAGAAAACAAAAGAAAACCTTTTTCGCAGTTCCCTTCCCTCGTAGGGGAACCTCGCTCTCACACGGTGGTGTCCGGTAATTGAATGAAGAAATATTGTAAACAAAATTGATTGCGTGTTAAAGTTCACAGTTTTATGTATCAAACCCGCCTTTTATCGGGTTTCGGGGGCCGTAAAGTGCGCGTTCGCGTTCACCGGCGAGCAGTCTCACACGAACGGTGTCGGGTGAAAATTGGTGGAATAAAAATCGACCAAAACAGCAGCACCACGGCCGAGGAGCGGCCAACCGGGGCGTGGAATGTAAAGCTGCCGGCGGTTGCCCGACCACCGCTTTGGCGTGTTGGCCGTTTCTTGTTCATCCGGATTATGGCTCCCCGTGGGCAGGCAGGCTGAGTCGAACCGTTTCCAAAGTAGGCAAC